>NC_090650.1:365295780-365953280 GCF_040937935.1 Hyperolius riggenbachi
AACGCACTGAGACACGTTATGAAAAGCGTGCAGTTTTTATCATGTGCTTAAATACGTCTCTGAATGCACCCAATGTGAATGAGGTCTTGGGCAGGGGACACACTTGACTGTTTTCATATGCATTTTCTGCACAGAACTCATGCTAATCAATGGACTAGTTCACACAATGCATTTTTCACGCGCAGAAAAAAAATAAACTGTCATCCTGCAGAATAATTCTGCACATTTTGTCAGCTTTCTCCATCAATTCCATTAGCTGCTGTAATAAAAAAGAGTATGGGTTTTACTGCATACAAACACACACCCTGTGCAGAAAATTTAAGCAGAAAGACGCGCGCAGAAAACTGAAAGTCAAGTGTGTCCCCTGTCTAAATCTCTATGTACACAGCCATGTTATTCCATGTTCATGCTTTGCTCTGTCTTTTTTAAACGTGACACCGCTCATAACTGAGCAGAATATATTCTCTGTTTCCACGGCATTCTATATGTCATATTAAAGCAAAGGAAATCTAAAGGTGTTACCGACCCACAGACAAAACAGAAGACCTGGCTGGCTATCATTCCTGTCTCACTGCCTCCAGGTAGGCTGTTTCAAGAAAAAGAAAACATGAATTCTGTATTCTAGCAGAGGTGAAGCTACCACAATGCTCACTCACTGTAAAAAGGAATATTCACAGAGCACCGGGATCGCTCTAGGGAGACCTAAAGCTATACTAAATACTTACGAAAGTAGAAATCTTCTGGGAGCTGACAGTAAGTTCTGAAATCTGCAATAGGCTCTATGACTACCTAGGATTGTTCTCTATTAAATGTATGTAAAGACAACCTAATGGTAGCTGCTCAACATGATAACTGCCTGGAAATCCTGGGGGCTGATGAACTGTGGGGAAAAAAATAGAAAAATAATAAAAAGGTAACGGTTATATAAAGAGTAGTATAACGTTTAAAAAGTTGAATAAAAAATAAAACTCTGCATCATTCATGAGCTGAGTTAAAAAATCACAGTTTCTCTTAAAGTGGATCCGAGATAAACTTTTCGTCATTGCATAATTGTGTTACTTTCGTATAGTTTATAGGGCATTCCTCAAGCCAAATACTTTTTGTTTTGTTTTAATACTCTAATTCCTTATAAACTAAACAAGCCTCACCCACAGCTTTTCACAGTGCCGTGGCACTGTAGCAATGGCTTATGGGAGCTCAGTCTGGGCAGGAGAAGGAGGTTACTAATCATTGTTTTCAGAGGCAGAGGGGAGGAGGGAGAAGGAGAGGGGACTGAATTTACACACAGGCAAGCTGATAGCATCTCCAGCCCTTGGCCTGTGATAATGTGACAAACAGAACATGGCTGCCCTCATTGTATTACAGGAATAAATAATCATAAACTTTTGAAGCTGTTTGCAGCTAGATATGCTGTGTAAACTACCTAAACTTTAAATAAGCTATATAGACAAGTCAGGGCCGGCCCGCTCATGAGGCGGGGTGAAACTTTTGCCTCAGGCGGCAAACTTCTAGGGGCGGCATCTGCCCGTCCGTGGGTGCGGGGGGGGGGGGGCGGCCACCGAGCTGGAGGGGTAATGGGCAGGACGGGGGTATTGGGCCTAGCGGTGGGGAGGGGGGTCGGACCCCCCCCTCCCTCGCCTGAGTCCCCCGAACTGCGCTCCCCTCCAGCTTTAAATAGCGAGTAAGCAGCCGTCCAGCTGACAGTAAGAGGCACGGGCGGGGGATCACTCACCTCTTCCTCGTTCCAGCGTGCGCTCCACTGACGTCACTTCCTGCAATGCCGGCCACTGTATTGTACGTGGCCGGCGTTGCAGGAAGTGACATCAGTGGAGCGCACATTGGAACGAGGAAGGTGAGTGATCCCCCGCCCGTGCCTCTTACTGTCGGCTGGACGGCTGCTTACTCGCTATTTAAAGCTGGAGGGGAGCGCAGATCGGGGGACCCAGGCGAGGGACCCTCCCCACCGCTAGGCCCAATACCCCCGTCCTGCCCGTTACCCCTCCAGCTCGGCGGCCCCCCCATGGGGGGGGGGCTGGGCGATAATTTTTTCAAAATTTGCCTCAGGCGGCAGAAAGTCCAGGGCCGGCCCTGAGACAAGTTACTTGTTATAATTAGTTTTTCATCTCAAATTCGCTTTAAAGCAAACCTGAAATAGGGAGCAAATATTGAATGCAGCCTAGTTTATCAATCTCTAATGTCTCTTTGGGAAAACCGAGGGCCTTTACCAAAAGATAGTAGTAGAGGTAAAAAAAGAAAAGAAATTAAGACATTGCAAAGTGAGTAATTAAAAAAACCCAGAAAATAGATCAAGGAATGATTAATAATGATCGCATAATTATTCATGTTTTTTGATCCACAGTGAGCCTGCAGATCAGCATCTTTACTGCTAGCAGGCATGAAAAAAACAGACAGTACCAGCTGCCCTTAACTATAAACATACCCACTAACAATGTGTTGGTCTATAAGGTTGTACTGTATGTATGTAAGTTGAATTTATTTGTAAGTTAAGTCCTGTGTGCATGGTGAAACATGGATAAGTGACTTACTTTTGGACAACTCTGGATTTGGACATATAGTATTAACAAACATTTTTTTTTCAATGTGCTTTTAAAGTGTTTAACCACTCGATGATAACTGGATGTTTACAAACGTCCAGTGTATTTGCGGAGAGTGCACCATCAGTTTGTTACTAAATGAGGCACATATGGTATTATTTTAACCTCGTCTCGAGTTGTAGAATATATTTTGGTGTGTCTTGAAGCTTGGACACACATCACATAAAAAATAGGTACGGACAAACTCAAAGCAACATAAAAAAAAAAAGTCATTTTCTAAATTGTGATCAAATTTGGGAAAGTTTTACCAAAACTATGAGAAATACGTATGTAGTAACATTTTAACCGTGATAAGTAGTAGAAAGGAGTTTAGAAAGTTTTAGGGTTGAGGCCCATGTCTTGTGTATACTTTTTAGTCACAAAATGAATTAAAGGCAAGTCATTTTTTTTGCACAGGCTGTACCAAAAAATAAAAGACTTGTAAAATGAAAACACAGTGACAGAATATGAAAAAACAACATATATTGTTACCTTAGAAACTTAAATATGTATGCCATATTACTATTATTTTTGCAAATAAGGTCTTATAATCATCAATAGTGTACAATGAGAAAACAAAAATGAAAAACAGAAAAAATGAACACCTTTCTTTTCAAATACAATATTGTCACCGTACATTGTGCTACGAACATCAGCTAAATGTTGTTATAACCAGGATGAATAAGCAAATACAATTAGTGGGATTTAACTTATAGTTATCACTGTTTATTGTAAATCCATCATAGAGGTAAATGGAGAAATAGTGTGCTTTTCAGTTTTTTTTCTCCCCTTTTCCCTTTAAAATGCATTGGAGATAAGGTAATTACTAAACAAAAATATCACATGCTAAAAGCCTAATTTGTCCTGGGAAAAAAAAAAGCAGTGCTGATATGGGAAAATGAATTTGGTCCTGAAGTGGTTAAACTACTTATAACATTTTATACAACACTGTAACATTTAACAACAAAAATATATAATAAAAAACAGTATTGTAGATCTTATACATGAAGACAACTTTGTTAGTATCTCTGAAATATTGTAACTCGAGACGTTTCTAAGTAGCTGTGCTATATACTGTACTTTTCTGACTATAAGACACTCCTGACCATAAGATGTACCTAGGTTTAGAGGACAAAAACCAGGGGAAAAATATATTCTAAACCTGATGTGAAGGTGCATCCAGTGGACTATGATCCCTTTATACCTCATGCCATCTTGTACCACTTGTGTTTCCCTGTGTCCTCCCCATGTCCCCCTTGTGTCCTCCTGTGTCCCTCATGTGTCTGCCTCTGTCCTCCTTGTGTCCTCCTCTATGCCCCTTTATGTCTTCCTTGTGTCATCCTCTATGCCCCTTTGTGTCCCCCCGTGTCCTCCTCTGCATGGGCAAAGTACAGGGAGTCCCCGACATTGCAGCGGGTTGGAGGCTCGTATTGGCAAGCATTGACAAGTCAGGAGCTCCCTGCATTTGGACTATAAGACGCAGTGACTTTTCCCCCACTTTTGGTGGAGAAAACGTGAGACTAATAGTCCAAAAAATGCAGTATATATATATATATATATATATATATATATATATATATATATATATATATATATATATTAGATAGACGTAAAAAACATAAATCCACCTTGGTGCCCAGAAAAGCAACTTAGCAGCATTGTCAATATGTGATTGCCTTTTATTGATCTGGGTATGGAAATTACAAACAGGATCATTATTAACAACCATACATATTACATATTACAGTATCATAACTAGCTGTAGGCTTTGGAGCATTCCCTATTCGTTTTAAGAGAAGCAAATTTTCAAGTAATCAGCCTTGGAGGCAAACTTAGAATATTCACATGAGCTTCTACCTTTATCTCTTGTCAAAACATTTATAATCATAATGCATAATTCACAAACGCAATCCATTAGACTGTGAATCTGGGATATCTGTCCATGTGCCACTCAAAGATCGTATATAATCCAGGTTGGATTTAATGAAAGAAAGTGAAAATTTGGGATTAAACATACATTCTTATTCTGTTATTAAGCCCCCTCCAACTATATATGCATATATGAATATATTTTCATATATATTCATATTTAAAATATTTAATTTGATATTTGTGGAGCAGAGGTATTAGTATTTGACACCTACGATGTGCCCAGTATATATACTTATCTTCACACCTATGCAGAGGGAATAGACTGTAGTTACAAAGAAGTAATGAGTAGTAGTGATGAGCGAAAATGTGAATATTCTTTTTGCATTAATTTGCATGAAAATAATGTTAAATTCGACTTTTGAGTGAAAATGCCATTGAAAATCCTTGTGTAATAAGTTTGTCATTTTTCACATTTTTTTTTTTTTTTGCAATAAAAATAAACGATTTTGCACTTTTCGAGAATATTTGTGGTAAAAATACAGATTTTTTTAAGTTTCTGCGAATCTTTGCCATACTGCAAAAATACTATGCATTTTCATGAATATTTTCTTGAAATCGAAAATAGCATTTTTGAAGAGAAATGACTTTGGTGAAAATTCGCAAGCAACACTAAGTGATGAGTAAACTCTTGAAGAAGTAAGGGATTCATTCAAGAAAAATGAATATTTATTTATTATTAGCAAAGTAAATAAATCTCCAGATTTATCCCAAACCCTTGCCTGCAAAAGTTCAACAATCATCTACTCTATAGTAAATAGTCATGTACTTTATTTACTGTTTCTAAAAAGGGACTTCAGATCCATGTACATAGAAGTGCACTCACCAAGTGGTTATCAAATGAATCAACTGTCAATCTACTGAGAATGGGGCACTACTCAGTTGCTATATAAAGCAACCAGAGTGGGTCACTTATAATCATTGTGTGTTTCAGTGGTTATCATGCGGTATAGTTACTGTGTGGCTGACAGCTAATGAGTGTCTGCTGTCTACACAAGTGTACATGCAAGAGCCATACCACTATGAGGCCAGAATGTCTCCAGTCACATGCAAATGCCCAGCACTTCCACGCAAAGTGTTAACTGTTGATGAACCCATCATTGTCAACTGTCCTTGTGAATGGGCCTTTTCAGTCTTTGTCCCTTCAAAAATGGAAGCGGTAGAGTTTTGTACCGTGTTAGCCAGAGCCACCAGTAAAAGCAAGAATCCGGATGATACAATGTATTGGCTAACTTAGAAGAAAAGCAGTAAATTTTGGCTATGAAACCTTCATACAGTAATCAGTCTGATGAATGCTTCATTGCCTAAAAGCTTACTGCTTTTCTTCACAGTTAGCCAATGAATGGTATCATCTTCTTGATTCAAAACTTCTTGCTTTCCCTGAAACAATCTAAGTCTTTATTATGTTGGGTTGCCAGTTATGTAATCTTGCTTATAGTATATTGTTTCAGAGATAACTGGAGAACCCAGAATTAACCTATGTAATAACAAGGAAAACATACAGGCCCATATGCAATTCACTTTTTCACCTAAGTTTTCTCCTAGGAGATCATTTTGAATTTTCTGTTTAAAATAACTTTCCATCACTCTTCAATTAAAAAAATACCGAAAGCAGGTGAAAAAATACTCTCAATATTATTATGAGTATTTTCTTGCTTGCTGTCAGCTTAAAAGACATTTTATTGACAAGTTGTGAAAATATCACCTTGGAGAAAACTCAGGAGAAAAAAGGAAATTGCATATGGGCCACAGACTTCTAATAATGACCCTCATGAAAACAAAACCAGGAACCCCACAATGGTGCTACTCTCTTGGTCAACAGGCTGCTTTTATGATGTACATTCAGTTTTCTAAATCCTAGGTTCTCTATGTGTGGTATGCGTACCCCAGGGGGTACTTCTGATGGTTCCAGGGGGTACTCAGGCTTGATATAAGTAACCAAGTATAACAAATTTAGAGTTTTAGAAAATGATAAATCCTATATAAACAACATCAAATTAATATTTTCGCTAATTAAAATCAATAGTAAAAGCTTGGAAATTGTTTAGAACCAATTATAATGTACTACAATAAAAAATATATTTGTCAAGGGGTACTTGAGATAATGTTTACTATGCCAGGGGGTACTTAGTGAGTACAGGGTTTTAAAAGAGGTATATACCAATAAAATGTTGAGAAACACTGGATCTAAATCATGGAAATTCCTTTTAATTAAGGTTAAAAAAATTGAGGTTTCCATTATTCTTAATTCTTTTCTAAGTCAGGCTAAATGTTTGACTGACACACGCCTGTAACAAGCATGAAACCTATGGAACTGGATTGCAATCAAAACACCTGATTTCTATACTAGTTTTGGATGATTGATTTAGAAGACTTTACAGTATAAAGTAGCACTGATAACTTCCATATTTCCATAATGTCAAGTTCGCTTTAATCACAAGAACAGACTACAGCATTAGAATTAATGTGATGAGATCAATTACTCAACTATTTATAGTAGAAAAAAGTCTGAGCTCTAAAACTTTTATAAATCTGTTTGATGCCTTCAAAAGATATATAGTATTGCAAAGATCTTAAAAAGATACAAAATAGCTTTTTATGAAAATGGAAATATCACTTTAGTGTTCTCCAGTCTCCTTTAATTGTGTCCTTGTGCCTTTCCTCATACATTTTACCATAAGTAGGATACAGAGAGAAAATAGTGTTCTCTTAAGGAATAGAAAACCAATATAGATGCAGAGTACCTCCTCTCAAAATTCTGGATTTATCTTTCTTGCTCAAACATAGCAGCTAGGCTATATATTAAAAAAGCATTCTAGATGCAAATACGTACAACATAAAATAAACTTTATGGTGTTACACAAGGATAGAAAGAATTATTTACCATAGCACTACATACAATATATTATCTCCATTGCATTGTCCACAATATCTATTTTCTTGAGATTTTATTTGATTCTGCAAGGGTTAGATCTTCATATTCCACCTATTCATCAAGCAAGGAAATAATAAAACATATAAATAATGGATGATGTTAGGACAAACCAACAGTATTGAAGTCAAAGATTGAAAAATACAGAAAACTACTCTGTTAAAAAGAACATTTTGACAACTTGAAAAAAATGACTTCCCATTATATTAGTTTTGTTCTCTTTTCACTCAGTTTACATATTTTTAACAAAATGCTTTCTTAAAAGTAAACATTAAAAAACTTAATAATGTCCTTGCCTAAGTCCTGCAGACAGATTTCACTACTCCTTGATTACTAGTAAAAAAAAAAAATGTGAAAATTTCAAATAAAATAAAAATACTCATAAGGCATGAAGTTTCTAAATCCTCTAAACTTTGTTAAAACGTAGTTATTTTATTAGAATCTGAGATATATAAAACTTAACATTCGACAGGCATTCTGTTTTAGTTTGGTTGTACTTTTTTGTTTTTTACTTGTACATTTTGGATTACTTTGATTAAGTCAGGTTTAGTGGAGCTTTATTGAGAATGAGAATCACTTATTTTCTGAGAACATTGTGTAGATGAGGAGGACTAGGGATGGTCGGAAATGCTGATTTTGGATTCTGCGGATATTCCTATATCTGTCAACGCCAATTTCCAATTTTCCTATTTCTGCTTTTTTGATTTCAGTTTTTCAATAAGAGAATGCAGAATTTTACTGTGGAAATCAGAATCCCATGGAGATTTTAGGCCAATCACAAGACTCTGGAATACTTGGTAGTATCAGACTCTTGTGATAGGTCTGAAGTTGCTGCAGTGATTCACTTTCACTGAAAAATTCTGCATTCTCTGATTGGTCCAGTGCTGCCAAGTTCTGTTTTCTAACCGGAAATGCCACTATTCGTTCAGAAATGCAGAAATCGAAATTTCGCGGAATCGGAGTTGACATCCCTAATGAGGACTACAACTTTTTTGGGGGAGATATTCTTCACTCAACATAACACAGATTATGTCCAGTTAACATCTTACACTTGTTTTATTGAACTTAAAGAGGAACATTAACCCAGGATTAAACTTCATCCCAAATAATACTATTTTTCCCATGAGAAATGTGTACTTTTTCTAGAATAGATCATCAGGGGGTCTGTGTGGCTGATATTGTGGTAAAACCCCTCCCACAGCGTGATGTTGTGACATGACAGTTTCCTGTCTGTGAACCATGTTATATTGTGAGAAATAATGGATTTTTCCAACTGCCAAGCAACCAATATCTCCCTCTGTGTATTTGTATATCTATTTAACCCTCCTGGCGGTCTATTAGAAACCGCCAGGGGGCAGCGCAGCACTATTTTAATTTTTTTTTTTTAATCATGTAGCAAGCCTAGGGCTCGCTACATGATAGCCGCTGTACAGCGGCATCCCCCCACCCGCTTCGATCGCCTCCGGCGATCTTTGATCAGAAAATCCTGTTCAAAGAATGGGATTTCCTGAAGGGCTTCCCCCGTCGCCATGACGACGAGGCGGGATGTCGTCACCGACGTCATGGATGTCGTGACGTCTAAGGGAGTCTCGATCCACCCCTCAGTGCTGCCTGGCACTGATTGGCCAGGCAGCGCATGGGGTCTGAGGGGGGGGGGTAGCACGGCGCGGCGATTGGCGGCGAATCAGCGCGGAGCGGCGGTGATCGGAATGCACACGCAGCTAGCAAAGTGCTAGCTGCGTGTTGCAAAAAAAAAAAAAGTATGCAAATCGGGCCAGCATGGCCTGATAAATCCTCCTGCGCGGTTAAAAAAAAACAATTTTTGTTAGTGGGTGTTGTTATAGATAATGGCAATTGGTGCTGTCTAGTTTTTTTTCTTGTCTGCCAGTTATAAAGATGTTGATGTGCTGGCTCATTGTGTATCACACAACATGAATGAATTATATGGAAAATCAATCATTTATTGATCTCTCTTCTATTTTTTTATATCTCACTTTGAAATGTATTGATTTATTTTTTACTCCTACTACTATTTTTTAGTAAAGTTCCACTTTAAAGGTAGAACTGTGGACAAGTGAACAATCATTAACCTTCTACACTCAAACACTCACAACAAGCTATTAGTCTAGTAATGTTAAAGACAACTTGCATTCAAGTTGCATCAGTTGCACTAAATGGAGGACTTTTGCTTCCAAAATGGTTTGTTTGCAAAAACATTTTGAACTAAACCCTTTCACCAGCGTTGAGGTTCTTCCAATTCAAAAGGGTCCCTACTCTTCACACACCAGTTAGCAAGCAACCAAACATTTTATGCTCTTAAACCTAAGATTGTAGGTGAAGCCTGTCTGATTTTACCACTCAGTCTAAAATCTCCAGGAAACAAAAAACTTCACTGTCTGTTATACTGCAACTCCTAATACAAGCATATAACATCAATAGTATTATTATTAATATTATTATTATTATTATTATTAATAATTGTATTTTTAAAGTGCCAACATATTATGCAGTGCTGGAAAATAAATAGGGGTAGTAATAGTTTGCGCTTATGTGACCCAAAAACAAATAAATACAATAAACAGCAACCTATTCAAAAACGTATTATCACGTTTAAATTCTTATAATAATTAAGACCTGAAAAGAGGAAGGAGGAGGCAACAACCTGTACAATTCAAACACTCTTTATTGGCTTGTGGAGCATCTAAAAAAAATACAATCATATGTTTACTTTAATAGCAGTTGAAGTAAATCACCCCTCAACCCCCATCCACATTGGCACTCTGATGTAACCTGTGATTATGTATTTTTTTCTGAGATGCAGCAGAAGCCAATAAAGAGTCAATTGTACAGGTTGATGCCTCCTTTTTCCTCTTTATCTATGACGCATCAACTTCCTTCTTTTTAGATAATGGAGTACACAACCTGGATATTATCACAGTGCTGCTACCAGAGTGCTTCTTATTATATAGTCTCCAAACTTCTTCTGATTTAGCCTTACTTGGTTACACGATTGCATAGGAATTTGGGTTGAAAAACTTTCACATTCATCGAGTTCAACCAGGAAATAAGGTATAACACTAGCTTGTACCCTCACATATCCCTGTTGATCCAGAGGAAGGCAAAAAAAACCTAATAAAAAAAACCTAATAAGGCATGGTCCAGTTAGCTCTTAAGGGAAAAAAAATCCTGTTTCGACTCTAGATGGCAATCAGATAATTTCCCTGACTCAACACCACTGGGAATTACCTAGTAATTATAAACATGGATGTCTTTCAACGCAAGCAAAGCATATAGAATTTGCCATAACTACTTGCTGTGGTAATACATTCCACATTTTAATCACTTGCTGTAAATAAACCTTTCTTAAGTAAATGGCTAAAACTTTTTTTCCTCCATGAAACAGTTCATGTCCGCTAGTACTTTCCACAAGCCTAGGAACACAAAGTTCATCTGCCAAACTTTTATATTGCCCTCTGATGTATTTATACATGTCAATTAGAGGTCCTCTAATGCGTCCTTTCTCCAGACTAAATAAACCCAGTTTATCTAACCTTTCCTGGAAAGTGAGACCTTCCATCCCCGTAATCAGTTTTGTTGCTCGCCTCTGCACCTGTTCTAAAACTTAAATTTCCCTCCCATAATGCAGTGCCCAGAACTGAATTTGATATACTAGATGTGGCCTTACTAGAGAGTTAATCAGGGGCAGTATTTAGCTAGCACCCGACATTTTTATTTCCCTTTTAATGCATTCCAACATTTTATTTGCTTTAGCTGCAGCTGCTTGGCATTGAATATGATTATTTAACTTTTTTGGCAATGAGTACTCGTAAGTATTTTTCCAATTTTGATGTCCCCATCTGTATCCTGTTTATTTTTTATGGTGCTAGTCCGTTAGTACGACCAAAATGCGTGACTTTACATTTTTCAACATTGAATTTCAACTCCCATTTATGTGCCCATATAGTCTTCCTTTCCAGATCCTTCTGCAATATGTCACGATCTTCCTGAGAGTTGATAATTCTGCAAAAATAGTAACATCACTTTCTACTTTCCTCTACATTAACAAATAAATTGAATAGTACTGAACCCAGTACTGACCCCTATGGGACCCCACTGCTAACAGTCACCCATTTTTAATATTATTCATTGACCACAACTCTGTACATTGGCCAGTTCTCTATCCACGCAGAAGAAGCAGCTATTGTTCAGCCATGCCCATGACATGTGCATTAGGCCATCCATGACATAAATATGTGGCATATGGACTTTCATTGTGTGTATTATACCAGCTCATTTAAAAGATTGTAATTAAACGCTACATTTTCTAACTTTGAATGTTAATGATGGGCCTTTTTTTGGTTATTCTTATCTATACCAAAACTACATTACTGACAGAATTATACTGCAATGCATGAGTAGAGAAGAATTATTTTTCCTGCATTTCCTGTTGAGCTTCTGGGCTCTAATTTGAATTGCTGAATAACTAAGTTCTTTTGTAGAAAGATCAGATTATAGTCAGAAAATGTTCAGGTCAAACTCATCCAGAGTTGATATTTTCATTTTGCTAGGTTATTATCCAGGTCAACCAAATGCTACTAAGATTCTCAGTGGTAAGATATTGTAACCAGAATTCTCCATCCTAACCAACCACCGACTTAATGATACATTTGTTTTTTTAGGTGGAACTCTATAATGCAAATAAATAAAAATAGAGAATACAATTGTAGGTGAGCAATATTATCATTATAACCTTTTGTGGAAAAAGAGGAAGAGAAAATAACTAAGGTATTGTATTTGCACTCTGCAGGCCAAACTCTCTAAGGAAAGTAATTTTCATAGGATATAAACCTGTATTATATCCTCATGTCATTATATTCTATTGCTTAGGTTTGTGATAAGTTAGCTTTGAAAGACCACAATAAGCGTATTGCTTGAAAATGGGGGAGAAACCGAGAGCCCAATATGGTGCAGTATGTTAATATGGAGAGGTCTGTTGTGAATAAATGAGATGATTATACTCACAAGGGTGGGTCGCCACAAAGGCAACCACTGGAAAGGCCGGCGGGGAGAATTGTAACCTGACCCCGCTCAGGTTAAAAAGTCGCTCTCTGTAGATAGGAGAAAATGGGGATACACCCCTCCACCAAGGGTGGACTAGATGATATTGAAATATGATAACAGAGGCGCCAAGCAGAATAAAATTAGTTAAAATTGTTAAAAAGGGGGAAGTGGGTGGACTCACCTCCCTTCTGAAAAAAATGGCCGGACAATGGACAGGTTACTTACAGTCTAAAGTAACATTTATTAGTAACTCCAAAAGTGCAACGCGTTTCACGGGTAACAGTCCCGCTTCTTCAGGCAAACGATTATTTGGAGGGTGCAAAATCAGGTCATGAACCAGGTAGAGGCGCTCTACCTGGTTCATGACCTGATTTTGCACCCTCCAAATAATCGTTTGCCTGAAGAAGCGGGACTGTTACCCGTGAAACGCGTTGCACTTTTGGAGTTACTAATAAATGTTACTTTAGACTGTAAGTAACCTGTCCATTGTCCGGCCATTTTTTTCAGAAGGGAGGTGAGTCCACCCACTTCCCCCTTTTTAACAATTTTAACTAATTTTATTCTGCTTGGCGCCTCTGTTATCATATTTCAACACAATAAGCGTATGTATGTAGGCATCGCCGGCGAATTTAGGCATTAGGAGAGTCGAATGGTGGCTCTCCCTGCTGCCGCAAAGCAGTGTGAAAAACTATCCCCCCTCTGAGTTGTAACCACTGGAGCCCCGAATTACCCTTATGCGCCCCGCGCAGCATTACAGTGCTGCTATGGCCAAAACCACCTGCTTCGGACAATAATTGCTCAGTACTATGGTAAGGATAAGTACAGTACCTTTCTAGATATAATCATAACATCAAGGAATATTAAAAAAAGCATCTTATGTAATTAGTGATAGATATTTTTCTGTAGATAGTATTAGTATTTTTACTAGTCACCCACAAGAGTACGTATTGTGAAGGCATTGGGTGAACTAGGAACTGTTGGGCGCTGATAGTTAAAATATTGTAATATACTATTATCAATATTTTACTTTAGACTTACCTGATCACCCCTCCTAATGCTGAGTGTTAACCATCCTGTCTACCGTTATAGTTGCTGATCGGCTACTCACAGCCGAAGTACTGGCCATTTGGCTATTAATAGTTTGTGACAATAAGTAGTGCTGTTGAAGTTAGGGGTGCTCAGCTGGACTCTATGGGGCCTTCAGATAGTGCAGAAGAGGGATTTTAGTGGATATCCTGCAAGTTTCATTTGTGCTGTGTTGAATTGGTCAGTTATAAGTAGTGATTGTAGGTTGAATAGATAAAAAGTATGTACTCGATTAATATGTGTTATTGATCATTTTCTAAACCAACCATGATCTGTTATGACAATGCCCCCTTGTTTGGGCCCCCTACATGTATTCTGCACAGGGGCCAACTGTTGGCTTTGACCGCCACTGAGTGAAAATTAAGTGTTTTATCACAAAACAATTAAAAAGTTATTAGCAGTTGAGAATACCTACTACAAAACAATATAAGTTGTGCTAAATCATGGAGAAGTTAAAGAAGAATTTCACTTGGGCTAGGATAGCAACTCTCTTTCATCTTACCACTCCATAAAGGACAATGTCCCTCTAAAAATATTTTTGGGTAAGTCCATCCACTCTTGCAGGATTTTCTCTTCATTTTCAAAAGGACTAATTGAATGGGAATTGTTCAGTCAAACTACCAAAATAGTGTGCAAATGATTAGGGAGGCTGACCGTCTGGCATTTTTTGCTTTTTGTAAAGAAAAAAGAAAACATTGAACACCCCAATGAGGAAATTGACTAGTTGTAGTTGAAAACTTGCCAACTGTCAGATGTTTACTACCTATTTACGTCATAGTGACATATAAAATTAGTAATTTATAGTGCATCTCTCTCTGGAAGCATGTATGTCTACAGTCTTATATGTATGTGTTTACAATCATGTAGTTTACATGGTAGAATTATTTCATTGAGGTGTCAAAAAGAGATCAATATTTTATCATTGTATCAGAATGTGGTTTTGCCCTCTGTTCTTTAGGGCTCCCATGCGGACACAGAAAATTTGGGTGCCTGTGGCTGATGGACAATTTGGGTACCTTACAGGTGTTAATGCAAATATCAACTATACGGTACCAAATGCAGAAAATTGGGTGTCCAATAAATAGCGGGTGCCGGGCCCACCATACTGAAATTTGAGAACTATCGTTTTGAAATTTATCATTTTGATATTAATTGTATTTGAAATGTATCATTTTTTAAATGTATCATTTTATATGTGTATTTTTTTTATATTTACGTTACTTGTAGCGGAGAAAAGAGGGGTTTTATGGTAAGGTGACAGGAAGGGGGGTTTCAGGGCTAGGCATCAGAAAGGGGGGGTTTAGGGTTAGGCTTCAGGAAGGAGGGCTTTAGGGTTATTTGGCAGGAAGGGGGGTTAAGGTTAGGCATTAGGAAGGAAGGGAAGATGAAACACTGGCAAAAAAAAAAATCTAGGCATGGATCAGAAGACCTTCTGACAAAGCTAACTTTTCAAAGTTCAAGAATTTTTAATTCAAACCATGTTTTTATATCTCTACGGAATTTTGAGGAGCACTAGAGTTATCAAAAACTTGCTGCTTAAGTTCATGAGGCATACAGGCTGAGATAACATATTGAGCTTTGCAGGTTATATTTGGCTTATCTTGTCCTCCCATGTCAGACTTGTACAAGAGAAATATTAACATGAGAACCCTGAAGCATATTATGTTACATGTTTTGACAAAGCTGGTACACCTCATCCAGTCGACAGATGGAGTCATCATGTCTCTTCAGTCATTGTCAATAAGAAGCTAAGACCCCGTGATGAATTGTCAAATAAAGAAAAAATAAAAAAAAATCCCACAACTACGTTATGTTTTGAACTGAAACTTATGATAAGAATCTGATATTAAATTAACTTAAAGGGCCTGTGTGCTCTCAAACACGATTCTTCTGTACAGATTGCACATAGGGGAAATGTGAAATATCAAAAAAATGCAGTACATGTTACTGTTATCATTCACAAGCAAAGAAATCAAATACACAAAACATCTATTGATTTAAAGGATTTGTGACACGCACAAAAATAATGGCTGTGAATATTACAATTATCTACGTGTTTGGACCCTACATGCTATGAAACAAATGAGAATAACTGTCATATTCAGGATGATAAATACACGAAGGTATAAGTGTTTATTGTGTAATATACCTGATTCATAACATTCATATTTAATCATCTGTACACACCTATATTTTATCCTGTACGGATGTGAAATGCTTGTCACTTGGCTGCCAGCTATATAATGTTGGGCTATATTATATGTACTGTAACCACTAATGTAATATCTTTTCCCTGACTATATGAGCACAAGAGCAAGAGTTTCATGTATCAAAAAGTGACAGAAATAAGATGTGTTATTTGGAGAGATACCTAATAAAGCTTCCTGTTACATCATTGACACACAATATTACGCATGTGTAGAATTTTGAAAACCAGAGAGAATAGTTAAGCAAACGGGTTTCCCCAGAAACCAAAATATCCACAGAATCATACTCTTCAAAGTGAAAGGTTAGTTTCTGTAGACGCCCAGCCTGCTGCCCACAAAATAGTCCATACAGGGTGTACCAGAAACGCTGAGGCCCCTTTTACATTAGGGCATTTTCTTTGCGTTGCGTTACCCTTTTTTACCACAGGGTAACGGTAAAGCAATGAAAGTCTATGGGACATTTCATACCTGATGCAGTGCGCCGGAAGCATCAAATCTGACGCGAAAGCATCAGCACATTACCATTTGAAATCGCCGGCAATGTACAGTAACCATCCATAAGTCATGTAAGTCAATGTATTTATTTTAAAATGTTTCCCGTCCGCATTGTGGTGCGCATGCGCGGAAGCATATTTTTTCAATACACTTCCATGCAATTCATATTTCGGCCACAGGAAGTGAGCGCTAGTGAGTCTCACTTATGGCTTGGCTTGCTGCCATAAACTACATTACCGCACATTACTGCGGGTATCTCAGAAGGCTATTTTAAGCATTGTGGTGCAATCATCAGATATCACTGCCACCAAAATGCAGGTTGCTGGTGTGAAACCGGCCTCAAGGTTATCTCAGAGGCTCCTACAGCAGCTTTATACACTGGCACTGAATACAGTATGTCAGCACTTCTTAAAAAATACTTTTGTTTGTGTACAACATCACAAATTTTTAAATAAATTGTCATATTTAAACACTTAAACACAAACAGGCCCATATGCAATTTATTTTTTTCTCCTAAGTTTTCTCCTAGGAGATACATTTTCATCTACAATTTAAATTAACTTTTTAGAACTTTGCAATGGAAAAAGTACCAAAAAGTTAGTGAAAAAGTACTGTACTGTCACAATTATTTTGAGTATTTGTTTGCTTGCTGGTGGTGTAAAAGGCATTTTATTTATAAGTTGTGAAAATATCACCAAGGAGAAAACTCAGGTGAAAGGGAATTGAATAAGGGTCCAAGTCTTCTTAAAATGCCTTTACAAAATTGAGAACAATTAAAACAAATTTCATCTTTGGACATCAGTAATAGGTGTAAACTTTAAAAAAAAAAAATCATGGGCCCTGACCTAAATATGTTTTCTCTTGAGTTCTTTTTTTCCTCAGGGAACATTTTCTCACCAAATCTACTGTTGAAATCAATAAAGACTGAGAAGGTAACTAAGTCCATTACTAGCTGTGTCTGGTATAGCTGAAAAGGCTTGTAACTGTTCCACTCTGACTTAGAACTCCTATGGGACTACTTGTTGAACTGCTGTGAGTAAACAGTTGCTGTTAGTGCACAGAGTGGGGTTGTATTGCACCTCACCCACTACTTTTAATCCTGTCAGTGCATTTTGGGATTCTTATCACTTGTGATTTATTTTGAAACTGAACTCATTTCGCAGACAAAATAATAATAGGAGGAGTGCTTAAAAATTTAGTAGAGTGAGAGCAATAAGTGAGTAAGGAACTGTTGTCGATGGGTTTAAAGGGTACATGAGGTAAATAAAATAAAATCAGATTTACTTACCTGGGGCTTTCACCAGACCCTAGAAGCCTATGTGTCCCTCGCCGCAGCTCCGCCGTACTTCTGTGACTGCGCAGAGCAATTCCGGCCTGCGTGCTTGCACATTTGCAGAGGCTGCCGAACTGGCTGGGTCAGTGGTCGATACGGAGGGGACCCCAGGAGTCTGGCTGAAAGCAAAGCTGTGGCAAGGGACACATAGGGCTCGATTCACAAAGCGGTGCTAACCCAGTTAGAGACTTTAGGCATGATAACCATTGCACCACGCTGGTGAAAAGCCAGTTTAGGCGTGATAAGTTTAGTTGTGCTAAGTTTAGGCATGATAAGTTTAGATAAGTTTAGATCGCGCGCAAAGTCCTGCACGCAAAGCAGTGCCATTAAACTCTATGCGAAGTGCACCAGACTTTGCTAGCGCAAAACTTTTGATCAGCTGTGCACTGCGATGCTAACCCAGTTGGTGCTTAAACTTATCACACCTAAACTTATCACACCTAAACTTATCATGCCTAAATGTATCACACCTAAACTTATCACACCTAAACTTATTATCCCTAAACTGAGTTTAGGCGTGATAAAGGGCTTTTCACCAGTGTGCTAAAGTCTTCTAGGGCCTAGAGGAAGCCCCAGGTAAGTAAATATGAATCTATTTTATTTGCCTCATGTATCCTTTAAAGAGGAGCTGTCAGTCATACTATCTCAGAGAAAAAAAACACATTTATAAGTAGAGATGGCCCGAACCTCCAATTTTCAGTTCGCGAATCGTGAACCTTCGCCAACTGTTCGATTCACGCGAACTTTCGCAAACCGCAATAGACTTCAATGGAGAGGCGAACTTTGAAAACTAGAAACACTTATGCTGGCCACAAAAGTGATGTAAAAGATGTTTCAAGGGGTCTAACACCTGGAGGGGGGGGGGGCATGGCGGAGTGGGATAGACGCCAAAGTCCCAGGGAAAAATATCTGGATTTGACGCAAAGCAGCATTTTAAGGGCCGAAATCACATTGAATGCTAAATTGCAGGCCTAAAATGCTTTAAAATATCTTGCATGTGTATACATCAAACAGGGAGTGTAATTAGAGTACTGCTTCACACTGCTACACCAAACGCACTGTGTAACGCACCGCAAACAGCTGTTTGTGTAGTGACGGCCGGGCTGGATTGGTGCGCACCATGGCGAGAGTGCAGGCCATGGCAGTTTTCAAACCCATATGGTCGCCGGGCTGAGGTAGCTCAATGATAGAACAATAGTGACTGTCCAGCTGATCGAATTTGGTCTGTCCACAATGAAGCAACGACCTTATTATCTTGGGTGTGCCCCCCCAAGACATTCATATAGCCGGTGGTCATTGCTTCATTGTGATACGCAAGCCCCTTCACCACCCCTTCACTGTGTTGTGACGGACGTGCTGGACTGGTGCGCACCGTGGCGAGATTGCTCTTCCTCAGTGATATCAGGTAATGTCTGACTGCCTTATCAACTTTCGATGGTTCTTTCTCTACCATTGTTAAAGCTTACATCTATTTTTTAAAATACTTTTTCTGCTTGCTGTTCAGTACCTGCAACGAGAATCTGTTATGGAGGGCAAGTCTGCCATTATGAGTAACCACGGGTAATGGCCGGGGAATCAGTGTTCAATTCCGGTCCTGAGTGGGAGCCTGAGAAGTGGCTACCACCACCGCACATCCAAGTAAGGACCCATTTGCTGTATAAGTAATGTACCTGCCCTGACCGTGCTTTGCAGACCAGGCATCTGTGGTCAGATGGACCCTTGACCTAGCGCTGTGTGCCAGATATGACACCACTTGCCTTTAACGAGAATGTGTTATGGAGGGCAAGTCTGCCATTCATTCAACTGTATGAAACTTCAGATGGTACTTTCTCAGTAGCATGGTGACCACGGGTAATGGCAAAGAGTGGGACCCTAAGAAACGGCTACCACCACCACACATCCAAGGAAGGCACCAGGCATGCTGTGGGCAAAAGAGGTGGAATGGCTACCACACATCCAAGGAATGCAGCAGGCATGGCATGCACGTCCCGAGGTAGTGACCAAAAATAACAATACAGGAGGACTTTCGAGGCCCTGCTGTATATGAGTTGAATCAACTTTAAATCCTTTAACAAGAATCTGTTATGGAAGGCAAGTCTGCCATCCATTCATGTGAAAGGTATGCACTGACTGCCAGGTATAATACAATGTGCAGTCAAACATGCAGTGAAAGGTATGCAGTGACTGTAAACAGCTTTTTGTGTAGTGACGGCTGTGCTGGACTGGTGCGCACCATGACGAGAGTGCAGGTGATGGCGGCTTTCCAGCCCAAATAGTCGGGCTGAGGTAGCTGAATGACAGAACAGTGACTGTCCAGCTGATCAAATTGGGTCTGTCCACAATGAAGCAGTGGTATATGGTATACGGAGTGGTATATCACACTGCGTGCACTCACATAGGTAGGTGGGTGCACTGTGAACAACAGGTAGGTATATGCAGTGGGTATTACAATGTGCACCTGTCACACACAGACAGGTACTGAACAGGCACAGTGACACTGCATGCGCACATGTAGGTGGGTGGGTGCACAGTGAACAACAGGTAGGTATATGCAGTGGGTATTACAATGTGCACCTGTCACACACAGACAGGTACCGGACAGGCACAGTGACACTGTGTGCACTCACGTAGGTGGGTGGGTGCACAGTGAACAACAGGTAGGTATATGCAGTGGGTATTACAATGTGAACCTGTCACACACAGACAGGTACTGGACAGGCACAGTGACACTGCGTGTGCTCATCTAGGTGGGTGGGTGCACAGTGAACAACAGGTAGGTATATGCAGTGGGTATTACAATGTGCACCTGCCACACACTGACAGGTACCGGACAGGCACAGTTAAGGATGATCGGAACCAGAAAATTCCGTTCCTACAGAAATCACGGATTCCGTCAGTGTTAAATTCCGTCGCTATGAAAATTCCGCCAGATTTCTACGAAATTCTGCGGAATTACGGATTCCGTCGGAAAAATTGAAAAAATCGCTAAAGTGACCTTGTTTATCCTATATGGTAGCCCATAGTCCCTATTAACTGTTCACTTAATCCTGTTTTCCTTCCTCCCCTTCGTCTCATCTTCCAGGGAATTGTAGTATTTCAAAAGCCAGCTTACATTTCGTGGCTGGGAAGTGAACCCAGGTCTCAGTGTGTGGTAGGTATCTGACTTATACCACCAACCACATTACATGCTGAAGCCAGGCTAGCATGTATCATTATGATTAATCCAAGAGAAAAATGAGCTCTCTCTCTCTCTCTCTCTCTAGGACTTGATGCCATTGAACTGAATTTTCAGCTTAAAACCATCAACGGATATCGGCAGAATTTCACTTTTTTGGAATTCCGCCAGATTGAAAAAGCAATTCCGTTCCGACCAAACGGAACTGAATGACCAATTTCCACCTAAAAATTCCGGAAAATACAATTCCGCGGAAAGCGGTGACCATCCCTACTAGAGAGAGAGAGAGAGAGAAAGAGAAATCTACCTGGCTATCTGGGGTTCTCTTCGGACAACTGTTGAACAGAAAAGGCAAGGCCATGCCTGGCTACAAATCCTTAGAGAGAGCTCATTTTTCTCTTGGATTGATCATAATGGTACATGCTAGGCTGGCTTCAGCATGTAGTGTGGTTGGTGGTATAGGGGTTAAGTCAGATACCTACCACACACTGAGACCTGGGTTCAATTCCCAGCCCAGCCTGGGTTCAATTCCCAGCCACGGTATGTAAGCTGGCTTTTGAAATTCTACAAATCCTTAAGCATGCTACTTTTTCTCTTGGATTGATCATAATGGTACATTCTAAGCTGGCTTCAGCATGTAGTGTGGTTGGTGGTATAGGGATTAAGTCAGATACCTACAACACACTGAGACCTTGGTTCAATTCCCAGCCATGGTATGTAAGCTGGCTTTTAAAATACTACAAATCCTTAAGCATGCTACTTTTTCTCTTGGAGTGATCATAATGGTACATGCTAGGTTGGCTTCAGCATGTAGTGTGGTTGGTGGTATAGGGGTTAAGTCAGATACCTACCACACACTGAGACCTGGGTTCGATTCCAAGCCCAGCCTGGGTTCAATTCCCAGCCACGGTATGTAAGCTGGCTTTTGAAATTCTACAAATCCTTAAGCTTGCTACTTTTTCTCTTGGATTGATCATAATGGTACATGCTAGGCTGGCTTCAGCACGTAGTGTGGTTGGTGGTATAGGGGTTAAGTCAGATACCTACCACACACTGAGACCTGGGTACAATTCCCAGCCACGGTATGTAAGCTGGCTTTTGAAAAACTACAGTTCCCTGGAAGATGAGACCCTCCTCCCTCCGGGAGGAGTGAGGAGGGAAATAGATAGGTGAGGAAATAAATGTAAATTCGGCAGAATTAAACAATTTTCCACGGAATTCCATTTTAGAGGTAGAGCAATTCCGTTCCAACGACCACATTACATGCTGAAGCCAGGCTAGCATGTATCATTATGATTAATCCAAGAGAAAAATGAGCTCTCTCTCTCTCTCTCTCTCTAGGACTTGATGCCATTGAACTGAATTTTCAGCTTAAAACCATCAACGGATATCGGCAGAATTTCACTTTTTTGGAATTCCGCCAGATTGAAAAAGCAATTCCGTTCCGACCAAACGGAACGGAATGACCAATTTCCACCTAAAAATTCCGGAAAATACAATTCCGCGGAAAGCGGTGACCATCCCTACTAGAGAGAGAGAGAGAGAGAGAAATCTACCTGGCTATCTGGGGTTCTCTTCGGACAACTGTTGAACAGAAAAGGCAAGGCCATGCCTGGCTACAAATCCTTAGAGAGAGCTCATTTTTCTCTTGGATTGATCATAATGGTACATGCTAGGCTGGCTTCAGCATGTAGTGTGGTTGGTGGTATAGGGGTTAAGTCAGATACCTACCACACACTGAGACCTGGGTTCAATTCCCAGCCCAGTCTGGGTTCAATTCCCAGCCACGGTATGTAAGCTGGCTTTTGAAATTCTACAAATCCTTAAGCATGCTACTTTTTCTCTTGGATTGATCATAATGGTACATGCTAGGCTGGCTTCAGCATGTAGTGTGGTTGGTGGTATAGGGGTTAAGTCAGATACCTACCACACACTGAGACCTGGGTCCAATTCCCAGCCACGGTATGTAAGCTGGCTTTTGAAATTCTACAAATCCTTAAGCATGCTACTTTTTCTCTTGGATTGATCATAATGGTACATTCTAAGCTGGCTTCAGCATGTAGTGTGGTTGGTGGTATAGGGATTAAGTCAGATACCTACAACACACTGAGACCTTGGTTCAATTCCCAGCCATGGTATGTAAGCTGGCTTTTAAAATACTACAAATCCTTAAGCATGCTACTTTTTCTCTTGGAGTGATCATAATGGTACATGCTAGGTTGGCTTCAGCATGTAGTGTGGTTGGTGGTATAGGGGTTAAGTCAGATACCTACCACACACTGAGACCTGGGTTCGATTCCAAGCCCAGCCTGGGTTCAATTCCCAGCCACGGTATGTAAGCTGGCTTTTGAAATTCTACAAATCCTTAAGCTTGCTACTTTTTCTCTTGGATTGATCATAATGGTACATGCTAGGCTGGCTTCAGCACGTAGTGTGGTTGGTGGTATAGGGGTTAAGTCAGATACCTACCACACACTGAGACCTGGGTACAATTCCCAGCCACGGTATGTAAGCTGGCTTTTGAAAAACTACAGTTCCCTGGAAGATGAGACCCTCCTCCCTCCGGGAGGAGTGAGGAGGGAAATAGATAGGTGAGGAAATAAATGTAAATTCGGCAGAATTAAACAATTTTCCACGGAATTCCATTTTAGAGGTAGAGCAATTCCGTTCCGACTGGCGGAATCGGAATTGACCCAATTCCGACCGGAATTGTGGAATCCAGCGAGCATCCCTAGACACAGTGACACTGCATGCGCTCACGTAGGTGGGTGGGTGCAGAGAGAAACTCAGAGCACTGTGAACAACAGGTAGGTATATGCAGTGGGTATTACAATGTGCACCTGTCACACACAGACAGGTACTGGACAGGCACAGTGATACTGCGTGCGCACATGTAGGTGGGTGGGTGCACAGTGAACAACAGGTAGGTATATGCAGTGGGTATTACAATGTGCACCTGTCACACAGAGACAGGTACCGGACAGGCACAGTGACACTGTGTGCACTCACATAGGTGGGTGGGTGCACAGTGAACAACAGGTAGGTATATGCAGTAATGGGTATTACAATGTGCACCTGTCACACACGCAGGTAGTCACTGAATGTGCTGGGCCTGGTACTGGCACACACAGTAGGAAATACCAAGGCTGTCTATGCAACACAAGTGTCAGTGGGACACACAGAAAAAAAAATAGATCACAAGAACAAGATAAACTCTCAAAAGAGCTGTTGAGGGGTGCTTTTTTAGCAATTAGAATCAGCAAGGAGCAAGCTAAGAAGCCTACAAGAGCCTAACTAATCTTTCCCTATGAGAGTCCGCAGCAGCTTTCCCTTTTCTAATTACTGCAGGCACACAAGTGATTACAATGTCTGACGCTGCCTGCCTTTTATAAGGGCGGGGAGTGACTCCAGGAGGAAGTGTAGCCTGATTGGCTACAATGTACCTGCTGACTGTGATGTAGAGGGTCAAAGTTGACCCTCATGATGCACTATGGGGGCGAATCGAGCTTCCGGTAAAGTTCGCGGTTCTCCGCTATTGCAAACCCTGGAAGTTCACTGGGAACCTTTCGGGCTATCTGTATTTATAAGTATATAAATGCTTATCTACTTATCTTAAATACTTATAAGCACTGTTAACGTTTTAATTGTAGTGATGTTTCTATAGTAAAAAAAAAGAAAAAATCCTTCTTAGGATTCTCCATTTTAACTGTGTCTATCTTGAAGCCAATCCTGATGTCATTTTCTCCCTTACTCTCCTCTGCCTGATTGTGTATGCATTGCCTGCCCTCCTCCCAGTCTTCAGACCCAGCTCTGCAGTAGAAAGTGCATTGTCCCAGCATAAGAATATTGGCCAATCAGGGAGGTACAGAGGTGTGGAAGGGGAAACAGGAGGGAAAAGAGCGAGGGAAAAGAGCCTTTAGCTAATCATGATGCATAAGTTAAATCTGAGGGGAAAGTAAAGAAGCAAAAAAAGACAACCCAGCATGCCCTGCAACTTCCTTTGTGTGGCAATGTACTAAATAAGAGTCAGGTAAACGGGGGAATGATCATTAATCAACAAGAAAGGTAAAAGTGATTTTTAACTTTTGGATTGCCTGGTTAACATCCTTATTACTTGTTTACCAAATTAAAATAAAGAATTTTTTTTTTTTTACTTTATGCCCGACGGTTACACTGTAACCATTTCACTTTTAAGGTTTTTTTCCAATTAAAATCAGAGCAATTTTCCCATTTCAGCACTGCTTCCATTTATTCAGCAATAACATTATCACTGCTTATCACAGCTAAATGACCTACATTTTGTATTTTTTGGCGGACAAATTAGACTTTTTTGTGGGTGATATTTTGCTTTGTAATTTCTTAATTTTCTATACATTTTAATGCTGGATTGAGATTTTCCCTTTCTGTTTTTTTCTTAAGTGACAAGGGTTCAAGCTGTAAAGCTGGGCATACACGGAGCGATCAACTCCCGCCGCATCCCTGCTCGTCCCCGCAGCCGCCCGGATCAATTCCCGCTTGTCCCAGCGGGCACTTCCTTATCTTCCGCTCGATTCCCCATTATTGTCTGCCCACGGGAATCGAGCGGGGAATTGATTCCCGCGGTGATCAGACCTGTCAGAAATTATCAATTGAGCCATCATTGGCTCGACAAAAACGTGCCGTGTATGCCCGGCATTAGACAAACCAAAATGTATTGTACAATTTCGTATGAAATGAGGTCTTATATACCTCATTTGATAACAAACTGGATGCACAGAAATCCATTCTTCTCAAGATGCGCCTATGGCTTTTTTGCAGTCCATTTTTTGCACTAATTGTTACGGAGCATTGTTTATTTGCATAGAAGAATCAGGACATCAGAACAAAGCCACCATTGTCACCATTATGGAAAGAACAATACCAAGGTAAGAGACGCCCCAAAAAACTTGTGCACAAAGAAGGCGCCCACACTTAAAAAAGTCATTTTTAAGCCGCATCAGTGACATCATGCCTTACATTTTTTTTCTGGTGTGCTTGACCTGGCAATGAATGAGTTGGAGCATGAAGTGGGGAAGATGAGCTTATGCTTTCGCCACTTGAAGTAGTGCCAATGTTGTTGACTGCACATGGGCAGAAGGAGGAGTCTGAAGATGAGTCCATGGAGGGGAATAATGCCTGTGGTGGTGAGGCAGAGCAAAAAGAGCAGGCTTCCTGGGGGGCTGCTCACCTTTCAGGGGACCATGGTCTTGTCTTTAGCTGGGGGAAGAAAACTGTGATGGAGGATGCTGCCCTGGATGAGGAACAAGAGCTGCAGTTCTCTGCCTCAAACCTCATTAGAATGGGGCAATTCAGGCTGTCGTGTCTGAGAAAGGACCCCTGTATTAAATCCATCAAGGCTATGGACCTGTACTGGGTGGCAACTTCATTAGACCCTCTCTATACAAGCAGAAAATGGCAGGCATGCTACCAAAATGTCCAGGTGCAGCACTTCCACACCAAGCTGAGACACCTGCTGTATTCCGCTTTTCAGGATGGTAATAGCACAGGAATTGCCATTTCCATTCAAAGAGGTGCCAGGAACACTCCCCCACCTGCAAGAATAGGGTTATTTCAGGTGATGTGGCAATCATGTCCAATATGAGGTCCTCTTCTGCACAGAGCCTGAACCCCGAATATCTTGGGCTACTCATCACTGTGGACAGTGTGAAGAGCAAGGAACCTCTGGGTTTCTGTGTGTGAAGGTTTGATCTGTGGGCTGTTGCAATTTGCCATGGAGCTGTTTGCTTGCCCCACCTCAAGTGCCCTGTCAGAAAGTACATTCTGTGCAGCTGGAAGGATCGTTACAGACAAGCAAAGTCACCTAGCACCCAGCAGTGTCAATTATTTGACATTTATAAAAATGAACGAGTTTTGGATATCACAGGATTACAGCACTGACGTATAATATGGTGGCTGGATAGTGTAATGGTTAAGGGCTCTGCCTCTGACACAGGAGACCTGAGTTCGAATCTCGGCTCTGCCTGTTAAGTAAGCCAGCACCTATTCAGTAGGAGACCTTGGGCAAGACTCCCTAACACTGCTACTGCCTATAGAGCGCGTCCTAGTGGCTGCAGCTCTGGCGCTTTGAGTCCGCCAGGAGAAAAGCGCGATATAAATGTTCTGTGTTTGTTTGTTTGTTTGTAATATAGTCCTAATTTATTTGGATCTCTACTCATTATTACCCTGGTGCATGACAGTTACTCCAGGCCTCAGTTACTTCCATAAAAAATAACTATTTTAATATTAGTAACCTGGTGCATGCCAGTTACTCCAGGCCTCATGTCCCCACTGGCCACAGGCACAGCTTTCTTGCTCCATCAGCCACCACCCAGTATGTCGCTTGGTCCTACTTCAATATTATTATTATTGTTATTGTTATTATTATTATTATTATTATTCCTGTATCTTACAGTATAGACTTTTTTTCTTAAAAAAAAAAATCATAAGTAGTAGTAGTAGCAGCAGCAGCAGCAGCAGCAGTAGTAGTAGAGGCAAAAGGCCCTTGCAAGGGGGGGGGGGGGGGGGGGAGGTGGTTGTCTCCTAAAAATTAAGCAGGTCAAAAAGCAGAAGCAGAAGAGTCTTGACGTGCCAAGTGAGGCCCTAAATTGTTCAGGCCCTTAGAGGGGTCCGCTTTGCCACAAACTAGGCAGGTTAAAGAACAGTGGCAAAAGGTTCTTTAGCTTATTCTACAACTGGAATGTTGTTATTAATGACTGTCTAGTACCTAATTATAATTAATCATTTTAGCTCTAAAATGGTGCTGCATCTTGTATTTTTATCTGCTCCTCCTGGGTGAAGTACCCCAATTCCAATATTTCATCCACATAATCTCCATCATGTATCAAATGACTGCTCGCTTTTGTGTTGCACAGCCACTGCAATGTGCAGCGTATAGTTTCATCACATATGGACATCATAAACAAGACATCTATTGGGAGGTTGAAGCAATGCTGGACTTCTGCCAAGCAACTGGTTGCTGTGTGGGACCATCAGAAAAGTGTGGACAGTTTCCTGGTGATAATAGAATACTTCAAGATGGCGCCGGGTGAGGACGCCACGGCCACAGGGCTCCGGTCTCTTTTTCTTTTTTCTCCCTAACTCCCCCGCTGGCGACCTCCTGACCACCTCCACCCACCTGAGGATGATGCAGGGGCCTCGGATGGGCCCCACGGGCTGCTGGAGGATCGGGAGGTCGCGTGCTCTGCTCCGCTGCGGGGTGGGGATCATCTGACCTGGGGAAATGCGTTGAGCCAGGGGAGCCGGAACACCGCTCTGGAGCCAGGGGAGCCGGAACACCGCTCTGGAGCCAGGGGAGCCAGAACACCGCACGCAGCGCCGCCTCCACGCCGCACGTTTCTGCCTCTCCTGCTGGGACCTCATAGAGGGGCACTCAGATGTCTGGGATGCCACGTGGGCCCCACTCCCTCACTCCCAGCGATCGCAGCTGTTCCCGCCGCCACCACCAGCCGCAGTCTGGGCAGCTCTGGAATGCTGGGGCTGCCGGACCCCCTCCACCACGGGTAAAGATTGGAGGCCAGCATGGGAACGTGGGACACGTGAGGAGGCCTAATCGCAGCGGCTCCTCCAGGCACCATGGAAATGGCCAGGCTGCCATGCAGAAATGGAGGGCCTTTTGCTGCCCCATCGCAGCTACAGACGAGGTATGCTGCCCCTGGCCTGTCCACTGCTGCCCAGCCAGGGTGCCCCCGGCCCTATGTCCACAAATTGCTGCCCAGCCGAGGTGCCCCCCGGCCACCACTGCCGCCCAGCCGAGGTGGCCCCGGGCCCCGCCCGGGTGCCCCTCGGCCACCACTGCCGCCCAGCCGGGGTGGCCCCGGGCCCCGCGTCCTTCACTGCTGCCCAGCATAAGTGCCCCCCTGGCACCACAGGGCCCCACTGTGTCTGCGCCCTCAGTACCCAGCCGTGTGGACTTGTAATTAGAAGCGCTACTCCTCGGGCAACCCGGTTCGAGTGAACTCTGCTGTCCGCCTCCATCAGGATGCCCCGCTGCTTCTGCTTTCTGCTTTCTCTCTACTTCCGTGGACAATCGGGTGCACCTGTCTTGTTGGGAGCGTGTCGCTGTGTAGCGTCCAGTGCCGAAAATGGCAGCGCTCATATCAGCTCTCAGGCTGTATTCCTGTCCCACTCTTTTTTGTTCCTGCCATCAGTGTATGTAATTGCTATGCTTGTTTTACGTTAACTGTACATGTCTGCTGTAATGCTTTGTTTTTGCTTTTTATTCTTGTTCTGCTTTTATTGTTTATACGTATACGTATGTACCATGCTTAACTGTGTACGATGCTCTGCTTCACTGTACGCACAAGCTGTTAATGTTGTCCTATGTATGCTTGTCCCATGTCTATGTATGTACCATGCTTAACCGTATGCTTTTTTCTTGTCTTTTTTCTTTTCATCAACGACCCTGTATGCGCCAAAACCAATTCCGGGTACAACCCACCGCTGTACTTGGCGAAATAAATTCTGATTCTGATTCTGATTCTAGTAGAGATGTAGATCAATACAAGCAGTGGGCTGTTGTTTAACAAGGGGCAAGCTGGATGCAGCTCGTGGCACAAGGGATCTGTTGGCTTCCAGGGGATCTTAAAACTGCTTTTGGCAAAAGTTTCACCATTTTATGTTTTTTTGTTTGTTTTTTGTTTGTTTTTTTTACATTGAAGCTGTTGAATAGCAGCAGCAAACCCAACAGAAGTACACTGTGTCTAAATTGTAATAGCCCAGAGTAATTAAAGTGAAAAGGGAATTACAATGTGATAATTAGGTGTTCTTTTAAATAGCAGGAAAATGCAATCATATTTCCTCTTTACTGAGTTGAAAAGCGACTAATTATTTTAAATATATTGTAAACCTAATGGAAAGAAATTAAAATAATCATATTTTACTAAAGCAGGTAATAAAGGTTAACCTGTTGGTGTAACAGAACAGCACACGTGTTTAATGTTACATTAATATTTGCAACTACTATTTAAATTAACTTCAGTTATGAAAAATATATATATAAAAATATAATGCACAGAGGAAAATTAACTTTCTAGTTATTATCTTAATCAGCAGATGTGATTGAATGACAGAGATTTACTTTCAGTTATCTTTTCATAAAAATAGGGCCTTTCGTAGGATTTTTTTTTTCAAATTGTTAAAAGTAGACAAGTAGTGGTCCATAATATTGGTTTCAATTCTGATTCCCAACCTTCTTAGCATAAAATCTTACTCCTGGGTACAAAAAATGCAGAGTAAGTTAAAAACATACACGCACAGAACAGTGTGCCGCTAAATCAAGGTCGGCACATAATTTCCCATTTTCTGTGTAGTATTTAAAAAGTTATCTGGACACTGAACTTTTATAAATGAACATTTTTCATTATTATCTGAAATTTTAAGCATTATGTAGGGAAAAAAATAAGTAAACCTCATGTATTTTTTTTAACTTATGCGGAAATACCAATATTTTTTCTTCATACAAATAAATACAGATAGAGATGATGAAGAGAAAATAAATGATTGAAAACATTTTATAAGCACATTTTTTGGGCCAAAATTAGTCACATAGGACATGCTGCTCAATTTAGTGCACGATGGTAATGATATGCAATTTTGAGGACACGCGGCTAATGTGACAGAACCCCCGATGCTACCTCCCTAGTGTAAAATGTGCCCTAATGCCCCGTGCATGAATACTTTACCTGTCTCCATCCTCTTCCTTTCATACACAAGCCCAACGTTGTTGCCAATGTATTGCACATGAGCACATGTGTGAAGTCACACAGGCTCCCATATATCAGCAACCATGTGAGGTGCATGTATGAGGGGAAGAGGACAGAAAAAGCAACGTACATCGACAGGTAAAGTATTTGTGCACGGGTTACCGGGGGCGGAGGGCACATTTTATACTAGGGAGGGCAGTAAGGCTATGAGGTGGTGTCACTAGGCCAATTCCCAAACGATTTGTGTGAGAGAACGTGGAAAAGCCGCCGCATGTATTGACAGCAAGGCGGCTGGTTCCACGCCCAGCACGGCGGTTTGCACGCAGCAGCGTGTGTCTGGTGTGGCTGAGTCTGTTAGTTCACGCAGGCTTAGGAATACACGCGCACGCGCTGAGAGGCAGAACTTTTATGGTGGGCAAGGGGGGGATCAGCTGACCAAGCCGGTCAGCTGACTCCAGAGCTGGTTACTATTGGTTGATCACTTAGGGGTGGCGCCAGAGGGCACTACTCCATATATAGTTACTGCTGGCCAGTCACAAGTTGTCTGCCGTTGCGAACACTACGTGGAAGCACTCAGACCTTAGTCAGATCCAACAGTGTGTTTGAACCAGGAGGACCTGGGAATTCACACTGAGCCAGATTACTTGTATTATCATTTTGTTATTCTTCAGACTAGTTCCAGGGTGTAGAGACCACGGACCTCACACCCAAGACTAGGGAACTTGTGTTATCATTCTGTTATTCATCAGACTAGTTCCAGGGTGTAGAGACCACGGACCTCACAGCCAGACTAGGGAACTTGTATTACCATTCTGTTATACATCAGACTAGTTCCAGGGTGTAGAGACCACGGACCTCACACCCAGACTAGGCATTGTTTGATATCTGTTATGACTTATTGCTTTCCTGACTACTCCTCTGATCTCTGATTCGGTACCTTGCACATCTGATATTCCGTTGCCAAACCCTGCTTGCCTTGAATACCGAATCAGCCTTCTGTCTTTGTACTTTGTCTGTCCGTGTGTTGCCGACCTGGCTTGCCCGACCTCAAGAGCTATCTCTCCCCTTAAGAGATAGTCTCCGGATCAGATAGAGACATACACCTTCTGGTGTCACTCACTCTCTGGTCCTTCCTACCTCCAGCCTGACACCACCCCTTGGAGAGTCACAGGCTGCTGGAAGGTTCCTGTACTCTCTAAAAGCAGTATTGCCTATACTGCCAAAGATCACCTGCTCATCAGGTGTGATTCTCAAAGTATTACTGTTACACCAAACACTCTTATATACAAAGGTGTCCAGAGGTTAGTAATATATCTGTATTATCGGCGATTCTGCAGATCATCAATAATCAGGTATATATCTGTATTCTTGGTGATACTGCAGATCACCAATAATCAGATTCTCTCTGCGTGCTGACACCGATCGTTACAATTTGATGCTGAAATTGATCGCGGCCAACAGAGCTCTCTTTGATCAGATTAGATCAGAAAGAGATCTGTCTCTTGGTTGATCTGCCCATACATCATCTGATGTGGTTTAAAGTGGCTTTTGCCTGCTATTTGTAGCCACAGTTTACAAAGTGAGCAGCCCCGGCGCATGCTATTATAGCAGGCGCCCTTCTAAACAGGATGTGTTTTAATGGGCTGGATAAGGTTAGGTGCGGAGGGAAGGAGAGTTTAAGGTTAGGCACCACTAGGGGGGAGGTTAAGTGTTCTGTGTGAGAGTAGGGAGAAGTTCGATTATAGTAAAATATTGGTAAATATTACCAATATTTTTCCATTTGAATGAAGTAGTAAAATATAGGTAAATGTACCAAAAATGTACTACCACTATCCTGAGTAATTTTAAACAGGCACTTTTTTCAAATGTTTGCTGGCTAAGCCCATCAGGTAAGGTCACTTCCGTCCTTTGTACAGGACTCAAGGGATGTGTTGTGTTTTTTAAGTGACCTGAGGGTTGAGCCTGGGGACATTCTTATGGGGATCGACATGGAGAGTTTGTGCACATCGATTCCCCAACGAGGTTGGATTGAGGGCCTTGGAGTTTTTCCTTGAAGATGGGTTCCCTGGAACGCCGATTCATAACAATTTTGTAGTCAGGACCATGAGATTTGTTTTGGAGCACAACTGCTTCCTGTTTGGCGATTCCTATTATAGGCAGGTGCGAGGGACATCTATGGGTGCAGCCTGCGCGCCTGCCTATGCCTGTTTACATCTTGACTAATGGGAACGACACGAGATGTACCCAATGCTGATGTTCAGCCAGTATGTTAAAGTCTGGCTGTGTTTCATTGATGATGTGCTGGTGGTGTGGAGGGGAAATGAGGATGAATTGGAGCAGTTCATGGGACTGTTAAATTTGAATCAGCGAAACATCAGTCTTACCTATTCGTACAGTAGTACTGAAATTCATTTTCTTGATTTATTCATAAAAAAGATTGAGGGTGAACTGCGTACAACGACTTTCTGAAAACCTACTGCAGGTAATACTCTCCTTCACATCACCAGCCATCATCCTCAGCATCTCAAGGATGGGATACCGACCGGTTAGTTCCTGTGGTTTTGCAGGAACAGCTCATGGGATGTTGACTTTCGGGATGAGGCGATTGAGATGCATGTGGATACTGACATGAGGTGTTGTGCTCCGGAGCCGAAAAGGCCCTGAAAACCCCAAAACTTGGATTGCTATATGGTCAAAAAGGGGCTAAAAGAAAGGATGCGGATTGTCCGAGAGTCATTTCACAGTTTAATTCTAACTGGAGGAGGATCTGTGTAAGTCTTGAGTGACATTGGGTGATTCTGAAATTGGATCCTCAGATTGGGCGTGTGGTGGGTCCACATCCACGGATGGTGGCTAAGTGCGCGCCCAGTCTGAGAGATCATCTGGTACATTCGGATCTTATACCAAGAATAAATTGGCTGTGTGAAGCCAAATGTGGGGGGGAGTGGGACCTTTAGCGTACCACAAAAAAACACAAAAAAACGTGGGAGATCCGCAGCTTCATTAACTGCAACTCGGAGTGGGTATTATACCTTATCCAGTGTTCGTGCCCCATGATCTATGTCGGGACAACGACAAGGAAATTGAAGACACGAATATCTGAGCATGTAAACAATATTAACTGTGGGAAGAAACCAAATGAATAATACAGAAGTTCGGTGGCGGAACATTTTGGCGAATGCCATGCTGGGTCCACCGCAGGCTTTAAGTTTAAAGGATTCTATAGATTGGGCAACAATAGGAGGGGAGGAGACAGAGAGCAGATTCTACTACAGCAGGAATGCAGGTGGATATACTTGCTAAATTCCCTTTCCCCAAATGGGATGAATAAAGAATTGGAATATAGAGTTTTCCTGTAGAAGTCTATGTGTAACAGCATATAATGACCTGATCAACGTGGAGAGAAATACATCACATGTGAAGTGAGACACTTCAAGCTTGAATTGATGCAATTTGGTGCAGAGAAATGGCTGTGCAGCATGCTGGTGGCTGGTCTAGCGATGTATAAGCTGTTGCTATGGAAGAGCGAGAGGGACTGGCCAAGCCCCCACACTGTGTGTATAAATGTGGCATCCCCACCCTCCTACGTCATACACTTTGATCAAGCTCGCATTGGGCAGGCGTAATGCGTCAGTGTGCGTGGCTTAAACCTGACACGAGAATTGACCGCTCCCTGTCATCACAACTTCCTGCCGGAAGAATTTTTGCTTTGCAGTTAATCTGGTCGCCGCTCCCTGCTGCGGACGCACAGCTGGGTAGAGCGATATATACTGAAGGAAACCATTGATCCAGAAGACCTAATAAACAGGACTGCTGGACCTAGGACTGGTGAGATGCGGGATTATGAGAATACACTCTGAAGGCTGATCTGGTAATCCATTGCAAGTTTATTATATATAAAAGGCAGACTGTGTTGAGCTGTGGTAGCAGAGCCTGGCTACCTCTGTCCCTCCCATACTGAGCAATGTTGGGATGGTACCGGTACCAGTGTGATTGGGATATGAGTGGATGCTGGGTTGTGTGTGTGGAGCACTCCACAGGTTTATGATCCATTTTAATTGGTTTTATGGGCGATATGCCTAATTGTGCACACAATATTTTGAAACAATAAAGTTTTTCATACTTTAGTATCCCCTGGGCTATTGCACTTTGTTTTTGTTTATAAGGCCATCAGGTCACGGAGGGAGTCCTTAATGCTAAATGGCAGTTGTAATGCATGTTGTTTGGCTAGACATGAATTTATGGTTCACAACCTTTGTATTTGTTGGTGCCATTGTGAACTTTCTTGTTTAGACCTCTGGTAGAGTGGACTGGAGAGACTGGGAGCTACGGGAGCTGAAGGAGACACTGGAGTTTCAGGTTCAATCATCAAAAGTCATCTGACGCCACAAAACCTGCAAGCAGAACCTGGTGATTCATTACCGCTGGAAATCAGGCTTGCATCAATCTCGTGAGACACAGAAGCAATTGGAGTTAGTGGAGAAGGAGTCATAGAAGGTGGGAGAGAGTAAGGTGGTTGCACCTCCTTCAAGAAATGAATTATCCCACTTAGGTTTGGGGGTTTTGTACATGTAGGGAAGCGGAGATGTTGTACCCAAAGTGGATCTGGCCTGCCCTCTGCCCATTGGGACAGGACACAGAGTGCTTAGCTCACGCCCTCAGGTTTCATCATGAAAAAACTCCCACATTGGAGAGGTGCACGCAACCACTCTGCTTTTTCTCCTTCTGTTCCACACTTCCAATTGTAACATCATGCCTAACTGTTCCCCTGCTCGTCCTCAAACAACATGGGAGGCACATTTGCAACACTAACTGTTGGGCGGGTATTTGCTTCTATCACAGCTTTGCTGGTTCCAACTTCCTACAGAAGAAGAGTCTCCTGTCCTTGTGCCTCAAAAGACTCAGTACACAATACTCTTCAAATGATGAAGCTGTACTCCCTTATTCCATCCTCCAAACACATGTAGCAATGTACTGGTACTCCGCACATATCTCAATCTTGTTTGAGAACTTGTGCTGCTGCCTTCAACGGTTTGCTTCTGCTCTCCTACAGTGGTGGACTCCCAGGTACCATGCCTCCTACCAGACACCCCAAATAATATAATATATATTAAATGAATACAATTAAGAGGCACTTTAGGGCCTCTTGACTCTTTATTTTTAAGATAGCTAAAGAATAAAAAAACTCTGTTGTTTTAAAGCAAAAACAATGCTTCAGCATACTAAGAGTAGTCCAACTGTTTATGCATTATGTTTCCATGGCACTTACTATATATTTAAATAACAATAAATGTAATGTGGTCTTCTTTCTTTGGAATGTTACTGGCTCCCTTTTTGCTTATTTTTGCAGATCTAAATCTAACTATAACCATTACATGACAATAATTTAGCTATAAAATAACACTGTAATGCCAACCTGTTAAAAACCTTGAGCTAAAGCTACACAAAGATGCAGAATTTTCCCTGTCTAAGATAATCAATGGTAGCTGTCTTGGGTGAAAATTTAGCAGCAGTACAGGAGGTGTCTCAGCATGTCGTTAGTGATACGCTGGGTCTATTTACATTGGCAATGCTGCTCATCAAATACACATTTCAGCAAATTGACCAGTCAGTGCAACCTTATCATTAAGCACCACTTATTGCATACACAAAGTCTCCAATCAACTATTGATGGTGTAAATAAATAGAGGTAGATTGGCATAAATGTGTAAATCGACAGCAGTAGTCTCTTTTGTTATTAGACTCATTTATACTTCAGGATAGGAGTCCTTTAAACCTCCTGAAAGCACAGAGCAACAATTAAGATATACAGTGGGTTGCAAAAGTATTCGCCCCCTTGAAGTTTTCCACATTTTGTCACATTACTGCCACAAACATGCATCAATTTTATTGGAATTCCACGTGAAAGACCAATACAAAGTGGTGTACATGTGAGAAGTGGATTGAAAATCATACATCATTCCAAACATTTTTTACAAATAAATAACTGCAAAGTGGGGTGTGCGTAATTATTCGGCCCCCTGAGTCAATACTTTGTAGAACTGCAATTACAGCTGCCAGTCTTTTAGGGTATGTCTCTACCAGCTTTGCACATCTAGAGACTGAAATCCTTGCCCATTCTTCTTTGAAAAACAGCTCCAGCTCAGTCAGATTAGATATAAATAAAATAATTAAAAATATGCTTCAGAAACGTAGCCATTTGAGCAACAGATTGATAAACGTTCTCATGTGCATCATGGAACAGATACAAGACAAGCAGATTTATTTAGTAATGCAGCAAATGTTTCCAAAGGAAGCGTGATTGACAGGCACGGGTTACTGAACTTTATATATGCTAACATTATGTTGTACTTTTTACCGAATACTATTTTATGTTTACTATTATTTAATTTTTTTCTCTCTTTTTATTTACACACAAGAATTTGTACAATGTCTAGAGCAGGATCATTTCTTTATGTAAAAGTTCCATAACAAATAAAAAAAAGAGTTTTGTTTAGTTTAAATATACATCTTCTATCTTTAACAATATATCATATGTTGCCTTCTTTCTGTGTAAATGTATCTCCCTCCATCTTCTATGCTTTATTGGCCTTTTTCCAAGATGAAATATGTGTCATTCTTATTTTATAATTAAAAGGAAACTAGGAGGAAGCTGCCTTGTTTAGCCTTATGCTGCTATGACATGTCATACTATCTCACTCCCAGAGTATAACGATTTGTGATAGGTTACATGAGATGCATGACATTAACATTTCAACCTCCAAATCCTTTAGATGTGCTTCTGACTTCTGCTTCCCAAGGCAGACACATTTTAGCTACAGAACAAAATGGGAGAGAAACACAGTCAGGTTACAGAACATTAATTCATGTAGCATGTACAGTATTCAGTATATAAAACAGAAGAAAAAGGGATGGGAAAAGAGATACAAAGATATGAGGAAATCTGATAAATATCACAAATATAATGAATGAAATAAACATGCAAGTTCTACATTACATTTAAGTAGTTGCATTTGTAGTGTCGAAAAATTACTTTCATTGTTTCTTTAAAACAAAACTGTATAATTATATTAGTGGCACAATAATAGTTAGTGAAAATAATTTAAGATTAGTTAAGACAAACTTGTTTTATTGTAAAAATGACTTTATTTTCAGAATTGCACAGGTTAGGTTGGCACAGTCTTTCGTTTGATATAAATGATGAACTTCAACACAGACTTTTGGGTTGAAATGTTTTAGTTGTTGTAGGACAGAACACATGCTGCTGCTACTAGCAAAAAAATATTTTTGCCTTCATAAGTCCAAATTAAAAAATACTTAAAGGAGTACTGCAAGCCCCCCCCCCCCCCAAAAGTTTAACTTCTCTGGGGCTTCTAATGGCAACCCACAGATATCCTGTGCTTGCGCCAGGACAAAACAATTCTCAGGTCCCCCACTGTAGCCCTCTTATGGTTTTTCGACTTTAATGTCACAGACCACTGTGCATGCACATTCCTGGCCATGTGCGTCCTCTCTCCCGCTTAGATTGCCAGGATTATCCTGAGCAGTACGTTCCCAGCAACATGAGCGGGAGTGAGGATGTGCGCAGCCAGGGCCGTGCAGGTACAGTGGGCCTCAACATTAAAGTTGCAAAAACCGGTAGGGAGCCGTGGCAGGGGAACGGAGGACCATTTTGTCCTGGTTTGGACACTGGACGTTTGCAGGGGGCCGTTAGCAGCCCCAGGTAAGTTATTTTTTTATTTTTTTTTTGCTTTCAGTTCTTCTCTAATATATAAAAAAACATTTAGAAAAAATGATATCATACACTGCCTGATTCAATTCCCCTTTTAACCTAAGTTTTTTTTCCCAGGAGATACTTTTTCATCTTCTATTTAAATAACTTTTCAGCACTCTGCTTTTGAAACTGCACCAAAAAGTAGGTGGAAAGAGTACTGTCAAAATTATCCTGCATATGTTTTTGCTTACCGGTGGCTTAAAAGGCATTTTATTGATAAGTTGTGAATATTCATCTAGGACAAAACTTAGGAGAAAAGGGGAATTGGATTGTGCCCATATTATCGTGCAAATGTTATCAGATAATGCCTTTCAAATTAATTCTGCAGATAACATTTTGTAAACATTGCAACTGATGTAAAACCTGATGTATGTGTAAAACCTGCGCATGGTAACAGAACATCTTTTTGGGAATATTACGTGCTTGATGTATTCATCTGTGGTCGCACTCTGTTATTATACTTGCCTGGTAATTTTGTTTATCCTGCCTACGGTAACTCCACAACAGAGGTAAGAGAGCACAGTAATGTGTGCTCAAATCATGTCAATAAATATAGTTATCTAAAAGGGAATTAATTGTGATCTTTAATAAAGAAAACCTGTAGCGGAGAGGGCGTAGATACATACTTGTGTAGTCAGTAGCCTTTGGATGGTCCAGAGGCTTCCCGGATCCGCTTGATGCAGCCCCCTGTTATTGTGTCACCAGCCCCTCCCTTTAGGTTGTAAGCCTTTGGCAGGGCCCTTTCTTCTTGTGTATTGTACTTGATCTTGCATCATTCCGACAGAAAAGGGGACTAGTAGTATTATGGTGACTACTACTCCAGTGTATGAACCCACGTCCTAGCGTCTCTTTCGCCGTTGGGAAGGTTTTGTGTACGCCTGGTATGTTCAGGCGCCCCCATCATATTATTTTTTCGATTCCTATTTGGTTTTCCTCGCCTGATTGAGCCACGCAGAGCTGGGTATCTTGGCCTGATGAAGGGCATATACATATTTATACAAAAGCCCGAAACGAACATGTGTCGTTGCCTTGAAAATTAATACCCGTAAAGCCACAATCATTTACGAAGACAAACTAGATATCACCTTTGTGTCTTTGGCTCTATGAGGACCCACTGCTCGATATTAAAGAATTGTGTTTTTATATTTTCTATTTTTGGACATACCTTTTTGTATATGTGTCAATAAAGTTTTTTCTATAAGGAATTTTTTGTAATTTTGAGATTGCATTTTCTACATGAGTCCTTTTCTAAAGCAATATACTAGTTACGGTGGGCAAGGTGGATTGCCCCTAAAGAGGACTGTGTTTTGATCCTTCACAACATAAAGGATCTTACCCAAAGATATCTCTTCAAAAATTTTCTATAAATGGGATAAGCATTAGGGGACTCATGTTCTTAAGCCAGACATTTACAGTCTTGAAAATGTAACATCATATCTCCTGAAGCCTGATTGCTGATCATCAGAGAGTAGCCCAGCCAAAGACAAAATAAATCCAAACACCCTTTCTGTAAAGACCTGTCAGTCTCTTTCCACGTCACATCCCTGGGTTTATACCACTCAAGATTCCTGACAATTTTGGCATTTCAGCTGTGTTGCTATTGATACAGCAATAACTTTTTTTATTACTTACACCATCAAAGTGATTTATGCATATATTGTTTTTAGGACAATCTTCTAGGCTTTCTTTGGGTAAAATTCTTTTCCACGATGTATTTAATTGTATAAGTGTTTTGCAGGGAACATAAAGGCATTAAGAGGCAGAAAATATTTTATTTTTATTTTTCACCCTTCCTAATTTTTACATGACAATTGCCACAGTTATAAAACGCTTCAAAATATATTATTTGGCTCATACCAGTTAAAATGATTCCATACATACCATACTTCATCACTAGTTGGGCATGTAGCGAACCATTATCATCAGTCTGTACACCAGCAGCGATTCAATGGGATTACTAGGGTGTAAAATGGGACCCCAGTGTAGACGCATTGCTAGGCAACAGTACAGCAATACATCTATAAAGCTTTGGGTCCCCAAAGTGTTGCCCTAGCAATCACACCCAATCATTACAGGCGGCAGCCAATACAGGTGTCCACGAATCTTAAAGCCAACTACAGGTGACACAAGGGTTTAATTAGGTAGGTAGGGGTCAACACTTCACTACAGGAGAAAAAACACTTTATTTATAAAGGCTGGTTAAAGAGACACTGAAGCACAAAAAATATATGATATAGTGAATTGGTTGTGTACTATGAATAATTACTAGAAGATTAGCAGCAAAGAAAATATCCTCATATTTTTATTTTCAGGTATATAGTTTTTTTTCTAACATTGCATCATTCTCTAATATGTGCAGATTACACCACACTCAGCATTCAAAATTATTCTTTCAGAGCAGTCTGTGAACTAATGACCTCTCCTCTGGCAGAGAAAAAGTAATTAGTTCACTTACAGTTGAGATAATAAAAGTCAGATAACAGCCCTCTCCACGACTTTGAAAGTCATAGAGATTAATGGCTTTTTTGCACAGAGATAACAACTAGAGTTTCTTAACTCTTCCTGTACTGGAAACAATTAGACTGATATATCTTATCTTAATGTTTTATTTCTTAGCTGTACTACACATACAAATCATAATATCATCATTTTTTTTTTCGCTTCAGTGTCTCTTTAAGTTGGCCATCTAAACCAGCTACGGCGTTGTCTCACATAGATGCTGTTAAATGCTTTTCTGCTAGCAAGCAAAAAAGAATTTGGCAACCTTTGGTGATGCTTCCCAGCGTTTAGTTGACACATCCTGTTTTGACCCCGTGGGGAGGAGGTACACGTAAGCGCCAATAGCTAATCCTGTGTCCAGATTGAAATGAGATGACGGGATTGAGCACGGCGTTCGCACAAATAATGGGAAGAGCCAGTACCGACATTTAAAAAGCACTGTCTATTTTATTGACATCATTTGAACAATGGATGCAGCGACCTACGATAAACGGCTGTGTGAACCGGACCTTAGTGTGACACAAGTTTATTTATACAGCAGCAATCAATCATTCCCTTTTAAACAGGGATAGTCATAGTCAGCCAACTTCACTACGCTGGAACTACGCTTAGTTTTACGCAATTATGGTTCGCCAAACTATGACTTCGAAATCAAATATTTGCTTCGTATGAATTTCATAGACTACGCGTTAAAATACGTAATTACGCATAGCGCGAAGCGTATTGTATGCGGATGCTTATGCCCGTATGCAGAAAATTTTACATATTAATTCCTCTTTAGATGCTCGTTCTGGGAACTCTTCTATGTATACATTCCCCTTTCCAATGCGTACATTTGTAAGCATGCAATCGCACGTGGAAAATTAGACGTGAGTAACGCATTTGTAGTTCTCTACGCAATACACATGTTAACTATGCATAGTGGGTGTAAGCTACGCGTAGCGGTACTTTGCTATGCGTAAATTCGTAAGCGTAGTTTTGAAACTTCACCTACGAACTATGATGCGTAGATGTGAACTACGAAGCGTAAATTTGCACTGCCGTAGTTTCTGCTCATCCCTGCTTTTAAATGGGTGCACATGCATGCATGAGCATGTGCACATATGCGCACAAGTGGTAGCAACCAAAGTGTGCACCTGCACGTGTACGAGCGGCTTTCAATGCAGAACATTAATTTCATATCCTGGAATGCAAGGGAAGACTAATTAGGAGGATGGGAAACTCACATCCTGATATGTAAAGGGATGAAAGCTGAAATAAAAAGAAAGTGAAGGCTATCATCTGTAGTCACCTTGTAGAATACCACATGCTTTGTCTTGATAATCTTTTGGCTTCAGAATAGTCAGACACTGATAGCAAGTAGCCATAAGAGCAAGATTGAAGTCAGTGCTGAGAGGGTAGAGAAAAGGACGGGGAGACAACGGGAGCCCAATCTGGTGTAGTATCTCACGTGTGGTTACTTCAGTAAGTAAGAGATGGAAATATACTCACAAGGCTGGGTTGCGTGTAGTGCAACCAGTCTGGAAGCGCGTGTGGAGAAGTACCGTCCCCACTCGGCCTTGCGAGGTATTTTCGGTGGTCGCAGCTCCTCTGAAAAAACGTTACCACCTGCCAGGTGGTGACCCCTATCCCTTGGAGGGGGGGTTATGGATAACACGGGGGGGTAGGAGGCGCCCTATAGGGTACTTATTGCACGACACTTCCGTCGTAAATAGTCGACCAAAGATCAAGTATATTTGAAAATCAAAAGTTAGAAATCAATGATGACAAAGCCACAAATTGATAGTAGTATGTAATTCTAATACAAGGAGTATTAGTATCAGTTTGAATAGTTTTGTAGTAATATTAACAGCAGATGGAATGATCCTACCTTAATAAGCAGTCATTCCAAAACAGTTGTAAAAGACAGTCTTTATTGGAGCACTCAAAAAAATGACTACGCGTTTCGCGGTTCAAAACCGCTTCATCAGGTCGTGTATCGTGCCTTGGAGGAAAAAAGAGACATGGCGCTAAATACAGGGGACAGGCTCCCATCAAAATATAAAAACATATAAAAACATGAAAAAACACACATAACAGTATATACTCCAATTGTGGAAAGTGATTGACCATTAGATCAAAAATTATTATATACACACACATCCGTAACATGACATAAAGAGAATCAGACCTTTCTGCCCCTTTTCACAATGCATATGATAAAAATCTTATGATAAAAGGTTTAATAGGGGGTTATTATATATGAGAAGATGCGGGTGACTATATAAATATATATCACCCATGTGTACCCTATGGTGTCAAACAAATAGGCAAACGGCATAGAAGTATAGGAGGTAGCAATATGATGCGGCATGTAAAATATATATACAAAAAAATATATACAAAAAAATACATATATACAAAAATACAAAAAGTATATATATATATATATATAGACTAAACACATCTTGTGTATAAAAAGGGGAGAGAATATACATATGTATAAAAAAATATCTATCTATCGTAATGTGGTGGTGGTGGGTGGAAACACTCACCAGAAAGGGTCTGTACTATGTACAACAGAAGCTGTAGTCACCGAGCTCTGCCGGTCCAACAGCACTGCACTTTAACATTAGAAAAGCGGACGGGCTTATCTAGCTGGAGAAGACAAGAAAGGAAAAAGCTTACCTATATGCAATATTCCCCTGGGTTCGGGCGCCAGTGAGCGCCGTTCATCCCGCATTGGTTTTTAAGAATCAGAGGCATGATTACGCAGGTCACTGGGGGCGCGGCCTGTGATGACACCACGCGCTGGATCACGTGCGCGTGGCGTCTGACGTCGCTCGGTGTGCGTGGCTGCAGTGTGTATTGCCGAAGGCGTAGGTGGGGTTGGATGCGTCCCAAGCTGAGGTGCAACACGTGACCCCAAACCACGCCGTTCCGCAATGACGTGCAGCCAGGAGGACGGGTGCCTGGTTTGAAGCCGTCTCCCAGGTGATAGAAGGGAAGCGATGAGTTCCCCTGATGAATAAGCCTGCCCAATCCTTATAGACGGGGAGACACCCATATTATAAAACCATTCTAAAAATAATAATAAGCAATTCTAACAGGTACATGTATATATGAAAAAAACAAAAACAAAAGTATACTTTAAAAGGTATATACATACAAAAATTATATAAATTATATAAAATAGTGTCTACAATTAGGGGAGGACCAATGGATATAATATTGTGTAGGGAGAATATCCCTATATACAGGCACAGTCGCAAGAAATTATTCTGCATCAAAAAGACCACCCTGATATTAGGTTGAGTACTCCCTAGAGGTGCGATTGGAGGCTTAGACATTAGGCATCCCCCCTGGAGATAGGGGGATGGTGTGGAGGGGAGAGGGTGAGGGGGGGGGGGGGGAGGAGGAGGGGGCGGAAGGAAGGGGGGGGAGGGAAAGTGGGGTGGCGGTAAGTTATAGGGTTATATGACCAGAGCCAAAGCTCCAGTACTACAGGATTGTATATATCCTACATATTTCTTTCGGTCTGTAGGTGTCCCATCCTGGATCATAATGGAATTGGGAGAGCCTATATAATAGTGCGACTGTTGTGTGGTACCCTGGAATAGTGGTTGAATAGCGGATATTGTACGGTAGATGAGGCGTATTTGTAATCCTATTCAAAGTTGTGGTGTGGCAAGGGTGAGATACTTTCTAATGCTCGTGGAGGTACTAAATTTAGGTTTCCAAATATAGAAGACTAGTGAAATAGCCGTATCGGGTACTACGGTACTGAGGTTTGTAAAGGAAATACGGACCAAGTGATGGGTCGCTCGTTGGTTTTTCTACTTTGCTTACGTTGGGGCTAACCCTAGGTCCTGTCAGTCGCTGATAAGCTGACTCAGTCTTATACTTTCTGAATGAGGCTGGGAAAAAGGATTTCTCCTTAAGTTGTGGTTATGTTATTTGTATAGTAGATAAAAGTGTAATCAATGGCATTGGCTCATGTTAATTTTTTCAAGAGGGAGGGTGATCTAGCTCTGGGTACTAGTTGGTATACTAGGCCCCTTGGTTAGAGGTTATGTTCAAGACATATATTCAATCCATCAGGTTGAAGAGTGTTTAACTTGTAAATCCAAAACATCTCTCTACTCCTGAGTTTTTTCACAAGGTTATTCGTGGTTTCTGGAATGTGTTCTATGGGGCAGATCCTTATTCCTTCTATTTGTTGGTTATGGATCAGTTTGAAATGCCTTGAGAGTCCATGTTTCATGTATCCATTTGTGATATTCCTTCTGTGCTGGCCCCATCTCGTGCGGAATTGTTGGGTCGTGCGTCCTACATATTGTAGGCCGCATGGGCACGTGATTACATAAATCACATTTCTTGTGGTACAGTCCATATTGCATTTGATCTTGTATGTCTCTCCTGTTGTGGAAGGCCCAAATTCAGTAGTTTTTTCTTTCAACATTTTACAGCACAAACATCTTGATTGTAAACAGCTAGTGACTTGGCCTTGCTGTCTGCTATTTATGTCTCCTGGGCGGCCCTGGTCTTTTTCTCGTATTGTGCTTGGTGCCAACTTGTTTTTGAGGGTTCGAGCCCTTCGAAACACACATCTTGGTCTGTTGGACAGATTAGTTTTTAATAGTGGGTCTCCTTGTAGGAGGGGCCAATGTTTCCTCAAAATGTCGTTTATAGATTTGTGTTGGTTGGAATAACGAGTAATGAAATTTATGTCTTTCTTCTCCTCTTTAGATCTAGCCTCTTGTCTTTTCGTTCTAAAAGCCTCTCTCTCTGGGTTGTTCTTGCTCTCTCCCGTGCTTCTTTAGTTAGTTTTGCGGGGAAATTCCTTTCTTTGAACTTCCTCATTAGTATCTCTGATTGGGCATCAAAAGTCCTTATGTCACTACAGTTTTTCCTAATTCTAAGGAATTGCCCGTATGGTATGTTTTGTCTCCATGGTTTATAATGGGAGCTTTTGAAATCAATATATGAATTTGCGTCAACAGTTTTAAAGAAATTTCTTGATTCTATTGTATTGTACTTGTGATAGAGTGTGAGAAGTCAGAATATCTAATTTTTGTGCTTCTGACAAAATCTGGGGAAGCCTAAGATATATCCCTACTTGATAATTAGCCATTGGAGGTCTCAGAAGCATTAATTTCTTTTACTTCATTGAAAAGAAAAAAAGTCCCTGCCCTAAACTGGCTATGTGATCTTTTCCTAATTTCCTCCCTATTCCCTTTTCTACCATCCATTCCTTTGTTTTCCTTATGCAAAATGCGTGCAGCTTAAATGTATGAAATTATTAATTTTCAATGTCGTGTCAATAATTTATGCCAGTACCATGTAGCAAGGAAAGCCACATCACTGAGGAACGCTACAACAGTAAAAGAAAAAAAAATCAATATATTGGTACCTTATTAAATGTGAAGGCTTGTCAAGTAAAAGACAGAGTCAATTGAAAGTGTCAAGATTTCAATAAAACAGCTATTACATGGTTGTAGTTATTGCTGGAAATGTTAAGTCTTGCTCTGATAAAACTATAGATTTTTTGTTAAGATGGGTTATATATATATATATATATATATATATATATATATATATATATATATATATACGTACAGTATATTTACTTGTATATCTTAAGAACAATAAGAACAAGATACAAATAAAAATATATTTCTGGTTAGTTTAAATGTAAGTTTTCACTTCATGACCACATTTATGAAACTAATCTTGCCCCTTTCATGTTCAACTATGGTTATCACTTTCAAACACCTGGAGTTAACAAGCATTAGTGTGATGATAGTCTTAACCTTTCATATTTTAGGGTTATTATCACGCATTTGTGGGTTTTGGGGGGGATTTCACTCATCATTAGAGGCTGCCCAATCAGCACTTTGCAAAGCTAGACATGGTGTAGTCAGAGCCGGGACAAGGTCCTCCAGCACCCAAGGCTGAGACAGCAAAGTGCGCCCCTCCATCCCTCCCACCCCAGCCGTCACACACTGATTGCTATTAGACTAAGAGGCGCCCCAGGTCCCACAACCTCCCCAACACCTTAATATCTAGTTATCTGGCTTGCAGTCACTGCTATGTATCCCCTTTTCTTATTTATTTCTGCTTCAAACACAATTAGGAATGACAACTGAATGAATTCTGCGCCCCCTCCTACACTGCGCCCTGAGGCTGGAGCCTCTCCAGCCTATGCCTCTGCCCGGCCCTGGGTGTAGTTAACTGTTTTGCCACTATTGACTGGCTATCTTTCAGTAATAGCAAGGTGATCCTGCCAATAGCAAAAGTGTTCACTGGTTGAAAGGCCCGCACTCCCCGCTCTATCTAAAGTCGGACTAAAATTAAAACTTTGGCTAAAAATTCCACACTGTTTTCACAAGACAGTTGATCTCAACGCTGGCTCTGAGCCGCATAGCCCCTGCTTTGGGTAATGCTCAAATTTATTATGGTTATAGTCGAGCAAGAGGCCTGTAACTGTAATTCTGGTGCTGGTAGTAGCCGGACCCCAAATTACGTACATAGAGGGACAGGCTAGGTAATCAGATCAGTAGAGGAATACATTTTTATATTCCCCTACTTTGCCGCTCACAGGGAGAGCTGTCTCTCGGCTTTTCCCCGCACCTAGCTGAACATCGCCAAACCCATACATATGGTGTTTACCAACATGATCTTTATTTTCATGGTATTTGGTCTCTCAGACATACAAGACATGAATCTGAATCACAAGGCATTGGTCATGAAGAACCAGCAGGATTGTTGAAACAGGCCTAAAATAACTAAAAAGTCCCTCTGCAGAAGCACTTGAAAAATAAAATATTGTTTTGTAAAAAAAAAAAAAAAAAAAAGAAAAGTGCAAATTGCAGAAAGCACACAGCTGTTGTTCTGTTTCTGTTTTCATTCACATAAACTTTTCCTGAAATCAGCATGAGGCTTGTGCGTCAGCCAATGGCAACCTTCATCGGATATTTAGCTCCTTCTTTAACATCAGAAGCCAAAGCTATAAAGTAAGTCTTCTGAGACAGTGATCAGATATTTTCAGCAAAATATTGTTTCAAATTGGTTCTTAATTCTTTCTGTGTGGAGTCTCATTTCACTAACAGCTTAGTTTGCAATAAGAAATTCTAACTACATGTTTAAAACATATTAGTTTTTATATTTTAATACAGTAGAGGATATGCAACCTTTTACCGCTGCTTTTCTAGCTCTGCTTTCTCAAACAGGCCACACACAGCCAGACACTAGGTGGATTCTGTTCAGGGTTGAAACCTCCTGGACGAAATGTGGATTAAACGGAACCTGACGTGAGAGAAGACAGACATATTTATTTATTTTTAAACTATACAAATTGCTTGGCTGTCCTGCTGAACCCCTGTCTCTAATACTTTGAACCATAGACCCTGAACAAGCATGCAGATCAGATGTTTCTGACTGAAGTCTGACTGCATTAGCCATATGCTGGTTCCAGGTGTGTGATTCAGAAACTACTGCAGCCAAAGAGATCAGCAACAGGTGCCAGTGGACTATTGGTTAAAAGGAAATCAATATGGAAGCCTCCATACACCTCTCGCTTCAGGTTCCCTTTAAGCAACAGTGATTATCAATGCACCACCATACAGCCTCAGTTTACATCATCTTTAGAAGAAATCAGTCAATGTTAATCTAAGTTGCAGCCAGGCATGATGTTGTACTGCTTAGTACAGTAGCAGGGACCCCCCCTAGTTTTTCTTGTTTCTGTTGTACAATTTCAAATGAACACGTACCAATACTGGCTATGTTTCAAACCAGACATCAAATATGATTGTAATTGTGTTTGTGTTGCTGGATGTCCTGATTCTACAGTTTGTTGAGCTACCCATGTATCTTTGTGGCCTACCATTAGCCTTTTTGGGACCGGACGGTTCTTTCCCCTTAACCACCTTAGCGGTATGGACGAGCTCAGCTCGTCCACGACCGCCGCGGTGGATTGCTCAGGACCTGGTGGGTCGATTTTAATAATTTAAAAAAAAAAAACACACAGCTAGAACTTTGCTAGCTGCGTGTTCTAATCGATCGCCGCTGATCCGCCGCTACCCGCCACGAAAGAGGGCCCCCCCGCAGACCCCTTGCGCAGCCTGGCCAATCACCGCCAGGCTGCGCTATGGGGTGGATCGGGACTCCCCCTGACGTCATGACATCGATGACGTCATTCCAATCGTCGCCATGGTGACAAGGGAAGCCCATACAGGAAATCCCGTTCTGAGCGAGATCTCCTGTTGGGTTTGATCGCCGGCCGCGATCGGAGGGGTGGGAGGGATTCGGCAGAGAGGGGGGAATCATGTAGCTAGCGCTAGCTACATGATAAATAACAATTTTTTTTTTTTTAAAAAACGCACCCGCGGCCATGCGCCACACATAAACGTAACGCCAAGGTGGTTAAAGGAGTTGTGAGGTGACATAAGCATATGCTTTTTTACTTACCTGGGGCTTCTTCCAGCCCCTAGAAGTGTGTGTGTGTATCCCTACTGCATCTTCGGTCTCTTCCCGCAACCCACTGTCAGCCTGATAGAGGGGCGCTAGAGAAGGCCGCAGCTGCAGTCAGGGACACAGACACTTCTAGGGGCTGGAAGAAGCCCAGATAAGTAAAAAAGCATATGCTTATGTTACCTCACAACTCATTTAAGAACCAGAGCCGCCTTTTCCTTGTTTTACCCTGAGATTACTGTGATTAGCTCACAGTAATCATGGGATCAGGAGCAAATGAAACGTGACAGCAGAGCGAGTGGGCTGCAGCCAGATCAGTGACAGTGACATAAACAGCATGAGTGCGCGGTGGGGAATAGTTGATATCTGGGGCGCAAACAAGATATGCAAGGTATGTCATCATCAATTTGAAAGCCTCTGGACCTGCTTTACCAATGAATACACTATTTGTGTAAAAAAAAAAAAAAAAAAAAAATTATAAATCCTTTTTTTGTTTTATGGCTGGTGGCACTCAAAACACCACCCAAAACAGTAAAAAAGGGGTAAAGAGGCGCCAAAGGTGAATAAAATACATTAAAAGCAACTAAAATATACCACCTCATTTATTTATATTTTAGTTGCTTTTAATGTATTTTATTCCCCTTGGGCGCCTCTTTACCCCTTTTTTACGGTGTCTCACCCCATCCGTGGGGTGCTCCTACACCTGACCACTGGTGGTCTCTGACATTACCTAGTTTGCCAGTGTGTAAGAGTTTTTGTCAAGAGAGCGACCTTCGCCAGGTCTCCTGGTACCCCGAGTGGAGTCGGGTTTGTGCATCTCCACTTACCTGCAGTGGTCGGTTGCCCTTCTGCAATACTCACTGCCTTTGTGAGTATTATTTCAACACCATTTAATATATTCATCAATCTCTGTGACGTACTGCACCATCTGGGCTCCCGTTGTCTCTGTGTTTCTTTCCATAGGGTGCACATACTCACCCTCAACCTTCTTGTATACCACTCAAACAGGTATGTAAAGCCGGAAGTATGGAGTTGTCCATTGAGCCAGATCCAGAAGCAAATGAATGTGAAAATAGTTAAAAATAACCACATGTTCACCCTCAAAATAAAATTGAAGCTTACATGATCACACCAAAATAAAGCTAATGCTTACTGTATCAGAAATGCAAAATAGTACCTACTAAATGCAATGTTATCAAGAATAAACATAAAATAACATGCTATATTTGTATATCGTTGCACAAATAAATATGCTGTAATGAGATGTGAACTGACTTTTTTTAAGGTACCAATTGGTAATATATTATTTGTAGACTTGAACTGATCTCTGAATACACTTTCCAAATACATTCTCGTCTTCTGTTCTTGCAAACCATTGTGAACCAGATACATTTCTGTTCTGGTTCTTCACCTGGACTATTTTTATATGTTCTCAATTATGTCACCAGTAGGCAGAGTTATAACCATTGATATGGTGAGCTTTTAGAGTTAGATCAATGGCAACCAAAATCTAATTGGTCATGTAAAGATTCTACTTCTGTGGAGGAGGGGATTCCATATTTTTGGGTGGGGGTGGTACATAATGCTCATAGTTCAAATGTTAAAATGTAGTCATTTCAGTAAGGACATTTTAACCTCTTGTCCTACTGTTTTACTAATGATGGTTAAGAGACCCAATCACCTGTTCTTATGGGAGACTGCTCCTTTAGCCCTCTATCCTGTATTGAGTTTGCCATCCATCTTCCTCTGGAGTGACTGCAGCTTCAAGCTTCTGGTGGTGAAGCATGCTTCTGGCCCCTGCATGGCAGGAGATGTTATCCATCAGTGTGAATACATCTCCCAATCAGGAGATGTACTTAAATCAAAAGACTACAGATCCTGGCATGTATTGCAGCAGTTGGAGGAGCATGACATCACTGTAGGAGTTATAAACTGTGTTAGTTACCTGGGGAAGATGGTAAACCCCACATGGACAGAGGGTTAGAGGATAGGGTAAGTAAAGCCTATCATTTCAACACCTTCCCCCCCCCCCCAAATAGGTCCTTGTGTTTCATCAAGACCCCTATAAATGTTCACGTTTCATAATGTTTTTCATGAAAAGTACTGCCTGGCGCTGTAAGGGCAGGTTCTAGACCAGGCATGGGCAAACTTGGCCCTCCAGCTGTTAAGGAACTACAAATCCCACAATGCATTTGCCTTTATGAGTCATCACTGTGACTGTCAGACTCCTGCAATGCATTGTGGGACTTGTAGTTCCTCAACAGCCGGAGGGCCAAGTTTGTCCAGGCCTGTTCTAGACCTTTTGCTGCCTGAAGCAATCTTATGAGGAAGCTCCCCCCCTTCCCAATTTGGAATGATCGCACAGCACCCGACAATTTGCATGGCACGTTATAATAATCCGAACATTTATATAGCACTTTTCTCATGGAGGACTCAAAGCGCTCAAGAGCTGCAGCCACTGGGACGAGCTCAGAAGGCCACCCTGCAGTGTTAGGGAGTCTTGCCTTGAACTCCTTACTGAATAGGTACTGACCCTTGCCAGTATTCAAACCCTGGTCTCTCATGTCAAAGGCAGATCCCTTAACCAGTACTCTATTCATCCACTGTAACTGCGGTGTGAGTTTTGTTACATAATGCTATTATGCCATGTAATATATCTGTTTTAATGTCCTCAGTCAGAAACGGAGCATATGCAACTACCTGAGACATGACGTGCTGCAGCTCAACACAATAACACAGTGGCTGGCTGGCTGCGAGTCTGGGGAAAACAAACTACTCACCGTCAGCCAGTCGACCGTCCTCCATTCCTCCTCAGTCAGGACAGCAATGCCACCTCCTCCCTTCTGCTGTGCAAGTCAAATGAAACACTGCTGCTCTCCTGCCTCCCCCCTCCCAACTCACTGTCAGACTCCTTACACAGCACAACAAGCTGCTTTTCACCAATGATTACCTTTTCACCTTGCTCGCTCGCTCTTCTCTCGCTTCTCCTCCTACTCTCACAACATGCTGTTAGAGTAAACACAGTACAAACATGCTCCCCACATAATTCTGCGCCTGATACCAGTGTTTCACCATGATTCATGAGAGAACCAGCCGTTGCCTCCTGTTTGCGACAAACTTGAGTAAAGAGAAAGGCTCTGGCTCTTGCTGTCCACCATAATTTGAAAGTATTTGCCAGAATCTGCCTTTTTTTCAGATGACATTACCTGTGGCAAAAACTGACTAAATGTTTTTTTGATCAACTAAATGGTCTTTTTTGCCCTTTTTCTGTATTTAAGGAGGGTTTCACCATGTAGATTTAGAAATGTACGTTTTAAATGCATTAAACACTACATCTCTGAGATAAAATGAAAAAGAGGTAAAGATAAATTTATGTAAAAAAAAAAAAAAACTCCTAAAATAATCTTTTTAGTTGTTTTTCTAAATCCTAAATATTCCTAGACTATGTAAAAAAATCACACATAAAAAGCACAAAACAAAATAGTGTGTTTTTTTTTCATTGACTCAAACATGACTTTGCACCTTTATTTGGGTCCAGGCTTTGGGATACAAATCTTATTCAATAGTGGCAATGTAACATTACATTCTTGTATAACAGCAGCAAAAACAGTCATAAAAAGCCCCCAAAAGACCCAGTTCTTTTAAGGTGGCCACTAATGGTCCAATTTCTAGTGAAAAATCGTTCGAGTGATCAGAAATTCAGATCGGACGAAAAATCGTTCACTACACCATCAACTAACCAATCATTGCTTCCTATCTATCACAACCTCCAAGAAAATCCAAATTTTCGTTCGACGAAAATTAATTCGGGCGACATTTTTTTCACTCGTTCATAATCGATTGTGTCCACCAATGGAGATTATTTACAACCAATCCGATCAGAATTTCTGATCGCTTTAACGATTTTTTGCTAGAAATTGGACCGTTAGTGGCCAGCTTTAATTCAACATTAAACTAACAAAAGCTTGAAGTAACATTATGCCTATCCTAGCTTGCTCTCCTTTAAAGAGTAACTGTCAGGCTGCAGAAGCTAATTTAAACCTCTATTCTCCTGTGTTAAACAGTTTAGAAGGAAGCTCAAAAGCCATTAGTGAAGATAAACATTTCAGTTACCTTTGATGTGTGCTTATCTTAAAGTCTGTTATAGACCCATAAAGACGCAAGCCGCAGCTAAACTGCAAAGCATTCTGGGGCCCTCCCCTCGGCTGCTAATGAGACGGTACAGGAGCTTCTAATCAGTCCAGCGCGAAGCACTGATAAATCTCGGGCAGACTACACTGCAGGAGTCAGCTATTGTTCCTAGCCACATGGCTCATTAATATTCACTGCACACCGTGTTGTTCAAGAAGGAGCTTATCTGTGATCAGAAGCAGGCAGGACATGACGACACATTTGGCTTCACAAACATGGAGCCTGCCATGAGCTGTCAGGAGCATCTATCTCTGCATATACTATATACAAAATCTGTGAAATCCAAACGTGGACAGTGAAATGCATATGTAATGTAAGTACAGCCAATCTTTAGCTACTGATATATGTGTTTATTTTCTCTGAGACCCTATACCTAACAGCTCCTCTTTAAGTGGAAATATTGTACTGCAATTTTAAAAGGGATAAAAAAAAAAAAAACTTCCAGCCTTCATTTTACTGTGCAACCTTGAATTTAAAGAATAATTCTTATCACAAACTCGACCTTTAGATCTACTGGGTCTTATCTTATTTTCTCATATTTTTGCTTTCACCTTTGAAAAATACAAAAGACATTAAAAGTTCTTTTAAAAGCAGCAAATCCAAAAATATGTCTTAAGCATCTCTGATCTGTGGCACATTAAAGATGAAAATTAAAGTCTCAAGTGCTTGCAGAAATCACCCTTCCATACCACATCCTTTTTTCATTCCAAGTACAACAAAAGTACATATATATATGGTCAGCTTTAGACTTGTCTCGCTGGGAGTTCACATGTATTTTTAACTCCCTCCAGTTGTTAATGTATTCCTCAAATGAGATGCATCACCTTGAAGAATGACTTTTTGTCCCACAGGAATTAGCCAAACAACTATTTCATTCACTATGATAATCACTTCTACCTCCAGCAATATAAGAAACTCAAATTTAATAGGCATTTGTGATTAGTTTTTAAGACAGCAAGCCATGATGGTCCATAGCAGAGAAAAAAAATAAAAGCAAAAAAATAATAAGAGTGGCCAAAGGTTAACACTGATGTGTTTGCTCGAGTGATTTGTTAACATCTTTGATCATGCCTAATAATCCTTATTACCATTCTCATTATGCTCATTATGAAGTTCTACTGTTCATCACAATAGGAGTTAAAATAGCTTAAAAGAGTAGTAATGCAATTGTGATTATATTTTCAACATGCACAGTACAGAAGCTTTTTTTCCCCAGTGCACTGCTTCTGTTGATTGTCTATCAGCTGAGCTAGCTCACTGTCAGGAAGACTCTCAAAACTAGACAAGTCTAGCATTAGAAAAATTGCACCAATTCTTATGAAGGTTGTCCACTGACTTCTCGGCTCATCCATGAAGGAATATTCCATTGCTTGGAATTTTTTTTTGTATTGATAAATATCGAATGCATGCCTGGATGTCAGCTTTGGAAATAGATATGGAACGATGTTGCACTGTATGATCCAATCCAGCAACATTACTGCGATAATTTGTAACAGCAAATTAAAGAGAAACTCCAACCTAGAATTGAACTTTATCCCAATCAGTAGCTGATACCCCCTTTTACATGAGAAATATAATGATTTTCACAAACAGACCATCAGGGGGCGCTGTATGACTGATTTTGTGCTGAAACCCCTCCCACAAGAAGCTCTGAGTACCGCGGTACTCTGGGCAAACTGCCACAATGTAACAATGTTCACAGACAGGAATTAGCTGTTTACAGCTGTCTCTAACAGCCAAAACAGCTAGGAGCAGCTACATGACCTGCCCACAGTAAAAATGTCACCATGTAATAAATGTCAGAATGTAAATCTGGGAGAGGAAAGATTTTACAATGAGCAAACACTGACTAAATCATTTATACATAATTATGGTAAAAAATTAAGCACTTTTTTTTACTACATTATTTTCACTGGAGTTCCTCTTTAAAGATAGGCTCACCATTGTATGACAGCGTTGAGGGAATGGTAAGGACAACAGAACCATTACAACTCATTCACTGCAAGTCTAAGCGATATATATATATATATATATATATACTGTGTGTCAGTATATATACAATGTGCCATCATTGTCCCCCATGCAGAGTACACACACATACACACACACACACACACACACATACACACACACACACACACACACACACACACACACACACTTTTTTCCTGTAACTTTTATATGGATCTGACTGTAGAAGCCGTGACAAATAGTAGCAGGCTCATCTTGTTTCTTTGATGTCTCGCCAACAATTGATTTTTTGACCTTGGTACCGAGGATCTCAGATGGGTGGCACAGTGGTGTAGTGGATAGCACTTTCACCTTGTAGAGCTAGGGTCCTTGGATCAAATAACACCAGGACACTATCTACATGGAGTTTGTATGTTCCTATATGTTTGTGTGGGTTTTCTCTCACATCCCAAAAACATACAGAAAAAATCAATTGGTTGGTTCCCCTGAAATTGTCCTTAGTATATGAAAGGGACATTAAGCTATGATTATGGTACAGATTAGATAGTGAGCTCTTCTAAGGGACAGTTATTTGTATTCTGTAAAGCACTATGGAAGCTATAAGTGATGTATAAACCCAATACAACAAATACCCAATAATATGTATAACAACCTCCTTGATAACTTATCCTCACACAGGGATTTCCACAACAAAGTTCTTAAGGCGAAGACTGAAATTCTAGATTTTGGTGCCTCCCCTGACCTATTCCTTCACCTAAAACTATACTTAACCTTAACCACTCCCTCTCTACACTTAATTCCTTCCTTAGCACTGCATTATGGTCTTCCAATAGCCTTAAATTGACCAATTCCCTTGACCTCAAACATCTCCTCCCAATTTTCTATAACCTAATTTAACAAACATTTCACTTAAGACCTAGCTAAAAACATACTAATAATAGTGACAGCCTTACTTGATATTTTGTCCTTGCAACAGCCATTCAATCTATCCTTACCAAACCTCACCCTAAACTGACCTAATACCTCCTATCTCCCATATGGCATGACATACTCACAATGAGCTTGTTTCCTGCAGTTTACGTGTCTTATCAAACCCTACTGTTTGCCTGTTTGTTGCAACACCATCAGGGGTGTAACTAGAAATCATCACTGGGTCCCCCTGCAGAACTTTGGATGCCCCCTCCCCCCTGCTTTCTGCACAGGTAAACTGAGAACCAATGTTATTCAATTGGCTAGTGCACACTTGAATGTGTTTTCGCCATGCAGATAAAAACACACAGCAGTGAAGCACTGCATGCATTTTTCTATCAATTACATTAGCTTCTATAATAAAATGTCCATGTTTTCACACATACAGACACACATGGTGTGCAGAAAATGCACAGAAAATTGACAGAGAAGTCTGATCTCTGTCTCTGCTTCTTATTACACTCACTCTGTCCACCTTTGATGGAGCAGAACTGGCTCCTGCAGACTTCTCCAGCATTATTTCAGTACACAGCACTTGGGTAAGAGTAGAGAGATTGAGGGCTAGACGTTGTACACGAGAGAGCCTGCTACACACTGAATAGGGACTGTCTACAAATCTTTGTCTACAAAACTTTGAATGATACTTTATCAGTTCCTGAGCAGATGCCGTCATTGGAACAATTGTACAGAGAGCAGAAAGATTTTCTCTCCATGTCCTTAGTTGTCAGTCTCACGGGACAGGGAAAATACACTTCTCCCCCATGGGGCCCCCTGTGGTGTCCGGGCCCCCCCTGTGGTTGCATCCCTTGCAGGGTCTATTGTTACACCAGCTTGTGCACCTGTCTTTCTATCCTCCCTTATTATAGACACACATATTGTGTGTTCCACTCATACCTTATTCACCTGTCTTAGCAGTCGCCTCTGTGTGCTCCACTTCCCCCTCATCTATCTGTCCCAGTGATGCTCGGATACCACCATTCCCGGATTCAACCTATGCGGCCATTTTTTTTAAAAAATCCGGAAATTCTATGATCAATTTCCGGATTTGAAACAGACTAATGAATTCGACCCGGATAATTCCTGTGAATGAGGCAATCACAGAAAATCACGGCCGTGATTTAGCTAAAATCGTTTTAGCTAATAGCAAGGCCCTCATATATGCTGGATTATAAAGGTGATAAAGGGCTACAACTTAAACAAAAAAAAATACAAAAAGAACTTTTAGTTTTTGAGAAAATCGATTTTAAAGTTAATTCAACAGTTTAAATGCGGCTATTAATTTGTAATAATTGGTTTTAAACAGGGAAATACACTTTAAGCAATCGCAAAGGTGATAGTGAGTCCCAATGGCACCTGGCGGTGATGGTACCACTGGAGGAAGATGAGTGGCCGACAGCACAAAAACACCCAGAGAGGTTTCTGTATTTTTTTCTCCCTGCAGCGATAGCAATGACATGGCAGCAAAGTTGTTCGTGGACCCTGGCGGTGGGAACGCAGACTTAAGTAGTGAAATAGAACATCAGCTGCAGCAGGAGGAGGACTAAGCGGTCAGTGCAGCAGCACAGAACGACCATGGCACCTCACTGGTGGTACCACAGCATGGTAATGCTGCCCAAAAAATTACATGCATCTGTGGCCCCTGGAGGTGAAACTCAGTGGCAGCAGGATGAGGACTAAAGCAGTCAGTGCGGCAGCACAGAAAGACCATGGCACCTCACTGGTGGTACGCCAGCAAAAAATTACATGCATCCCTGGACCCTGGCAGAAGGAATGCAGACTTTAGTAGTAAAATAGAACCTAAGCAGCAGCAGGAGGAGGAAGACTAAGCAGCAGTCAGTATGGCAGCACAAAACGTGGACCCTGGCGGTGGGAACGCAGTCCTAGTAGGGAAATGCCACAGCAGGAGCAGCAGGGTGTGTCAGCAGCCATCAAGACATGCCCAGAACCTGGACTGAGGGACAGAACGTTGTTGTCCAGGGAGGGTTGACCACTGGCTGCTGGGGTGGATGTCACAGCATCTGCAGCTCTTCCATCATCATGTCCATCAATTCCTGTGAGTGACTCTCCTGAATGACCACACGGCGACCCAAGGTGCTGAAAATGGTTGCCACTGGCGTCGGCTGACTCGGCCCAGGCTGTGCTGCTGATATACACCTCTCTGCTGCACCCCCTACAGCTGAGCGCACCCTCTCTGGCAGTCCCAGAAGTGGAGGAGGCAATGGCACTTTCTCTCTTGCCACACCCACGACCCCTGCCAAACATGCACAAAATTTCAAGGCGGAGAAAGTGTGCCGATTTTTACAGTCAATACATTTGTGTGGGCCTGGGGACAGATGGACGGAATATAACAGGGGCTTCTATTGATTTTTTAGAAAAGAAAAGAAAAAAATACTAAATACAGTAATAGAACACAAAAATCATTGGACAGTGCCGTGGTCTGCCTGCACTATGTGCACAGCAAACTAACCAGTTGCACACTAGTAGCAAAGTACAAGGTCACTGACTAAACTTAGTGACCAGTGGCAAAGACCGCAACTAACTGAAGTCGATCAGTGGCTGGCTGGCTTAGCTAGCTAACAAGTATATTGTACAGTAATAGAGTAGTAGAATCAGTGTGGAGTTGAACCTGCCTGCACTAAGCACAGCAAATCAGTACACTGTCACTGACTACTACACTGACTACAGCTAACTTAATTGAATCACTCACTGGCTAGCTAAATACAAGTATACAGTCAGTAATAGAGCAGTAGAATCAGTGAACCTGCCTGCACTAAGCACAGCAATCAGTACACTCTCTCCCACTGACAACGACTCTGACTACAACTAAATTAAGTAATCACTCATTGGCTAGCTAGCTGAACACAAGTATCAGATACAGTATAAGGGAAATGTAATGAGTTCAAACGCTCTTGCTTATGCACCATATGGCCTGGAGATGATCCTCTCAATACCACAGAGTCTAGCAAGGACGGAGCTCTGGAAATGGCCCCCACTTTATATACAGGAGGGGAGGGCAGAACCTCCACTCCTATGATTGATTGCTAGGGCCTGGCTGGGGGCCTCTGATTGGCCAAGGGATGTCAATTCTGCCCATTTCCGCCCATTTCTGCCCAATCACGGATTTCCAGCACGGTCACGACCGTGATCGATTTCCAAATTTTTGCAATCACGGAATTTCCATGGTCGATTTCCGTGATCCAGAATCGTTCACAGATTCGGAAGTCGAATAGTGAAAAAGTGCTCATGAATCACGAGTATTACGTGATCACGGAAATTATCTGCCCAACACTGGGGAAGAGTTTGTGTGCATGGATAGGGAACTGGCTAATGGAGAGAAAACAAAGAGTTGAGGTCAATGGATCGTACTCAAAATGGGAGACTGTTAGCAGTGGGGTCCCACAGGGGTCTGTACTGGGTCCAGTGCTCTTCAATTTATTTATTAATGACCTAGTAGATGCAGTAGTGAGCAATGTTGCTATTTTTGCAGATGATAGAAAATTGTGCAGAATCATCAACTCTCAGGAAGATAGTGTCATATTGCAACAGGATCTGGATAGGATGGCTGTATGGGCACATACATGGCAGATGAAATTCAATGTTGACAAATGTAAAGTCATGCATTTTGGTCGTACCAATAGTCTAGCACCATACAAAATAAATGGGATACAGTTGGGGACATCAAACTTGGAGAAGGACTTAGGAGCACTCATCGACAACAAGTTAAATAATCGTACTCAATGCCAAGCCGCTGCAGCTAAAGCGAACAAAATTTTGGGATGCATTAAAAGGGAAATAAAAACTCGAGATGCTAGCATAATATTGCCCCTGTTTAACTCTCTAGTAAGGCCACATCTGGAATATGGAATTCAGTTCTGGACACCACATTACAAAAAAGATTTTGCAGTTTTAGAGCAGGTGCAGAGACTAGCTACAAAATTGATATGTGGGATGGAAGGTTTCGCTTACCAAGAAAGGTTAGATAAACTGGGTTTATTTAGTCTAGAGAAAAGACGCCTTAGAGGAGATCTAATTAACATGTATAAATACATCAGAGGGCAATATAATAGCTTGGCGGATGAGCTTTTTGTCCCTAGGCCTTCTCAAAGGACTAGAGGACATGATCTGCGCATGGAGGAAAAACGTTTTAGCCATTTATTTAGGAAAGGGTTCTTTACAGTAAGAGTGATTAAGATGTGGTATGCATTGCCACAGGAAGTCGTTGTGGCAAACTCTATACCTGCATTTAAAGGGGGATTAGATGCTTTTCTTGCGTTAAAAGACATCCATGGGTACAATTACTAGGTTATGCCTAATGATGTTGATCCAGGGATTTTATCTGATTGCCATCTGGAGTCGGGAAGGTATTTTTCCCTTTTGGGGTTAATTGGACCATGTCGTGTGGGTTTTTTTTTCGCCTTCCTCTGGATCAACAGGGATATGTGAGGGATCAGGCTGGAGTTGTACTTTGTACTGGTTGAACTCGATGGACGTATGTCTTATTTTAACCAAAATAACTATGTAACTATGTAACACTGATCTGTCCTGCCTACATCAATGCATAATTTTCTCTTTACTTTCTTTCATCTCTCCCACTTTTTCCACTTTTTTTTTCCAATCCACTGGATTTCACTGTTTGGTCCATATCATGCTCCAACTTATGTGTTTGTGCATGTACATCAGCAGCATTTTAGAGTATATATTAGTTATGGATCAGAGTGGTTGGTGGTGACAAATAGGAAATCAGAAGCAGCGTGGGACTGTTTACATCGGAAGCAATGTGACCTAAGGACAGCTCTCAGTTTACCTTTCATTTGGTATTTTACACAAGACTAAACACCCACTCAAGTTGTGTTAAGAAGTTGACCGCCAAAAAAATGTCATTGAAAACAAAGAAGAGGGACGTCCAGCAGGTGCATGTCTACCTACTTTTTTTTATTATTATTTTTTTTAATGGACTAGCCATTTTCTTGTTTATCTAAATAAGCAATACCTGAAATACTTTCTGCAGAATACTTGTATGGTAGGAAAATATTACTCTACTAAATCTTCTGCTTAAGGTATCTATACACAAGAAAAAATGTGCGTGCAATCCAAATTATTTAAGCACTGTCATTCAACTGTCAATGACTGTTGAAACACTTCTGCAGCTGAAAAGTTCAATAGGTCATTGTTTTCTGAGTAGGAGCCGAATAAACAGCAGTGAAAGGTTCAACACGGTTGAAACATCACATCTAGGCTTTATCCCTTAAAACAAAAATAAGAATATGGGGCTCCAGGAAATGCCTACATAGTATTAGTTCTACAGACACAATTAGTTATCATATATAGTATCATTTTGTGAATATATTTACATTTCATTTTTATTATGATGTTTTTGTTTTGTTTTATGGTAAATAAACATATAAAAATAAATAAATAAATTGTTTAACTCATACATAAGCCTTCTTATGAATTTAAAGTCTGCTTTTTATATTGTTGATATATAATGTCTGCTATCAGTAGCCACTTTATTTGTGAATAAATATCCTGTAACTTCACTTGGAAATTTTCTTTTTTATAACTATGGATAATTGCTTCATCGCTGTGAATGTCAGACAAAGCTGTTTCCAACCCATAAATCCATCCTTAAGATACATCTTTATTTATTGTTGTTTTATGCATAGGACAACCTTCTTTAATATTAATCCAAATTACATCTTCCCGAGCCTTTGATTTGTAGCAGATTTTTTTCCCCCTCTGAGATATAATTCACCTGTGAATATAAATGCAAATATAACATTTCATAATTCATTAGAATGTTTAAAATGTACAATATTTAACCCTAATTATTTTACTTTTTTCCGGTTTAATGAAAGAAAAATAAATTGTCCCCGTTACCATAAATAAAATCCCTCCCTCGTGTCAGAATGGCGGGTCGTGGACAGTAAATGATACAGAGATTCCATTTTCTTGGAACAGAATAGCAGGAGAAAATGAAGAAAGATGCTACTGACAGGGTGAGGATGATTTGAGCAGGCTAGCATTATGAATGATATGTTAAGTGATTGCTTCAGATGGAATCCTTGGATTGCTGCATTCTGCAGATGCTGATTTTCATCTATATTGTTTGTCTTTTTCTCAAGAGAGGCCAAGCCATGTGTGGGAGCTTGCATATGTATGAATTTAGGAATCCCTATATGTGTGCTTAACATATAAAATATATATGTTTATATATGCATTATATATAAAATACACTATTACACATGCCTTACAGTTATACATATCCATGTATGTCTGTCTGTATGTATAAGTATATTGCTTCAGTACAGAAATATACATATATATATATATATATATAGAGAGAGAGAGAGAGAGAGAGAGAGAGAGAGAGAGAGAGAGAGAGAGAGAGAGAGAGAGAGAGAGAGAGAGAGAGAGAGAGAGAGTAAATAAGCATATTCCGGGTCTCTCGGTTATGCTTTACTGCAGAGAGGACCTGGGTGCATCATACACACTGTATTTGCATAAAAAAAAAAAATATATATATTTTGTGATTTATTGCGAGTTTAGTTATTATTATTATTTATTATATTATAAACCGTCAACATATTACACAGCGCTGGACAATATGTAGGGATACATTCAATGTAAACAAGTGGTGATGGACACAGAGATAGCAAACGGTTATACAACATAGCACAAGGTTATACATGCAAACAAGGTATAAGATGCATGATCATGTGATTTTACAGAGACCCAGCAATTCAAGTCTGAGTTAGTCAGTGGGAGGAGTGTCATAGCGGGGGTTGCAAGATAAAGAAGGGCAAGCTAAGAGAGGGGAGACCCTGCCAAAGGCTTACAATCTAAAGGGCTTTCACACTTATGGATTGTTATTTTGTCCTACACCAATGTACTAAATGCTGCACTTTGTGTGCTTTGAAATTCCAATATTGTCAACAAAAGCACATAAATTGTGCACTGAGATGTGTACAAACAAACAAACCCTTGCACTGACCAGCATTCTTCCCCTTACAAATCCAAACTCATAACTCCATGAATGCGAATATTCCCTATTTATGATATATATATATATATATATATATATATATACATACATATATATATATACATATATATATATATATATATATATATATATATATATATATATATATATATATATATACAGTATATATACAGTATATATATATATATATATATATATATATATATATGTGTATATAAATAAAAAGACAAGATAATTGCTTAGTATAAAGCCCAATTATTAGAGTTTTATGCACACCATGTCCCTAATGGCAAAATAAAGGCATCTGTATTTGTGGAATCAGCATTTAGGCAATGTGTGCCTATAACTAGAGATGGCCTGAACCTCCGCTTTTCGGTTCGCGAACTGGGTTCGCGAACCTTCCGCGAAACGGTTCACGTGAACTTTCGCGAACCGCAATAGACTTCAATTGGGAGGCGAACTTTGAATACTAGAAAAGTTTATGCTGGCCACAAAAGTGATGGAAAAGATGTTTCAAGGGGTCTAACACCTGGAGGGGGGCATGGCGGAGTGGGATACATGCCAAAAGTCCCGGGGAAAAATCCGGATTGGACGCAAAGCAGCATTTTAAGGGCAGAAATCACATTGAATGCTAAATTGCAGGCCTAAAGTGCTATAAAACATCTTGCATGTGTATACATCAATCAGGGAGTGTAATTAGAGTATTGCTTCAGACTGACAAAGTACAAAGTACAAAGTGCCACCTACAAAGTGCAAAGTGCCACGTGCAAAGTGCCACGTGCAAAGTGCCATGTGCAAAGTGCAAAGTGCCGTGTGCCAAGTGCAAAGTGCCACGTGCAAAGTGCCACATGCCACTGCCAAGTGCCATGTCCGGCATGCTCCTGGCAGACGTTACACCGGCTGCTGCTGCATTGCCCTGCTCCTGCTGCCTGTGCTGCTCACACCGCCATGGTGCCACAGGCCACTGCTGCTGTGCTTATACCACCTATATTTAACCCAAAACACAATTGCTGCGTAATTTATTGGAGGTGTCTGGGCTGAAAACAGTCATGTCCCAGATGTGCGGTTGGACTTTGGGCACAATGTGGGCTGCACGATCGTTGTCTGGAACCTAGTCCTTATGTTAATTGACAGCCATTTTATTTTTTGGGAGGGGGGATTTTAAGTCCCCACATCATCAATTTGTGTTTCCCTTTAAAAAAACATGATGCTACACGCCTCATTTACTCTAAAAACGTTTTGAAAGCAATTTAAAGGCCACTTCCAGTTTCCCTATCCAGATATCCGAATCCGCCCGGATATCCCGGATACTGGGGTCGGATATCCGATTCTATTCGGATACACAAAAGTTCGGATCCAGATATCCGATCCGTATCCGGATATGTGGGTATCCGGATCTGGATCAATTCGGATTTTGAAAAGGGGTATCCAAGCACCCCTGCTGACTTAGTCTTCGCGCAGGCCTGAGCGTGCTTTGCAGACCAGGCATCCGAGGTCAGATGGACCCTTAACCCAATGCTGTGTGCCAGAGATGTCACCACTTGCCTTTCAACATCACGGTACAGTTTAGGTATCGCCTTTTTTGAGAAAAAATTGCGGCCTGATATCTTCCACTGCGGTGTGTGGCTTTGGTTTTGTGTGCTGCTTTTCCTCAGGTGGTCATCCCATTGCAGTTTGTGCTTTGTAATCATGTGCCTTCGTAAGGTAGTCCCTACGCGGGTCTTGGTCTTTCCACGGCTCAATTTTCGGTGGCAGAGAGTACAGATAGCATTGCTCTCATCTGAGGCAGACACACAAAAACATTTCTACACCACTGAGCCCTGGGGTGATGGCACTTTGGTGGTGGCGGCCCACTGAGTGTTAAGTGGGGTGCCAGAATCAGAGCAGGAGGAAGAAGATATGTCACGCTTCTGTGCGGAAACTGAGAAAGATGAGGTGTTCTGTGTTAAATAGTCAACTACGTCCTGACAATATTGGGGGTTGATCGCACGTGCCTTCTTCTGAACACTGTACTTTGGTCGAGGGCCGCATGACACCACAACAGCGCGACCTCGAACAGACCTGCCTTTTGTTTTGTCCATATTGGGGGGGAGGGGGATATGGAGTGAAAGGTATGCACTGACTTGACTAATACAATGTGCAGTCACATAGGTGCAGTTAAAAGGTATGCAAAGAGTGGTATATCACACTGCGTGCACTCACATAGGTAGGTGGGTGCACTGAACACAACAGGTAGGTATATGCAGTAATGAGGTGGGTGCACTGAACACAACAGGTAGGTAGGTATATGCAGTAATGGGTATTACAATGTGCACCTGTCAAAGACAGACAGGTAGCGGACAGGCACAGTGACACTGCGTGCGCTCAGCTCACATAGGTAGGTGGGTGCACTGTGAATAACAGGTAGGTAATTATACGCAGTAATGGGTATTACAATGTGCGCCTGTCACACACACAGGTAGTCACTGAAAGTGCTGGGCCTGGCAGTGGCACACACAGTATGAATTATCAAGGCTGTCTATGCAACACAAGTGTCAGTGGGACACACACAAAAAAAAATAGATCACAAGAATAAGATTAGCTCTCAAAACAGCTGTTGTGGGGTGCTATGTTAGTAATAAGAATCAGCAAGGAGTAAGCTAACAAGCCTACAAGAGCCTAACTAATCTTTCCCTATGAGTCTGCAGCAGCTTTCCCTTCTCTATTTACTGCAGGCACACGAGTGAGTAAAATGGCCAGCGCTGCCTGCTTTTGATAAGGAGGTGTGGGGCTCCAGGAGGGAGTGTAGCCTGATTGACTACAATGTGCCTGCTGACTGTGATGTAGAGGGCCAAAGTTGACCCCAATGGTGCATTATGGGGGCAAACCAAACTTCCGGAAAAGTTCTCCGCGAACGTGAACCACGGAAGTTCACCGGGAACCGTTCACCGGCGAACCGTTCGGGCCATCTCTACCTATAACAATGAAGTTCCTAATGTTCATCAAATACAAAAAAAACTCAAGAGGCCCGGGCACTTATTCAGTTCACTTTTTCTCCTAAGTTTTCTCCTAGGTGATATTTTCACATCTTATCAATAAACAGCATTTTAAGCCACGAACAAGCATGGACGTACGTAGAATCATGCCGATAGTACTTTTTCACCTACTTCTTAGTACTTTTTAAATTGCACAGTGCTAAAAAAAGATTTCAAACGTAAGATGAAAAGTCTCCTAGGAGAAAACTTAGAAGAAAAAGTAAATTGATTGGGGCTCTGGACTTCTTCCTCCTCCACCACCAGGGCCACCTCATGTACTCAACTGCCTGTGATCATTAAAGTGTACCAGAGCTGAACAAAGTAAAAAGATTGATACATGCCTGGGGCTTCCTCCAGCCCCATCCGCTCCGATCGCTTCCACGGCACCATCTTCCTCTGCCCACAGCTTTGGGAACCGGGTCCCGTCACTTGCGTCAGTCAGAGCCAGTCTATTCAGGAGAAGTGCGTTCTTTGCATATCTTTCCAACAGCCGCTGGAAAGATACGTAGAGGGCACACTTCTCTTGTGTAGACTGGACCACACTAATGGAAGTGAGGGGAACCGGTTCCCGCAGCTGTGGGCAGCAGAGGATGGTGGCGTGGTAATGATCCAAGCGGATGGGGCTGGAGGAAGGTATGTATAAATCTTTTTACTTCAGCTCTAAATCCCTGTAAGACCCACAGAGCAACGCTGCAGCAGTGAAGGCCTGGGCTTCCACCATTCCTCCGACACTCCCATTGCAGCCACTAGGTGTCCTCTGGCTTTTGCCTACCACTTGGTTTCAGCTTCTCTACATGTCATGTAAAGTCAGGCAACATGCTGAAGATGGAGAGAAGGGCCGAGGTTACTTAGTGGCTGCACCAGGGAGACAGTAGAAGAGCTAAATACCAACTGTCATTGTTGTCCTGCTGAGCTGTGGGTATGAATGGACACAGCCAGGGGGGCACGGGAGGGGGACCTCCTCCCCACTGGGCCCTGCTACCTCAGTTTTATAGATATATATATAGAGAGAGAGAGAGAGAGAGAGAGAGAGAGAGAGAGAGAGAGAGAGAGAGAGAGTTGTTAGCAATTGCTCTTGTGGTGTGGATTCTGACTGAATTTCCAAACATTTAAAATGATAGTAATAATATGTTTTACCTTTGGCTGTTGATGCTGTATTTTCCTGTAAGTGAAAAAAATACAATGTATGAACTGCAAAAAAAAAAAAAAATCTGTGCCAAGTGAAAAAAAAAAAAAAAAAAGATTAACATATTTTTTACGGTCCAAGCAGCCGCAAGCAGAAAAAAAAGAGAGAGAAAAGACTTTGGTGTTCACCCGTCTCATGGTGTCCCTAGGAGATTGATATGTAGGCCCCAAAGAATCAAACAAACACATTGAAGGCACACTGAGGGTTGTTCAGCAATATTTACAGAATGAATTACTATTAATTTTTTTGTTGAATTCCTTATCATGCAATTTTGCCAATAGTACATCTTATAGAGAAGATCGCTGCAAGCATATTTGCTGATTCCAGTACCTTCTGCTTTCTCTGCATTATTAATGTGAACTCTGACAAATCCTAATGTGGAACCTGACTACATTTGGGAGCTTTCATTTTTTTATATTACATTTTGTAGGGAATTTTTCATAAAGCACACAGGTAACGTAACCATAGCAGCCTGTCTTTAGTTGGAATAAAATGAAATCAAAACTGAAAAAAATAATTGCATGTTAACACCGATCTAAGTCCCGAGAAAACAAAACAGAATACATTTGCTAAAAACATACAGATTTGAATAAAGAAAAAAAAAGTTTAACATTAACATAAATGTTGTTTTCAGCAAAAATTATGCAGTTTAAAGTACCAGCACATAAAATAATTACAAACAATACGGAAACATGTAATATACAATTATTAAAATATTTATCTAGGATATGAAAGCAAAATATATTTATGAAATAATATATACAGTATATATATATATATATATATATATATATATATATATATATATATATATATATATATATAATCATGAATGTGCAATGCAACTTATCTGTATATACTACTGCTTACATCTTTTTGTACATATATTTATTTAACTATTTAACTACAGTACATATATTTCGGAGATGGAATAGAGCCTTTTCCCCACAGCTTGTCCTTTGTGTAGAATGTTTGGTGACAAAGTTATATATTATTGTAAGGGTTTATGAATCACATCCAAGCACTGTCCCATTAATGAGTGATGATGGCTACCACCCTTAGTGAATACCCTAATGTGCTACCGAGGCACTTACAGTGCTTTGTATGGTTTGTGATTTGGAAATTGTCAGCTGGATGAGATAAATAAAGCATTGCTTGATAATGGGTTGTAGCAAGACTTGCATCTTTTTTATATATTTTATAGTGCTGAAAATGCTTTTCCATGTCAAGAGATAAAAAAGGGAAAAATAAAAAAATAAATGTTTTAATGGATCTTCCATTTTCTTTGACATGGAAAAGGATCTCCACTGAATATTGGATGCAGGTTGGGACATAATTGAGTTTTGTTTCCTTAGATGTCAGAAACCAAGCTGGATATGGAAAATATATTTTTTTTCTGTCCTCTAGAATGGTCGGGAGATCTGGTGACACATTTCAAAACACTTTGTAATGGCATGCAGTTTAACTGTTTCATTTTTTTATATTTTTAAGTCCAATGTCAGAAAAAAATGTCAGTTTTATAATTAAAAAGCTTAATGTTATCTGTTGATTTAGAAATTTCATTTTAGCATTGGTGCTTTTCTGTACCAAGAAGATCCTAGGCTGAAATCCATCCAAGGTTATGCTTGGTGTTTGTTTTCCATTTTGGTTTTAGCGAAGGTGTTCTCTAGACTACATACAGTCCAACCCAACTCCTTTTTTTTCTCCTAGGTTTTCTCTTACGTGAAATTTTCACATTATAGATAAAATGCAAGGCAATACTCACATTACTTATGACTGTACTTTTTCACCTACTTCTTGGTACTTTGGAACTTGGTACTAAGGAGATAACTTGGGAGAAAAAGTAAATTGGATCAAGCCCATAGTCTTCTGAGACTACTTTGTTTTCTGGGGCTATAAATTATGAATATTAGTGCCTAATATTGTTTATACGAGAATATAAAATATTAATATGTTAGTACAAATATTCCCCTATTTAATGAATGAGATAGGGACTGTAAATGAGTTCTCATTCCTAATCTGTCCATAAGTAAAAACACTGTGTCATCTCTGTCCCCCGTATGCTCCCATTGGGCCTCCAGTGTCCTCCTCTGTGTCCACTCTGTTCCCCCATACTTTCAGTGCCCCCCTCTGTACCACATCTGCCTTGCTACTGTGTCACCTCTTTCCCACTGTGCTTTCAGTGTACTGCAGCATTTGTTGTTAAGTCAAGTGTTCACATTTCATGTTGTCTTAAGGTTCCAGCACTGTGAGAAAGCATACTCCTCATTTCAGTAATACAGAAAAAAAATGTCATGTTTTAAATCCTTGAGAAGAGAGACTTTAATTTTTCCAAAAAACACTGATTCTGTTTGCACAGTCATAGATGGAGATGTCACTTAGAGATGCTTATTTTGAATAGCCAGTTGTGAAAGGTGCACTCTGGTCCACGCTCTAAACTATTGGCCAATTAAAGTGTGACCCCAAGCAAGCGCCAGCTTTCATATCCAGAGGCACTGTGAACCTACATAAGGATCTTTAGACCCGTGCAGAGGTACTATTTCACAGCAGTATTTTGTTTCTGCAAGTATACTCAAGTACCAAATGTGATCAAAAGGAATATTTTTTTTCTTTCATACTTGCCAAATAACCAGTATCCCTCTTTTTTAAATGCCCTGTGCCCCTTAGGCAATAGTAAAAAAAAAACAAAAACATAAACTAGTGAGTATCCACAGTCACAAGCCTAGCACATTTGCCTTTCAGCACTAGGTTTCAAAGTCCAAACCTCACTGTCTGTATAGAATGTGTATGCTTACATGGCATGGGTTTCCTTACATAGCTCGAACGGTTCGACTGCAAACTTATTCGCGCGAACATCGCTGATTCGCATTCGCGGCGAAACGCGAACTTTATGGCGAGTTTGACCCGCCCCTATACTACATCGTTAGGCTCAACTTTGACCCTCTACATCACAGTCAGCAGACACATGGTAGCCAATCAGGCTACACTCCCTCCTGGAGTCCCTTCCCCCCTTATATAAGGCAGCTGCATCAGCCATTATCCTCACTCGGTGTGGCTGCAGTAATTAGAGAAGGGAGAGTTTGCTGCAGAGACATAGGGAAAGCTTAGTTAGGCTAAAGTTAGGCTTGTTAGCTTGCTCCTTGCTGATAATTATTAGAGATGGCCCGAACCTCGATTTTAGGTTCACGAACCAGGTTCGCGAACCTTTGCCAAACGTTCAATTCGCGTGAAATTTGCGAACTGCAATAGACTTCAATGGGCAGGCAAACTTTGATAACTAGAAACATTTATGCTGGCCACAAAAGTGATGTAAAAGATGTTTCAAGGGGTCTAACACCTGGAGGGGGGCATGGCGGATTGGGATAAATGCCAAAAGTCCCGGGGAAAAATCTGGATTTGACGCAAAGCAGAAATCACATTGAATGCTAAATTGCAGGCCTAAAGTGCTTTAAAACATCTTGCATCTGTATACATCAATAAGGGAGTGTAATTAGAGTACTGCTTCCCATTGACACACCAAACTCACTGTATAACACACCGTCCGCTGTTTGCGTAGTGACGGCCGTGCTGGACTGGTGCGCACCATGGCGAGATTGCTCTTCCTTACTCAGTGATGTAAGGTAATGTCTGACTGCCTTATCAACTTTCAATGGTTCTTTCTCTACCATTGTTAAAGCTTACATCTATTTTTTAAATACTTGTTCTGCTTGCTGTTCAGTACATGCAACTAGAATCTTTTATGGAGGGCAAGTCTGCCATTGTGAGTGACCACGGGTAATGGCCGGGGAATCAAGGTTCGCTTCGGGTCCGGAGTGGAAGCCTGAGAACTGGCTACCACCACCGCACATCCAAGTAAGGATCCATTTGCTGTATAAGTAATGTACCTGCCCTGACCGTGCTTTGCAGACCAGGCATCTGTGGTCAGATGGACCCTTGACCCAGTGCAAGACGAACCAAATTGAAAGCATTTGCCAAGAATGTGTTATGGAGGGCAAGTCTGCCATTCATTCAACTGTGTGAAACTTTCTATCATACTTTCTCAGTAGCATGGGGACCATGGGTAATGGCCGGGGAATCCTGGTTCGATTCTGGCCCGGAGTGGTAGCCTAAGAAACTGCTACCACCACCACACATCCAAGGAAGGAGGCAGGCACACTGTGGGCAAAGTAGCAGGAACGGCTATCACACATCCAAGGAAGACAGTGGGCATGGCATGCATGTCCCGAGGTAGTAGTGACCAAAAGGAGGACTTTAGAGGCCCTGCTGTATATAACACTGATAAACTGTACTACCTGTAACGAGAATCTGTTATGGAAGGCAAGTCTGCCATCCATTCAAGTTAAAGGTATGCACTGAATGCCAGGTATAATACAATGTGTAGTCAAAGATGCAGTGAAAGGTATGCAGTGACTGCAAACAGCTGTTTGTGTAGTGACGGCCGTGCTGGACTGGTGCGCACCATGATGAGAGTGCAGGTGATGGCGGCTTTCCAGCCTATATGGTCGCCGGGCTGAGGTAGCTGACAGGTGACTGTCCAGCTGATCAAATTTGATCTGTCCAACATGAGGCAATGACCTTATTATCTTTGGTGTGCCACCCCCTGAGACACTTATATAGCCGGCGGTCATTGCTTCATTGTGACACGCAAGCCCCTTCACCCCAGCAAGGTAATGATCACGAAGGGGAATGGGCACATGTACATGCCTTTTGTTTTGTTGTTGCAGCTGCAGTGCAGCCAGAAAAATTAGGCAGGCATGTACACGCACCAGAAAAATTATTATAGCGGCCTTTAAAATTCAGGAATCCGCCTGGAGTCCTGGACCCTGTTGGTGGTGGCGGAGAAGGCAGTCAAGCGGCCTGCTGGCAGAGGTGCTGTGTGGGGAGCGACTTAGTCTTCAGACAGGCAGCCAGTCACACAGCGTTCAGACAGAGGTGCTGTGTGTGGGGACTGATTTAGTCTTCGGGCGGGCAGTAGCCCTCCGGGATCCATGCCTCACTCATTTTAATAAAGGTGAGGTACTGAACACTTGTGTGACTTAAGCGAGTGGCGACTTCTCTTCTGAGTGACAATGCTTCCAGCTGCACTGAAGGTCCTTTCTGACAGGATGCTTGAGGCAGGGCAAGAAAGAAGTTGGATGGCAAATTGGGACAGCTCTGGCCACAGGTCAATGCAGGTCAACCCAGTAGTCCAAGTATTCATCGCTGCTCACAGTGTCTACATCCACACTTAAGGCCAGGTAGTCAGCTACCTGCCTGTCCAGGCATTGGTGGAGGTTGGATCCGGAAGCGCTAAGGCGAGGCGTTGGACTAAAGAATGTCCACACATCTGACATCACCATGAGATCGCTGGAGCGTCCTGTCCTTGCCTGCGTTGACATGGTAGAAGGAGTATTGGCAGTGGTACCTTTATTACATTGTGCTGTAACATCACCCTTAAACGCATTGTAAAGCATAGTTGTCAGCTTGTTCTGCATGTGCTGCATCCTTTCTCCCTTCAGGTGAGTTGGTAACATGTCTGCCACTTTGTGCCTATACCGAGGGTCTAGTAGCGTGGCCACCCACTACAGCGCATTCCTCTTGAGTTTTTTTATACGGAGGTCCCTCAACAGGCTGGACAGCATGAAAGACTCCATCTGCACAAAGTTGGATCCATACGTATTATCCATCTCCTCTTGCTCTTCCTCAGTGACGTGAGGTAAGTCCTCCTCCTCCCCCCAGCCACGAACAATACCACGGGAACGTCGAGCAGCACAAGCTCCCTGTGACGCCTTCTGCGGTTGTTCTTCTGCCGCCACCTCCTCCTCCTCCTGTTTCAAAGAAACACCTTCCTCATCATCCGAGTCTGACTCCTCTTCACCACACGACTCTTCCTCCTCCTCCCCCCTCTGTGCTGCCGTAGGTGTTGAGGAAACATCTGGTTCTGATGAAAATTGCTCCCACAACTGTTCCTCCCGTAACTGTTCCTCATCACGCTCCTCCACAGCTTGATCTACCACTCTACGCACGCCACGCTCCAGGTAGTAAGGGTAGGGGATCAATTTGCTGATGGTGCCTTCACTGTGACTCACCAGGTTGGTCACCTCCTCAAATGGCTGCATGAGCCTGCATGCATTTCGCATCAGTGTCCAGTTGTTGGGCCAGAACATCCCCATCTCCCCAGATTGTGTCCTTTTACTGTAATTGTACAGGTACTGGGTGACGGCTTTCTCCTGTTCTAGCAGGCGAGAGAACATGACCAGGGTTGAATTCCAGCGAGTAGGCCATCACATATCAAGCATCTCACCGGCAAGTTGTTTCTTCGCTGAATGTCCGCAAAGCGCGCCATGGCAGTGTAAGACCGCCTGAAATGCCCACACAACTTCCTGGCCTGCTTCAGGATGTCCTCTAAGCCTGGGTACTTTGACACAAATTTTTGAATGACTAGATTCAGCATATGTGCCATACAGGGTACATGTGTCAGTTGGCTGATGGTGTAATGGTTAAGGGCTCTGCCTCTGACACAGGAGACCAGGGTTCGAATCTCAGCTCTGTCTGTTCAGTAAGCCAGCACTAGTTCAATAGGAGACCTTTGGCAAGTCTCCCTTACACTGCTACTGCCAATAGAGCGCGCCCTAGTGGCTGCTGCTCTGCCCTGGCGCTTTGAGTCCGCAAGGAGAAAAGCGCAATATAAATGTTATTTGTCTTGTCTTGTCTTGTCTTTCCCAAATTCAAAGCGGAAAGGAGATTGCTGCCATTGTCACACACCATGTTGCTGATCTCCAGCTGGTGCGGGGTCAGCCACTGATCCACCTGTTTGTTAAGAGCAGCCAGAAGAGCTGGTCCTGTGTGACTCTCTTCTTTGAGGCAAGACAGGTCTAAGATGGCATGACACCGTCGTACCTAGCATGCAGCATAGGCCATGGGGAGATGGGGCTGTGTAGCTGGAGAAGAGATCGCAGCAACAGTAGAGATGAACTGCCATTCAGCCAAGGAGGAGGAGGAGGACGATAGCGAAGAGGATGTAGCAGGAGGAGAAGGAGAGTAGGTGGCAGGAGGACTGTCTGCAAACCGTGGAGGTGTCTCAAGTTGGTCTGCAGCACAGCCACGTACTCCCTGCTTGTCAGCGGTCACCAGGGTGACCCAATAGGCTGTGTAAGTTATGTACCTGCCCTGACCATGCTTGGCAAACCAGGCATCCGTGGTCATGTGGACCCTTGACCCAAGGCTGTGTGCCAGAGATGACACCACTTGCCTCTCAACTTCACGGTACAGTTTGGGTATCGCCTTTTTAGAGAAATAATTGCGGCCTGGTATCTTCCACTGCGGTGTCCCAATGGCCACAATTTTACGGAAGGCCTCAGAGTCCACCAGCTGGTGAGCTAACAGTTCCGCCAAGCCAGCTGTCAGACGGCGGGCAAGGGGATGACTGGCAGAAATTGGCTTCTTCCGCTCAAAGATTTCCTTCACGGACACCTGGCTGCTGTGGGCAGAGGAGCAGGAACCGCTCAAGGGCAGAGGCGGATTGGAGGAGGGTGGCTGTGAAGGTGCAAGGGAGAAAGCGGCTGAAGATGCTGCACCTGAAGGAGGAAGAGGAGAAGGAGGGTGGCTTTGCTTTTGTGTGCTGCTTTTGCTCAGGTGCTCTTCCCATTGCAGTTTGTGCCTTTTCTGCAGGTGCCTCCATAAGGCAGTTGTCCCTAATTGGGTGTTGGCCTTTCAATGGCTCAATTTTTGGAAGCAGAGAGAACAGATGGCATTGCTCTGATCTAGGGACGACACACTAAAACTTTTCCAAACCGCTGAGCCCCCTTGAAGTGACGGCACTATGGTGGCATCAGCAGCTGACGTTGAAGATGCCCTTCAACGTCAGCTGCTGATGCCACCATAGTGCCATCACCCCAGGGGGGCTCAGCGGTTTGGAAAATTTTTAGTGTGTTGGCTGGCGCCGGACACTGCCACCAGCTGTTTCTGACGATGAGCTCTCCCTTCTTCTTTCAGCAACTCGTCTCCTCCTACTCCTCTCTGGCTCCATCTCTGAACTGTCCCCTTGGTCATCTTGTCTCTTAGGATCCCACATGGTATCCGTATCATCGTCATCATCATAATCATCCTGCCCAGCTTCGCTTGCCTCAGACACCTCCAAAACTGCACCAACAGCAGGTACTTCATCATCCTCATCCTCACACGTTACGTCCATAGTGTTGCCGCCTAACTCAGACATATGAGGTGGTGTAACTTGCTTAGCGCCTTCATCTGGTTGTAACAATAATGGCTGTGAATCAGTTAATTCCCCACCAATTAACTCCTGCGAAGTGTCAAATGCAGTGGATGTGGTGCTTGTCATAGCGCTGGTGGCTGTGGAAGATGAGGTGTTCTGTGTTAAATAGTCAACCACGTCCTGACAATCTTGGGAGTTGATGGGACGTGTCTTCTTCTGAGCACTGTACTTTGGGCCAGGGCCACACAAAATCACATGAACACGACCTCTCACAGACCTGCCGGGTGGCCTTCTTCTTGGTCTGCCTCTACCTCTTCCTCTACCTGTTTTGTCCGTTTTGTCCATATCGGGGGGATGAAGTGAAAGGTATGCACTGACTTGACTAATACAATGTACAGTTACACAGGTGCAGTTAACAGGTATGCACGGAATAGTATATCACACTGCGTGCACTCATGTAGGTAGGTGGGTGCACTGTGAACAACAGGTAGGTATATGCAGTGATGGGTATTACAATGTGCACCTGTCACACACAGACAGGTACCGAGAGGCATAGTGACACTATGGGCTCGATTCACCAAGCGGTGCAAAGTGTTAGCACCGTGGTGAAAAGGCCCTTATCACGCCTAAAGTCACTTTAGGCATGATAAGAAGAAACTCGCGCGAAGTTACCGCGCGCAAAGTTTTGCGCGTGCAACCGCGCACGCGCGCGCGCGCAGCGGCCCCCGCTTCGCGCGAAGCTCCCATTAAGCCCTATGGGACTTTGCGTACGCGCGGTAACTTTGCGCGAAGAGCAGGAAAAATCGGTGATAACTCAGTGGTGAAAAGGTTATCACGCCTAAAGTCTTTTAGGCATGATAACTGGGTTATCACCGCTTTGTGAATCGAGCCCAATGTGAGCTCAGCTCACGTAGGTAGGTGGGTGCACTGTGAACAACAGGTAGGCATATGCAATAATGGGTATTACAATGTGCACCTATCACACACAGACAGGTACCGGACAGGCACAGTGACACTGCATGCGCTCATGTAGGTAGGTAGGTGCACTGAAGTGAACAACAGGTAGGTATATGCAGTAATGGGTATTACAATGTGCACCTGTCAGTCACACACAGACAGGTAGCACACAGGCACAGTGACACTGCGTGCGCTCAGCTCACGTGGGTAGGTGGGTGCACTGTGAACAACAGGTAGGTATATACAGTGATGGGTATTACAATGTGCACCTGTCACACACAGACAGGTAGTCACTAAATGTGCTGGGCCTGGCAGTGGCACACAGAGTATGAATTATCAAGGCTGTCTATGCAGCACAAGTGTCAGTGGGACAAAAAAAAAAATAGATCACAAGAATAAGATTAGCTCTCAAAAGAGCTGTTGTTGGGTGCTATTTTAGCAATAAGAATCAGCAAGGAGCAAGCTAAGAAGCCTACAAGAGCCTAACTAATATTTCCCTATGAGAGTCTGCAGCAGCTGTCCTTTCTCTAATTACTGCAGGCACACGAGTGAGTAAAATGGCCCGTGCTGCCTGCCTTTTATAAGGGGGGAGTGGCTCCAGGAGGGAGTGTAGCCTGATAAGCTACAATGTGCCTGCTGACTGTGATGTAGAGGGTCAAAGTTGACCCTAATGGTGCACTATGGGGGCAAATCGAACTTCTGGTAAAGTTTGCGGTTCTCTGCGATCGCGAACCCCGGAAGTTCGCTGGGAACCATTTGCCGGCGAACCGTTCGGGCCATCTCTAATACTTATTGCTAAAAAAAAAACCCACAAGAGCTCTGTTGAGAGCTAATGTTGTTCTTGTGATCTGTTTGTTTGTTTTTTTGTGTGGCCCACTGACACTTGCATATACAGCCCTGTCGGTCAGTCGCAGCTGGCCCTTGCTAATTTCTATACTGCACAAGGCCCAGCACATTCAGTGACTACCTTTTCACTGGACGTGTGTGACAGCTGCACATTTGTAATACCAGTCCGACCGTGTATACCTGTTCACGGTACCTGTGCGCGTGACAGACAGCTGCACATTGTATTGATACCAGTCACTGCATACCTGTTCAGTGCACCTGCGTGACAGCACGCAGTGTTATATTATATAGCAGTCACTGCATACGTGTTCACGGTACCTGTGTGTGACACCTGCACATTCAAGTGGTGTCATCCTCTGGCACACAGCATTGGGTCAAGGGTCCATCTGACCGCAGATGCCTGGTCTGCAAAGCACGATCAGGACAGGTACATTACTTATACAGCACATTTGGGTCCGTCCTTGGATGTGTGGTGGTAGCCATTTCTCAGGCTCCCACTCCGGAGCAGAATCGAACCCTGATTCCCCGGTCATTACCCGTGGTCACCATGGTACTGAGAAAGTAATATGGAAAGTTTATCACACAGTTGACTTGCCCTCCATAACAGATTCTCATTGAAGGTAATGAACTGCCAGCAGAAAAAGTAATTTAAAACAATAGATGTAAGCTTTAACAATGGTAGAGAAAGAACCATCGAAAGTTGATAAGGCAGTCAGACATTACCTGACATCACTGAGGAAGAGCAATCTCGCCATGGTGCTCACCAGTCCAGAACGGCCATCACTACACAAGCAGCTGTTTGCGGTGCGTTACACAGTGATTTTGGTATGTCAGTGTGAAGCAGTACTCTAATTACACTCCCTGATTGATGTATACACATGCAAGATGTTTTAAAGCACTTTAGGCCTCCAATTTAGCATGCAGTGTGATTTCTGCCCTTAAATCGCTGCTGTGCATCAAAACCGGATTTTTCCTAGGGACTTTTGGCATGTATCCCACTCCGCCATGCAAAACTCCAGGCGTTAGACCCCTTGAAACATCTTTTCCATCACTTTTGTGGCCAGCATAAATTTTCAAAGTTCGCCTCCCCATTGAAGTCTATTGCGGTTCGAAAGTTTGCGCGAACTCAAACTTTTTTTTTTTGCATGTTCACGTTCGAGGTTTGCGAACCTAAAATCAGAGGTTCGAGCCATCTCTATTCCTCTACACTCTAATTTAGTCCAACATTCCAAAAATTCCAAAAATATACTAATAAGTACATTGCTTCTCTCCAAAATTGACTTAAGACTATGGCAGTACACTGTGAGCCTTACTGAGGGATGGTTTGTTACAATTGTTAAATGTACCCTATAGCATTGCTAAAATGTCAGTGTGATATTAATGCTAAATAATAATAGAATACGAGCAGAAAAAATCCTAAATTGGTTACACTAACATTTTGTACTGTGAGGCCTGCCGGAATCCCTGCCTTATTTTAGTTCCTATACCCAAATACCTCTTCCACATTCTTCACCTTGTGTAACACATGTCCCTGGTCCACCAAGGGATGACTAGTGGAAAGCAACACAGTCCAGGTTGGCAACGGGTGATTAGAGATGTAACGAATGGTTCGCCGGCGAACGGTTCCAGGCGAACTTTGGGGGTTCGCGTTTGCCTGGACCAAGCGAACTTTTGCGGAAGTTCGATTCGCCCCATAATGCACTATGAGGGGCAACTTTGACCCTCCTCATCACAGTCAGCAGGCACATTGTAGCCATTTAGGCTACACTAAGCCTTGGAGCCCCCCCCCCCCCCCTTATATAAGGCAAGTTTGCCGGCCATCACACCCACTCGTGTGCCTGCTAGAGACAGACTAGGGACAGCTGCTGCAGACTTGTTCTACTAGGGAAAGATTAGTTAGGCTCTTGGCTTGCTCCTGGCTGATTGTTATTGCTAAAATAGCACCCCTCAACAGCTCTTTTGAGAGCTCTAATGTTTTCCTGATGTGTTTTTTTTGTGTGTGTTGCTCACTGAATTATACAGCCCTATCTGTTGCAGCTGGACCTTGGTAATTGTTATTACTGTGCCAGCCAGGCCCTTCCTAACTATCTATACTGGGACACCTATCTATGCCTACCTAACTACCGGGGCACCTACTTACCTATACGGGGACACCTACCTATACTAGGGGACCTACCTATGCCTACCTACCTATACTGGGTCTCCTAACTATGCCTAGCTAAGTACTGGGTCTCCTACCTATGTCTAGCTAACTACTGAGGCACCTACCTATGCCTACCTACCTATACTGGGACTTCTACCTATGCCTACCTACCCATACTCTGTCTCCTACCTATGCCTAGCTAACTACTGGGACACCTACCTATGCCTACCTACCTATACTGGGTCTCCTGCCTAGCTAACTACTGGGACACCTACCTATGCCTACCTACCTATACTGGGACTCCTACCTATGCCTAGCTAACTACTGGGACACCTACCTATGCCTACCTACCTATACTGGGTCTCCTACCTATGCCTAGCTAACTACTGGGACATCTACCTATGCCTACCTACCTATACTGGGTCTCCTACCTATGCCTAGCTAACTACTGGGGCACCTACCTATGCCTACCTACCTATACTGGGACTCCTACCTATGCCGAGCTAACTACTGGGACACCTACCTATGCCTACCTACCTATAGTGGGTCTCCTACCTATGCCAAGCTAACTACTGGGACACCTACCTATGCCTACCTACCTATACTGGGTCTCCTACCTATGCCTAGCTAACTACTGGGACACCTACCTATGCCTACCTACCTATACTGGGACTCCTACCTATGCCTAGCTAACTACTGGGACACCTACCTATGCCTACCTACCTATACTGGGTCTCCTACCTATACCTAGCTAACTACTGGGACACCTACCTATGCCTACCTACCTATACTGGGACTCCTACCTATGCCTAGCTAACTACTGGGACACCTACCTATGCCTACCTACCTATACTGGGTCTCCTACCTATGCCTAGCTAACTACTGGGACACCTACCTATGCCTACCTACCTATACTGGGTCTCCTACCTATGCCTAGCTAACTACTGGGACTCCTACCTATGCCTACCTACATACAAGAAGATAATAAGGTCGTTGCTTCATTGTGGACAGACCAAATTTGATCAGCTGGACAATCACTGTTGTTCTATCATTGAGCTACCACAGCCCGGAGACCATATCGGCTTGAAAACCGCCACGGCCTACACTCTCGTCATGGTGCGCACCAGTCCAGCATGGCCGTCACTACGCAACCGGCTGTTTGCGGTGCGTTACACAGTTAGTTTGGTGCGTCAGTGTGAAGCAGTACTCTAATTACACTCCCTGATTGATGTATACACATGCAAGATGTTTTTAAGCACATTAGGCCTGCAATTTAGCATTCAATGTCATTTCTGCCCTTAAAACGCTGCTTTGCGTCACATCCAGATTTTTCCCCGGGACTTTGGGCATGTATCCCACTCCGCCATGCCCCCCCTCCAGGTGTTAGATCCCTTGAAACATCTTTTCCATCACTTTTGTGGCCAGCATAATTTTTTCTATTTTTCAAAGCTCACATCCCCATTGAAGTCTATTGCGGTTCATGAACTTTTCGGCGAACCGAACCTTCCGCAAAGGTTCGCGAACGGGGTTCGCGAAACGAAAATCGGAGGTTTGCGACATCTCTACGGGTGATCATAGTAACACGGTACAGAATCTCAAAGACAAAGAAATCCACTAACATTCCAGTGGTCATACACGGCAGATCAGAATATATATGGCACTAAGGAATGAGGCAAAATCAGGTCAATACCAGTTCCAAGGTCAGTCCAGGCAGCAATCCAATGAGAGGTCAACAGAACAGGCAAGGTCAGTACACAGTAGGCCAATATGAAAATAGCACATCCAGCATTACCCATAGGTAACAAACGCTATAATGGGTAGTGAATAAATGCCAGAGAACTCCATTTAAATTCAAATGCTCCAATCAATGGCTAGCCAGTGCATACTCCAACATCCAATCACACCTCAGCCCCATTGGAATGACAGCTGCCGGCATTAGACTTGCTGGCGTCTGAGAGAATAAGACAGGCGCATGATCACGTGCGCCTGTCCTCTGCACGAACCAGACTGTGCACGTGTGGCCCCGCTAGGCCAAGCACTGGAGTCACCGCACTCCTGCACAGCCAGCGCAGACCTGGAAGTGCCAGAAACCAGCCCAGTGCCAGTGGAGACAGCCGCACTGCTTGATCAAAGAGGTGAGTTCCTGACATACATTCTTTATTTGTTTCCAATATTTGCTAATAGTTCTTGTCACCAACCATTTATTGTTGGCTTTTTGTCAACCTAGAAATACTGAGAATTTTTTACATGTATGACTTGGGAGAGCCAGCGTTGCTTTCAGACCAGACTTCATGCACATCACCTGAGGGAAATTAAAGGTGAACTTAATGAAGTGTCTTTGGAATGGAAATCCCATAGGAATAACATGTGTGATTCACATCTTTAGAAATATTTTTGTCCTTTCCCCGCTTTGGGACAGTGTGTAGTTAAAACTACGCCACTTGTGGCTGCCTAAGCATGATGTGGTCTAGTTTTAGCACCATCCAATCCCAAGCACGGGATGAATTAACTGTTTTCGTTGGCTCGAGCCAATCATAGTGATCAGGAAGTGTAAAAAAAATAAAGTAAATAAAAAGCGGCTCCTGACTGAGTTATAGAGCTCCGCTGTGTTTAGACAGCAGATATTTGTGCCGACGGGGAATCGGGGACATGCTATTGCATGCCAGCGGGGTATCGTGTAGTGTTAAAACTAAGCTGCATCAGGCTTAGACACCCACAAGTGTGGCGTAGTTTTAACTAGAAGTGGTCCCGAACTGGTTTTAATAAAGCTGTTAATATTATTCTAGTCTGTGGATGGGAATCTGGATGGATCCCCTGATGGTGCGATCAGGCAACCTGATTAGGCAGCTCTTGGAATCTACTGTATAAAAATATAGAAAAAGAAGAGAACTCTAAGATCAATATGTGTAGTAAATGATTGCCCTGTCCAGGACGGGTCTCACCTGAGTTCAAAAGGCTGTCAGGGAGATACAGCCTGTATGCGCTTGTGTCCCTTTAAAATCCAGGGACCAGGCTCTGGGGATGTCCACACGGTGAGTGTCTTTGGGAGGTGCAGTCAGATTCGATGTCTGGATGGCTTCCTCGCATCCTAGATGGTGGATGGGTGACAACCAGTGGCGTAGCAAAAGGGGGTGCAGAGGTTGCAACTGTATCGGGGCCCTTGGACCATCCTAGGTGCCAACTCTCCCCAGCCAGGGCAGCAACAAGAGAGCGAGTCCACGTGACAAGGTGCTGCCCCCCGCTGAGTGCAGAGAAACAGCATCAGCTGGGCAATGCTGCAGCGTCTGTAAAGAGGTGGCAAGATACGTGGGTGGTATAAGGGTATTAATTGGGCTAAAAGACAATGCATTTCCCGGAGGTCCATGCTCTGTTTCTTCAGGCCGGCGGCATCTTATCACGCGGATTCCACTCTCGTGTTGCTGCCCTGGCTGGGGAGAGTTGGCAGTCCTGCTGTGGAGCAAGTGCTGTTGTCACACATCCACCACCTAGGACATGAGAACGCCATCCGGACATTGAATATTATTCTAAGCTTTTTAGAATGTCTGATATGTTAAATAACTATATGCAAAGGCAAAAAAAGAATATATGGCAATTGCTTGCATAATGGCAGTCTCTGGCCAGTTTATGAACTGAACTGAAATAAAAGTTACCTATCTGTAAGGAAAAGGTTGAATCCAGTTGCACTTAGTTTGTAGCCTACAATAACTGTATTATGGCTCAGAGTGAAGCAGATGCGTGTAAAAGATTCCTGCTGAGATCTCTGATGGATACACTTTTTCACACACTGGGTCCCTCAGTGGGCATCCACTAGATCTTGTGTGAAAAAGCCAAACTATACTAAACAGATAGTGGACAAGAAGTTACATTCAAAGCAATACTGTTGAAATGAATGCAGAGGTAATGTGAAATGAAGAAAGTAGCCTAGCATTCATCAATGTCATAGTAGTAAAACATTTTGTATTATTATTTGAAAGTTCTGTCTTTTAAAATAAAAGTTCCATTGGTAGATATGTTTGAAAACTTGCCTATTGGTAGGACAGACAGGCGCTAAATACAATACAATACAATCAGAGCTGTGACAAGGTCCTCCAGCACCCAAGGCTGAGACACCAAAGTGTGCCCCTTCATCCATCCTACCCCCAGCCATCACACACTGATTGCTATTAGACTAAGAGCCGCCACAGGGCCCACAACCATTCCAGCACCTTAATATCTAGTTATCTGGCTTGCAGTCACTGCCATGTATCCCCTTTTCTTATTTCTTTTTGCTTCAAACACAATTAGGAGTGACAGCTGAATGAATTCTGCGCCCCACCTACACTGCGCCCTGAGGCTGGAGCCTCTCCAGCCTATGCCTCGGCCCTGAATACAATACAATACAGGCGCTACTCCAACACAAATAGAAATCCACCAGCAGCTTAGGCTACCACATCCATAGCAGGTATCATCTATAGTAAGTCACAAGGGCCTGTGATATATCATTGTTAACACCAAGCGTTGAGGAATTGTTGATCTACGATGACAATCTCTGTTTATAATCCTGTAATGTAGTCACTCGCTGTTGGTCAGTCAAATATTATATGCTGGCTTTGATTTGGTTAACATTTCTCGCAAGGGGTCATATTCACAAAAGAACAGTAAAGTTGCCATGTGCAGGGATTGCATGACAATTTTACTGTAAATTACAATGACAAAGTAGCGCATGTACAAATTTAGCACGACCCGTATTACCTTCGTAACATAAGAGTATGAGCATGCTAATGTACGTGGATACTCGCCACCTGTCATTTTGGCACAGGGTAAGCCAAATGACAGCTCACCCTGCTGCTGCTGCACAAATGCCGGTTGGCCTTAATTACTATTCCCCCTCAGAGTCATAGCAATTTGGAGGGAGAACTAATTTGGGGTCCGACCGCCAAATCGCCTGGCGCCCAAATTACAAAGCCGCGCGGCCATATACATAATTGCACTAGGTCAGGTGCAGAGCGGGGAAGAGCGCATGCCGAAATTACCAGCTTCAAATGCGCTATGCTAATTGCGCAATGTGTGCTACCTTGTCACTGTAAGTTATGGTAAAATTGCCATGTACTCCCTGCACCTGGCAACTTTACTGTGCTTTTGTGAATATGAGACAAGGGGAGATGATTCACCACAGTTATGTCATCATTTATAATTCCTTATCAGTTTTAACAAGGCATTTATCTCTCCTTTTCTGCCTTAACTTATAATACATCTCTCCTTATTTGTTTATCTCATGAGTTATATCAGAGCCGGAACAAGGTCCTCCATCACTCAAGGGTGAGACACCAAAGTGTGCCCCTCCATCCCTCCCACCCAAGCCGTCACACACTGATTGCTATTAGACTAAGAGGCGCCCCAGGGACCCCAACACCCCCTCCCCCCCAACACTCCCCCCAACACACGCTCTAGTTATCTGACTGGCAGTCACTGCTATGTATCCCCCCTTTTCTTTGTTTCTCTTTGCTTCAAAGACAATAGGGAAATGATAGCTGAGTTGTGCGCCCCCTCCTACACTGCACCCTGAGGTTGGAGCCTCTCTCACCTCTGCCTTGGCGCAGCCCTGATTTCTATCTCCTTATCTGTCTTATCTGTTTATCTCAGAATTACCTCTCTTTATGGTTAAGAGAAAAAAAAGTTTGGCAAGATAGATACATTTCTGAACCAACTTTTAGTTTACTTATATTGTTCTCTCTTTACCCTTATGATAACATTTTACCACCCAGCAAGAAAAAAAACGTGGTGAAAACCAGGTAATACAAATATTAGGCGCAGGGATGGTCGTAGTCAGCCAACTTCGCTACGCTGGAACTACGTGTAGTTATACGCAATTACGCTTCGCCAAACTATGGCTTCGAAATCAAATATTTGCTTCGTATGCATTTCGTAGACTACGCTTTAAAGTAGCACTTTTGCCTTGCAGCGCTGGTCCCTGGTTTGAATCCCAGCCAGGCCACTATCTGCACGGCGTTTGTATGTTCTACCCATATCTGCACGGGTTTCCTCTGGGCACTCAGGTTTCCTCCCACATCCCCAAAACACTGGCTTCCCCTTAAATTAGCCCCTCTGTGCTGTTTCTGCCACTCCCTGTAATTGCCAGTTTTAGGAAGTGTTTACAAACAGAAGACATGGCTGCTAACAGCATGTGATAGGCTGAGAGTAGCTCAGTGTGTGAGTCATACAGAGCTTGGAGGGGGCCTGGAGAGGGTGTTTATAGCTTCTATCCTATCACAAGCAGACCTGCACATTCCAGCCTGAGTGCCTGAGCCCAACAGAGCTGACAGAGGAAAGAAGATTAGATTATATAACAGAGATAACACAGTCACTGTGCAACTAGGAAAGGCTGCAGTGAGCCAGAGCACATAAGAACATGTATGGGAACTTATAGGATAGAAGAAATAAGGCTGAAAATTTTGTTACAGAGTCTCTTTAACTACTTGCAATTTGCAACATACATTTACCAGCATTTTGTGAATCAACTCCTGAGTGTGTCCCTGTTTAGATTTCCTATGCTTTCCTCTACAGTCATGTTATGGAGTGACTACTTCAGTGGCACATCTAAGGAGGTTTACATGGGGCCCCAATCAATGTATTGATGTGGAGCCCCAAAATCTACTAAGGACAGCTGCAGTGCTGGAGAGATGTAATCACAGCAAGGAAGCGGATTGTTAAGGATTACCACTATTCAATGTACATATAAAAGTGTTCATTACCAGCATATCACCAATTAAAGCGGACCTGAATTCTGTAACATCCTCTCTGCTCTAAAAGATACACAACAGCATAATAACCTTTAAACAAAAAACATGTATTTGTTACACCTGATACAAATCCTAAAATAAAAGTGCCCATAGATCTAACAATGTATGGGCAGATTTGACAAAGAGACACATTTATCTCTAATCGAACCTGATTAGAGATAAATGTGTCTTTTTGTTGATTCTGCCCATACACTACAGGCCGATTCCCATCCGATTTCAGCATGAAGTCTACAAGGAATCGGCACCACCGCTACCCCATTGTAAAAATGTTCCCCCCAGTGTGTGCATTTATAATTTACCTGTCCTGCGCGCGGTGTCCGTAACCTCCGGGCGACTCTGTACATGCTACTTGCGCATAGCGTCTGACATCGGCGCATAGCATCTGACGTCAGACATTAAGTGCCAGTAGCGAGTACGGATAGCCGCCCGGAGGTTAGGGGACATCGTGTGGAGGCTGCAACAGGACAGGTTACATATACATGCACACTCGGGGGGCACATTTATACATTGCAGTGGCAGCGGCGGGGTTTCGGTGTCTCGTCACTCAGCCGCACACCCGACCAACCAACTTCGGCTGGACATTTTGCGGCATGCGCGATCGACCATGCGACCAATTTCCATCCCAAAATTGGTCCCTTTGTTGATCAGGCATGCACTTGACAGCACCAATTTTCATCCAATTTGATTATAATAATCGAATTGCAAGTTCGACTGGCTGCCAAGTCGCCTGATGTATGGCCACCTCAAATCTGCACTGTTTCTACTTCCTGATTCATGGAAGCAGACATATTGTTAACATCAAGTGCTTTCAAATGGCCTTATCTGCCATCTCTGCCATAGGCAGTCATGTGACACAGAAGAGATCAGATTACAATTTGTGATTAGTCACAAATGAGAGGGAATTAAACAGGCTAAACTCTCTAAATACATGCAGGGTGCATTTCTCTATGTATTTCTTCAGTCCTGTGCAAGACTTCAGGTCCACTTTAAAGAGAACCTGTAACAAAAAAAAAGTTCCCCTGGGGGTACTCGCCTCGGGAGGGGGAAGCCTCAGGGTTCCAATGAGGCTTCCCCCACTCCTGTAGCTGCAGGCTGTCCAGCGCTGGCTCCCCCGAAGTGTCCCGGAATCCTTCCTTGACAAGCCTAAAAAGCGCTGATAAGCGCTGATTTATTTACCTCTCCTGGCTCCAGCTGGGGCACTGTTGCGGCTCTCCGCACGGAGATAGGTGAAAATAACCAATCTCCGTCGGGTCCACTCTACTGCGCAGGCACAGGAGACTTGTGCCTGCGCAGTAGAGTGGCCTGACGGAGATAGGCTATTTTCGCTTATCTCCTTGCAGAGAGCCGATACTGCACATGCGCTGGAGCCGGGGAGGTAAATATTTACATCGACGCCGTTCCGGGAGGAACGTTCGCCACTGCCGTGGGACCAAGGAGGACGGGGGAAGCCTCAATATGATCCGGAGGCTTCCCCCACTCGAGGTGAGTACCCCCCAGGGAAGATTTTTAAAGTTACAGGTTTTCTTTAAGAGCTAATAAGATGGATGAAGAAGGAGGGCCCCTAGTGGACTCCTCTGGTCCAAGGGCCCCGATGCGGGCGAAACCTCTGCATCCCTTATTGCTACACCACTGGCTACATTCATGTGTCACAGCAAAACAATCTACATGTATACAACATTCATATCATCATGATCTGCTAGGGAATAATCCGTGGAGACTTAAGGTAGCAACATTTGTAACAACGATTTGTTGATGTGCCATCGGCCCTTTCAAGGCTTTCTATATACCTTTCCCCTCGGGGCTACAGTTATGGTACTTCTTTAAACTAATCTTTATATGTTCATAAACAATTTTTACAGCATGACCAGTAAACAATGAATACCTTATAAAAAATGAAAACTAATGAGCACATATGATATTAAAGTCATAATGATAGTTCTGTTAGAGGTATGTAGTAAATCACATAAAGAACATATGTTTAGTACAACTATTTCATGTTTTTGCAATGCTTGTAAAAATTATGAATGTAATTAAATAATACAGAATATTAATACACCATATACATATGCCTAGTATGCCTTGACTTTTATAAAATGGGGAAGGTGAAGCAGGACAGAGTGGCCCATTTGCAATGCAAGTTTTCTCCTAGGTGATATTTTTACAACTTGTCATAAAATGCCTTTGAAGTCACCAGCAAGCAAGAAAATAGTTAAAATAAAATGCTTTTTGATAGTACGTTTTCACCAACTTTTGGGTACATGCAGAAAATTTAGTTTACAGAGAAGATGCAAATTATCTCCTATCAGATAACTCAGGTGAAAAAATTAATTGCATCAGGCCCAGTATCTTACAGGAAAGGAATAGCATAGTGCAACAGTCATGTCAGGTGCTGTATCATGTCTGTATGCCTGTATAGGCTGTGACAATTTATAGTGCCATATACTTAAAGGGGAACTTCAGCCTAAACAAACATACTGTCATCAAGTTACATTAGTTATGTTAATTAGAATACATAGGTAATATAATCTCTTACCCACCCTGTTTTAAAAGAACAGGCAAATGTTTGTGATTAATGGGGGCTGTCATTTTTGTCATGAGGGCAGCCATCTTTTTGGTTGAAAGGAGGTGACAAGGAGCAGGAGACACAGTTCCAACTGTCCTGTGTCCTGATTACCCCTCCCAGCTGCACACGCTAGGCTTCAAATGTCAAATTCAAAATGTAAAAAAAAAATAAAAAATTGCACCAAAACAGCAGAACGAGAACAACAAAATCAGAAATCCCATCATGCTTTGCACAGCATCAAGGGAAAAAAAGCCTGGGCAGTTTTCTTCTGTACAGCTAAAAATGAGGCTTGTATAAGAGAAACAAAGTTCTGATGCTGTGAAACTGTTAAAGAAACACAAAGCCTTTTCAGTGCTGCTGAGTCGATTTTTAGTCCGGAGGATCACTTTAACAGGTGTTCATCATTTTTGTAGCATTTCTACATCTAGCTGCCATTGACGACAGTCACTCCTAAAATATGCAAGTCTGTTGCTATCTACATGTAGTAATCTCTAAAGACTGCCAATTTTTTGAGGAACGAGTGGTCATTTCCCGGATCTAGCAACGTGGGTACAAGCACATGATCACGCAAGCGTCGCTTAGCGTAGTGCAGCGATAACAACCGTCATGGCGGATCAGATCTTTAAGATTCCCGACAACGCCGCACAAAATACCGTGATTGATTGACTTCCCATTCGCACGTTGCGAGCAGAAAGCGTTGTCGTTTAACAGCTGTCATCAAGGAGACTTCCCTGGATCTGTAGGGTGGTGAGTATGTAGTTTTAGAAGCTGCCACAATAGGCAACATCTACTAGCCGATCGCTTTCTGCATTTGCATATATTACCTGCAAGGAGTGTGTATGTTCTCCCTGTGTCTGCGTAGGTTTCCTCTGCGCACTCAGGTTTCCTCCCACACCCCAAACACCTACAGATAAGTTAATTGGCTTCCCCCTAAATTGGCCATAGACTATGTTACATACACTTCACTATACAGACATATGACTATGGTAGGGATTAGATAATGAGCCCCTCTGAGGGACAGTTAAGTGATCAGTCAAGGTACTCTATACAGCGATGCGTAAGATGTCGACGCTATAAAAAATACTAAGTAATAATAATGTTATACCAAATAGGCTACTGTTAATCCGTACTTTTATGGCCTTGGACCTCACAAAAACAAGTGAGTTACAAAGCAAAAAAAAGTGAAGGCATCATTGTTGGAGTGTTTTGCTACTCTCAGTTTTCTTGTCACGTTATTGCCCACAGATGGTTAGCTTTACTTAAAAGTTGAAATTGTAGCTAACAGGAACTATAATAGGTCATGGTTTACATAACCACAATTTATCATTCTTCGCCATACTTCACAGATTGCTGTCGGGGGAAAAAATGTAATTATTTTAGACAATAAATATTGTTAATTAAACTAATGAACTAATTTTTGTTCAGGGCATAAATGAGAAAATGAGCAACGTTCTCATTATTTACATCTATATATACACAGAGACACGTAGGCTCACTCCTATATTTCCCCCTATTACATATTTACTTTGCAAAATGAGCATTGGTAGACCAAGGTAATTAGCATGCCTCCTAAATTGATGATATAGTTATGGACTTGTTAGTATTAAAGATTCCACAAATTTTCATTTACCACAGTTGAGCCCAGCAGGCATCTTCTGCTAAAAGGGGGTGGATTCAAATTCCCAGCCTAGCACTCAGATCCCCCCTAAGGGGAAAAGCGAGTCGCATTCAAATCAAACATTTTCTTATCAAACTCCGTGTTAATGATTTTCCTATGAGACCTAAGCTTGTCATTCACTTGCTGCCTCCTTAGTCACTTCTAAAAACGAACTAGTTGCTGGTTTATTTTCTATCAAACTACTCAGTTTCATCGCTCAAACTGAATTCCTATCTACATTTGGGGGTATCAATATTTTTTTGCTTAACAGTCACAAAGAAAATGGTAAGCAATTCTGTTTTTATGCAGAACTAGCAGTAGTCACAGTCTGCAGGAAAAAAAATGTAAAGACAGAATTTCATGATAAGAGAAATAGAGAATGGCAGATTGCATGACAGCATCTTAAGACCACCTGGTTAGACTGCTCTTAATCTATTAAAAAATTCCTACCTTTGTGGAGAAAAAAAATCAGTTTTGCATTATGTGACTGACGTGTCTTATAAAATAAGGGTTGTACTTCTATAAGGTCATATTTATTATTCCCTTCAAATTTTTTACAGCAAAAATTGCTGCTAAACTTAATGCAAAAAATGCAGCTTGGTTTCTCATATCTACAAAGCATACATTTGGCACATCATATTGAATTGAAAGTAACCATGGTAGCCCCACAGTAACACAATGTGCTTCCCCCCTCCCCCCTTCCTCAAAGTGGGTCATTTTTTCATATATGTTATAGCTGAAGTCATAAACATAGCTGAATACAGTACTATTAACATTTTCTGGTTGGGCGTGCTTTGTTTGGGTGATGGGAGAGCCTAAAGGTGTGTACACACCTTTACTGGATGTCACCCGTCTTTTAGACAACATCACTGGGACATCGGGGGAGCAGCATGAATAATGGGATTGGCGGGGGATTGGCATCACTGGTGGAGAGTACATCCGCCTGACTGGTCACCCGTGGGTTGGGGTCGGGGACCTCCAGCTGCCATACACATGCCTGATTATCGGTTGAGGCGGTCATTATTGGCTGCCTCAGCCAAATTAAGTCAGGCATGTGTACAAGACTTAAGCCTCCACCCATAAGATATATTAACCACTGATGCTTGGTTTCATTGTCAAGGGTTGACAGCAGAAGAAAATTAGTAGGACTATACTGATGAGAATGGTTATGAGATAAGGTAGGGGGGATTAGATGTAGCTATAAGGGTTATAAAGATAAAGTTAGCTATCTAGGAAAGGTTAAAGTTGAGGGATAAGGGTTAGTATAGAAAAGGGTTAACCTTCAGTGTTACGGTTAGATATTAGGATGGTACTAATGTAAAAGTTTAGAGTTAGGCATTAGATAGGGATTAAGAATAGGGTTTTAGGCTATGGTTAGACATCAAGGTGGAGTTGACCTTGCCCTCATCCTCTCACCAGGACATTCTATTTGACTTGTTTTTTATGTGTCAAATAAATATTGTTCCTCTTAATTTGTGGATAGAGGCGCTCTTCCCTCATCTGTTCATCACTGGGATGCTCTATTTGATCTGAAGAAGCAGGTTTGACCCATGAAACAGCACATCAGCACCGCTAACACTCCCGCGATTGACCCGCAGTTGACATTCAGTGGTCGGGTCTGGCAGTTCTTTAGCCAAAGTGACACATGATATCAATTGAAATGTCTGTTGCATCAAGTAAAAAAAAACATATTTCCCTTTATTTGTGATTGACAGACGCACTTTGCTCTTATCTGTTTATTGCTGGGACACTCTCTTTGATCTGGAGAAGCAGTCTTTTCACATGAAAAGCGGTTGTTGCGTGCAAAAAATTCGCATTTAGAGCAAATTTTCACACGTTAACGTTCGTGTTCGCACAATAACGCAATTTTTTGCACGTTAACGTTTGCTTTCGCACAATAATGCAAATGTATCGTGCAAACGCGGAACGTTAATGTGCTACATTTCGCGCGAAGCACTTTTCACAGCGTGATAACAGTTATCACTGCTTTGTGAATCAAGCCCATTGTCTGTTATATGTCTAAAAAAAAATTTTGCCCTTTATTTGTGAGTTGTGATATTCCTTGATGAGAAGGTAAGTGACCACTCCTTCTCATTTTTAACTGTTTTTAATAGTTTTATAACTCGGTTAGTGCTTCCTTACCAACAGGATCGTCTAATTGTGAGTTTTCTACTGAACTGTCTGACTGAAAAGTGGTGATGCAAATTTTGTACATTCAAACTAACAGACACACCTTTCACTGCTGTAGACTTCATATTCATTGCCTTGATCACATGTAATTTTTTTTTTTTAATTCCTACTCTTTGATGCATTTTTATGAAGCTGTTTTCCCATTGCCAGCTTTTCTGCTTTAAGGACACATGAAAATTCTGACTGGCGAGACAGGTGAGTCTGAAGCGAGAGCACTGACAGATTTTTGCGGTTTTCTGATTGTGCAGGCCACATGCAACTTAAAGGATACCCGAGGTGACATGTGACATGATGAGATAAAGATATATACAGTATGTACATTGTACAGTGCCTAGCTCAAAAATACCTATGCTGTGTTCCTTTTTTTCTTTCTCTGCCTGAAAGAGTTAAACATCAGGTATGTAAGTGGCAGTTCCTGTCTGAGTCAGGACTGGGTCAGACTACAGTGTGACCCTCACTGATAAGAAATTACAACTATAAAACACTTTCCTGTCAGTAAATGGCTTCCTGGAGCAGGAAAGAGATAACAATGGTCAATAGTTCATATATTTTAGCTGTGGCTTACTTCAATGTATGTGTCATTGAGCAAAAACAATAAAATATTAAACACTTAAAAAGTAGATTTAAATATAAAATAAAACTGTGGAATATGTTAAAAAGTCCTTCTTAGGAGACGGAGGATAGATACAATTGTTTATTTCATTAGTTTATTTTTTACCTTGGGTGTCCTTTAAAGCAGGCCTCCGGTGTACATTACATATTTAATGGGTCCTCTATGCCTTTTCTCCTATGAAGCTATAATTACCTGCAATGTCTTCTTGCAAATCAGTCCTGGAGCCCCATGTCTGCCAGCTTTTGGTGTGCAGCCCCACCCCCTGCTGAAAAACACCATAATGCTTTCTCTACTCAAGATAAAGAGAAAATCATAGTATTTTTCATCGGGGGTGGGGATTCTTACCGGATGCCATCGGACATGGGTCTCCAGGACTGATTCGCAAGACCCAGCTGGTAATTACAACTTTAAATGAAAAAATGAACCATCGAATATGTGATGCACACTGGAGGTCTGCTTTAAAGAAAAAAAAGACTTAAAGGAAACCTAAAATGAAATATCTATCTATCTATCTATCTATCTATCTATATATAGATAGATATATATAGATATATATATTGATACATGCCTGGGGCTTCCTTCAGCTCCCTTCAGGCCATTCACTTGCTTGCCATGCTCCCAGCCTGTCTCTCAATCCTCCTCTAACCATCCAGGTATATCTGTCAGTCGCTGTGTATGGCCTGGCTGCATGCGCACATCCCCATCGCGCTCCTGTCTCCGGGAGCATTTTGCGCCTGTGCAGTACTACTGCACAGTCCCAGAATGCTCCCAGTGACTGAAGTAGGATGGGGAAGCATGGGCCAGGCCGCGTATATACAGTATGCACCGGCTGACAGCGACTGACAGATTTACCAGGACAGACAGCGGAGGATCGAGTCAGTCCGGGAGGATGGTGAGGGTGCAAATGGCTTGAAGGGGGCTGGAGGAAAACTAAGGAATGTATTAATACTTAGTTTTGACTCAGGTACACTTAAAGGAAACCTGAAAAGGGAGGGAAATGGAGGCTGACATATTAATTTCCGTTTAAACAATACCAGTTGCCTGGAAGCCCTGCTGATCTTTCTGGCATCAGTAGTGTCTGAATCTTACACCTGAAACAAGCATGTGGATAATGTAGTTAACCTTCACTCAGGAGCACCTGATCTGGACACTTGATGTCTATAGCTAATAGTAAAAAAAGTATGCTGACCTCTCTATCCCTCTCACTTCAAGATAACTCTAAAATGAAGAGCTGATCTATATTGCATTATATTTGCATTGCATGTGCACCCCTTTTTAGATAAGGGGATGGGGGATTAGAATCTCAACCCCAGTAAACATTGTTTAAGATGTTATTCTATTTGAAATGGTGATACCATATTTAAACACTGTCTAATGTCTTGTTGAGCTATTTCTGCACTGGGAACAGAAGTAGTAGATAACTTGTATGTTGGAAAAAAAGCAAAATTTGTAGAGCTGTATCCATATTTTATGTTATTTGATGCACACTTGTTTATACAGTATATGCATTACCAATTTAATTTCAGTTTGAACCTGCTCTTCTCCAGATCGTGCTATAGTTGTTCCTAATATTACATCATCAGCACCATTTTTCATGCCCATATTTAGGAGGCACTTCTTGCCACCAGAAAATATCAGAGCAATCAAGAAGACTTGTTTGTGTTAAGGTAAAGCTAATGCTAGGGATAAAAAATGCTAGCCATAGGTTAATGGTTAGATTTAAAGGTTTAGTGAAGGGTTAGTGTAAGGGATCTGGAAATCTAAGCATTCGTGTTTGGCTTTATTTTTAAGGTTAGGTTTAGATAAATTACTTTCACTTCTAATAAATTTCAAAAGGGCATTTATGGCAATAATTCAAATGCATCATGCAGGTGGTCGTTTTACATTAACTGGAGAGTTTCCTACATTTAACATTGTTCAAGTGGAATTTGTGATGTCAAGGGACCTTACACAGGCACACTGCAGACATTTAATATTTACAAACACAGAAATTAGGTTTTTAAAACTAGAATTGTTGACATTCACCCCTCCATCTACCAAAAAGTGCAAACAATAAATAAAATCCCTCCAGGGGGATCCCTCCAAGACAACAATAACTGTTTTAATAGAAGGAGTCATTTGAAGGATAATTAAAATAGCGTTTCCTGAAACAGACATCTTCTAGAACAAAATTTACATTTCTGTGTGTCCATTGTCCCAAAGGAGCATATCCTGAAAACTGTGTTAGGATGATAATATACATACTGTATATAAATAAAGCAGTTGATATTGAAAAGAGCTTCTGTCTTTCATCTTCGGTTATTTCTGTGTTTTATGTCTGTAGTTCAACTTTAAATAAGGAGTACATGGATGGAGGGTGGAAGAAAACTTGCCCAGAGTTAGGCATATTTATTTACTTACAGATTTATTTCTTCATGTATATGAATACTACATGCTAGGCAGTGCATAGATATGTCACTATATCTCGGTAGATTTGAAATGGACCTATAATCAGATGTTCAGCTAAGGATATATCAACAAAAGCCAATCGCAGAAACTGTTACTGAGCTGTTATTGCACTTATGCCTCAGTGACTGTGTTATACTCATACTTGCTGTGTGTAATAGGACTTTAGGCATAGGTCTGCTTTATAGTCAACTAAACTAGAGAACCCGATGTGAAAGGAGGATGACATCTTATAAATCCCTTGTATACAATTCCAGTTGCCTGGCTGTTACGGATGCTCATTTGGATTTCGCAGAATTGAAATTTTCACATTTCTGATCGGAAATCTGTATTTCCAGTTGGAACTCAGAAATCGATAATGTTAGCTATTCACAGAACTCGGAAGTAAATGGACCAATCAGAGGATGCAGAGTCACCTTTGAAGTATTTGGCCAATCAGAGAATGCAAAAAAATGACAAAAAAAAACTTCTCAGAGATTGGAACTCGGAAATCAGAAAATGAAAATTGGAAATTTTCGGAATCAGGAACTTGGCATTGGTGAAAATTGGAATTTCCAAGGAATCGGAAATAGGCATTTCTGAGCATCCCTACTGGCTGTCATGCTGAGCTTAAAGGTCCGTACACACGCCGGACTGAAGGCAACGACGGGTCCGTCGTCACCTCCCGCTGGGTGGGAGTTCCAGTGACAGTACTTCGTGTGTACAGTCTGTCTGCAGACTGATACGGCAGTTTCTGAGCAATCCACCCGGTGGATCGCTCAGAGACAGCCGTATCAGTCCGCCGACAGACTGTACACACGCCGGACTGTCTGCTGAAAACCCGCCCAGCGGGAGGTGACGACAGACCCGTCGTTGCCTGCAGTCTGGCGTGTGTACGGACCTTTAGGCTTCAGCTGTTTTTTGAGTCACACCTCTGCAACCAGCATTCAGTCAGTGGAGTCAGACCAGAGTCAAAGCATCTGATCTGCATGCCTATTATGGACCAGTGTCAAAAAGCCTGAGCTTCTGTTTACTTTTCAGCAACACATTGATGTCACAGAATCTGAAAAGTGGACAGAAGCAGATACGAACCTGTTAGTGTGCTTTGGTGGTACTTAGAGTATTAGAGGCAGAGCATCAGCACAGAAGTCAGGCAACTGGTACTGTTTTATTTAAGCAGCCTCCATATTCCTCTCACTTAAAGCTCCCTTTAAGAAAAGAATGAAGGCTACATTAGGAGGGATCAGTAGTGTAGCAATATAGAATGCAGAGATTGCAATCGCACTAGAGCCTAAAACCTGAGTGACTTTATCAGCCACCATATTAGCTCTTTATTGGTGCAATAATGGCAATGATCACTTGTAAATGTGCATCGATAATCATTAACAAACCATTCCCTTTCATCTGCTTACACCTCTCTCATAAAGTGGCTGTCTTTGGAAAGTGGGTTTTATGCAAATATTATGCATAAAGTGCTGGGGGGAGGTTTTAAAGGATTTAATATCTGTACTAGGTCCATGGCTTTGTAGGTGTGGCAGCATGAGAGGCATTACGTATCCATTGGGGCTGAATTCAAAAATGCATTTTCATTGAGTGCTGATGCAGTAGGATTTATAGGTATGATAACCCTGCTCCACCCCATTTCATTCCTCCCCTCTTCATTCAACTGCACACTAGCCTCTGCATTTGCGAAGCAGACATGGGAGGGTGAAATCAGTAAGGGATACTTCTCACTTCTCAGAAGTGCTGGCAGAAGTAGTGGACTTGCTGAGTGTCAATTAGGGTGATATCGAAAGCAGCTTCAGTAAAGGGATAGTTAACACTGCTGCTACTGTAGCCTAATGCTAAGTTTCCACTAAGGATGCTGTTAATTCAGATTTCATGGAATCCAAATTTTGGTATTCCCGATCGGAACTGGCAAATCAGAATACCGAACTCAAAAATTTAATTTCTGTGAAAATACTGCATTCCCGCAACTCCGTCATTTTAGCCCAGTCACAAAACTTGGAAGCATTGGACCAATCAGAGAATGCAGAGTCAACTCGGGAGTATGTGGCCAATCAGGGAATGAAAAAATGAAAAAAAAAGATTCGGAAAACAGAAATCAGAAAGCGAAAATCGGAAATACATGCAATCGAAATCCAGAATTGGTGGAAATCAAACGTTCTGCAGAATCAGTAATTGGCATTTCTGACTATCCCTAGTTCCAACACACACAATTGCTCACTACCAGTTCAGGTAATTTCCTACCTCTATCTGGCCAGCAGGCGCCAGTCAGCCAATCAGGTGTACGGTCATACACCCTTTGCCTGCCATACCGATCTAGCAGGATCTGAATAAATTAGCATTCAGGTGGGAGGCTTGGTTGGACGTAATCGTTGATTACATCTTTTACAGGGACCGCCGTGTGTAGGCATCTCCCACACAGTCCCCTCCCTAACCACTCACCTGTCAACCGCATCCTGGAAGCTGCAAAACAAAAATTTAAAATCACAAACACTGGTTCACATGACAGCCGGAGGCCCCAGCCTCTCTCATATGCTGGGGCCCCCAAACCACCATGCGATACCCAGAGGGAAATGTGGGCGAGCCCTGGCTCTGTCACCTCCAGGGACTTCATTAGAGGTGATGGGGGTGAAGTCCCTGGAGGTGAGAGAGCCAGGGCTCGCCCACATTTCCCTCTGGGTATCGCATGGTGGTTTGGGAGCCCCAGCAAATGAGAGAGGCTGGGGCACCCGGCTGTCGTGCGAACCAGTGTTTGTGATTTTATCCCTATTTCCACTATTCTTTTTGCTGCACGCAAATTCGGATGCAATATTACACCCTATTGAAATGATTAGGTTGCATCTGTACACACGTACAGGGAAAAAGGATATATATATATATATATATATTATGGATACTTACCCGTAGCTCCTGACGAAGTGGTCATGCGGACCACACCACACGTGGAGTATTCCTGTGCCTCCCTCTGCCCGGATGGATCGCTGCCCTACTCCATCCTACTTGTGTAACGTTGGGTCAGTGTAGTATGTGTGCCACTAACTACTTACCCACTTAGTTTTCATCTTTATGCCTGACTTACCCAATTTGCTCACTTACTGACTTAGTCATTTAGGTATTGGCTATGAGCATAGTTATTCCTTGCATCACTCCATGCTTTATACCTCACTACTCATATGCTTTACCTATTGAGCACTAACACCTTTGCATTGGCACCAGGCATCAGTCACTTTATTTACAATCAGACCCGAGTCTCCACAACCCATTTGGGGTTCTTTTATGAACCCTAAGTGGGGTGACACTGCAGTTTAGGGAAACATTTATTACTCAGAGGTGAAGCACTATTGTTAATCACTTGACATTATCATGTGTCCAATAAGGTTTTTCTATTGGTTTATATACACTTTTTAATTGGTTTTATGTTGATTCTGTTCAATAAAGTTCACAATTTGTATATCAATTAGGTGGTGCAGCTCATATGCACAGGGTCCTTTTTTGCTTGTTTGTTACATGATTTATTTGTCCTGTACTTTGCACACCACATACATTAGGGCTGACAGATGTTCTTCATTCCTTATAAAAGGCTGCATCTGTACACATGTGCAGGGAAAAAAAAACCTGTGTGCCTGCTGCATATTTTGGCTGCATAGCATGGCTAGCGGAAATGAGAAGCAAATTCACAACAGCACAGATGCCGCATCCAATTCAGATACAAATTGCAAATCTTAGTGGAAACATAGCTTTACTGTTTACTCCATTTTTATGTAATACTAGCGGAAGACCCGGCCGCCATCGTATTTGGTTGTTGTTGGGTCCACCCATTTTTTTTAACCTTGACACACAGAAACTCAATGACCAAGTTTGTAAGCTTTGGGGTCCTTGGCATAAATAACATGAGAAATGAAGCGGTTTAAATTTTCCCATTGAAATCAAGCAAACAAATCGATTAGCTGCTTGTGGCTCTGTCCCCTTGTCTGAATTTGAACTGCATTCACCCAATAATGATTGTAGCAGGTTTGGGGCTCTGACATTAACAGTGTAAGGCCTCTTGCACACTGCAAGTGATTCTGATTCAGATTCCGCTTTTTAATTGGTTTTTACATCCGATTCAGATTCAGATTTGCAGTTTTCTCCCTGCACACTGCAAATCGAAATCTGAATCGGATGTAAAATCTGATTAAAAAGCGGAATCTGAATCGGAATCGCTTGCAGTGTGCAAGAGGCCAAAGAATGACAGCAATTTAAATATTCACCTTGAAAATCAATAGGTGAATTTTGATTGGTTGTTGTAGGCTCTACCCACTGAATATAAATCCCACCCACCCAGTGACCAACTGTGCCAAGTTTGAGATCCCTGCGATTAAGAGTCTAAGAATGGCTGCAGTTTACATTTTCCCATTTGGTTGTTGTTTGCTCTGCCCACTTTTTGTAACTTTGACACACAGTCACTCAATGACCAAGTTTGGGGTCCTTGGCATCGATAATGTGAGAATGGAAGCAGTTTATCAATGAAATGATTGGCTGTTTGTGGCTTTGCCCCTTTTAGGAATTCAAACCCCAGTCGCTTAATGACTGATTGTACCAGGTTTGAGTCCTCTGCCATTAACAGTGTAAGAATGGCAGCAATTTAAATATTGCCCTTGAAAACCAATAGGTGAATTTTTATTGGCTGTTGTAGGCTCCCCGACTTTCCTGAATATTAATCCCAATCACCCCGTGACCAACTGTGCCAAGATTGAGAACCTTGCCATTAATAGTGTAAAAATGGCTACAGTTTACCTTTTCCCATGTAAAATGAATGACTGTAATTTCATTGGCGTTTTTATATTCCACACACTTTCCCTGAGTTTTTAACCTTGGACACCAGGTGACCAGCTGTGCCAAATTTGATTACTGAAAAAATTGCAGCCTTTTCAATTTCTCTCATTGATATGAATGGCAGGGGCGTTGCTAGGATCCTAAGAGATCTGGGGCATTTTTGGGCACTCCAGCTGAAATATGAGTGTGGCTAAGCACCAGAATGTGGGTGTGGTCATGGGTGAAACAAAATTATGTGAACTTAACAGTAGTCTAAGTAGGCCTGCACAGCAAGATGTTGGCTAAATTAATACAAAACAAACCATTAATACAAAACAAATGCAGCATATCACATAAATAGACAGTGAGAATCAGATGCTAGGAGCTCTAGCGTCAGATTCATTCTCAGACACTAGGCACAGAAGCCCAGAAAAGAAGATGTCTGCAGAATCTGGAGACCAAGGGGCCAAAGGTGAGTTCTGCCACTCGCTGCCTGACTCTGCCTGGGGGACATGCGGGTCACCCCAGAATAGATCAGTAGCACGTGCCACTGATCTTTGGGGCTATCAATACTCCTGGTGAATGGGTGAAATCTGACTGTTCATGGCTCTGCCAGAGTGTGAAGGGTAGGTAAGGCTTTTTTGAGTGATCGCGACACACATAGAAACACACACACACACACACCTATATATATATATATATGGGCAGCACGGTGGCGTAGTGGTTAGCTCTCTCGCCTTGCAGCGCTGGGTCCCTGGTTCGAATCCCAGCCAGGGCACTATCTGCAAAGAGTTTGTATGTTCTCTCTGTGTCTGCGTGGGTTTCCTCCGGGCACTCCGGTTTCCTCCCACATTCCAAAAACATACAGATAAGTTAATTGGCTCCCCCTCAAAATTGGCCCTAAAACTACAGTACTTACACTACATAATATAGACATATGGCAATGGTAGGGATTAGATTGTGAGCTCCTTTGAGGGACAGTTAGTGACAAGACAATATATATATATATATACACTGTACAGCGCTGCGTAATATGTCGGCGCTATATAAATACTAAATAATAATAATAATATATATATATATATATATATATATATATATATATATATATATATATATGTTAGACTCTCTTTAAAGAGAATCTGTACTCTAAAATTCTTACAATAAAAAGCATACCATTCTATTCATTATGTTCTCCTGGGCCCCTCTGTGCTGTTTCTGCCACCCCCTGCTGTGATCCTGGCTTGTAATTGCCAGTTTTAGGCAGTGTGATAGCTCAGTCTGTGACTCACACAGAGCCTGCAGGGGGCGTGGAGAGGGTGTGTATAGCTTCTATCTATCACAAGCAGAGCAGCACATTCCTGCCTGAGTGCCTGAGTCCAACAAAGCCGTCAGAGGAAAGAAGATTTGATTATATAACAGATATAATACAGGCACTGTGCAACTAGGAAGGGCTGCAGTAAGACAGACCACATTAGAAGTGGTATAGGAACTTATAGGATAGAAGAAATAAAGCTGAAAATGTTGTTACAGAGTCTCTTTAAGAAAGAGAGATCATACTGTACTTCAAACTCCACTAAATAGTAAAGCACCTCATATGACCAGAACGGATATACACACAACTGGGGGGATGACCATTTTGGATCAGTCACGTGTAGAATATAAAATAGTAGTAGCGTTCAGCAAAGCCTACCATGCAAGGTGGAATAAAAGCATATTATATTTCCAGCCATGTCAGCTTTTTAGCAGCTCAAGCTCATTGTAATGATATTAACGGCAGCGTGTCTTTCACTGATCCGGCTTATTTATTCCTTTTTTTATATATATATATCTATTTAGACATCTTGAAAATGACCTTCCTGGAGCTATGTTATGTTTATCATTTGTCATTTGCTATTTAAAAATGCTATTTTTACTTCACTTTAGTAAAAAGCCTCAATGTTGCTTTTACCTTTTTGGTTGCCACTAAATATGGTTATTAAATATTCCATAAAACAAGAACTGTTATGTTTGATATGCACTTCAAAAGCCTAAAAGGCCAAAGAAAGCCCCTTCCTTAATTATTGAAGAAGTGTCTGTAAAGGAAACACGAGCAAATAGCCTTCATGCTTTCATCCTGAGTAACCTTTTATTGTCCTTTTTCTTCAAATGGCCAAGTCAGTATATTTAATAAAAGCAGCAGCAGCCTTCAAAGGAGGCAGGGGTCTAATAAATGGTCCTGATTAAAGGCCTTGACAGGGTATGAACTTTGCATAAATTTCCTTGTGGTGTCAGAGTAGGATACTGATTGAGACCTATTAACATAATCACACATTTAGGGGAGAAAAAAAATGCTCTAATGTATCAGAAACATTTCTCTTAGCCTAATCATTTTAAGGGCATTAGAATGCAAATGGCATTTAGGGACATGCTTTCCTAATGTCCCACCACTTGATTATTCAAATATTTAGTACAAAACATGGGATCTGTAAAGGTTAATTTCCATTAGAATTATCAACAATAAAATGATCAAACGTCCTTTTTTGAATGGTAATGGCGAGCAAAGAGAGGCTGGTGAACAAAAAACATGGATGCACTGTTATTAGTATGTTACTATATTATTATTTTTATTATATTGTACAGCGCCACAGAATATGTTGATGCTCAATAAATAAATAATAATAGTATATATATATATATATATATATATAGAGAGAGAGAGAGAGAGAGAGAGAGAGAGAGAGAGAGAGAGAGAGAGAGAGAGAGAGAGAGAGAGAGAGAGAAACACTTTTTTTTATTTTACAATATTTCTGCCAAATCAGGAGGTGTTTCACATAAGCTATGGTTATTAATTTATTTAAGGGGAAAATGAAGGTGCCCGTTAACAGTACCATAAGTGAGCGATTATATTTTTGATAAGATCATTAAGATTGAAATCCTTATGATCATATCTATGAAAAAATCCTCTAAGCAGAACGATCATTTATTTTAGGGTAGGTTATTTTAGGGTGATCTCCGAAGAAGCACCTAGGAGGGTGCGATATATGTGAGGTCCACACTGCCACTTGGACCAGGGGGTAACAGCGCTACAGTTGGTAAGGCGGCTCTTTTTCCTTTTAGATCTATATATTCATTGTTGCAGTCTTTTGTCCATCACTTTATCCCACAGGTAGATTGCTATTTGTGATATTGACTAGAATCAGGAGACTAATTTTGTGCAAACTAACTGTGATAATGTTATTGTGGCATGGATAATTGTAGCTGGAGCATACTTACCTGCCTGAGCCTATAATATTATTATATGTATACATATTTATGTATTGTGAATCCCTTCAACCCTGTACCAATCTGGCAGTACATTTGTTTTTATAATTTTGGGATACGTCCTTGAATAAATTATCATTTTATCTCATTGGTGTTCAATTGTCATGATATGTAGATCATGGATAAACTTTTTTGTTGATTAGTGCATTTATTTTAGGGTGTCCATTAACAGTACAAGTTTTAGTGATCGGTCATGTTTTTGAAAAGGTTATTTAGATCGTATTGCATGAAAACAGAGAAGCTGATGGGCCAATCGATCTAGAACGATTGCATTATCAATTGTTTTCTTAAAGAAATTATATAATAATTATAATCATTTTCATAGATACATTTATAGTTGGTGGAAATAGGATCGCAAAATTGATTCTTTAGTGGTGATGATCAATACAGTATTTCTTTCCATGTGAATTATCTCATTAAAAACATGATCATTTGCTAAAAATTGTAATGTTAATGTTCACCTTAAAGTGTTCCTGAAAAGTTGTACATCAGCATTTATACTGACCTGGGGCTTCTTCCAGCCCCTTGTACTCACCGCAGATAGTACTTTGCAGGCACAGAGCACTCCAGGAGACTGGAGCATGATGGGTACTCATAGTACCGTGCATGCACAGTGCAGAGGCAGAGCCGGGACAAGGTCCTCCAGCACCTGAGGCTGAGACACCAAAGTGTGCCCCTCCATCCCTGCCTCCCCAGCTGTTACACACTGATTGCTATTAGACTAAGAGGCGCCACAGGGCCCACAACCTCCCCAACACCTTTATATCTAGTTATCTGGCTTGCAGTTACTGCCATGTATCCCCTTTTCTTATTTCTTTCTGCTTCAAACACAATTAGGAATGACAGCTGTATGAATTCTGTGCCCCCTCCTACACTGCGCCCTGAGGCTGGAGCCTCTCCAGCCTTTGCCTCGGCCCGGCCCTGTGCAGAGGGACTGATGTGACTGGACCCTACTACCGGGGAAGATTGTAGTCTAGAATTGCTGTTCGGGAGCATGGCGATGGAGCCCATTTAGTACATGGGGCTGGAGGAAGCCCCAGGTAAGTACAACTTCTCAGGTTTCCTAGGAAACAATCAATAATGTGATTGTTTGGGATCAATTGGGATGATTGAGCTCCTCTGGTTTCATGTAATATTATTTGGTTAATCTTATAGAAAATATGATTGTTCACAAAAAATTGTATAATTATTGGGACCAGTCAGGTGCTCCAATCAATAAGATGATAATCATGTGTGAGTGTGGGGGTCCTGCTTTCATTGAAAAACAAGAAATTGGAATTTTCAATTTCCAAGTCTGATTTTCACAGAAAGTAAATTTCTAAAACGCTCCAAACGATGGAAATTGATGCTCATCAGGCTGTAAAGAGTCATCGAGGCACCATCGTTCCCAGGAATGGTCAACCAATACAGATGACATTAGGAACAAGATATGTAGCACTCCAGTTGATTTGTGTTCATGAGTCTAATTTCAGCATAAGGGGAGCACCGATCCAAAATGGTTTGCATGGCATTGTGACAAGGAGAAAGCATTTACTATCCAAAAATTGCATTACTGGCCCTCTACAGTTTACTATAGACTACAATTATAAGCCATAAAGCTGTTTGATGAATGTGCGCTAGCTAGATAGATGAGACAAATATAGAACTTTTGGAGCTGAATAAAAAGAGTTATGTTTGGCTAAAGGCAGAGGTTATATTTAATCAGTATAAGAAACATGTCCCGTCTGTGAAACATGGTGGTGGCAGTATTACAGTGGGAGCCTGTTTTGCATGTACATTCATTGTCGTTGCTTCTTCCTTTTGGCACAGGATATTCCCAATTTGGTTAGCAATGACTTTCTCTTATTTCCTCTCTTATTCTTACACTAACACTAACCTCCTGTCTCTACTCCTAACACTAACCTTCCCCTCTCCATTTGCAATACTTACCTCTCCTCCCCTCTCCTAACACTAACCTCCCCTTTGCTGTTGCCAAACTCAATATGAATCCTAGCCCTGTCCTGTCCATTTCCCCACTGATCCAACTGCTCGACTACGTCATAGCTGAGCGGGTGTGCCAAACTGATAATTGACTACATGATAGCCAAGTGCTTAGCCAAGTCTCTTATCTGAACACTCTGTGTTCCAAATTGCAGTACCCCATTGCTATGGAGTAGCCAAAAAATGGCCTGCTTTATGTTGTTCTGCCTCTGGACATGAACAGCTTACAAGAAAATACAAGGGTATTCACTCTTTCATATAATACCAGAGAAAATTGATCATGTAACTAAACTGACTAATAGTTATTGTAAGATTAATTTGTAGTGATTTGTATTGTACCTGGTGGAAAGGTGGGGGGGGGGAGGGTATGTCTAAAAGAAATGGTTCACATATTTTGTCACACAGAGATATGTAACCATGAGCCATTTAAAGCACCACTGTATATTGTATTTTCTGTATGAGTACCTCATTGTCTGTAAATTGCATTTACATGCATGTTAGTTCCATTCAATTCTGGGTCTGGTGCTCATCTTAGGAATCAGCCAGGCAAAGGGTGTAGCGAACACCTAAATACAATCCTGATCTCACCTGCAGGGCTGGATTTCTGGAAAGGCCAAAAATGTCCAGGCCTTGGGCGGCTGCAGGCCAAGGGGCACCTGGACATATAGGAGGGGCTGCTACATAGGAAAGAGGAGGGTGAAAATGGGGCACAACACATGGAAAAGGAAACTGATGCTCTAGGGAGTTGTTTATGAAAGAAAGTGGCTGCAGTACATGGAAGATAAACATGAAAAAGGGGGCAGCACATGGAACGGAGGGGCAGTTAGACAGGAGGGAAGGAAGGAAGGAAGGGGAGTCCCAAAATACTTGACCTAGGGGCACAAAAAGTATAAATCCAGCCTTGCTCACCTGCAAAGACACAAAGTCCTAAACAATGAAAGTGCGTTTCACAGACTTGCTTTTAGAAGCTACATAAAAATGTGTGTATTTTAACTACTTTCGGACCGCCATAATTGAAATCTACGCCCTGTTTTGATGGCTATCTGGCTGCCAGGGCGTAGATTTCAATTAACCGCCGCTGCGCGCATTCGCCATTTTCGTCGGTCCCGCCGATCTCGCCACTGCTCACTCACTCTGCCTGTCTCTATGATTGCAGAGCCCTGTGAGCGGGTCAGGAACTGATTTCATTGGCTCCTGACCCTGTCTTTCAATGTAAGCAACTCCCATTGGCTTACATTGAAAGACAGGGCCAGGAGCCAATGAAAACGGCTCCTGGCCAGCTCACAGGAACTCTGCCATCGTAGAGACAGCAGAGTGGGCGGCTCAGGTTCCCGACGTGCGTCAGTGACGGCAGTTGCAGTGGGTATGTGCGGCGATTCGTCAGGGTTCTGTTGTTTCTGTACCAGGGTTTATGGTCCATAAAGGGGCAGAGACCACTGGTACTTAAGTGGTTAAGGCTTGTATAAGAATTTAGGTTAGTGCAAGAATTAGGCTTGGTATAAAATGTGCACATACACTTATTGATTTTTCCTGTTGACTCCCAGCAGATTTGATCACTGAGATTGATGCCCTAACATGTCCCCACTGTGACACCCCATTTTCTTCACACCCATAATGGGTGTGGCCACAAAAATATCTGAAGTATAGTTCCCTGTATTGGAAGCAGGGCAGGTTAGTAGCTGGGACACCCCCAGATCTCTGGGCTGCTCCCCTCTAGTTACACCCCTGACCTCTCTGATCAGTATCATATCAAAAAGGGATTTATCTTCTGGGCACTAACTATCTACTTATCTATCTATTCTATCCTATCCACCTATCCATCTCTCCTCTATCTATCTATCTATCTATCTATCTATCCAGTAGTGTAGCAATAGGGGGTGCAGAAGTTGCAAACACACCGGGGCCCTTGGATGAGAGGAGCCCTCCCTGAACCGCAGTATTAGCTCTCTATTGGTCCTGTGCTAGTAATGATCACTTCTATAGAAGCTTTGAATAGTAGTAATCATTAACAAACTGTTCCCCATCCCCTTTTTGCACCTCAGACATTGTGGCTGTCCTTGGCAGGTTTTGATGTGCAGTATCAATTGTTATGTATAGAGCACTTGGGGGGGACCCAATGTAAAACTTGCACCAGGGCCCATAGCTCCTTAGCTATGCCACTCTATCTATCTATCTATCTATCTATCTATCTATCTATCTATCTATCTATCTATCTATCCATCTATCTATTCTATCCTATCCTATCTGTCTATCTATCTATCTGTCTATACCTATCTGTCTATCTATCTATCTATCTATCTATCTATCTATCTATCTATCTATCTATTTATCTATCTGTCCTCTGTCTGTCCATCCATCTAATATTACTAAGGCTGTACACCAATGTTATTTATAGCAGCTGCATGTTGTAGCATTATGTAAGAGTACTGAGCTAGGTGCTGTACAAAACGCTATTGCTCTATAATAATAACTGATATATACTAAACACAAATCTACTCACGCACTATGTAAAAGTTGATAATATACAATGCCTCTCCGCTGTAAGAAAATGACTGGTTAAAAAAATAAAATAAAGATGCACTAAGAACGGCTTCCGATCTTCAGAAATAGCAATCATGGATCTCAAATTGGCATCTTTGTTCTGCTTTATATGGTTTGCTTTTTTTTTTTTTTTTTTTTTTTTCTTTTTTCTTTTTTAACTCAGCACACAGACCCAAATTCATGAGTAATCAGTTACATGGGGCATTAGCAATTTCTTTTCTTGCCATACCCCTAAACTGAGATGTGTGATCATCATCGTTTATTCATCGTAGATTGGTAAGAGCTAAATAAGCATAACTTTAACTTTCTTCACCATAAAACTCTTTTTCCTCACAATTACATGAGTGTTGCTGAGACAGTTATCTATTTATCCTTCTCATATCACAATCCTATACATTTGCCCCGTCAACATCTTGTATATACTCCTCTCATCTCTCCATCCTCTCTTTTGAAGGGTATCTGTACCCTGTAAATCATCCAACAAACATAGACGTCCCAGACGTATCACTCACGGTCCCCCCATCATCCACTCCTTCCCAGAGGCCCATCATCACACTCTAATGCCGACCATCACCGCCCCCTTCCAGCCCCAACTGCGTTCGCCAGCGATTCCTAATTTTTAACTCAATCCCTCCCCGAATAAATCTAACTGAGGTTAGCTATAAGGCTTCTCCATGTTTCTTCTACTTTATTCGTAGTTCCCAGATCCTTGTTCTTACACAGTTCATCCATCCTAGCAAACCATTCTCCTATATCTAACCTAGACGGATTTTTCCAGTTATTAGCGATCATGCTTTTGGCAACTATCGTGCCATATTCTTTAATCAGAGAGCATCCAAGGTTTTCTTTTTTAGCTGTATAACTAAGGATTGCTTCTTTCGGTGTAAGTTCAAATTTTTCTTTTAGCAATCTCTCGGCCAAGAGGGTGATATCATCCCAAAATTTTCTAACTATCGGGCACTGCCACCACATATGTAAAGTACCACCGTCCCCCTGTCCACACCTCCAACACCTCACCTTGCGGTTCGCAAACTTACCAACACGGGATGGTGTCAAGTACCATCTACCAATTGTTTTAAATTGAGTCAACTGTAACCTTGGATCTTGGATTTTGAAAGTATTTACCCATATTTGTGGCCATAACCCTTCCAGGCTGGACCCCAGGTCAATTTCCCATTTCCTGCAATATGCAGGAAAGTCCTGGTCACAATCTGCTGCGCAGACATCTGAATACAAACTCGAAATAGACCTATTCATTTTTTTTCCCAGATAGAAATGTTTCTCAAAATTATTCAGATCCCTCCTCTGAACCACCCTCGAGGCAAATTTATAAAAGAAACTATGCATCTGGGAGAAACCCCATGAACCAATCTGGTCACTACACTCAAGAATCGGTCTAATTCCCAGCGTGGGGTTTCCCCCAATATTAACAATACGTGTTTCGCGACTTATATTATGTTTACCAAACCAAGCTGGATCAAGACCTGGGGGAAAGTCTGGATTGTCTCGTAGGGTTATCAAGGGGGAAAACCCTGTTTTTTTTGCCATTTTTCAATTATCCAGAGCAGTGATTTCAGGGTTGGTTTAATCAATGGATGGGACGATAAATTATATACTTTATTGATATTTTTAATGATCCAAGTAAAGACAAGATCAAAGTCTGATTCTTCCTCCTCTAGCCGCGGCCATATCCTATTTTCTGCAACAGTGGTGGTCTCTATTTTCCATTCCAGAATTCTTGTCAGATGTACACTTTTGTAATAATTATATAAGTTTGGAGCGGCAAGTCCGCCCTGATCTTTTCTTTTCATAACTAGTTTATAATTTATTCTGTGCTTAACATTGTTCCAGATAAAATTCTGGAATATCTTGTGCCAGTTCTGGAACCATATATTAGGGATGGTTATTGGTAGGCTCTGCAACAGAAAAATAAGTTTAGGGAGGATCAACATTTTAATAATGTTAATCCTACCAATTAGATTGAAGCACGGACGGTCCCAGGATCTCAACTTTTTTTTACATTCACCGACTATTTTTAAAAAGTTATTTTTAAAGAGAGAATCAAGATTGCTGGTAAGGTTAATACCTAAGTATTTAATTGCATGATTATTACACTTAAACTCACTGCTCTGTTTTATCTCTTCCATGAGTTCTACCGAACAGCCTATATTTAAGATCTCAGTTTTTTCTTTGTTCAATTTAAAATTAGAATATGTTGCAAAAAGATTAAGTTTATCTCGACATTTTATAGTTGAATTAAGTGGGTCCGTCAGAATTAGGAGTAAATCGTCGGCATAGGCCAAGATCTTCATTTCGCCTTGCCTAGTTTTTATACCTCTGATTTCATCATCTTGTTGAATAGCTTGAATAATTGTTTCAATGCCAAGATTAAATAGGATGGGGGACAAGGGACATCCTTGCCTAACCCCATTTGAGATAGAAAAAGTATCATCAAGCTGATTGTTTACCTTGACGCCTGCACTTTGGTTTTTATAAAGTTTCTTCAAGTTCCCAATAAATATTGGGCCTAGTCCAAATTCTGCCAGCACTGCAAAGATAAAGCTTCTTGATATACGGTCAAATGCTTTTTCAGCGTCCACTGCAATCATCACTGCAACCTCCCCTCTTTTTCTGCACCTGTGGATCAGATCAATTGCGGTGTATATATTATCCTTAGTTTGTTTATTTTTAATAAAACCTGATTGTTGACTCCCCAAAAGATGACTAATTATTTTATTTAATCTATTTGCTAATATTTTGGCGTAAATTTTTACGTCACAATTTATAAGGGATATAGGTCGAAATTGAGAGCAACTTGGATTTGGTTTATCCCCTTTTGGAATTAAAGTTATGGTAGCTCGGTTTGATTCATTAGAGAAAATTATGGAGTTTTCGTCATTATTCACAAGCTTACAAAAGAGGGGTGCTAAGATGTTCGTAAATGATTGATAGAACTCGGCATTAAAACCGTCAGGACCTGGGCATTTTTTTTTGGGTAATTCCCTTACAGTGCTGAAGAATTCGGCCAGGGATATCGGAGATTCCAGATCTGCTTTATCATTCAAGCTTACCTTTGGGAGGTTTATTTTGTCTAAGAAATTTTTTGGGTTTAGCAGGTTTGATTCATCCATATTATAAAGTTCCTTGTAGAAGTTAGAAAATTCACTTGAGATCTGTTTAGTATCATGGATTATTTTACCTTTTTTATCAGTTATATGGTGAATAAATTTGGATCTTCCTTTATCTTTCAAAAGGGTAGCTAAAACTTTCCCTGATTTGTTTTTCCCCAATGTATATCGTTTTTTTAATTTTTTATGTTCTGATGAACATTTGTTATTCAGGAGATCATTAAGTTCTGTTCTAATTTCAGTCACAATTGATAAAGATGTTATAGTTGAGCATTTTTTATGTTCACTTTCTGCTTGTTGTAAAGATTTTAGTAAGTTATTAATTTTATTATTCCTTTCTTTGTTCACTTTACTTTTAATGCTAATTAGAGTTCCTCTAATAACGCATTTTAAGGTGTCCCACAGGATACCACATGAACTGACAGAGTTTTCATTCAGATCTATAAAATCTTTAATCGCACTTGCAATTTGTTGCCTATAATCAGTGTTGTCCAACAATGAAGCATCCAGTTTCCATTGTTTACCTTCAATGGATTTTTTCCCTAGTAAAATAGATATTATCACCGGTGCGTGGTCGGAGAAGGTAATTTGTCCTATTTTTACATCTGTCACTGACAAAATAGTATCCTGCTGGACTAAAAAATAATCGATTCTTGAATAATTATGATGGACATGTGAGAAGTATGTAAAATCTCTTTCATTAAGATTTTTAATTCTCCAAATATCGACCAATCTATTGTTACCAATTGTTTTTTGAACTTCTGATATTTCATTTTCAGACAGATATGACCTGCCCTTAGAGGTATCTTGTTCAGGATTTAAAGGTAGATTAAAATCACCTCCCAAAACTATCGTCCCTTTAGCTTTAATTTTAACTTTATTAATAAAATTGATCACAGCGGCGGATTGGCCTCTATTCGGGGCATATATATTAGCAAGTGTTACTGGGTCTCCATTTACCCTCCCCAATACAATAAGTTCCCTGGCATCATCATCCTTGTATATTCTATCCACCGAAAAATCGAGACCAGTTCTTATAATAATTGAGACACCACAAGTTTTCTTAACGCGGTTAGGATTATTGATCCACTCTTTATATCTTTTATCAAAGATTATTGGGGTCTTCCCTAATTGGAAGTGTGTCTCTTGAATAAAAGCAATATCAATTTTATTTTTTAACAACAAATCAGTAATTCTTCCTCTCTTGCAGCCTGAATTGGCTCCTTTTACATTCATAGAAAGGATTTTTAATTCACACATCTTTATTTATTTTTTTAAAAGCAATAGGCAAAAGAGATGGTTCGCGGCTAGGGGAGAATAGGGCAGGAGGACGCATGGAAGGAGATGTAGGCTGGGGGAGGGGCTCCAGGGCAAGAAACACACGACCAACCCACCACACTCTCACTTCAATCATACCTAAAATGAGCATCGCACACAATCAAACAACAAACTCTCTCTTTTCTTTTCCTTTCTTTCTTTTTTCTTCCCTCCTCCCCCTCCCGACCTAGTCCGCTCTGTCAACCTTGTTGACTTTTTTTGTCGGACTCTTCTAAACCTGTCAATTAACAAAAATAACAGGAGTAGAGCCCCTGCTGCCCAATCTGACGCATACTCTCCCTCCCCCTCCATCAGTGATCATACTAGAGAAACAGGAGGAAAAAAAAAAAAAAACACTATCCCTACACATCTGCTATGAATCAGGCCTCAGTATCTTCCCAGCCTGGGATATGTATTGTGGGCAGTTTTAGAGCCTTTTGGATATTTATCAGTGGTTCTCCATCTGTCAAATTATATGTTTTCCCATCTATAGTTACTCTTAAAGAGAAGGGGAAGCCCCAGCTATATTGTCCTCCTTTTTTTTTGATCGCCTCCAGTAACGGTTTTAATTGTCTTCTTCGATCGATAGTTCGTTTTGAAAGGTCAGGAAAAAGTTCAATTTTCCAACCCTTAAACTCGATATTGCCCAGGGATCGCGCTTTACCTAGAATTCCTTCCTTTTCATGAAAGAAGTGAATCCTACACAGGATATCGGTACTTTTCCCCTCTTTTTGTGATCTTACTCTACCAATCCTGTGGATTCTGTCAATCACAATTTTATTTTCAGAATCTTTATATAGCAAATCTTTAAAAAGTTCTTGTGCTAGTGATGGGAGTTCTTTGGCCGGAATGTTGGAGGGGACACCCCTAATTTTTATATTATTTCTTCGACTTCGGTTTTCAAGGTCATCTATTTTTAGTGTAATTTCTTTTATCATCTTATTATGTATTGCTAAATCGTTTGATTGCTTATTAGTGGTTTTGACCACTTCCTCCACATTTTTTTCCAGCCTGTCAACTTTGTCCATGAGCTGATGTAGCTCTTCTTTGATAATTTTGAATTCATTACTCACTGCTTCTTTAATAGTAGCTTGCACTGTTTCAACCATAGTTATTTTTATTTTGGCAGAGAATTCTTCCATTAATTCCTTTATGTTTATATCGGCTGTAGGGCCCTTTGGGCAACTGTTCTCACAAAATTCTTGGTCAGCCTCATTCTCCGCTGCCAGTGTGGTTAAATGTTGTAATTCTTGGGGAGTAGCTTGTTGTACCTCTTTAGCATTTTTTTCCCCCCGCCCTTGAGTTTCTTTAACTGATTTTTGGACCACATCACAGAATTCTGAAATTTTTTTGATGTGTTTATTAATATCTTGTGGCGTTACCGATCCGTGGGGGGAAAACATACCCTCTGCTTTTCTATTTGGCGTTGAGGGTTTACTTAAAGGGTCTTCCCCTTGACCTGCTCCCCCTGTACCAAAGCCAAAGTTATGTAGGCCCTTTTCGGGTTGAATTCCCTTATTTTTCCTTGTACCTGTAGCCATTGTAGGAGTTCAATCATACAGTCTTAGTCAACACTATACCGCAGACAGTGCACAGTAGACACACAATACAAAGCCTTTTGTTAAGAGAGGTTGTACTTAACTCTCCTAAAGTCTCCTTGCCGGGTCTTCTGCTATGATAGAAATGTACTTAAATTAGCTGAAACAGGCGTAATAGTTGCATTGCATAGTGTACGGCTTGACAGCTTGACATCTTGATAGGGCACAGGGCACAGGGCACAGCTTAACAGGGCACAGGGCACAGGTAACCTAGAAAACACCTAGGAACAACAATCATAGAACATAGAAGACAACTTAGGACATCCAAGGGCATCCCGGGGTACAGCTGCTCAACTGGCCAACTGCTCTGAGGCTGCGAGGCTACAGAGACAAGCCAAACCGAAGCTGCAACTGCAGACAACACCAGCCATAGGCAGCACCGAGCACCAGAATGCTTAACGGGCCGTCACATACGCAAAAATACTTCCTCTCCCTTCTCCCTTCCCCTACCCTATCACTCCAGCTACAACTATACAACTGTACCTGGCCCGCTGCAAGCACGGACAGCGGGCAGTTATGGATGAGCCTCCACAATGGGGAGCAGGTGCAGGAGCAGGAACTCCGTAGCAGAGTAAACAAGATCCGGGTGACAGGAGTCAGGCATCAGAGGTCAGGCATCAGAGGTCTGCAGCGATGACAGGGAGGGCGAAGGCGACCAAGGCGACCAAGAAGGTGGAGAACGGATGGGGAGACAGTCCATAGGCTAGATACCGCTGGATCCTCCGAGCGCTGTAACATCCGTGGGCGCCAAACAACCTAACAGCTGAGCTGAGCAGCGAAGCCGGGCCGGGCCGAGCAGGCTGGTACGATCCGTGGTGCTACGATGCCTACCAGCTGTATCTGGATCAGCAGCGGGCAGCGGGCAGGCGGGGGATTGCTCAGTAGAGCTGCCTAAACATGCCACCTAAACAGCGCAGGCCGCGCGGCAGGCCATGGAGCCAGGGCTTGAGCTACCCGTAAGGGCGGAAGCAGAGAGGGCGGAAGCGCGTCACAATCAGGAAGCCGGGCAAACAGGTCCTCACATCCTCACGTCCCGGTCACATCCTCACGTCCCGTCACATCCTCACGTCCCGCTTCACATCCCCACATCTCCCTGAACCGCAGTATTAGCTCTCTATTGGTCCTGTGCTAGTAATGATCACTTCTATAGAAGCTTTGAATAGTAGTAATCATTAACAAACTGTTCCCCATCCCCTTTTTGCACCTCAGACATTGTGGCTGTCCTTGGCAGGTTTTGATGTGCAGTATCAATTGTTATGTATAGAGCACTTGGGGGGGACCCAATGTAAAACTTGCACCAGGGCCCATAGCTCCTTAGCTATGCCACTCTATCTATCTATCTATCTATCTATCTATCTATCTATCTATCTATCTATCTATCTATCTATCTATCTATCTATCTATCCATCTATCTATTCTATCCTATCTGTCTATCTATCTATCTGTCTATACCTATCTGTCTATCTATCTATCTATCTATCTATCTATCTATCTATCTATCTATCTATCTATTTATCTATCTGTCCTCTGTCTGTCCATCCATCTAATATTACTAAGGCTGTACACCAATGTTATTTATAGCAGCTGCATGTTGTAGCATTATGTAAGAGTACTGAGCTAGGTGCTGTACAAAACGCTATTGCTCTATAATAATAACTGATATATACTAAACACAAATCTACTCACGCACTATGTAAAAGTTGATAATATACAATGCCTCTCCGCTGTAAGAAAATGACTGGTTAAAAAAATAAAATAAAGATGCACTAAGAACGGCTTCCGATCTTCAGAAATAGCAATCATGGATCTCAAATTGGCATCTTTGTTCTGCTTTATATGGTTTGCTTTTTATTTAAATGCTTCATTTCTTTTTTTGTCTTCTTTTTTTTTTTAAAATCTGCTGCTGGTCTCAGATGCCGACCGATTCTAGTCTTTAATGCAGGTTTCAAACAATAAAAGAAACATTCCCCTTCCCCCCATCACAAATGACCATAATTATGTAAAGAATGACTGCAGCAGACTGATGACTTTCAATATGCTGGAGTCTAGCATACTGGCATAAGAGGCCAGAAAGGTCAACAGTAATTCATAACTGCTATAAAATGGTGTAGCATCCCAGGGTTTCTGCAGAATGCTTACATTATCATGTTCCTTCTGCTGGTTCTGTATATGTAAATGTGTGATAGGAAGTGCCCTGCTTTTGCCATATCACATGCAGAGCATCAATCAGGCAATGGAACACATCAGAGTATTTTCATTATGCCTAGTTATTTACTGCATCACAAGAAATTACCCTGGCAAGTCAAGCAGGCTTCTTGGGTTTGCTGTGATATCAGCCTCCCCGGTCTCAGCTCAGGAGTCTTATTGTAAACATTACAGGATTAATCTCACAATCACAATCATCAATCTTCCCCCAGTGCTGCCAGGGTGGAACGCTGGAAATTGGTAAAGAAGGCGATGTAGATTTTACTTTTTATTTTCAACATCAAGATCCGTTAAGAGCATCTGCTTATCAGATCTGTATACAACCATGTTGTAAGACAATGCATTTTTCATTAAAATTGTTTCCCCCCTGATATGATGGAAACACACTGGGCTGGATATTGAAAACACTGGCTGTCTTTATTATTGTCAATAGTTTAAAGGATGGAAGGGGAATATGTAAATAGTGCGCACTTTGGGATATCGTCTGATGTTAAAGAAAAAAAAAAGGATCTAATCGCTAGCTAAAGCACACAAAGATTAAAAGTTCATATGTAATTGAGTTTACTGCAGTTCATCTAATAAATTGCTCCAAGCTCATTCAATGAGAGTTATTTTCTTTCAGCGACTCTATAGGATGGCTCTATAAAGAATGTCTTTAAAGTACACCAGAGATCACAGCCTTAAAGGACAACTGAAGCCAGAGGGATAGATATGTAGGCTGCCATATTTATTTCCTTTTAAGCAATACTAGTTGCCTGGCAGACCTGCTGATCCTTTGCATCTAATACTTTTATCCATAGACCCTCCCGCGCATGCGCAGAAGATCCAGACTGATGCGACTGAGCCAGGAGAAGGAAAGCGAGGGACTCACGCATGCTTATGGGGCTGGAGAAAACCCTGGGTAAGTATCGCTTCTTTTAAAGGATAACTGTAGTGAGAGGGATATGAAGGCTGTCATATTTATTTCCTTTTAAACGATCCCAGTTTCTTGGCTATTCTGCTGATCTATTTGGCTGCAGTAGTGCCTGAATAACACCAGAAACAAGCATGCAGCTATTCCTGTCAGATCTGACAATAATGTCAGAAACACCTGATCTGCTGCATGTTTGTTCAGGGGCTATGACTAAAAGAATTAGAGGCAGAGGATCAGCAGGACAGCCAGACAACATGCATTGCTTAAAAGGAAATAAACATGTCAGCCTTCATATCGCTCTCACTTCCGGCGTCCTTTAACCACTTGAGGACTGCATTGTTAACCCCCCCTAGTGACCAGGCCATTTATACTTAATTGGCCCACTACAGGTTTAAGGCAAAGCTGCACGGCCGCACAACACAGCACACAAGTGATTCCCCTCATTTTCCCCCCACAAACAGAGCTGTCTGTTGGTGGGGTCTGATCGCCCCCACATTGTTTATTTCTTTTTTTATCAATATTTATATAAACGATTTTTAAATAAATTTAATTTTTTTTATGTCCCCCATTCCCCTCCCTCCCTCCCCCAGTCAGTCAATCACGCGATCGCCTCTCATAGGCTTCAGGCTATGAGAGCCGATCGCTTCCCTGTGTCCCAGGGGGACAGCCGTGTCACACAGCTGTCCCCAGTACAGCGCTGCTGCAGATCGCAGCGCTGTACAAAGTAATTAGACGGCGAAACCGCCATCTAACAGTCTCCGAAGCGGCGATTGCTGCTCGGAGACTGAAGGCGAGGCGGAGCTCCGCCCCCCAAGTAGGAGATGCGCACGCATCCTGCGCGCGATCTCCTGCTAACCCCATAGAAGACCGTTCAAGCCAATGCGCGTGGAGCGGTCCTAGGGCTGCCGCACTGCTCACGCCAATTGGCGTGGAGCAGTCGGCAACAGGTTAAGGCTTTAATCTCTGGTACACTTGAAGCATCGATTTTAAAAAGGACATCCAGACACATCATAAACTTATTTCATGGCTACGTTCACAGAGGTGTGTTGCAGTGTGTCAAAACTGCAGCATTGTAACATGGTCTGCTATGCACCTCTGCGGTCTGCATTGCACCACCTATGCGACATTCACAGTGTCGGCAAGTGTGTTGAGGTATAACGGCATGTGACATGTTAACACACTGCGTGCTTTCATTAGCTGTTTGCACTTCTGCATGCAACACAGCATGCAGATAACGTGTGGTGCTGCTTTCCCAATCCATTGTGTTGCGTTCATACTGTTAAAGAAACTCTGTACTGGAAAAAAACATCCCCTCGGTAGTACTTACCTTGGGAGGGGAAGCATTAGGGTCCCAATGAGGCTTCCCCCTCTCCTGTAGCTGCAGACAATCCAGCGCTGGCTCCCCCGAAGTCTCCCGCCATCCTGGCTCGACTAACCTGACAAGATAGATTTATTTGCCTTCTGTGGCTCCAGCAGGTGGCGCTGTTGCATCTCTCAGCACGGAAATAGCCGATCTCTGTCGGGTCCGCTCTACTACGCAGGCGCAGGAGACATCCCAAGAGACATGCAAAAATGTAATCATTTTTCTATGGGCCCACTGCGTTTTCAAACGACATCTGTGATTCTGCATAGCCTTCCAAAAAGATACAACTTGCACACTACTTGTTGCACAACTCATGTGAAAAAAAAAAGCAAAAAAAGCATGCAATGAAATGCACAAAAAACACACATACCGTGCAGCAAAATGCTGATGGTAAATTGTCTGTAGTTCCTGTAAACACAAATATGATCCCTCTCTTGCTGATAATAATTAAAGGTTATAAAACACTATGTGGCTGAGAAAGGCATATCTGTATGCAGGGAAAAGATAAAAAGTAAAAACATTCAAGATTTTTTCTGTATGGGAGCTGACTAACATTCAAAATATTACACCAATGTATTTGAGACAGGATAACAATACATAACTAAAAATAATGATAATTGATCATATTGCTGCTCATCTTAATGATTCATGTACATTTTAAGAACAGTTTTTTTTTATATATATGTATTAGAAGTAGTAGACAGTCAACACATGGATTCCTGATACATTTAAGGAGAGAATTCACCCAATATGCAAATCTTAATTGACATTGAAGTGGAAGCTGCAATGGGCAAATCAAAGCCACTGACCAAAGGTAAATTAGTCACCAGCTGTTAAAACTCATAATTTGCCAGAACAGCCACTATTGCATTTGATTTGCCTATGGACTCTTTGCCATGGACTTTTCCATGTAAGCTGCTCAGTGGTAGTTTCTGGTTGTACTAGGCCAAGAGAGAGGTTTGACTGGATTCTGAAAGTACAAAGATACCCATAAACCTGTCGTAACAATACTTCAAACTCACTCATTTTATCTGGACTCCAAACACTACAGACCATGTGATCCTGAGAAAAATAACAACTGGACATACAGGTCCTTCTCAAAAAATTAGCATATTGTGATAAAGTTCATTATTTTCTGTAATGTACAGATAAACATTAGACTTTCATATATTTTAGATTCATTACACACAACTGAAGTAGTTCAAGCCTTTTATTGTTTTAATATTGATGATTTTGGCATACAGCTCATGAAAACCCCAAATTCTATCTAAAAAAATTATATCATGAAAAGGTTCTCTAAACGAGCTATGAACCTAATCATCTGAATCAACTAATTAACTCTAAACACCTGCAAAAGATTCCTGAGGCTTTTAAAAACTCCCAGCCTGGTTCATTACTCAAAACCGCAATCATGGGTAAGACTGCTGACCTGACTGCTGTCCAGAAGGCCATCATTGACACCCTCAAGCAAGAGGGTGAGACACAGAAATAAATTTCTGAACGAATAGGCTGTTACCAGAGTGCTGTATCAAGGCACCTCAGTTGGAAGTCTGTGGGAAGGAAAAATGGTGGCAGAAAACGCTGCACAACGAGAAGAAGTGACCGGACCCTGAGGAAGATTGTGGAGAAGGACCGATTCCAGACTTTGGGGGACCTGTGGAAGCAGTGGACTGAGTCTGGAGTAGAAGCCATCATGTACAGGCGTGTGCAGGAAATGGGCTACAGGTGCCGCATTCCCCAGGTCAAGCCACTTTTGAACCAGAAACAAACTTTTGAGATAGAAATTTTGGGTTTTCATGAGCTGTATGCCAAAATCATCAATATTAAAACAATAAAAGGCTTGAACTACTTCAGTTGTGTGTAATGAATCTAAAATATATGAAAGTCTAATGTTTATCAGTACATTAGAGAAAATAATGAACTTCATCACAATATGCTAATTTTTTTTAGAAGGACCTGTATTGTACAACCTCCTTTAGTAACAAATGTTTCCTCCAAAATAATGTTACGTCACAGGGTTCCTCTGTGGCACACATACCCACAGACATAACCAAGAATAGTTGACTCAATTTTACACTGGAAGCTTTGTCTAGAACAAGTACCAAGATGGGCAACTAAATTGAGTCCTATGGGAGAAAAGCGCTATAGAAATGTTATTGTATTGTATAAATTAAACAGAGGGATTGAAGGTCTCGCTTATCAAGAAAAGTTGGACAAATTGATCATATTTAGCTTGAAAAGATGAGAGAAGATCTGATTAACATGTATAAATACATCAAAAGGCAATACAAAAGCTTGGCAGATGAACAATTTTTCCCCACGCTTGTACAAAGGACAAAAGAACATGATCTACACATGTTGGAAAAAATTCTTGAAATCGACCACTAAAATAACTAGGTAAATCCTAGCAGTGTTGATCCAGGGACTTTATCTGACTGACATCTACAGTTGGGAAGGGATTTTTGAATTGTTTTCCCTTTTAAAGGGGAACTGAAGAGAGAGGTATATGGAGGCTGTCATGTTTATTTCCTTTTAATCAATACCAGCTGCCTGGCAGCCCTGCTGGTCTATTTCTCTGCAGTAGTATCTGATTAAAACCAGAAACAAGCATGCAGCTAGTCTTGTCAGATCAGACTTATAAGTCTGAACCACTGAAACACCTGATCTGCTGCATGCTTGTTCAGGGGCTATGGCTAATAGTATTAGAGGCAGAGGATCAGCAGGGCTGCCAGGCAACTGGTATTGTCTAAAAGGAAATAAACATGACAGCCTCCATATACCTCTCTCTTCAGTTCCCCTTTAAGGCTAATTGGTCCAAGCCCTGTAAGAGTTGTTCACTTTTCTTTGGATCAGTTGGGATATGCGCGGTGCAGTTTTGTACCATAGGTTAAATAGGCTGCAGAGTAGAAAAAAAGCCAAAATAATAATTACTTTTCCAAAGCTATCTAGGGCTTCCAGTCCTTTTCACCTGTTGCTGCTGTTGGCCTGTTTATTGATACTAATCTTCTCACTTTCCCCTCGGCTGCTGGAGGTCATTGGTGTGAGATAGTAGACATGCTTACATCAAATCTGAAATACCAGTTTGACCAACAAACTCCAAATTACAACCTTTCAACAACTGACGTTCTGGGCCATACGTGTCAAAATGGTGTGGGGAAATTTGCCCCCCCCTTGGCAAAGCCGAGTGACAGTGCTCATGCTCTAACTGTTCCCCTACCAAAAGTGTTAACTATCTCCTATTGTAAAACCTATTTCCTGTAATATGTAGGCCCTTTCTTTCCATAAGTTGGGCTCCAGCTATTGCTGCAACCCGAATCACACCATTATTATCATAACTCAGGCAAATGCTGAATGGTCTTGTAAAAGTCACCTTGAGCCAACGACCACTATTGTACATTTGCTTATTCCTACAAGATTTTTTTTCAGTAAAGTATAGCAATAAAATGCCATATATTGCATAAATAAATCTCTTAATCTTCTAAAACCAATATTTTTTTTCAAGCGTATGCAGTACTTAAAAGCTCTTTCTAAGCATTCTTCTCCTTTTAAATATTGTGACTCTTAGACTGCTGAGCAGACTGATCACACGTCCGTTCCCCCACTCTTTAGAGAGATTTTCAAAACTGACATAAACATAGCTTTGAGTTGACGTTGGAATAAACCATTTGGAAAACAGAGCACCTATTATATGCACTTCAGTTTTAATGTGGGATACAGCATTACGCAAGGCAAGCATTCTCCACTCATAGCCTTTCCCTGATATATGAAGGTAAGGCAATTTATACCATTCTACCCATTCCTAATTAGTTTGTATTTTGAAGCCCAACTATTCTGCTAAATATATTCCTATTTGTGTCACATAGAAAAGGAGAAGAAAATAAAAATAATGACTGCCTGGGGGAAGTACATTTCTCTACTATATGCGTTTTAAAAAAAAAGACTCATCTCAGCTTAATCTCTTCACCAAACAAACTCTAATGCTCATTTATAAAGCTTCTTACCAGTTAATGATATAGAAATTATATTGTAAAATCTACAGCAAAAAAAGAGAAAAAAAGAATAACAACCGAACATTAATACCTGATCACCAAACATGATATTAAATAGATATGATGCCACGTGACGGTATAGTAATAAATTATTCATATTTTCACTCCCGATGACCCGATTAGCTCTACACTGGATAATGCCAAAGAAAATACAGATTGAAAAATTAATAAAAGGTCAGCTATAATAAGGTGAAAAAGTAAAAATAGATATTCAATTGCTATTGTAACCCACACAGCTAATAGACATAAAAATAAAATATGTTGAAAATGTTTCATTATTTTAGAATTGAAGAGTAATTCACTAAAACAGAGGCAAGTGACCCTGAAAGTAGACTTCTACTTTTAGATCGCCAAAGATTGTAAAGATTCCCCTTATTAATAAGGGTGATGTGTTTTTAGACGTGATTGAGAAAGCAGTATTATTTTTAGTTTTTTTCTTTTGGGAAAGCTCCTTTTTGACAAAAAGGGCAGAAAAAGGCAATCCTTAACAGTACAATCCACTTCACCCTAGTAGAACACTCAGTAACTTAGCAAGGATTATATCTTACTTATCAAAACACATCAGAAATCACATCCCCATGAGATCAATACTACAACAGGTTTTGACTTGGAGTAGTAAAAATGCTTTTCTTGGCTTGGGGTTTTCTTGGCTTTCTTGGCTTTTTCTAGGAAAAGTATCTTTTTCATTACTCCAAGCCCTAATTTGTTTTAGTATGAAGATGTGTTTTCTGATGTGTTTTGACCACACTTGTGACCTTCATGAAGAATTGAAGATTAACCGATTGGGTTGTCTTAATGGTTGTCGACAAGAAATATTTTTTGTATTTTGTGCAAATAAAGATTTGGACTCTTTTTTGAACTGAACGTTGTGGTGTCTTGAAGTTATATATTATCCTTGCTAAATTACTGGATGATAAAGAAAGCAGGCAGAGGTTGTTATTAGTGTTACTGTTTAAGATCAGGTGAATGTAAAACTCTCCTTGAATGTTGTACATCCACATCCAGTTCAAGTTATCTGGAAACAAAAATTGTTTTGATTGTCGATGAGTGACCCCATTTTTCCTAGGTCTCTGCAGAAAAGGATTAAGATGAAATGGAGCCTCAGGCAAGATAGCAGTTTTTGCCCACTGTTGATGATCATCTGGCTTTTTAAGTAAAATTTGGTGGGGGCTAGCATTCACCACGCCCCTAGACTCTCTCAAGGCCTTGTGTATGATTCATCTCTGGGTCTTTGTAACAGCCAGTCAGTAGACAAGGCCAAAGATGAGCAGGGACAGAGAGTCCTATGTAATGAGAAACAGGTCTCTGTACCTGGAATCCAGACACCATATTTGTGGTGACAGACATCCTGTGGAGGCATGTGATCAAATGGTATGTGGCTTGTGTTTTACTAGTCGTTTTCAAGCCACCAGCCCCTGCTGCCTGGTAGTCTCACTGATTAGATCAGGCTCACCTGCATACTCATACAGGGTGAAAAAAAATGTTAAACGATGCAAGTGGATTATCTGAGATGCAGTGCAATATCTGGCAATGAGTAGTAAAATACTGTATGCACAAGGGTGCATAAAAACTGCGTGCATGAAAAAAGGTCAAAGTGAAAAAAGGGCTTGGCTGGATAACGAAATGGCGCGGGTGGATAACGAAATCTCATAATGATAAACATTGTTGTCAAACTTGGTTAACGATAAATACCATTGTAATAACAGATGGGAAATCATAACAAAAAGATATTAACGTTAAAAATCAGTACGTAATTCAACAATACAGCTTAACCCGATCCTACTCTCACACAGAACCCTCCCCTGGTGGTGCCTAAAACTAACCACAACCCCTGGTGGCGCCAAACGCTAAACCCTAATTACCCCACCCCGGTGGTGACTAACCCTAATTACACCCCTGGTGGCACCTAACTCTAAGTAACCCCCCCCCCCCCAGTGGTGTCTAACCCGAAGAGCCTGTTTCCACTACATGCAAATTGGATGCAGAATGGATGCAGAAAAACTGACTCCAATGAATGTGTATGGGCCTGTTTTCACTAAACGCAATTTTTCTAATGCTGATTTTCCCATAGGCATTCATTGGAGTCAGTTTTTCTGCATCCATTCTGCATACAATCTGCGTGTGGTGGAAACAGGCCCTAACCCCCCCCCCCCTTCCCCGGTGATGCCTAACCCTAACCAGCCCCTGGTGGTGCCTAACCCTAACCACCCCCCTGGTGCTGCCTAAAACTAACCGCTGCCCGGGTGGTGGTGCCTAACCCTAAGCACTCTCTCTGAAGAAACACCCTTTTACACATAGAAATGATAATATAAAATCTGTACATAGAAACAAAATAATATGACAAAAACTATAATGTTGCAAGCTTCTAAAACGATAACCACTTCAAAAGCTATAATGTTCTAATTTTGTTAACAATATTTTTCACGGCACCCTTTTTTCTGCTTTTTTCGCCGTATTAACGATAATTGCATTAAAGTCTATGGCGGTGCCCTTTTTTCCTGCTACCTAAAAACCTACTAATTTCAATGAAGAGACAGTTGCAGCTCCTGATGAACAGAGAGGATAGTCTTGAAATGTCGACATTCTCACATCAAAATGTCATTTTCAAGATGTTTGCATAAATATATTTGAAAAATGACAACTTTCATGAATATGTGTTTTCTCATGCCCAATAACTTCATTGCATTTGACGAAATGTGTTCTTCCTGCCCAAATATGTTTGTGCACATGCTAATCTTTTTTTGAAAAAGTTATGGCAAAATTAAAATTAATTTAATTATTTATATATAGAGATGGCCCGAACAGTTCACCGGCGAGCAGTATTCTGCGAACATTGGCTGTTCGCATTCGTGGCGAACTGCAAACATTTGGCGTGTTTGATTCGCCTCCTATACATTATTATTGAGCTAAAACTTTGACCCCTTACCTCACAGTCAGCAGACACATGGCAGCCAATCAGCTAGCACCCCTTTCTGGACCCCCCACCCCCTATCAAAAAGCAGTTACGGTGGCCATATTGGATCAATTCTCTGCTGGCTGCTGACTGTTAGTGAGGGCAGGACCAGAGTTACTGCTGATAGGTAGGGGAAGCATTAGCTAGGCCTGTGTTCTTGTTCCTTTCTTGCTATGAAAGCACTCCAAACAGCCTTTTGAGGGCTAGCACATGGGTCTCTGTGTTTTTTTTGTGTGTGTGCGACACTCCACAACCCACTGACACCCAGAGCGGTGTGTACACACTACTGCTGTTGCCTCATTAAAGGGGAACTGAAGAGAGAGCTATATGGAGGCTGTCATGTTTATTTCCTTTTAATCAATACCAGTTGCCTGGCAGCCCTGCTGGTCTATTTCTCTGCAGTAGTATCTGAATAAAACCAGAAACAAGCTTGCAGCTAGTCTTGTCAGATCTGACTTTAAAGTCTGAACCACTGAAACACCTGATCTGCTGAATGCTTGTTCAGGGGCTACGGTTAATAGTATTAGAGGCAGAGGATCAGCAGGACTGCCAGGCAACTAGTATTGCTTAAAAGGAAATAAACATGACAGCCTCCATATACCTCACTCTTCAGTTCCCCTTTAAGTTACAGGCACAGAACCACTCCAATGCATCATTATGTCCCTGTATTCTGATAGTACTATTGCATTTCTCTGTGTGAGACACTCCACAGCCCACTAACACCCAGAGCTGAAAATAATGTGACTTCTTCCCATTAGGGTTTAAAACCCGACTTTGCATCACCTCAGTAATTTTTGGTGGGACTTTTGGCATGGATTCCCCTCTGGCATGCCACAGTCCATGGTGTTAGACCACTTGAAACAACTTTTTCATCACTTTTGTGGCCAGAAACAGTCTTTGTAGGTTTTAAAATTTGCCTGCCCATTGAAGTTTGTGGTGGTTCGCCAGATTCGCCTGTTCGCAAACATTTTGCGGAAGTTCACATTTGCTGTTTGCGAATGGAAAATTCTATGTTCGTGACATCTCTATAAAGCACTTGCATCTTCCACATTGCTTTACAGAGTACTTAGTCCTATCACTAACTGCCCCATGTAGGGGCTCACAATCTAGTCCCTACCATAGTTAAATGTATATCATAGTTTGGGGACAATTTTAGAGACAAAGCCAATTAACTTCTCTGTGTGTTTTTGGAATGCAGGAGAAAACCCACACAGACATGGGGGTGACATACAAACTCCATGCAGATAGTGCCCTGGCTGGGATTTGAATTGGGGACGCAGCAAGGAGAGAGTGCTATTCACTACACCACTGTGCCACCCAATGGCCACATTCTCTTATCACTAGTTAGCTCACTAGTCTCTGTACATCGCAGTGGCATTATGGGCCAGATCTGCTATGTGATTGCATTCGGATTTTTTGCCTCAAAATTCTTTTTTTGTGATCTACAGGCTTAATAAAATAGAGCCTCATTACCCTCAATTCTACTTGACTCCTACAGTAACTCTTGTTCTTGTTTCCTCTCCATTTCATCAAAGCCAAATAGATTACGCTATCTATTTGATTTAGCGTATTTGGGAGATGCTTTCTATCCCAAAATAGCTTCCCCACAGGTTTTATTTATATGCACCCATAATTTCCGTTTGTCACACTAATCACATTCTGCTCCCCTCTCTCTGTACCATTTCCCTGGATTTAAATAAAAAAAAAGTACCTGGTGGCCACTGAATGTAGGACACAAAAAAAGAGGTTAGGAAACGAATAAGATTTTGGTTGATACTCCCTGACTTTGGGCCTCATAGCAACTGCTAAAGCTGCTATGGCTATACTTACACTCTTGATTGCACAGTCAGCAACTACCTAACCTATCCATTTGTAGTCATTACTAAATTAACCACTAAAGGACCACAGGCTTAAACCCCCCTATAGACTATGCCATTTTTCACAAAATAGGCCACTGCAGGCCTCGTTGCAGGTCCGTGCAACTCAGCACACAAGTGATTCCCCCCCCCCCTTTTCTGCCCATCAACAGAGCTCTCTGTTAGTGGGCAAGAATCGCTCCCAGGATGTTTATTTATTTATTTTTTGTTAAATATTTATGTCATTATTTTTATAATAAAAGTGGCTATTTATTTAATTTTTTTAATCCCCGCCCTCCCTCCCCCCACCAGCCAATCACAGTGATCGGCTGTCATAGGCATTATCACTTCTGAGCCTCTGAAGGGGACAGCCGTGTCACGCCATAGATCGCAGCACTGTACTGTGTTAAAAGACGGCGGTTTCACTGTCTAACAGTCTTCGAGCGGTGATTGCTGTTGGGAGACTGAATGTAGAGCGGAGCTCCATCATCCAAGCGGGGATGCGCACCCATCCTGCAAAACACACCCCAAGGACTTTACATCGATCGGAGTTAGGCAGTCCTGGGGCTGGCGCCGCAACCACGTCCATCGGCGTGACGGGGTCACCTAGAGGTTAAAGGATATCCAAGGTGGGAGGAATTACATATACTTACTTGGGGCTTCTTCCATCCCATAACAGTTTATTAAGTCCCTCACTGTTGTTCTGCTGCCCTCCCTGAAAGACCCCCAACCACAGCTGTGGTCCTGGACTACCGCGCTTGCGTGGGTGGGTCTGCGTGCCTCTCTCAATTACCTTCAGAGCTGGGAGCATTATGTGCTTGCACAGTTTGCAAAGACTTAAACTGTATAAGTACAGAATGCTCCCAGTCATGGCAACACAACTGAGAAAGGCATGTGGACTCGCATGTGCAATAGCCTATAACCACAGCTGTGAATTTTTCAAAGGGGATAGCAGCACCCTGGAGGGCAGCGGAACTACAGTGAGGGACCTGATAGACTGCTGGTGGCTGAAAGAACCCCCAGGTAAGTAAATCTCCATCCCCCACCTTGGATATTCTTTGAGGTTAATTGCACACCAAGGGGTTGATTCACTAACAATAATTGCACGAGTAACTTCCTGCTACCCGTACTATTTAATCAGGCTGCATGATACACATGCTGCTGGCACCGTAGCTTACGTAGTTAACATCAGTGACATGAGCGCATGCTATGCTACTGTAGTGCAGCATAGCGAGCGCAAGTAACTTTACATTGGCTATATGCTAATAGCGGGCTCGCCTTGTCCCACCCTGAGCCCCTTCGGGTCCAGTCACTTTAAAGGACGTGATCCTCGTACTTTGTTTAGCCCAATAGGCTGCCTGTCACTTAGCAAATAATGGGCGTAAAGGTACTAGCACTCGCTATGCATAACGTGTGCTCATGTCACTGATGTTGTTTACGCGCGCTACGATGCCAGTAGCATGCGTGTCATGCAGACTGATTAAATACTGTGAGTAACAGGAGGTTACTCGCTCTATTATTGTTAGTGAATAAACTCCTTGGTGTGGCGCGACTGCCCTGCAACAGGAAAGCCCATTGCAGGACAATCACACTGCACCATTTTGTATTTTAAACACCCTGTGGCAGAGTACGCCAACAGGGTAATGTGCTTAGCTCAGTGACGTGTTTCCCGGCTGGACAGGAAGTACATCACTGGATTTTGTACGATCAGCGTATGTGCCCCACACTGCTGCCACAACAACAGATAAAGATTGTTACAGTACCATTGACTCCAATGCAATCATGCATTGAGCGGTAACACTTCTACCGCTTGACCACGCACTGCAGAGTCTGTAGTCCGAAGCACTTTCATTGCATTGCATCACAATGGGGGTACTGTGGCCAGTCTTATAAAGACTAATCCACAGAGGCGTTTAGCATAGTACCAGACCTTTTTTTGTATACTGTATGATCCATTTTATTGCCTGAGGAAGCGGGTCACTCCCGCGAAACACGTGTTTTAATGGAGTATGGAAAAAAATTGTTTTGCTGAAAATTGATCGACATTTTCTTGTGTCTGCCCGGAGGAGGTAAGTCCACCACTACCTCCTCATTTTAAAAAGTTTTAGGTCTTTTTATCCTTCTGGCGCCTCTGTATCCATACTACGTCATAAAAACTAATGCCCACTGTGGTGGGGGGGCAGCAAGGGAGCGGTAAGGGAGAGGGACATAACACCACAGTGCGAAAGGGGCCTAAAGGTTCCCTTTATAACAATAGAGAATATGTTGCAAAGTGTCAATAGTACCAGTTATATGCATGTTTGAATTATACCATGCTTGTTTTATGTATAAATAAACACTTGAATGAAGCAGTCTGTTTCAATAGTAGCAGATGAATATACCAGCACTGTAAATGATATAGCTGAAATTGTGTCAATCTGGGAATCATGCTATCATTCATTGTTAATAAGAAGGATTCATTTATGTGCTGCACTCATTACAGCATTCACATGATCATCCTGTACAGACATGTCTTACTGTAAATGTAAGTCACCAAAATAAACCTCAGAGGGATTTATCTTCATTTTCCCTGGGCTAGATCTGCTGGTGGTTTTTCATCTCTGAGAAGCAGCTCTCGTGGTGACCAGTTACCGCCGCATAATGTTGATTTTTAATTGACAGGAGTGACAGTGCTTTTGTTTTCCTATTTCTCTCAGTGGCTGGAGAGATTTGTAATGCGACGTTAGCTGATGCCGACGTACATAGGAAATACACATCGAGATTCAATTTAATTTTTAGAATGGATTAGTATAACTCATTAAAAAGAGCTGCACAGCTGAAGAAAACACTTAGGAAGTTGGTGAATTGTTTGCGTGTGCAGCTCAAAGGCTGTCAAGAGAACATAATATACAGTAACGCAAGCGGCTTTACCGCTAAATACAGAAGCTCTTGAAAATAACAATCTTTACCTTGCCGTGTTAAAGCAGAACTCTGGGATGTGTTATATAGAAAGTTCACTTATCTATGGTATGCAGGCTATCTATCTAGGTATGCAGGTGATATCGCAAGCGACAAATACAGACTACAAAGAAAGAATCATTGGTACACCCCTGCCACCATTGGACCTCCTCCACGCATCCAGGCTGAGAACCAGGGCCAATAGGATTGCTCACGACCCCTCTCAACCTGGCAGTCGCTTCTTCCACCGTCTGCCTTAAGGCCGTCGCTACAGAAGTATTCCCACCAAAACCTCCAGGCACAGGAACTCCTTTTTCCCCCAAGCAGTACTCCTTCTAAACCCAAGCCCCTCACACAGCAAAACATCCTAGCATGGTAATGCCCTTGCATTACTGTTACATAGGCCACTATATCCGCATGTTTTTATTCTATGTCTTTCTTTTCTTTTCTATTTCTGGCAATGTATTTTTGCACTATGTCTGTTTTTCACTGTATGTAAATCTGCACTATGCCTTCTGCCGATGTGTACCACAAACAATGCTGGGTGTGGCAACTGCCACATTAGGCAAAATAAATCTGATTCTGATTCTAGCAATGGGCCTCATTCATGAAGCGCCATGTACATTTTACCACTGTTTATGCAAACAACATATTGAGCATTGCACAAATGGTACAACCAGGGCCGGACCTACCATGAAGTCAAGTGAATCACATGATTCAGGGCAGCAGCTGTAGGGGACAGCATCATCTCTACACTGAGCCTATTTGTTTCACTCTCTCCCTCTGCCAGGTCCTGATTTACCTCACAGGAGGCTATAATCACAGATGTCCTGGCATCTTAGACTTTGCGCTCCATGAAGCTAGAAACCCCGCCAAACCACACCTCAAGTGTGCTGACTGTTCCAGCTGTGCTTTCTCCCTTTTTTCCCTTGCCCATCATGCAGGTGACCCTTAGTATTAGGTAGCCAGAAGTACCCTCAATATTAAGTAGCTAGAGGTGCCTGTGACTGAAAGGAGATCTCGTCAGTGGAATGCAAAGAGTTGGGTGAGTAACCTCTCCCTTACACTCTCATCAGGACTCTGCATAGGGAAGGAGGGAGGGAGGCCCACAGGGAGGGGAGTGAGCCGCCTTTCCATCATCAGATGCCTATAGGCATGTGCCTACAGTGCCTTGTGGTAAATCCAGCCATTCCCTCTGCTCTTCTGCTCCTGCCTGGAGCTGGAGCATAGAACTTGTTTGCTGCTAGTATGTGTATGCTGGTGCTGCCCTTTAATTAATATGCACTGCTATGTGCTGGCCCCGCCCCCTCTCCATATGCACTACTGTTTTGACTGCCACTTTGGTTGTCCTGCTGTGGAGGTAAGATGCTGTGTATTACTGTATGTTGTGTGTGCATGCTTGTTTGTACTGTGTCAGTGTTTGCTGTATGGTGTATGTTTGCCTGTTTGTGCAGTGTATGTGTTCGCACTCAGACGTACATTTATCAGCACCCATGCACTTGCCTATCAGTATCCAGATACCCACCTACACATCCACATTCAGCCATACACCCATCAGCACCCCTTTACTCACCCTTCACTGCACATCCGCACTCACCTGTGCACCTATCAGAACGGCTGTGATGCATAGAAGAGGAGAACAGCAGCAGGTAAATATTATATGGTAGGGAGAGGTTTGGATCCCAGGGAACCCCATGACAATATTGCATGGGGGCCTTATGGGCTGTTGTTACGCCCCGGATCTAGAACCTGCCCTGTGTAGGGATGGTCGGAAATGTTGATTTCTGATACCGCAGAAATTCCAATTTCCGCCAATGCTGATCACCGAATCCATGGATTTCCAATCGGTCTCCAATTTCCGAGTTTGGATTCCCGATATTCAAGTAGTGTTTTTTGGGGTCATTTTTTTGCATTCTCTAATTGGCCAAATACTTCCGAGTTCACTCTGCATTCTCTGATTTGTCCACTGATTCCGAGTTCTGTGATTGGGCTAAAATTAGTTGTGGTAATGCAGTATTTCTACAGAAATCCGATTTCCGAGTTTGGATTTCCGAGTAGTGTTTTTTTGTCATTTTTTGCATTCTCTGATTGGCCAAATACTTCCGAGTTGTTTCTGCATTCTCTGATTGGTCCACTGATTTCGAGTTCTGTGATTGGGCTAAAATTACCAAATTGAAGTAATGCAGTATTGCAGAAATCCGATTTCCTAGTTCTGTTTTCCGATTTCTGAGTTCCGATCGGAAATTTTAATTTTGCGAAATCCGAATGAGCATCGCTGCCCCGTGTACAACTAGCATTATGTACACAACACATACACTGCTAGTGTAAAATGCAAATAATGTGATGCGTGTTATACAAAGAAAGCAGGTGGTGTGTACAAAATACAAGTCGGCTAATTGAGAAACACCAGCTAGGCTGCTACATAGATTAAGTAAAAACTGATAACATTTTTGTGATTATTTTTTGAATATTGTTTTACCTTGCCTATAATTTTTGTGTGTGATTATTTATGAATATTGCTTTACCTTGCCTATAAAACATTTTTGTGATAATTTTTTGAATATTGCTTTACCTTGCCTATAATATGCTTTAAACAATAGCCAAAAATAAACTTTTCTGTTTTCAAATGGAGTGTGTGCCACCACAAGATGAGATATGAAGATATGAGTTGCGTAAAAAAAGCTTTATTACCAATATTTTTACCTAACAAGTCAATGTAAAAGCTTAAACTCCCTGGCGGTATGCTCGACAAAGTGTCGGGCAAGCTGCCGCAGGGGATCGCATGGTCCCGGGAGGATTTTTTTAAAATAAAATGTGTTCCATAGTCTTCAGCTAGCACTTAGCTAGCTACCTATGCCCCCTAAGTGCCTCCGCCCTCCCCCAATCGCCCGATCCACGCCGCAGGGATCCCGCGATGGCGCAGCCTCCCGATCAGCTCCAGGCTTCGCTATGGGGAGGATCGGGACTGCGCATGACAACATGACGTCATGTCCGATCGTCGCCACAGTGACGACTGAAGCTAATTGGGAAGCTTCGGCTCTCGCGGGATCGTGGACGGGTGAGTGTTGCCGGCGGCGATCGGGGGGAGAAGATAGGTGCCGGGGGACTTGGGGGCCACAGGTAGCTAGCCTAGTGCTAGCTACGAAGCTTAAAACAAAATGTATTCAAAAAATCCCTCCCGCGGACGCAGCCTCATAAACTGCGTACCGCCAGGGAGGTTAAAACTTTAGTTCCCCGGGATGTGGGGAAACAAAACTTGCAGATCAAAACTTACTTACCAGCCCTTCATCTCATAATTTAACTCTAAAAGCATCCATAAACAAAAAAGTGTTTCCTTAATTAGCATCAAATAATGCATATAGATTAACTTAACCTAACCTTACTTACTGTAAATAAACTTAACCTTAACATTAGTTGCCATAGCAGCTGGTAACTAGAGATAAGGGGGGCATCCATGCTTATAAGATCTCTCTTTGCTTTCCATGCTTGTTACCAGCTCCAATAGCTGAAAGGAGGGGCTAGTATGGCTCTGGGAGGGACATACATGCTGTTTTTCTCCACTTGACCTCCACAGCACTGAACTTATTTAGTACCATGGTAAGTGCAGTAACTGATTCAGAATACTAAAAGTGATTCTGATTCAATTGGCAAAGTGGTCGACTTTATAAAGCCATCAAATTCAGTATGGTTGATCAAAAGTCGATCGACTAGTGGCCCACACACTACAAATGATATCCTATGTGATTCAGGAGGATCCCCATTGGTCTGTTAATAGACCAATGGGAGAGAGACTTGGAGCCAAAATTCTATAATAGAGTATAGCTAGAGCTGTGCTGTGCGTCGGGGAGTGGCAGTGTGAAGTGTCGGGTGCGCGTGTTTGATCTTTTTGGCACAATCAAGCTCACAAGATGAGAGGGTATAAGCGTGGGACATTTCCAAGGATATTGGCATGGGGAAATTTTCTTTAAGGTACAGGTATTTATGGTAACTAAGAAAATAAAGGACTTTTTTGTGGTTGTGTTTTTATTTCATTTAACCATTTGTGGAAATGGGTAAGGGCGGGGTACTTTGTACCCCTATACTCATTTCTCCTGGGAGGGGGCCGGTATCTGGGGGTCCCCTTCTTAAAGGGGAATCCCAGATGCCACCATGAAACCCCCCTCAGGCAGTTGTCACCCCCACATCCTCCTAGGGCACCGGAGGAGGGGAAGAGCACATTCTCCATGGATTTTCCTCTTGTAGCCACTGTCCCCCTCCACATACCCTGAAAATGTGGTGTTTCTAACACGAAAGCGAATATATCGTTTACATGATTGAATGCCCATGTGGCCTAAAATATATCGGCAAAACGACGAGGATGCTTAAAAAAACGCATCTAGGAACACGTTGGTAGCATAAAGGATGGATATGAAATGAGCCCATTACGACTGCATTTTAAATTATTTCATGCGATGAATCCTGATTGCATGAGGTTTAATGGATTAATCAAAATGCAGATTCCTTCAAGAAGTGGAGACTTTAACAGAAAACTCTGCCACATTGAATCAAGCTGGATTTTCAGACTAGGGGCTGTAATTTAAAAGGGATTAATTTCTGATCTTCCATTATCAACCTTTCTACCTACATAGTGAGTGTGTGGTATGTGTATGTCGTTAGAGAAGTGGTTGATATGTCTGTATGCTTCAAATTTTTCATTGGAGTCATAGTATGATCGACTTATGTTGTTGTCAATTGATGATAGCAAATTCCATGCAATATGATCTATATGTATACATGTATACCCTTTAGTCATTTTGATAATAATTAACAATTCCTACCTGTTGAAATCAAGATAGTCCATGGATTGAATCTGGACATTATATGAACAGCTCTAGCTACGCATTGTAATATGTACATGTGGTTCAGTATGACCTTTGAGGTGAATATGTATATATATTGTTTGAAATATATGAAGGAACATACTGTATTTTGAAAGCACAATAGATGACATATAAGAACTACTCGAGAAGTCCACAGCACCACGTCAGTAATGTATAGCTCTTTTATTAAAAGAAATACAAAGAGATAGCCATAACAGCGACAGACGCTGTTTCGGACAAAGTCCTTCCTCAAGCTGTATCAGGCTCTCTCACGAGAGAGCCTGATACAGCTTGAGGAAGGACTTTGTCCGAAACAGCGTCTGTCGCTGTTATGGCTATCTCTTTGTATTTCTTTTAATAAAAGAGCTATACATTACTGACGTGGTGCTGTGGACTTCTCGTGTTGGACTTTGCTGACCCTCTGAGGGCTATTGGGTCTTTCCACTCTAGCACACGTCTGTCCCCATTCGGGTGCTGGTCTATCCAGTTTCTATATAAGAACTACTAACAGGAACACTAATAATAAATATATAAATGAAAAACTGTTTATGAGGAGGAAGGGATTGGATGTGATAGATATCCTACGAGGAATACCCAATGACATGATGTTTTCTGCAAGGCGTGAATATCGGAACTCAGTGGCCAATGATAATCAAGTTGGGCGGTGATATGTAAAAATGGTGTGTGTCACAGGACTTTTTAAAGATGGAGACTGCACTACTCACGTGACCGTCTGAGGAAGCCCGGTGGGCGGCCGATACTAGTAACGGAGCTTGAGCTACGAGGTGACGTCACCCACCACACAGGAGACTGATCTGGATGCTTAGGTGACTTGCGGGGCTAAAGTGCACTAGCGCGCTGAGTAGGAGGAAGCAGTCATTCGCTGCGGAGGCAATGCTGATGAGAAGGGAACTTTGAAGTGTGAACAACGGCATGCTGGAGGAGGTGAGAGCCCTCTGAGGCAAATACACTTGAAACCTTATGTAGCTTGCCTGATCCTCCCCACTGTTTTCCGGCGCAATTGTGCCCCAGTTTGAACTGTATCTGTTATGCTCGAGTGGCATTTAGAGCCGAATAAAACAATGTTGGACAGTGTGTGTACAAGTCAATAGTGTCTGTGTGTGGCATGGGTGACATAGCCAGCTATGGTTGCATAGGCTGTAATACACCTAATGTGGCTCATTTTTTGTGGGTTATGGGAAGTTTGTTCAGCAGTTACAATAAAGACATATGTGTTTTATGAGACTAGTGTGGAATTGAGTATTGCTAGAAGTTTGTCTTAGGCAGCAAAAAGTTTTTAGGACCAGCCCTGTAGATATGTACAGCTAAAGGGATAGAGAAAAGCCTTTTTAAATGTCTCCTTCTCCTGCTTTGCTGCCCAGAAGTCCTGCCTTCCAGAGTATTGGATCAAATGGGGTGAGAAGCAGGGCTGTGTAAGCCGATTGGAGGAAGCATACGGTGGCGGGAAGGGACGCAGGTGGGGAGAGGCGATATGTAGGATGCGTGAGAGCAGTGGGTGAATGGTAGCGCAAAGGTAAACAGCTAGCTAGCGACAAGCTGCATGTCACTAGCGTGCCGGTTTTTATATTGGGGGACAGCAGAGCGCAGGGGGGGGGGGGGGGGGGACTGGGGGCGCACTATACGGAGGCTGGTGATTGTAAGCAGAACCAGCCTCTGTGTCCTAATTTCATGTCAGAAATCCACCCCGGGTTCTCTTTAATTTTGATGAGTTACGATAGCCATAGATGTGTTTGACCGTGTGTACATGTATTTGTGCATGTGTTGGCTGCATGCATGAATGTGTATATATATGTGTGTGTGTGTGTGTGTGTGTGTGTGTGTGTGTGTGTGTGTGTGTGTGTGTGTGTGTGTGTGTGTGTGTCAGAGTGTACATGTTTTATGGGGTCTGCATTCCATATAATAGAACATTGCAGGGATTGCAGTGACAGACAATAATGATCACCAAAGCTGTCATTTATAAAAATCAGTACACTGATCCCATTGTTAATGTGATTGATATAACAGTACATGATAAAATATTGTATGATGTACCGTAAATTATTATGGACAGGTTATTAGCTAGTAACAGCGTACAGAGCACACCGACCAAAATAACAGGTTCCGAGAGCCTGTCCCCTGAGCTCTAACATTCCAGAAGGTTTGAGGTCAGAGGTGACCAAATATGTGGGGGGTGATGGGGAATTTGATGAGTTTGCCAGTTAGCTAGTCCCTTTGGTTTCTTATTAGGTTTAATGAGGAGGTGTAAAGTGGAGCAGCTGATATGATAGATGAGGCATTTGTGTTAATGTACTGTAGGCTGCACTCCTTCCCTGACCACCATTTAGCCGATTCCTGCTAATGCCTATGTAGCACTTACATGATCTGCCACATTGTTTGGACATAGCTTTCTAATATAACGTTAATTATAAGTCTAGAGAGTTGTGCATATTAAAGAGACTCCGTAACAAAAATTGCATCCTGTTTTTTATCATCCTACAAGTTCCAAAAGCTATTCTAATGTGTTCTGGCTAACTGCAGCACTTACTGCTATCACTGTCTCTGTAATAAATCAACTTATCTCTCTCTTGTCAGACTTGTCAGCCTGTGTCTGGAAGGCTGCCAAGTTCTTCAGTGTTGTGGTTCTGTGATGCATCTCCCCCTTCCAGGCCCCTCTCTGCACACTGCTGTGTGTAATTTAGATTAGTGCAGCTTCTCTCTGCTCTATTATCTTTTACAAGCTGGATAAATCCTCCTCTGAGCTGGCTGGGCTTTCACATACTGAGGAATTACATACAGGCAGAGCTGTCTGCACTCTGCAGGAAGAAACAGCCTGACACTTCAGTGCATGAGAGATGCAGGGGGAAAGAAACACACAAATGATCTCTTGAGATTCAAAAGGAAGGCTGTATACAGCCTGCTTGTGTATGGATGTATTTTCTATGTGTGGACATACTGTACATCAACCTACTTCCTGTTTTGGTGGCCATTTTGTTTGTTTATAAACAAACTTTTTAAAACTGTTTTTAACCACTTTTAATGCGGCGAGGAGCGGCGAAATTGTGACAGAGGGTAATAGGAGATGTCCCCTAACGCACTGGTATGTTTACTTTTGTGCGATTTTAACAATACAGATTCTCTTTAAGATCAATTTTGATGCATTACACAAGTGAATGCCTACAGTAGTGTTAGGGATATGGAGGCCAATACAGCTCTATTATAGTTGTGAAAAGTAATGCCCAGACTGAAACATTGATCATTTTAATGCAGTGAATGAGGCATATTGACTAGGAAAGACGTAATAGCTGGTCACAAGGATTATGAAGCAGAATAAGACTAGCTGTCCATGCTAACAGACGTTAATTATGGAGGCTGCATATACCTGCCGTTTGCAGGTCGATGCATAGGGGAAAAAAAATCTTTACATATTGTATGTCGGATAACCAAACACAGCTGATGTCCTAAAGAGACTGACTCTTCTTCATTCTATGAAATTATATTACAAAAGAGCAAAGAGCTTGAATTAGAGAGCTAAAGTGTGTAGCTCAGTGTGCCTGATTCTTCTGTTGTTGGTCAGTTCGTACTATAGGACTGTGAACTGAAATCTGATTCATAGCTATGAATAAATGCACATCACTGCTCTTCACACAGCGACATTAGAAGTTATAGGCTCGTCGTTACATGCCTGCTGTGCTGAAAAGGCTCTGGCTCAGTGGTGCTCAGCAGAGCTCGAATATTCGAGTAGCTCGAATATTCAAGCTCTTTTTCAGCTATTCGAGCTCGGTATTCGAGCTCCGAATAGCTGCAGCTATTCGAATGGGCTATTCGAGTAAACGCGAATAGCCCATTCACTATTCGAGCTATTCGAGCAAACGGCGCTATTCGAGCTCGGGTACCGAGCTCGAATAGCGTCATAGCCCAGATTGATGTCCTTAGAGCCAATCAGAGGGCTCCCAGGCCCTCTGACGGCAGCTAATCACAGAGGGGGACCCTGGCCAGCCCCTACCCTATAAATAGCGGCCGCCATGTTAGGTTTCTCCGTCCTTGCCTGAGACTTGCATAGAGAGAGAGTTGCTCCTTTGTGCTTTGGCTTAGCAAGAGCTCTATTGTGGTCATTTACCTAGCGTTTTTGCTCACATACACCTCCTATACACACCTATATTGTTGTTAGTTAGATAGACATTGTATTTTAGTAAGTAGCTTTTGTGTTACATAGACAGAGACAGCTGCTGCAGGCAAGCTTACAGCTTTAGGCCTCAGGGCCTGCCTGTGTGGGCAGCTGTTCTCTCCTGTCCTCTGTTAGTATATTTCTCTCATCTATACCAGTATTTCTGCTGTCCTTTACTACTGATTGATTCTGTATTTAGTATTGTAGTTATACTGTACTAGGACACTCACTGTCACTGTTCATAGGCTAAGGCTAAGGCTACTAGCTCCTGCGTGTGTGCACTCACTGTCTTGTACACACACACTCTATTTCCTTCTGATTACTGATTGATTATTGTAATTAGTTGTACTTACTGTTACTACTTACTCTTACTGTACTAGGAGTCTAGGACACTCAGTCACTGTTCATAGGCTACTAGCTCCTGCGTGTGTGCACTCACTCACTGTCTGTGTACTGTAGTGTACACACACACTCTATTTCCTGATTACTGATTGATTATTGTAATTAGTTGTACTTACTGTTACTACTTACTCTTACTGTACTAGGAGTCTAGGACACTCAGTCACTGTTCATAGGCTACTAGCTCCTGCGTGTGTGCACTCACTCACTGTCTGTGTACTGTAGTGTACACACACACTCTATTTCCTTCTGATTACCGATTGATTATTGTAATTAGTTGTACTTACTGTTACTACTTACTCTTACTGTACTATAGGAGTCTAGGACACTCAGTCACTGTTCATAGGCTACTAGCTCCTGCGTGTGTGCACTCACTCACTGTCTGTGTACTGTAGTGTACACACACACTCTATTTCCTTCTGATTACTGATTGATTATTGTAATTAGTTGTACTTACTGTTACTACTTACTCTTACTGTACTATAGGAGTCTAGGACACTCAGTCACTGTTCATAGGCTACTAGCTCCTGCGTGTGTGCACTCACTGTCTGTGTACTGTACACACACACTCTATTTCCTTCTGATTACTGATTGATTATTGTAATTAGTTGTACTTACTGTTACTACTTACTCTTACTGTACTATAGGAGTCTAGGACACTCAGTCACTGTTCATAGGCTACTAGCTCCTGCGTGTGTGCACTCACTGTCTGTGTACTGTACACACACACTCTATTTCCTTCTGATTACTGATTGATTATTGTAATTAGTTGTACTTACTGTTACTACTTACTCTTACTGTACTATAGGGGTCTAGGACACTCAGTCACTGTTCATAGGCTACTAGCTCCTGCGTGTGTGCACTCACTGTCTGTGTACAACACACTCTATTTCCTTCTGAAGTTCTGATTACTGATTGATTATTGTAATTAGTTGTACTTACTGTTACTACTTACTCTTACTGTTCTAGGACACTCAGTCACTGTTCATAGGCTAGCTCCTGCGTGTGTGTGTGCACTCACTGTCTGTAGTGTACACACACTAAATTTCCTTGTGATTACTACTGATTATTGTAACTTCTAGTTGTACTTCCTGACTGTTACTACTTACTTACTGTACTAGGGACACTCACTCAGTCACCTCACCCACCAACCCACTCCATTAAAGTACCCCACTTTTAACCCGCCCTTTTAAAAAACTTTTGTCTTTACGCCCAAAACATCGAAGATGTCCGGAAGTGGCAGCCAGCGCGGTTTGGGCAAGGGGAAGGGCAGCAAGGGAATCAGGAGGAGAGGGAGCAGCATTGTGGCAGGCCGCGGCCGCGCCACCATGCACAGTTCCGCAGCAGCAGCAGCAGCAGCAGCGTCAGTGGCTAACATTCCTCCCATAGCCACTGGCCGTGGACGCCTTGGGCGCCGCCCAGCAGGAGCATCTGCAACTCACGCTGCAGAGACACAGCAGCAGCAGCGTGTAGCACCTGCTCCGATTTTCCTCCAGCCGGGTCGGAAACGTCCCATTGAGGAAAAGCATGCAGACACTGTGGTGCAACTCATGACGGAGGATGAGCAGCCCGCCATCAGCTCTGCATCCGAGGCCTCCACCCTCACCGCCACCACCACCACCCCTGTTCGCAGCAGCCGCCCAGCAGGGTCTGGGGAGGAGGCCAGTTCACCGTCACAAGTTGGCGACCTGTCACTCAGCAGTATTTTTACCCCAGGCACCATCAGGGTATTGTCTGCTGTTGTTGGCGATTTGGAGGAGGAGATGCTGATGGGCACTTTGGGGGATGAGGGATTGGACAGCAAGACTGTGGCGACAGTCAAGCAGCCCATCCATGCATCAGGAGAGGAGTTTGGGGGGTCATCATCCCAGCAGGACATGTTTCAGGAGGGGGAGGATGATGATGACCCGGTGACAGACAGAGACTGGGTGCCACCACCTCCAGGGGATGTCGTCCTCAGCAGCTCTGAGGAGGAGGAGGAGGATGCGCTTGTGGGCCTTGCAAGGAGGCGCATCATTGCAAGCATTGGCAGCAGTAGGCAGGTCCCACAGCCTGCTGGTGTCTCAGGCTCAGCAGCAGCAGCAGCAGCATCTGCCAGTACCACCACCAGCCACACCCAAGCCCCCCCCCCAACCACCACAGGGAGACAGGCGGCAGCAGCGCTTCCATGCCGTAGGGGGATGTTTCTGTCACCAATCTGGCGATTTTTCACCATGCCCACTGTGTACAGCAAGTACGCCACTTGCAACCACTGTCAGCGGAAGTTGAGCAGAGGTGCAGACCCCTTAAAGTTCAGCACCAGCTCACTCATCAACCACCTTGCTGCGAAACATTTCCACCAGCATGAGGAGTTCCAGAGGCTGAAGGCATCTGGTGCTGGCAGTGACACCACACCCATCACTGCACAGCCTTCAGCTGCAGCAGCAGCAGCAACAGCAGCCACCCGCCCTCCTGCTCCTCCAGCAGCACCAGCAGGAGTGCGGAAACGCACTGCTCCTCCCCCCTCTGCAACTCCTGCCGCCGACACTGAGGCCTGTTCTGGCAGCCAGTCCTCAGTGGCCTCCTCCGCTGTGTCTGCTGATTCCCGTGCCAGCAAAAGGCCACGCCAGAGCCTTTTGAGCGAGTCCCTCCAGGGGGTGGTTAGGGCTCTGCCTCCCAGCAGCCGTCGCGTGCGGCAGCTGAACGGCTTGCTGGCACGGGCCATGTGCTCCCAACTCCTGCCGTACACGCTCGTGCAGGAGGGGAGCGACATTCGTGCGCTGCTTGCTTGCGCAGCCCCAGACTGGCAGCTCCCCAGCAGACACTTCTTTGCCCACAAGGCCATTCCTGCACTGCACCGCTTTGTGATGGCCAATGTGGAGCGAGGGCTGGAGCACGCGGTTGGTGAAAGGGTCCTCGTCACCATGGACTCCTGAAGCAGCCGCTTCGGGACAGGCCGCTACCTGTCCTTCACTGTCCACTGGGTCAGCTTGGTGGAAGGGGGTGAGGATGGGAGAGCAGCAGCGGGCACAGCAGCAGCAGCAACACAGTGGGTGGTGCCACCCCGCAGGGTCAGGGGAACTGCAGCAGGTTCCTCCGATCCTCTGCCATCCTCCGGCACACCTGGCCAAACCCCCCGCCTCAGCAGCAGCGTAAAGGCCCGCCACTGCCAAGCGCTGCTGCACTTGGTCAGCCTTGGGAAGACCAAGCTGACGGCAACCCATGTGTTGGCCAAACTCCAGGAGCAGGAGATTATTTGGCTGACCCCCAGAGGCCTCAGAGTCGGAGAGGTGGTGGCCGACAATGGGGCCAATCTGGTTGCCGCAATAGACAGGGGAAACCTGACCCACATCCCCTGTCTTGCCCATGTGCTGAACCTGGTGGTGCAGAAGTTCTTGCGCACCTACCAGGGGATGGGCGAACTGCTGGAAACGGCAAGGAACGTTGTGCGTCACTTCCGGCGCTCGGCTGCAGCCTGTGCGAGCCTGGAAGACGTGCAAAAGGAGCTGGATCTGCCACGCCATCGGCTGATCCTTGACGTTCCGACTCGCTGGAACTCCACCCTGGCGATGTTGGAGCGTCTGGTTGAACAGAAGCACGCTGTCAACCAGTACCTTGCCCTGGCCACTGTTTCCGCCGCTCAGAGAAGGGACAAGACCAGCAACATCCCGTCCATCGTCCCCGATGATGACTGGAGGCACATGCAGCAGGTGTGCTTAGTGCTGGCTCCCTTTCTGCAGGCCACTAACATGGTGAGCAGGGACCATGCTATGGTCTGCGAGTGGGTGCCCCTGGTTTGTCTGCTGAACAGGGCCCTCGATGCTTTGCTGGAACAGGGAGCGGCAGCCTTGGACCAGCAGGAGCGGCAAGCAGCTGCACAGTCCACCTCTGAGGGGGAGGAGGAGGAGGACTTGGTGGAGGTCCCTGACCTTGCTGCTGATGAGGGGGAGCAGCACAGTGCAGCTGAGTTGGTGCGGGGGTGGAGAGAGGATGAGGCTGACGAGGCAGAGGAGGAGGATGAGGACAGCAGCACTGCCGTCGATGTGCCAGCAGACGTGGCCCGCCTCTTCCCAATGGCAGCGCACATGCTGACGTGCCTGCGCAGGGACCCCAGGGTGATCCAGATGAAGCAGAGGGAGGACATCTGGATCAGCATGATGTTGGACCCACGCCTCAAGGGGAAGTTGAGCCAGTTCCTGCCGCCTGCAGGAGGAGACCCAGCGCAACAAATAAGGAGCTTGCAGCAGGCCCTTGTTGAGCGCTTGGAGGAAGCCTTCCCCCAGCCTTCCACCCCCACTGTCCAGCAGCCAGCACAGAGGCAGCAGCAGGTGCCTGCATCCAGCAGCAAGCGCCCCACAGATCTGCTGTCTCTCAGCCACGAGCTCTACAGGACTGTAGAGGCTCCGGCAGCAGTGACTAGAGAGGAGGTGCATGCAGCAGCATCCTCCTCCGGTCACAGCCAGCGCCTGACCCGCATGGTGGCTGACTACATGGGGTCCTACAGCGGGCTTGACAGCGATGCCCCTGTTGATCCCATGGAGTATTGGGTCAAGCGCCTGGAGATCTGGAGCGAGCTGGCGCAGTACGCCCTGGAAGTGCTGTCCTGCCCCCCTTCCAGCGTGCTGTCCGAGCGCTGCTTCAGTGCAGCTGGTGGTGTGGTCACCGAGAAACGCTCACGTCTGTCTCACAAGTCTGTGGACAGACTGACATTTCTCAAGATGAACCAGGCGTGGGTGGAAGGCGAGTTCCTGGCCCCTGTTGTCGGCGAGAGGGGGACATGAACTGGCTAAGAACCATCGTTAATGTGCCTTACCACCCTTTACCACCTCCTGGCTCCTGCTCACTAAGCCAGCCTGGTTCACTTTGACTATTACGTCGCCTGCAGCCACACATTTTACACCTACAGTGGGCTGCTGTGTACTGCCCTTCTGCTGTCTGTCTGTGTTTCCCACTGCCAGGGTACACAGATTTACCTTCTGCTGCCACTCTGCCACCAGTTATTACGTCAAACAATAGCAATATATCTGTGTAATTTGTTTTACAAACAAAACCAAAAAACCATAAAAAAAAGGTTTAATTTTTCTGAGGTGCCCGGGTTGAAAACTGTGTTGTCCCAGTTGTGTATTGGACACGATGTGGGCTGCACGACCGCTGTCTGGGACCTCCTGTTGTGTTCATTTACGACCTGGTATCACCGCTAGGTACCAGGGCTATTATGTCACGCTGCCTGCCTGCTGCCACACTCACACTACTCCTCCATTCCTCCTGCTGCTGCTGTCTGTCTGTGTTTCCCACTGCCAGGGTACACAGAATTGCCTTCTGCTGCCACACTGCCACCAGCTATTACATCAAACAATAGCTGCTCACATTACTCCTCCATTCCTCCTGCTGCTGCTGCTGTCGGTCTGTGTTTCCCACTGCCAGGGTACACAGAATTACATTCTGCTGCCACTCTGCCACCAGCTATTACGTCAAAAAATAGCTATATCTGTGTAATTGGTTGTAAAACCAAAACTACAAAACCATTACAAAAAAAAAGGTTTAATTTTTCTGAGGTGCCCGGGTTGAAAACTGTGTTGTCCCAGTTGTGTATTGGACACGATGTGGGCTGCACGACCGCTGTCTGGGACCTCCTGTTGTGTTTATTTACGGCCTGGTATCACCGCTAGGTACCAGGGCTATTATGTCACGCTGCCTGCCTGCTGCCACACTCACACTACTCCTCCATTCCTCCTGCTGCTGCTGTCTATCTGTGTTTCCCACTGCCAGGGTACACAGAATTACCTTCTGCTGCCAGTCTGCCACCAGCTATTACGTCAAACAATAGCTGCACACATAATTACTCCTCCATTCCTCCTGCTGCTGCTGCTGTCTGTCTGTGTTTCCCAACGCCAGGGTACACAGATTTACCTTCTGCTGCCACTCTGCCACCAGCTATTACGTCAAAAAATAGCTATATCTGTGTAATTGGTTGTAAAACCAAAACTACAAAACCATTACAAAAAAAAGGGTTTAATTTTTCTGAGGTGCCCGGGTTGAAAACTGTGTTGTCCCAGTTGTGTATTGGACACGATGTGGGCTGCACGACCGCTGTCTGGGACCTCCTGTTGTGTTTATTTACGGCCTGGTATGACCGCTAGGTACCAGGGCTATTATGTCACGCTGCCTACCTGCTGCCACACTCACACTACTCCTCCATTCCTCCTGCTGATGCTGCTGTCTGTCTGTGTTTCCCACTGCCAGGGTACACAGAATTAGCTTCTGCTGCCACTCTGCCACCAGCTATTACGTCAAACAATAGCTGCTCACATAATTACTCCTCCATTCCTCCTGCTGCTGCTGTCTGTCTGTGTTTCCCAACGCCAGGGTACACAGATTTACCTTCTGCTGCCACTCTGCCACCAGCTATTACGTCAAAAAATAGCTATATCTGTGTAATTGGTTGTAAAACCAAAACTACAAAACCATTACAAAAAAAAAGGTTTAATTTTTCTGAGGTGCCCGGGTTGAAAACTGTGTTGTCCCAGTTGTGTATTGGACACGATGTGGGCTGCACGACCGCTGTCTGGGACCTCCTGTTGTGTTTATTTACGGCCTGGTATCACCGCTAGGTACCAGGGCTATTATGTCACGCTGCCTACCTGCTGCCACACTCACACTACTTCTCCATTCCTCCTGCTGATGCTGCTGTCTGTCTGTGTTTCCCACTGCCAGGGTACACAGAATTAGCTTCTGCTGCCACTCTGCCACCAGCTTTTACGTCAAACAATAGCTGCTCACATAATTACCCCTCCATTCCTCCTGCTGCTGCTGTCTGTCTGTGTTTCCCAACGCCAGGGTACACAGATTTACCTTCTGCTGCCACTCTGCCACCAGCTATTACGTCAAAAAATAGCTATATCTGTGTAATTGGTTGTAAAACCAAAACTACAAAACCATTACAAAAAAAAAGGTTTAATTTTTCTGAGGTGCCCGGGTTGAAAACTGTGTTGTCCCAGTTGTGTATTGGACACAATGTGGGCTGCACGACCGCTGTCTGGGACCTCCTGTTGTGTTTATTTATGGCCTGGTATCACCGCTAGGTACCAGGGCTATTATGTCACGCTGCCTACCTGCTGCCACACTCACACTACTCCTCCATTCCTCCTGCTGATGCTGCTGTCTGTCTGTGTTTCCCACTGCCAGGGTACACAGAATTACCTTCTGCTGCCAGTCTGCCACCAGCTATTACGTCAAACAATAGCTGCTCACATTACTCCTCCATTCCTCCTGCTGCTGCTGCTGTCGGTCTGTGTTTCCCACTGCCAGGGTACACAGAATTACATTCTGCTGCCACTCTGCCACCAGCTATTACGTCAAACAATAGCTATATATCTGTGTAATTTGTTTTACAAACAAAACCAAAAAACCATTAAAAAAAAGGTTTAATTTTTCTGAGGTGCCCGGGTTGAAAACTGTGTTGTCCCAGTTGTGTATTGGACACGATGTGGGCTGCAGGACCGCTGTCTGGGACCTCCTGCCTGCTGTGTTTATTTACAGCCCTGGTATCACCGCTAGGTACCAGGGCTATTATGTCACGCTGCCTGCCTCATTGACTGCCTGCTGCCACACACTCATCCTCCTCCTCCTGCTGCTGAATTTACCTCCTGCTGTCTGTGTGTTTCCACTGCCAGGGAGCACATACAATGGCGCTTCCAACATGCGTGCGCCACCAGCTATTTGTTACGCTCAAAAATAGCTGCATTTCTTTAAAAAAAAAATTGAAAAGAGAAATAAGTGAAGAAGAAGACGATATAGAAGAAGATGAAGAAGATGAAGAAGAAGAAGATGAAGAAGAAGAAGAAGAAGAAGGAGAAGAAGAAGAAGATGAAGATGAAGAAGAAGAAGATGAAGAAGATGAAGGAGATGAAGAAGAAGATGAAGAAGATGAAGAAGATGAAGAAGAAGATGAAGAAGATGAAGAAGAAGATGAAGAAGATGAAGAAGAAGAAGATGAAGAAGAAGAAGATGAAGAAGGAGAAGAAGAAGAAGATGAAGAAGAAGAAGAAGAAGAAGAAGAAGAAGAAGAAGAAGAAGAAGAAGAAGAAGAAGAAGAAGAAGAAGAAGAAGAAGAAGAAGAAGAAGAAGAAGAAGAAAAAGATGAAGAAGAAGATGAAGAAGAAGATGAAGAAGATGAAGAAGAAGAAGATGAAGAAGAAGAAGATGAAGAAGATGAAGATGAAGAAGAAGAAGATGAAGAAGATGAAGAAAAAGAAGATGAAGAAGAAGAAGATGATGATGAAGAAGATGAAGAAGATGAAGAAGAAGAAGAAGACAATATAAAAGAAGAAGAAGAAGATATAGAAGAAGATATAGAAGAAGAAGATATAGAAGAAGAAGATATAGAAGAAGAAGAAGAAGATATAGAAGATAAAGAAGAAGAAGAAGAAGTATATACAGTACTGAACAAAATTCTGGACACAACTTCTCTTTTCACCTTTTTTTTTTAAAGGAACATCCCCACATAATCACTTACTGTTGTTACTTGGAAAAAAAGATGTTTCTTGCATCATTCACCCTCAAAACAAGTGTAGGAAACTATTTAAGGCCAATTCGAATAGTCAGCTCGAATAATGAGCTCGAATACCGACTCGAATAGTGAGCTCGAAGTCCGAGGTCGAATCGAATAGTAAAATTTATTCGACTCGAATATTCGACTGACCTCGAATAATTTACTATTCGAATTCGACCAAACTCGAATTTTGAAAAGGGGTATTTGAGCACCACTGCTCTGGCTACAATATTACAGCTAAACTTTATCATACGGTATAGTGATGATAGCTGTACTTGGTGATGACCTCATGCCTATGAGTGCAACAGATGAGCTCCGGGTGATGGTCATTCTGTCGGGTGTGAAAATCATTTCACATTGCTCTTCTTCTCTGTTGAGATAAGCAATGCAGTCTGTACCCACTGAATGCCTACTTCTCGCATAAGCACAAATACTTAACCAAGCACTGACTTGTGTTTATAGTTGTGCCATCAAGAGCAACCGCCCTGACATCTATAGCCTCGTACATTGGTATGAGGACTTTTGCCCACAGGGATCAGGACTCAATCCCTCCAGCAACAGTGATGCGCTCTGTTGCCTTGGAGGGCTTTGGAAAGAGAACAGTGAGATGCTCAATAGGGGAGGAGAGATAAGAAGTAGAACAATGGCCCCGCCCTGCACTTGGACAAGATGATCCAGCAGTCCAGATCACTAGCCAAAGCACTGGAGGTACCAGACACTTATGTCATGATATGACATAAGGACTGTCCATAAACCCTGAGCAGACATGGAATCCAATGACAAACACTTTATTCCGATTCATACATCAGAGAACTTCCATCGATACAGGAGCATACAGCTTTCACCTAGCTGTCTCACACAAAATTGACTCTCTCTCTTACTCTACAAGACAGTATATCAAGCTTAACAAACAGACATCAAATATTAGCAGATGATAAAAGCAAGGCCAGTCTGCTAACAGACAATAGAACAATGGCAAATGCCCCACCTGACTCCAGTAACTTACAATCAATGCAGAGATGTAGCCTAATCACAGCAAACAAACAATGCAGGAATAAAATACAATTAGTAAAACTACAGTCATTACATATACCATATATCACAACTTACTCGATTTTCAGTAGAGGCAGCCCCAACTGGCCACCACATCTGAGAACCATCTAGCATGTGTATGAAGCTTAAGGCCACCTCAGAATCTATCTGCAGTCACATTGGGCAGTGGGATGTCATAGTGGTTAGCCCTCTAGTATTGCATCGCTGGGTCCCCTGCTTGAAACCCAGCCAAGGCACTATCTGAACGGAGTTTGTATGTTCTCCCTGTGTCTTTGTGGGTTTCCCCTGAACATTCCAGATTCCTCCCACATCCCAAAAACTTACAGATAAGTGCATTGGCTTCCCCCTAAAAAAAAATTGGCCCTAGTCACATACACTACACGATATAGACATATGTCTATGGCAGGGATTAGATTGTGAGCCTGTTTGAGGGACAGTTAAGTGACAAGACAATATACTCTGTACAGCGCTGGGGAAGATGTTTGCACTATATAAATACAAATAATAACATTTTTAACCCTTAGACTGCTGCAGACAACTATAGATGTTTGTGACTTTCATAAGCAATGAACATCTAGGCATCTACTTTTGGCTGCCATGTCTTGATGATGTCTGTAGGAGTTTTGTGTCCCCATACTCCTTTGCCATGGACATCTATAGTCATTTAGTACAAGGTTTTGGCACTGCATCAACTTTTAACTTGACTTGAAATATGCAAATAGATCTAACTTGAGACAAAATTATTCAAATGTTGAAAATGGGCCATTCAAATGTTTTCACTGCAAGATTTGATTACTCTATTTACAGTTTAGATTTTCATAATAATTATCATAATTGTTAACTAGTAATGAATAAAAAAAGTTTTACAAAATAGTTACTCTTTTAAAAATGTAGATCCGCATCTCCACCTTAGCAACACAAACCCCCTTCCCCCTGCATCCTTTGAGGTTTCAGCTGACCGAGCAATCACTCTGAAGAGCGGGCAGCTGTGGGTTCCTGAGGAAGAAGTATGGATATGTGAATGATGCAGCAGGTATGTTTATTTACTTTAAAAAAACTTGAAGGGTAGATGGGAGGGGGAGTACACTCCAATTAATCATATTAGAATTAATTTTATGTAAAAATATAAACTTTATTAATATCATATATACATTAAAAGTGTTGACCAATAAGGCTGCCCACCAACCTCCCACACCATGCCGGCCCAGCACTCACACCTACATCCATGCAGGGACAGAGCTCTTTCATATAGGTGATCACCAAAAAACTAATGAAAATCAAATGTCCATGTATATTGAATGCACTCCGAAAAATAGTGAATCTATGTATAATGCATAGTTCCTTTTGGGTAGTAAGATGCAGAGTAAAGATGTTAGTAGGTAAGGGCACATAACTGAAACTCTTGGCTGGCAAGGCGTACACAGTAGAGCAAAGCAAGATTCATCATCAGCAAACTTTTGCATATATAGCATGAAGCAGCATCAAGCACGTGACTGATAGAAAGAGTAGCAAACAGGTAGTGTGAAGCATATCACATGTAAGCACGTGTGAAGCTATATACTCTACCGATTCCACAGCATCACCATGTATCCAGGTCCCAGATGTCCCATGAAGCAAAATCCATAGATGTCACGAATAGTCCCAGGGCCATGCAGACATTTGTAATCCAAAGTGCGCAGCAAGGTAAAGGCACTGAAGGAACTCCGTGTTTATTTATTTACTTAAAAATCTTTTGCAAAATCAACATTTTTTTTCAATATTTTTTATTCACAGATTACTTGCAGTATTTTCTACAATATGTAGATTCAAAACAAACAAAAACAAACTGTATAAATGGTATCTGAACTGAGGATTTAACATAACATTTTACAGGTACACTGAGTTTAGAAGCCGTTTTTGCTCCCGCACACATTTTTTGTTTACTTTTTTTAAGGTTGGCTTTAGGGTATTTTTTGTATTTGGTAGCTTCTAAATTTTTCCTATACTTGTTTTTTAGATGTAGATTCCAGTGTAATTCATGGCCCCTTATGTCCCTTATACTGTAAACCGGTAGGCATGGCTATAAATGAAGATAAAACTGACTTCTAGAAAATCATCCCTTTCTACATTCAACTTATTTAATTTCCCTCCCTGGACATTTACAATCCTTAAACTGGTCTTGCCAAATACTGAATAATGTATGACGTTGACCTTGGGAGCAATCTCAATATTATCAGTCTAAACAAAGCAAATTATGGCCAAAAAGTGTAAAAGGCTAATTTTCGGGAGAAAGGCAGACTATGCTTACCAATCGTTTACTGCAGATGCCGAGAATTAAAGCAAGGGGTGAAAATAAAGCACTTTTTAAATCAGGACATCTATGAAAAATATATACCTGGGGCCTGAATTATTTGAAATTCATGAATTATTTATGATCACACAGCAATAAAGGAACGGCTTCCTGTATACCTTATGAAAAGGTCTCATGTGGAGAAGAACATTTGAAAATCAAAATGTTCTTCCATGTAAGAAGGACAGTTGTCTCTTTTGAATGGAGATATGTTTATGGAATGCTCTCTAGAAACTAGACTTTTATGAGATGGGCAGCCTTACTCGGCATCACATTACTCAGATGACCAAACCTTCATGTTTGGATGGATTTTTTCCTTTTTTTAATCATACTCTGTATGAATGCTGCGGGTTGTTTTGATTGTTTTTTGAAGCATGCACACTACAGTATATGCCTTCTGTAGCTCTGCTTAAAGAGATACTCATTCTTCCTTTGCAGGACACAGAGTAGATCACAAACGGGCTGGAAGAGGTATGTGATAAAGAAATAAAGTGGTGGAAACAAGGTCAGATTTGCGCACGGTAGCACATGCCTACAGGAAGCTGAGGATAAAAAAGCATCAAAGTATGGCCAGCCCTGGCCCCCTTCTACAGTCTGCTGCCCTCTGGCTTTTAATTCACTCCCAAATTTAGAATTTTCACATTGAAGCACACTGCATTGTACACATTTACTTGCAGTAGGAGGCACATAAATTATCATTTGTGTGGTAGTGTTACCTTGTTTTCTTAAAGAGACTCTGCAACACAATTTTCAGCCTTATGTCTTCTATCCTATAAGTTCCTATACCTGTTATAATGTGGTCTGTCTTACTGCAGCCTTTTCTAGTTGCACAGTGGCTGTATTATCTCTGATAAACAGTATAATGTAATCTTCTTTCCTTTGTCAGCTTTGTCAGCTCAGGCAGGAATGTGCTGCTCTGCTGTGATAGGTAGAAGTTATACACACCCTCTCGATGCCCCCTCCAGGCTCTGTATGAGTCACAGACTGAGCTTCTCTCAGCCTATCACATGCTGGTTAGCAGCCATGTTTTTTGTTTGTTAACACTGCCTAAAACTGGCAATTACAAGCCAGGATTGCAGCACGGAGTGGCAAAAACACCACAGAGGGGCCCAGGAGAACATAATGAATAGAATGGTATGCTTTTTATTGTAAGAATTTTAGAGTACAGATTCTCTTTAAGTTTATTTATTTCTGCATAATTTCTGTCTTTATCGGCATAAAGGAGGCATGGCCTAGGAGGGTGTCTAATCTGATCAGGGGAGGTGTTTTCGTGTCACGTCTTCTGTGCCAATAGGCTTTTGTGATATAAATACCGCCCTGAACGTAAGAGTCAAGTTTATCCAGTGTAGGCAACCAGCGCACAACACAAAAGTAGCCAAAGGACCACTAAAGCAAAAGGATTAACATTCTACTATTATCCCTAAAGTCAATCATTCAATAGTAGAAGAAGAAAATTCTGAATACACTTCATCTTATCATAGGGATCACCCTACTTCCCTTTTGCTAGGTACACACTATGAGATTTTCTGGCAGATTTACTGTCAAATCGATTATTTCCAACATGTCCGATCTGATTTCCGATAGCTTTCCGAGCATTTACCGATCTATTTCTGACTTTTTCCATTCACTTTTATCGGAAATCGATCGGAAAAAGCTCGGAAATCGATCATAAATAAGATCGAACATGTTTGAAATAATTGATCTGACAGAAAATCTGACAGAAAATCTCATAGTGTGTATCTAGCATTAGGCCCTGTTTACACTTAATCAGTTGCTCTCAGTTATAACTGAAAGAAAACTGATTTTCAAAGTAATGCCCATGTTTTCCTATGGCACCTTTCACACTTAACGGGTTTTAACTGAAATCTTTTTCACAATAAACTGCTATGGAAAAAGCGTATACCAACCCCTACTAATGCATACTAACGCACACCAACTGATTAAGTATATATGGGCCCTTAGCCTCTTCTAAATGCTCGTTTCTACCATAGCGAATCCGCATGCGGCGACGAGATGCGGATTCGCTTGGTACATTGAAGTGGCCGGGGCTGTTTCCACCTGTGCGGCGTGCGGGAGCGATTTGGCGGCGGGCCAAATCTGCACGGCGGGACGCACAGAATTCGCCTGCGTCGGGAATCCGTGCGAATCGCCGCTAATGTATTTAATAGTAAAAACGCATGCGTTTGTTACATGCGTTTTTACCCGCGATTTTGTGTGCGATTTCGCACCCTTTTCAATGTTATTTTGCCCTGGCAGTGTCATGGTTAATTTCGCATGGTACCCTGCCATGCGAAATCGCACGCGAAATCGCGGGTAAAAACGCATGCGGAAACGCATCCGCATGCGTTTTTACAAGCGTCGGAATGCGGCCGAAATCGCGTCGCAACAGTGGAAACGAGCCCAAGTGTTCACCAAAGTAATATCTGTTAGAAATCTGGTCAGTCTGAACCGAGGGGTGCGCTGGCCCAGGGAAGTACATCTGCACAAAGGGTTTTCAATTTTTAAAAGTTCAGCTCCAACAATAATGACTGCAACCAGACCCCAGATACTGAGGACCCTTGTGGGGCCATACATCAGCCACTGCTTTGCCTTTTTATTGGTGATAAAGTGGTACCACTAGGTATCCTTTGCAAAGTGATAATCATTCATAAACTGTACTTTACCCCATGCTCAGGCAACTCACACTGAAGCTGTCTCAACAGTGGGTTGAAACTCAGCATTTCGTCTTTGCTGCAAAAGATTATTTACAGCCTTAAACCTGCTACCACAAAAACATTATTGTAAGAGAACAGAGGCGCCAGCAGGATAAAAGGTAATAAAAGTTTTAAAATTTGCTGGGAGGCAGTGGTGGCCTTACCTCCATTAAAGCAGACTCAAAATACTGTCTGAATGAAACAATTACATCTTTTGGGGTACCAATAATAAATTTATATGTTTAATTCAGACCATATTTTGAGTCTGTTTTCCGGAGGTAAGTCCACCACTGCCTCCCAGCAAATTTTAAAACTTTTATTACCCTTTTATCCTGCTGGCGCCTCTGTTCTCTTACAATAATACTGTGTCCACCCCTGGTGGAGGGGTGACCTACTACTACTTTTCTGATCTACAGAGAGCGACATCTTAATCCTGAGTGAGGACAGATCTAGTCTCCTCACCTGCATCTACAGTGGTTGCCTAAGAGGTAGCCCATGTTTGTGAGTATATTCATCTCACACTTACATTTATCCACGGTTTCCAATACATACTACACTATATTGGGCTCTCGGTGTTTCCTATTTACCACAAAAACATGTAGCAGAACAACATTCACAGTTAAACACAGCACTTTGTTTTTCAGTGAAAAGCTCTTTGCTTCAGTGGAAAGCTTCTGCTTGCATCCGAAGAGGTGATAACATTATCTTTTGTTTACATTCCTTTGTCTGCTACATTCCTACCTGTGCTGAAAATGAGCTCTCTCTGCTGAAGAAGCAGAGAGCTGAGAAGTGATCACTAGATTTTAATTTATACAGTCAAGTCCATAAATATTGGGACATCAACACAATTCTAACATTTTTGGCTCTCTACACAACCACAATGGTTTTTAAATGAAACAAACATGCTGTGCTTTAACTGTAGACTGTCAGCTTTAATCTGAGGGTATTTACAGCCAAATCTTTTTTCACTTTTTAATACTTGGTTGCAAAATAGTAGCTATGCAAGAAAATGCAAAGGCAGATTTCAGAGCAGATAAACTGTACTTTGGGAACTTGTAATTTGTAAACAGACAATAATACTTGTGTACAAAAGCAAATATGGAAACGGTATGCTTAATGAAAAGTAGGAAAACACATTTTTATTGAATGTTATGTTATATTCCACTTAAATAAATCGATATTAACCTGCTGGGCGGTCTGGACGAGCTCAGCTCGTCCAGTACCGCCGGAGCCTGCCGCTCAGGCCCTGCTGGGCCGATTTGGCTCAAGTAAAAAGCAGCACACGCAGCCGGCACTTTGCCAGCCGCGTGTGCTGCCTGATCGCCGCCGCTCTGCGGCGATCCGCCGCGAGCAGCGGCGAAAGAGGGTCCCCCCAGCCTCCTGAGCCCAGCGTAGCCGGAACAAAAAGTTCCGGCCAGCGCTAAGGGCTGGATCGGAGGCGGCTGACGTCAGGACGTCGGCTGACGTCCATGACGTCACTCCGCTCGTCGCTATGGCGACGAGGGAAGCAAAACAAGGAAGGCCGCTCATTGCGGCCTTCCTTGTTTATTCTGGGCGCCGGAGGCGATCGGAAGAATGCCTCTGGAGCGCCCTCTAGTGGGCTTTCATGCAGCCAACTTTCAGTTGGCTGCATGAAATAGTTTTTTTTTTATTAAAAAAAACCCCTCCCGCAGCCTCCCTGGCGATCTTAATAGAACGCCAGGCAGGTTAAGGAGTAGGAACTACAATGGAGGAAACCACAAACACACACCAGTGGCATCAGTAGCTTACACTTATTCACGTTGACTATACAGGTTGTCTACAGTAGATTATGTTCACCCCCAAAGAGCTGTAATATTAGCTTATGTGCAGTAAGTAAACCCACTGTTACAACAGAAACCAATAATGTAGGCAAATACTTTACCATAGCTAACTGCAGGGCCTTTTCTGGCCATTTTAGTGCCTCAAGCAAGGCGATTTTTTTTTTTAAAGGGACTCCGAGCAGTGCAGAAACTATGGAAATATGCATACCATTTTGAAGCTCTCTTTCTCCTCTTTCCAACGACACATAAACCGCCACCCTACACTTTTTAATTTTCGTCATTTGCACGATCGAAAACGCATTTGCCGCGATTTCGATCGCGAAAATAGTGAAAACTAAAAGGCGTAGGGCGGCGGATTATATATTGTTGGAAAGAGGAGAAAGAGCGCTTTAAAATGGTATGCATTTTTCCATAGTTTCTGCACTGCTCGGAGTCCCTTTAAATGAAATGTTTATATTCTACATTAATTAGCTTTGCATGCACCAATAACAGATTGATATGTTATATACAAACACAGTGCTGTTTCTCCAAGTCTATAAAAGGTACCCACATTATTATTACCAGGCACGCTATCCCTCACTGGCCCAAACACACTGACCTCACATGATAAACTTTTCCTGTAATTGTTATGGGGAGTGTGCAGCCTCTTTATAACAAAATACATTGTTAATGTACAGCCTGTTTCTCTACAGGTGTGATCATTGTCTTGGACATACAGGAGAGTTGCAACAATCAATACAGACCAAATCTATCACAGCTTAATTAGCACATTCAAATCAACTGTCATATAATTGTTATGCTATTCAAGGCTCATTTGAAATGCTTATTTAGCAGTGCCTATGTAAATGTTAAAACTACCATACATACCTTTCTTAACCCTTAAGCAGGCAATTTATTTAGAGACTTGCAAGTGTTCCAGGCCAATTTATTTTAGCATTTTTTTTTATTTCTTATTTGTTACATTTCCTTGCTATTAATGAATACTGCTGTAAATAAAGCATGTATTCATGGCCACTTGTCACTAGAGGCCGTGTGAGACAATAACAGAGGATTTCTGATTTCAGTTTCTGTATCCTCTGCTAGAAGAGAGACATCAAAGCATTCCAAGAATTTACAGCACAAGTTCTTCCATTTCAAAAGCAGTGCACTTATCTCAAACAAGATGTTTCCTTTGAAGCTGCTTATGGGTTAATGGAACTAGCGGTTGTGTACAAGAATTCCGTAAAGCTCAGTATGGTAAAAACAGGTTTCTGGTGCCTACTCCTGCAAGTGCTATTTCAGGCCTCTGCAAAGTTTGCCTATGCCTAAAACCAGCCCTGGTTCACTGTCATTGGGGCAGCAGTAGCGGGTTAGCGGCCAGCAGCGTGTTTTTTGGGCCACAGCTGTACAAAGTAACTAACACTTTTTTTCCTGATTTATTTTTGTAAAAATCAAGTTAAAAAGCAAATTTTAACTAATTGGCTCACTACTAGCAGTAAGCACAGCAAATTATATTTTTAGTGGCATTTCATATGTTACTAATAGGTTCTAAAATATATAACTATGTTTTAGAAACCAAAGAATGAAAATCACAAATACCGATAATTGCAAGCAAGTACGAACTGGAAAGAGAATCAGCATAGGCTATATGTAGACAAGTTAAATGAAGATAGGTGGAGCCTTTAAGCCATTTAAAAAGGACATTAAAAAGTGTAATTGCAAAATGAAGGCGCCTGAAGCAATCAACAGTTGCAGTGATAAAAAGTGACCTTCTATGGGATAAGTTTGAACATGTATTGCCAAACAAATTAACTCAGAAGGAGGAAAATGTGATGAACAGTTTAGCTTTGCAAGTAGTATCAATGGGAAACAATGTAAATCTATAAGACTCACAGCCTCTTTATGGAAAGCTTAAACAAAGTGAGTGATTTAGTTTCAGAGAAGTTCTAAATTCTATGACATAAATTCCCAAATGATGAGCGCAGGTGAAAAAGAAAAATACACTTAAAAAGACTTAAAAGCGTCCAAATAAAAATTACAATTGTTGTAAACATATTTATATAGTTAGCATAAATAACGCACTGAATTGTATAAGCATACTGTTTATAGCTTTTTGATGTGTTAAATATTATGATGAAAGGAATCTGCTCAAACCAGAACATGAAAGAGTTCAATCTTTATTTAGACAGTCACGGACAAGACATTATTCTCATGCGTATCGGAGCAAACCGTCCTTAGTCATAGCTAACAACGTCCATACAAGAGCAGCAATTTAAAGGTACAGGTTAACGCCCACATGGGCAGTACAAACAATAAAAAATGCGTATGCTAATGCTTAACGGTACAGAGTATCATAAAGGTTCATATGTGATCCTGTTGTGGCTGAAACCTTTTTCTGTTCCTGGACCATATTGGCGGGGTGATGAGCAGTGTTACTCTCTCATTGTTTGTGTTACATATGAAGATATGTTTAACAGTTGTTCCTCCAATATCGTGGGCATTTCTTTTTTTATTTGTAAGTTGCTCTGAAACTGCATTTTCATTCGCACTTGCCGCACGCAATTTTTTATTCTCATTTGCAATTTTTTTTGTTTTGTAGAAAATCACAATAGAATTAGGATCACGTGTGATATGTGGAAAGAAGCAGAAATCTATTCTTTACAGCGGAGAAAACTGCAGGAATGAATTCTAAATAAGTTTGTGCCCTACCTCAAATTAGCCAAAATATAGTAGGAACCCAAACCAAAGTTGCCATCCACTAGCCAAAAATAGGTAAGTACAGTATAGGGACTAATTAAAGACAATGCTCCCAAATTGAAGCTTAGTACAGTGTACATTAAGCAAACCATTAAAAGCTTCACTTCAAATTAATTCGAAAAATTATGATTTTTACTGATTGCTACAAAAGGTCATTTTATCCTCAATTGTTAACCTATTCCATTGACTTGAAACATTCATGCTACGTTTGCACTTATGCAGTTCCAATTCAATATCCTGCATACAAATTCAGATACAATTTTTTAGCCTATTGGATTCAATAGGCTGCATCCAAATTTGCTTGTGGGGAAATAAAAGATGGTCTGAAGTGTAATATTGTGTCACGCATTCGGCATGACTATAGGGATTTGGATGTGATCTTTCATCACTGCAAGTGGTGGCTTCGCACCTCTCAGATGCATGCCGGGTAAGCTGAAAGACAGCTCACCCTGCTGCCGCTTAAATCCTCGGTTGAGTTAAATAATATTCCCCCTCCGAGTCGTAGATACTCAGGGGAGAAGTAATGTGGGGTTCATCGATGGCCGGAACTCCGAATTCCCGTTACGCACCCAGCGCAACATAAAGTTACTGTTATGGCGGCACCTACTGTTGGCGCTCTTCGCCGAGTGCTGTGTGCCAAAAGCCTACGTCATTTATTTTCAACTTGTGTTTCCTATAAGAACACACCCATGCTAACTTTTATCCCATTTTTATCAGATTTTATACATAAAGATTTTATACAGACCTCCAGTCCAACAATGTCCGGGAGGTCTGGAAAGGCCTAAGGGCAGCCACCAACTTCAAGCCCCCCTCTCAACACATACTTCCGAGCACTGCACTAGCTGATGATCTCAACAAATTCTATTGCAGGTTCGAGGCCCAACCCACTCAAATGACCACACCCTCACCCATGCATCCACCCCCCCCTCCCCTCCACACGCTGGTCAAACCCCCCCAACTCAGGTAACAGTCCAGGAGACCGATGTGCTACGGCACCTCCGGAAGCTAAACACTAGGAAGGCCTCAGGTCCGGATGGTATATCCCCATCCTGTCTAAAAACATGTGCGGGCCAGTTAGCCCCGGTCCTATCTTCCATCTTTAACAGATCCCTGGAGCTGGGCAAAGTTCCCTCCTGCTTCAAAAAAGCCGTCATCATCCCGGTCCCCAAGAAGCCAGGAGTCACGGACCTTAACAACTTCAGACCAGTCGCCCTAACCCCGATTATCATGAAGACCTTCGAGAGACTGGTTCTCTCCTACCTGAAGCTTCACACTGCCACCCTATTGGATCCGCTACAATTTGCGGATAGGGCAAACCGGTCTGTGGAAGACGCCATTAATATCTGCCTCGCACATATCACTGAACACCTGGATAAACCGAAGACCTACGCTAGGATCCTCCTCCTAGACTTCAGTTCCGCGTTCAACACCATCTGCCCAAACATCCTGCACGACGACCTGGAACGGCTCGGTGTTGACACAACTCTTTGCACCTGGATCAAGGACTTCCTTACGAACAGGACACAGCTAGTGAGACTCGGAGACTGCTCCTCCAGTGTAAGAACCACAAACACAGGCGCCCCGCAAGGGTGTGTACTGTCACCGATGCTTTTCTCCCTGTATACAAACAGCTGCACCTCCTTCGCGGACACCGTCAAGGTCATCAAGTTTGCGGATGATACCACCATCGTAGGACTCATTGGTGATAAAGCGGAGCTGGAATATCACAGCGAGATCGAGCGGATTCTCAGATGGTGCTCTGACAACAAACTTGTACTAAACACAGCAAAAACGGTGGAACTGATAGTGGACTTCAGAAGGAACGCCCCACCACCCAGCCCGGTCATCATTGACGGTACCGAAGTCACCAGGGTACATAGCGCACGGCTCCTAGGCACCACCATCAAGGAGAACTTGAGATGGGACGGAAATACCTCTACAACCCAAAAGAAGGCCCAGCAGAGACTGTTCTTCCTGAGGCAACTGAGGAAGTTTGGAATGCCCAGGGAGCTACTGACCAGTTTTTATACGGCGACCATTGAATCTGTCCTTTGCTCCTCCATCATTGTCTGGTACTCGGGGGCAAATGCAAAAGACAAGCTCAAACTCCAGAGAGTCATCAATGTGGCTGAGAAGATCATTGGGTCGCCCCTGCCACCCTTGGACCTTCTACACACATCCAGAATGAGGTCCAGAGCAAATAGAATCACACTCGACCCCTCCCACCCTGGCAATCACTTCTTCAGTCCCCTCCGCTCGGGACGCCGCTATAGGTCCATCTACACCAAAACCACCAGGCGTAGGAACACATTCTTCCCGCAAGTGATCACTCTCCTTAACTCAGACCCTCTCCCCAATGTCATCTCCTAAGCCCCTTCAGCACCTCGGGGCACTAGAGTACGAACGCGCGCCCATGGGCCGACATGTTCATCTTTGCATAATATGGGACAACCGCTCTATGTGTCTTTTACTCTGTCTTATAAATTTATAAATTGTACTATGTGTAGTGTTACTCGCACTGTTTGTCACTTGCCAATATGCCTTGTGTCCACAAATAATTCCGGGTGCGGCGCCTGTCGCACTTGGCGAATAAAGTCATTCTGATTCTGATTCTGATTCTGATAAAGACCAACGTCCTGTTATGCAGTACAGACTACAGCCTGACTGTTAGATTTTAAGAGACGTAGAATAAAAAATAACTGTTGGAAGTGCCTAACACCAGTTCCAGTTATAACAGTAACACAACAGACAAAAATCATCTTGATACACTGACAAGAAGCTGACTCAGAATACAAATGGCGTGTGATTTACATTTCTTAAGCAACGCTCCAAATGTGTTCTCGTCCCAGCACTTGCTACATATTCCTCAGGAGTATGCCTGAGCAGCACCGTGGTATTATTTTTATATCCCCTTTTATTGACATGAAAAAATAAAATGATATCTTGCTGCCAAAGGACTAGTAAGAAGCACATTAACAGCGAAAGGAATTCTGTACTTGTAAAGATCCACACAACGGAAGGAGATTGCCAAACGGCCAGTGAATAAATGAACAGCCTGTTAACAAATTAACATTAAACAGTGCAATATTATGTCTGACTGTCAGTTCTCAAAAATAAACAGAGGAGGATATATTGGAGTGGTGCTAGCTTTATGGTCCATTACAACCCTGAGTTGCTAAATACAGAAGACATGAAAGACCTGAAATAGTTCATCTTTTCAAGGGAATGATTGCTAGTTGGACTCTTTGTTCTGCCTGGATGTTAAAAATAATAAATAATAAAACAGTGAAATAGCCAAACTGTGTTTCAGTGTAATGGTGTAAGTAGATAGCTAATGTCCCTGGATATTGTCTTCATTCAGGGTGCATGTTCCTTCTATGTGTCTGTTGGTTTCCTCAAGCACTCCAGTTTCCTCCAATTTCAAAAACTTCTGGCTTATCCCCAGAAAACTGAGCTTGAGGCGTGAGCCCCACTGAGGTACAGTTAGTCATGCGACCTGTCTTTGAGGTTCTTTTTGCAAAGGGCTAGGCACAAAGCACTACGTAAATGTGCAAGATACAAAAGCAGATTTGTCGCAATTGCTACTATAAAAGGCTGGCAACTGGAGTATGATACATACCTCCCAATATTTTGGGATAAGAAACAGGGACGCTTCAAGACAAGCCCCTGCCATACCTCTAACTGTGACCCCCACCACACCCCTTGTCATGCATATCACAATTCAGAAGCAAAAGTTGTTGTTTAAGGCTTTATACTTAAGGTGGCCACACACCATACAATTTTTTAAATATCTGTTCAATTTAAGAATTGCAATCAATTTTTCTGACTGATTGTAACATTTCAAAAAATATGAGCAATGTACCACACACCTATGTTAAATTTCTCCCCAATTATTATTATTATTATTATTATTAGTAGTAGTAGTAGTAGTAGTATTATGATAAAACATGATTGGAAACTCTGAGAAAATTGCTTGGGTGTGTATATTAATACATTGACAATCTAACACACACCATACAATCTTTAGAGAAATTGAAGAAAAATACCTGGCATTCCGGATAGATAAAAATCGAAAAAAACGGGAAATCCGATCGGATTTTTCGAATGAAAAAAAAAGCTTTCATTTTTTTTCGGGAGATCCAATCGTTTTTATCGAATTGCCGTAAAATTGGATGATTTTATTGTATCGTGTGTGGCCACCTTTAGATGCATTGTGTTGAGTTGTGTTGAATTGCGTCACGTTGTGTTGCATCCCATTGAAAAAAGTATGTTGCAACACAACGTAACTCAACACAATGCATCTAAGTGAGAACCCAGCCTTATCATTCAAACCACACTGATTTGTTCTATCATCATTAGCAGTGGCGTAGCAATAGGGGGTGAAGAGGTAGCAACCGCATCGGGGCCCTTGGGGCCCACCCCTCAAACACAGTATTAGCTCTTTATTGGTCCTGTGCTGATAATATTCACTTCTATAGTTGATTTGAATAGCATTGATCATTAACACACAGTTTCCCATCCCCTTCTTGCACCTCTGACACTGTGGTTGTCCTTGATTGGTTTTGGTGTGTTGTATCAATTATTATCTATAGCATACTTGGGGGGCCCCAATGCTAAACTTGCACTGGGGCCCACAGCTTCTTACGCCACTGATCATGTGCTTTCCTTCATTTTAACAGTTGAAAATAAGAGATATATCAATTGAAATGAGAATAACATTTAGAGTCAGTTAAACACATACAGTATCTCAGTAGAAAAATACATATATTTACTTACATCTATACATCAGTATTGAAAGTGAGACTAAAAAAGGAAGAACGAGGGACAGAGGGATTTAGTTCCCAAAGAGGGACTGTCCCTCCTTTCACTATATTTGAGTATTGAGATTTGTCACTGTGCAAAGATCTGGTTCCCAAATAGGAACTAAAAATATGTTTTTGGGGTTGACTTACTGATGGAGAAGAGCAGTAACAGCTGTTAACACTGGGAATCACATAATGAAAAAAGCAGCGGGATCGAATGATTGAATGCATGTTATCTCTTTTGCACCATGTGATTTCTGGTGGTTTTTGTGTGCATGACTGTATGTGTTTGTATTTCTTGTGCATCCAGCTGTGTTTTGCAAATTGATTTGATTGGCTGTTGTAGAATAAAATCACACTGCAAAATGTCATTGCAAAGAATTTGCATGCAATGTCTTTTTTTGTGTGTGCATCCACTGACTTTAAGGCAGGCAACACACTTTTTAGAATTGTGGGCATTTGTTTACTCTCATACAGAAAACTTGCACCATCACACATATAATAAAAGTCAATGGGCCAGTCGAAAATCAGGTTTTTTTTGTGCCTTTATACGCGATCCATGTTTAAGTTTCTCTGCAGTAAAAATTGTACAGCTTTCTACTTTTTTTCCACATATTTTACAAGTTTGTAATTCGATTGTGCTTTGCAGCAAGATAAAGAATCACAAATGAAAGATGAAAAATTGTTTAACCACTTGAGGACCCACCCTTTAAGGACCAGCGCTGTTTTAGCTGATCTGTGCTGGGTGGGCTGTGCAGTCCCCAGCACAGATCAGGGTGCAGGCAGAGCGACCAGATCGCCCCCCTTTTTTCCCCGTCTAGGGGGATGATGTGCTGGGGGGGTCTGATCGCTCCTGCCTGCCTGGGTGTTGCGGGGGGGGGCACCTCAAAGCCCCCCTCCACGGCGAAATTCCCCCCTCCCTCTCATTCCTGTCCCCCCTGGCAAATCTGGGCTGCACAGGACGCTATCCGTCCTGTGCAGCCAGTGACAGGCTGTCCCCTGTCACATGGCGGCGTTCCCCGGCCGCTGATTGGCCGGGGATCGCCGATCTGCCTTACGACGCTGCTGCGCAGCAGCACTGTACAATGTAAACAAAGTGGATTATTTCCGCTTGTGTTTACATTTAGCCTGCGAGCCGCGATCGGCGGTTCGCAGGCTATTCACGGAGCCCCCCGCCGTGAATTGACAGGAAGCAGCCGCTCGCGCGAGCGGCTGCTTCCTGATTAATTAGCCTGCAGCCGGCGACGCAGAACTGCGTCGCTGGTCCTGCAGCTGCCACTTTGCCGACGCGCGGTATGAGTGCGCAGTCGGCAAGTGGTTAAAACATGATCACGGAGCACCAGAAAAAAAAAAAAAACACCCGCAATATCGCAGGGACAAGTGGGAGCCCTGCCATAAGTGTAATCACATCAAAAAGCAACATATACAGTAGACCCATGTGCCATTTACTTTTTCTCCTGAGTTTTCTAAATAGTGATGTTTTCAAACATGCCTCTTCAAGAAGCGAGAGTTGCCGTGTAGTGCACCAAGGCTGTGGCAGTTTGGTGATCCTTGGTCCTACCTTATTCCTCCATTTGCACATTGCACGTAAGCACTTTTCTCTATTGCACTTTATTTTCTAGTGTTCTTGCACTTCTCTATGGACCCTTTATACTGTCTATTGCTTTCCATTAGCGTTCTATATAGATCTTAGGTAATACTTTCTACATATACCTATATTAGTAATTGTACTCAGTGTATTTCTCTATATTATTTATTCACTGTGGATAAACAATTTATGATCAGTACTGTAACCTAATATTAGACTACTGATTTTGGATTGGGAGGATCTTATATGCTTGATAATTATTTTCTATATCATGCTCTTGTGGCCATCATTCCTATCACTGGCTGGTGATTTTATATTGTTTTTAACATTGTGTACTATTTATTTCAATAAAATTCGTATATATTTAGTACTGGATTGTTGCTGTTGTGGGTGCTTTCTCTTGTTCCTATTTATATTTTCAAACTTTTCAATAAAATGCCTTTAAAGCCACTAGCTGTGCAAGAAAATACTTAACGTCATTGGGAACAGCTTGGTACAAAAAGAAACCAGATACTTACCTAAAGAGAGGGAAGGCTCTGGGTCCTAATGAGCCTTCCCTCTCCTCTCCCGGTGCCCGCGGTGCTGCGCTGTCCCCAGGAGCAGTATTTGCCTAAATTGGTCAAACACTGCTCCTTCCGCCGGCGAAGGTGGCTTCGGAAAGTCTTTGGGAGCCTGAGTACTCCCGCAATCGCGCATGCACAGTATGGAGCCGCCTGTCTTTGGGAGGATTCGGCTCCCGAAGAAGACTTCTGAAGTTCCCAGCGGTGGGGGATTTGAATGGGGGAGCCACATTAGGACCCAGCATCTTCCCTCTCCTTAAGTATCTGGTTTCTTTTTTTATTACGCGGATCCCAATGACTTTAAAATAGTTTTGATATTACCCTTTCATGTACTTTTTGGTGCTTTTTTAAGTGCTGAAAAGTTATTCTAAATAGAAGATGAAAAATTATCTCCTAGGAGAAAACTCAAGTAAAAAAGTTAATTTCATATTGGCCCCAGTGTGTTAGCATGTTAGAAAGATTCACATTGCACAAGTGGGAACAGCATACTGATAGTAACATTATAAATAGAATGAGCTTGGGGTTCACAAGTCACATACGTTGTGTTCATTTAAACAACTGATGGCATGTAGTGAAGTTTCTATTTGTTCTAAATCACCTTCACATATTGGATGCTTGAAGCAAGTTAGGTGTGGTTCCATGTTAATCTTAGACTGGATCAGGAAACTGACTTTTTGCCAAGACGACTTAGTTCCAGAAAGCAAACAATAAATCTCCCTCTGTATGTAGACATTGAACTACATTATTAATAGTACATTTTGTTATTTTGACAAAAATTATGTTCTCAGAAGAGTGAAGGTAACACAGTTTTAACTCACTGTCTGCCACCACCCATCTCCTCCAGTAAATCAAATAATTGAGAATTCTGACTTGGAACTTTGTGTAAATATATCCGGTTACACCAATCCACTGAAAGCATCTTTTCTGATCTCTTGTCAGTAACGTCTGCTACGTACACAGGCATGACTAGAGACCGATAACGGCCAACCTCAGCTGATGATCAGGCATGTATACAGTAGCCCCCAAACCCTGACTGCCGTCCTGCAAGTGATCACAGCTGGCCAACTTCATAGTGCATGCTGCTCCCCCTCCCGCCACGTGATGCCATGTACTCCATGCTCCATGCTCCATCGCCCCTCCACCCCACATGGCAACAGAGTGCGTTTCAGCTGCCTTCACATCTGTACAGCCTGGCCAAGTGATGTCTTCCAATGGAATCGGATTCCAATCCCTGGTATGCGACATCAGGTATGTACAAGGTGAAATTGTAGCTTGTAGTCAGATATGTGAGTCCCTCTTCATTTTTGCTCACTAAACTTTGCAATGGAGTCAAGGTGTGTACAAACGCACTATAAATGTTACCCGTAAGAATGAGACTTGATCCCTATGGCAATAGTTCTGGCCACTAGCTAATACAGATGAGTCTCTAAGCTACAGTTGAGTGATGCGTACTGCTGCTAAGGGAAGGTGAGAAGGGAAGACAGCACAGCACATGGCAGAGCAGCATCCATGAGGTGGGGTAAGGAGGGTAACAATGTGCTTAGTCGTCGCTCTTGCATACCAGATGTTTGAGCAACCTTGTAGGACACCAGTACACATGCTAGATTGTCAGCTGAGGTAGCCCCAAATGGCCTAGCATGTGTATGTTTAAGAATACAGAATACTTTATTTTGCCAAGCATGACTGGGTCATGCCCAGAATTTGGTTTGGCACAATTACATAGCTCAAGTAGAAGACAGGTACATAATAAATAGATCAGTACACATACACAAGACATAAGGCATACGCGCAATTATGATTCTGTGGCAGGTTGGCTGACTATCCGAGAGAAACAACCCAGAGCTCAGCTTAGGGTGGTGAGGGGGGGGGGGGAGTATATGTAGAGAGTTGAAGAGGCTGACAGCTGAGGGGAAAAAATAGTTTTTGTGTCTGACAGTCCTGGTTGGTATGGCCCGGAGCCTCCGGCCTAGCGGGAGCAGGCTAAAGAATCAATGGCCTGGATGGGAGGGGTCATTGGCAATCCGCAGCGCTCTAGTGCGCAGTCTGTTGTTGTATAGGTTAGCAAGTGAGGGGAAGGGACTCCCAATGATGCTCTCCGCCGACCTGATTACCCTCTGTAGTTGGTTCCTGTCACTGGCACTGGCGCCAGCATACCAGACCAAAATAGAGGTGTAGAGGATTGATTCAATGGTGGCGGAGTAAAAACTTGTCAGTATCTCGCAGGCCATGCCAAACTTCCTTAGTTGACGCAGGAAGAAAAGCCTCTGCTGGGCTTTCCGCTGGGTGGCAGTGATGTTGGGTTTCCATCTAAGGTTGCTGGAGTTGGTGGGGCCTAGGAGACGGGAATCATTGTTTACCAGTTACTTATCAATACAGATGATCAATGAGATGCAAATAACTTCAGCTTGCATTCAAATATATTACAAACTACATGCTAATTAGTATTGACACAATTGAATGCACTTTCTGCTATATTTAACAACCACGCTGTGTAATCAGGGGGGAACATATAGTCATCACAGCGTATGTATGCTCTATAGTTGAAAAGGGCATACCCTAATTCCCTTCAGTACAGCACATTGAGGCTGCCTTTCCTCACTTTTCTTACACTTCCTTGTTTGGCCTCTTTTTATTTCCAAGTTTATCCACATATCACTTGTGAATGAATAAATCATTTAACCATGAGTTGCACCAACCAACTGAATGACCAACTAATTTGAATACTGAGCATGCAAGTGGAATAATGGACTGCACGTTATGGCCACATTCAAAACAAGTACAAGTCATTTAACTGCACGATATCAGTCCAACAGTCGTGTCATTTGATCCGCTGGATCTGGAAGAACCGCTTCTAATCAGTCGCTTCTCTAGTCACTTTGTCTCTATTGTGCAAATTACAGTATATTTAGACCAGAAGCCTAATTATGTATAATGTTGATGTGCTGACTGTGCAAACTTTGTCATTATGCTTTGTTTTCTTTTCTAAAATATTTTATATATATATATATATATATATATATATATATATATATATATATATATATATATATATATATATATAGTATATATATAGTATATATATATATATATATATATATATATATATATATAGTATATATATATATATATATATATATATATATATATATATATAAATAGCTAGCATTATTTACATTCAGTTATAACTATAATAGTAACTTACCTAATATCATGTTTCTTGCCAGCTCTATAAGTTCATCCCACCACAATGGTTACTGGTTGAGTATGGCAGTGAGGCATTGGAGGTAAAAGTAATATATTACAGACTTTGCTTCTTCTTTTTCATATGGAAGTATAATTGGTAAATATGCTTTTGAACTTCTTTTAGCCCACTGCAAAAAAATCACTTACATGTAAAAATAGGCATCTGATAATTTGAGTGCCGGATGAAACTGATAGTAGAATATCTGTAATGTTGTTGATATTCTACTATAAACTTTATTAATCTATAGCTACCACTATCAATTTCTAACTCTAACCCCCCCCCCCCACCTACACCTGACACTGACCTCCCCCGTACAGTGCAGCTGAGCACCCGGCCCGTTGTAGTCAAAACATCCATGCTAAAGTAGCCCACGGGCCCTCAGCTATACTAGTCGTACCACTGCCCGCTATAGCTGAACTCCCGGTGCTCATCTTTACTGTAGCCTAGTGGACATTGTTACTAACAAACCACTGGAGCCAAATGGTGCTTGGTTATACTATAGCCGAGCACCCACTACCGAACACAATGGAGGAAAGAGGCAACAGTGGCAACTTGGTTTACAGGCTTTGGCCAACTTCCTCAAGCCAATAATCATGCCAAAGTAATAACAAAGCAGAGCTCTTAGCACCACTTTCCCCCACTTTGTTACTCACCCTCATTGGTCACAGCTCCATTCTGATTTCTGCTCATTCTGATTCTGTGATTTCCATTTTTCTGATTTCTGAGAAGTCTTTTTTTTGTAATTTTTTTGTATTCTCTGATTGGCTAAATAGTCCTGAGTTGACTCTGAAGTATTGGACCAATCAGAGAATGCAGAATGTTACCACGGTAATCGGAATACCACTGAAATTTTAGACCAATCTCAAGGCTCGGGAATACTCGGTAGTATCTGAGTCTTATGATTAGTCTAAAATCACTGCAGAGATCTGACTTTTGTTGAAAAATTCCCCATTCCCTGATTGGTCCAAGGCTTTCGAGTTCTGTGATTTGGCTAAAATTACCGAGTTGCGGTAACTCGGATTTCCTTGTATTGCGTACTGTTGTCCGATTTCCGATAAGGAAAATAAAATTTAATTCCACCTAATTTGAATAAGCATCCCTACTAAGGATCACAGTAATGGGTTTATAATCTCCACCTGCCATACTGGTTGGTTGCTCCCATTAGTAACCTCATATTGTGAGTACTCTTCCTTCTCTTCCTGCAACCTTTGGTTTTTACTGTACCATTTGGGCTTCTGTTGTCTCTTTGTCTCTTTTTGTTTTTTTAGGTGCTGTGTCATCTTGTTCTACCCTGCCCAATACCAAAGCACAGAGGGTACATGTTAGCCTCAGTTTACCCAAATTACCAGGTGCCCCTTGTGTCCATTTTACCTGCTTCAAAAAATCCTATGTAACATAGAAGGAAGCACTCTATAGGCTTGACTTGCCGTTTAAATATTGAACCGCAGGTCAAGCCTATAGAGTGCCTTCTTCTATGTCACATAGTTCACAGTGTGGTGACAGGAGTGGAGTATCTGTCTGGAGGAGTGCATCAGCACTAACGCTCCTTACAGTGAACCTCCGGACTAAAAGTCTACTCAGCAGAACTGAAAAGGCTTGGTGTTTCTTTAACAGTTTCACAGCATCAGAACTTTGTTTTTCTTACTAAAGCCTCATTTTTAGCTGCATTTTTAGCTAAACTCCACCCATCAAAGAAAACTGCACGGGCTTTTTTTCCCTGATGCTGTGCAAAGCATGATGGGATTTGCTCAGGGATGAGCAGAAACTACGCCAGTGCGAATTTACGCATTGTAGTTCGCATCTACGCATCGTAGTTCGTAGGTGAAGTTTAAAAACTACACTTACGAATTTACGCGTAGCGGTGTAGCTTATGCCCACTATGCGTAGTTAACATGTGTATTGCGTAGTGAACTACGAATGCTTTACTTGCGTCTAGTTTTCCGCGTGGGATTGTATGCTTACGAATTTACGCATTGGAAAGGGTAATGTACGCATAGAAGAGTTCCCAATACAAGCCTTTAAAGTGGAATTCATGCGTAACGGGCATAAGCATCCGCATACTCTACGCTTCGCATAATGCGTAATTGCGTATTTTAACGCGTGGTCTACGAAATGCATACGAAGTGAATATTTGATTTCAAAGCCGTAGTTTGGCGAAGCGTAATTGCGTAAAACTACACGTAGTTCCAGCGTAGCAAATTTGGCTGACTATGACCATCCCTGGTTTCCTATGTTGTTATTCACGTTGCCTAGCAACTGGGAGGGGTGATCAGCACACAGGACAGTTGGAACTGTGTTTCATGCTCCATGTCACCTCCTTTCAACCAAAAAGATGGCTGCCCTCATGAAATCAAACATTTGCCTGTTCTTTTAAAACAGGGTGGGTAAGAGATTATATTACCTTTCTATTTTGATTAACATAACTAATGTAACTTAATGACAGTATGTTTGTTTAGGCTGAAGTTCCTCTTTAACTTGATGGTGTGATCCAGTCCTGCTTGCTCTAAATTATTTCTATCACGGTTACTGTTTTACTTTATGCAAAACACAGACCCATGCCAATACTTTTGTTCTTTCATCAACTGTAAGGCAAACTATGAATTCCTGCTCTTTCAGGCCATGCCTTATAACAATAATATTCCCATCTGTACAATATTGTTATGTAAGCCTGCATGTTTCTCCAAAATATTCTGTATTTTAACCCTCCCGTTAACTCCTAAAGCTCTTCAGACCTCCACAGGAACCCTCCAACACATTCACCAGCAGCAGAGGTTAAAAGAGAAGTTTACAATAAAATCTACTGTTTTAAATAATAATCCATAAAAACTAATATTTTTTTCATTTCCTGCAGGAAATGAAGTCAAATGCCAATACACTATTAACAAGAGCTAACTTGTTTTTCAGCCAGAAATATAAAACACTTTTTTTTTTTTACAGCAAGAAACCGAGATTTTTTTTCCCTACTTGCTGTTGCTGTTACGGCTAGTTTTTCATTACCGCTAACTGAACGCGGCGCAGCTTAAAAATCCCGACACAACACATCCTGCATTTTAAACACAAACTTACATTCAGCAGCGCGAATGAATAACGTGTATATTTTTCTTCACCATAAATACTTATGAGATGTTAGAATAATATAAATGAAATAATTGCTGCTATCTATGGATCTTTTTTCATATTTTTTTTTCTAGGCATCTCTAACAGCTGGTGCAGCTGCTCAGCTTAATTTGTTTTTATTCTTCACATCCAGTGGGTTTCCTGTAGTTCGGGATTTAGTTAAAAAACTATGACACATTCCACCAGGATGAAATTATACCCGCGTGTAATATGAGTTCTTCCTAAAGATCTCATCAAGCCGGCCGCGTAGAAACTGGCAGCCATTCCATCATCCATCCGTATCTGAGATTAACTGTATAACCATATCTAATCACTGCCCATATTTATCAAGAAGCTAGAGAATATATAGATGAACACACACATAGGCTGCGGACATAAAGCTAGGCATAAAGATAGGCTGCGACCATAAAGGTAGGCTGCAGTCAGAAATTGAACATTTTGGGGTTAATTTGCTAAAGTTGGCCACTAGCAATGCAGTTTACGAACAATCTTTTGCAAATGATTCTTCATATGAATGATTGGAAATTATCATTTTGGACCACTAATAAACAAAAAGCTCCTAACCAATCTGATCCGTTTGATGGGATTGATCCAAAAATCGGATTGATTTTATTAATCTGATCAGGTTGGTTAGATTTTTTTTCCACTAGTGGTCACAAGGGATCATTTCTGATCATTCATATGAAGAACCGTTTGTAAAAGATTGTTCAGTAAATTGTATTGTCAGTGACCGCCTTAAGATTTTAAAAGATTGAAGAACATTATAGATCCTTCAAACCTGGCTTAGATTTACTTCTTCTTACTGGGGGCCAAAAGGGGAATTACTTGAACAATCCTGAAAGGCCAAGCCAGATCATTCACAATGCATTTCTAGGCATTTGCCTAGGGGCTGGAGAGAGTCTAGGAGCCCAGTGGATGCTAGCCCCCACCAAATCTAATTAAAACAGGCAAGTGACCATCAGCACTGGGCAAAAAGTGCTATCTTGCCTAGGGCCCCCTTCATCTTAAAGGGTAACTGAAGCAAGACGTATACTTATGGCTAGCTGCATCCATGTGCTTCAATTTGCATTCAAATTATAGATTAGGACTAGTACATGATTTGCATCTGATTTGCATTCAAGGCATGTATTTAGCCCCTGTGGGTCTCTGAATTCCTTTGTTGGTCTACAATTCAGTTGCAGCCTATGAGAGCGCTGTCATTTGTTTGATGTCTGTTTGAGAGAAATGTGTATAACATATTATGACTAGCAGCATTGGGAAAAAATCGTGTTTTTATCGTTGGACTGGCGGTAGGTCTTCCCCGAGAGGACCCGTCATCGCCGTGCGGAAGTCTAGTAGGGAATGATTTGTGCACATGTTATTTATACTGAGGCTAACGTCCTCCTTTGCTGTACCTGTTTTGAATGCAAGTTGTGTACTTTAGTCCACATAGTGGAGCTCTGCACATCTATTGCAGGTAGTCAATTCGGGAGCAGCCTGTTTGGAAGCGCTGCCAATGTCTCCTGCTGTACAAAACTCGTGTGTAATATGAGTTCTTCCTAAAGATCTCATCAAGCCGGCCGCGTAGAAACTGGCAGCCATTCCATCATCCATCCGTATCTGAGATTAACTGTATAAACATATTTAATCACTGTCCATATTTATCAAGACGCTAGAGAATATATAGATGAACACACACACAGGCTGTGAACATAAAGGTAGGCTGCGGTCAGAACATGAACATTTTGGGGTTCATTTGCTAAAGTTGGCCACCTGCAATGCAGTTTACCGAACAATCTTTTGCAAATGATTCTTAATATGAATGATTGGAAATTATCATTTGTGACCACTAATAGACAAAAAGCTCCCAACCAATCCGATCCGTTTGATGGGATTAATCCAAAAATCGAATTGATTTTATTAATCTGATCAGGTTGGTTAGACTTTTTTTCCATTAGTGGTCACAAGGGATCATTTCTGATCATTCATATGAAGAACCGTTTTTAAAAGATTGTTCAGCAAATTGTATTGTCAGTGACCACCTTAAGATTTTCAAAGATTGGAGAACATTATAGATCCTTCAAACCTGGCTTAGATTTACTTCTTCTTACTGGGGGCTAAAAGGGGAATTACTTGAACAATCCTGAAAGGCCAAGCCAGATCATTCACAATGCAATTCTAGGCATTTGCCTAGGGGCTGGAGTGAGTCTAGGAGCCCAGTGGATGCTAGCCCCCACCAAATCTAGGCTATCTTGCCTAGGGCCCCTTTCATCTTAAAGGGCAATTGAAGCAAGAGGGATATGGAGGTTGCCATATTTATTTCATTTTAATCAATACCAGTTGCCTGGATATTTTGCTAATCCTTCCTCTGCCTCTAATACTTTTAGCTATAAACCATGAACAAGCATGCAGCAGATCAGGTGTTCCTGACATTATTGTCAGATCTGAAAGATTAGTTTCATGCTTGTTTCTGGCATTATTCAGACACTACTGCATTCTAATAGAACAGCAGGACTGCCAGGCAACTGGTATTGTATAAAAGGAAATAAATCTGGCAGCCCCCATGAATTTCTCACTTCAGTTGTTCTTTAATCCTTTTCTGCTGAAAGGACTGCTACACATACGTAGAAGACGTAAATTGGTCTCAGTAAGACATGCACTGTGAATGACTATTTTCCAATGTATCTTTCACTAAGGGTCAGTTCACACTTGTTCTAAAACCGTATCTGTGGCTCTGGTTTTTTGTGCCCTGGAAAAACATGGAGCCACAGATACCAATTAAATATAGCGACCATCTTTACACACTTCAAAAAAAACGGATCCGTGGGCTCCGTTTTAGAAAACTGAGCAGAGAGTCCAGATTTGCCACATTTTAACTGAGCCTGGATACCCAAGGAGGCAACGAAAGGCAACACAAAAACAGATCTCCCTCTACACAGAGAACTTTTGAACACAAAACAGACGCCAAAGCAGATTGCCTACTGCCTGCTCCTCCCCTCAGCGTCATCTTTGCGGACCTTTTTATCCAATAGAAACACACAGGAAGGAAGGGCACATTTTTGACATATGTTTAAAGGACTTCCGAGGCCAAAAATCAAAATTTTGATCAGTACCTGTCTCTTTTTCAAATCCATGGGCAAGTTCCTCCTCGCCCTCCTATCTGTTCCGCCGCAAATGTATTCTTTTCTTTGCCCCCAGGTCGGGGCCCGACCCCACTGCACGGGTCGTCTCGTACTCCACTCACAAGATGGCCGCCGATCAGAGCCGTGGCTGCGCAGTACATATGGAGGCAAGTGCGGCTGCGCAGCTCTCCACTCGCAAGATGGCCACCGATCAGAGCCGCGGCTGTACAGTACATATGGAGGCAAGTGCGGCTGCGCAGCTCTCCACTCGCAAGATGGCCACCGATCAGAGCCGCGGCTGTACAGTACATATGGAGGCAAGTGCGGCTGCGCAGCTCTCCGCCCCCCGTCCAGCCGCGGAGAGCTGCGCAGCTGCCCTTGCCTCCATATGTACTGCACAGCCGCGGCTCTGATCGGCGGCCATCTTGCGAGTGGAGTACGAGACGACCCGTGCAGTTGGGTCGGGCCCCGACCTGGGGGCAAAGAGAAGAATACATTTGCGGCGGAACAGAGCGGAGGGCGAGGAGGAACTTGCCCATGGATTTGAAAAAGAGACAGGTACTGATCAAAATTTTGATTTTTGGCCTCGGAAGTCCTTTAAACGGTCTGAAAACGTATGTTGCAAAAGCACCACATTTTGAAAAACTGATCCGTTTAAAACAAATTCCGATCTGCAACCTGACAAGTGTACATTGCCCCTTACAGAAGGTAGTGTTAACCTGACATCCCTGAACCTTTTTGCAAATAGTTTTATTTTTTCATAAAAAAGGAAAATGTGTCTATAGAAGGTATTTAACTTTCCATGGGCAGGGTTGTAAAATTCCTCTTACAGGGGAAAGCTATAAAACCATTACTTCTTCATAGCAAGCCTTGTTCCTCCATTTAATGAATCCCCACACATTCTTTGATTCTACAACACAGGGTAAAAAATAGCTAGTCAGAAAACAGGACGGTCATAAACTGATAACTGTCAACTAGACATTCCCGATGACCTCTCAGGGGGAGCAGGAATCAAATGTCCTCTAATTAACCTAGAAATAATTAATAGTCATTTTTACATATTTCTATCCTCTCATATCAAAATTAGCTAGATGGTCACTGGACACAACCTGAATGTGTCCAAGCAAGAAGCATTCGTCTACCACTTTCTGTTTTCTCTGACATGCAACATAATAATTAATGAATGTTTGATATCAGTGAACAGCAGAGAGCCTGAGGAACCCACAGGTCTCACCCTCTGAGGGATTTGATGTCAAGGTCCCTCTATGCCAGCACTGGGCAAACTAAGGCCCACGGGCTGGATCCAGCCTGCGTGTGCTGTTACTCCGGCCCGCCGACAGGCGACTGAATTCCTGCAGAGTTGTGTGTGGGGGTTTTGAAACACACCTCAATCACAGAATCCATGGCAACAGGACGTCACAGGAAGTCGGGACGTGCCAGAGTATTACATGCTGGCAGCCAGTGTGTAATACGCTGGCATGTTCCAACATCATGTCATGTGATGTTCTGTCGCCATGGAGACGGGACATGGGAATCAGTGATCGAGGTGAGTTTCAAATCTCCCACCGCCCGCTCACAACTCTGCAGGGAGGGAGGGGGTAGGGGGGTTGGAATATAAGGAATGCGGCCCACAGCATGAGGTCTGGGCCATTTAAAATTTGCCCTGCTCTATGCCAATCCATACCATCAAGTATTTGGCAGCCCAATGGGAAATGGACTTTTATTTTTGGACTATTACCCACAGAACTTTCCATCTTCTGTTTGGACTTACAATTCTATAGACTGCTCAGACTGTATCCAGTTACCATTTTCATTTTTTATCTCTATTTTACTATAGCAATCTGTTCATTGTTAGATACTTTTTGACATGTTTCTGTATTCATTTTTATGCATTTATTTTATTATAAAATATAACAATTAAAAATTGGTTATCTAAGTGCTTGTCCTGAATATCTTCTGTAAACACTCCTGCCTTTTCAAAGGAAATGTTACCATCACTGTTTTATTGATATATATTGTCATAACTAGAGAGGTTGTTGAAATAACCCTTTTTCCTACAGGACTATTCATTTCAGGACAATTGATACGGCGCTCCTAATGGAATCTACAGTGTCAGAGGTGCAGGAAGGGAATGCGGAGAAGTTTGTTAATGACTACTATTCAAAGCATCTATAGAAGTGATTATTATGAGCACAGGACCAATAGAGAGCTAATACTGTGGTTGAGGGAGAGCCCTCCGGGGCCCCTCTGGCCCAAGAGCCCTGATGCAGTCGCAACCTCTGCAACCCCTATTGCTACGCCCCGGGCCAGAGTTAGTATTGTGTATTCGCATGCTAATGCTAATTGGTGGCAGCTTACTCGATCTCTATACAAGATTGCAGATTTTATTGATTGTACATACAATAAAACTTGTATTGTGTGTGGATTTACCAACCAATCCAAAATTCCCTCAGCACCTGAAAACGGAATGGTAATCTGCGGCAAAAGGAACAGGAATCGGAGAGTGACGTCACAGGGAGTGCTTTAGCAAGTATAAAGGGAAGTCTGAAAATCCCTTTTAAGAGATGTGTAGTAGTGGGAAAAATATTGCTGGTAAAAGGTATAGATCTGTGATATAAATAACTCCAGCTCTAAGTGATTGTCAGATAGGAAAATAATAATTACAGCTCATTTTACTTTGGAACAAATATACAACTCATATGTATTTAACATTTGTGATGTTCCTTGCAGTGCTGGGCCGAAATTACGCATTAGCGTAATTACGCATCGTAATTCAATGTAAATTTACGCGTAACTTACGGTCTTACGCGTAATTATTTACACGTAAGCAGTAAAGTGGTATTGTAATTACACTGTCTACCGTAATTGCTAGGTATGCGTAATTTTACGAACACTTACGTGTAATTTTACGCGTAATTACTAACGTAAAAACTCCCCTTTTCTAAGAGTAGCCAATCAGTCAACATCCTAAGCAACCAGTAGTATTTTCTCCCGCCCTTCAGTATAAGCGTACGTTTTGACGCATATGAATGATATGTACGCAATAACTGTCACATTGATGGCTATTGCGTACATATCGTCCGTATGCGTCAAAAAATATGCATTAATGGGTATTACAGCACTACGCGTAACATCGTAGTGTAAGCACCTACATTACGGTATCCTTACGCGTAACTGCTTAAGTTTACGCGTAATTACAGTGATGTACCGTAGATAATTTACTACGCCGTAACCGTAATTGCGTAATGCGTAATAGTAAAATTACGCGTAATGATCCGTAAGCGTAGATTTTTCCATTACGACCAGCACTGGTTCCTTGATGTTCACAGAGTGTCCCCCCCAACCATCCAGTGCAGAAGTAAGAAAGTAGAATGGCTCAGTTTAAATTTCAGCATTTACAGGGCAGTGTTAGTTGTGCAAAAATGGCACACTTTCCTAGACAGTGCATGAAACAATGGGCACAACAATAGGTATAGGTATGGCAGCCATAGCAGCTGCTATGGGACCCGGGAAACAGAGGTTCCTTAACTGATCTAACCTGTTTATGGCCTATTTTAATTGTTGTTTCATCCTGTGACCACCAAACACTTGTGCAAAATCAAGTGTGGGTGGTGGGTGTGAAGATGAATTCATATATGGCAATGTAACTGCACTTTGGGCTTGTTTCACTAAGACAAATAGCTTGCCTTATCAGAGTTAACATGTCTTATCAGAGTCAACGCGCCTTATCAGAGTTAATATGCCTTATCAGCGTAGGATAGCGAGCGCTACGAACGTATGCTAATTGGCAATGACGAGAGCTCCACTCGTACTGCCCTGAGCCGCTGCGGGTCCAATCACTTTAAAGGACATTATCCCAGCACTTTGATTGGCCCAATAGGCTACCTGTCACTTGAAAGGAAACTTGACAGGCAGCCTATTGGGCCAATCAAATACGGGGATAATGGGCCATATGCAATTCATTTTTTCACCCGAGTTTTCTCCTGGGTGATATTTTCAAGCTTGTCAATAAAATGCCTACTAAGCCACCAGAAAGCAAGAAAATACTCAACATAATTTTGATAGTACCTTTTCACCTACTTTTTGGTACTTTTTTTGTTGAAAAGTGATGAAAAGTTATTTTAATTGGAAGATGAAAAATTATCTTCTGGGAGAAAAGTCAGGTGAAAAAGTGAATTGCATATGGGCCAATGTCCTTTAAAGTGATTGGACCCACAGGGGCTCAGGACAGGATGAGTGGAGCTCTTGTCATTGGCAAATAGCAGGCATACGCTCGTTATGCTACTCTGATAAGGTATGTGAACTCTGTTAAGGTGTGTCAACTCTCATAAGGCATGTTAACTCTGATAAGGCATGCTATTTGTCTTAGTGAATTAACCCCAAAATGTCTTATGCATCTTTAGTCGCCATGCTCACTCACATCAATGCTCATGGAGAGAGGGAGGACCTCATTGCTCTATCATGGCTATCGCCAGAGGTCCCACCACAGTATTTTCTGTAGTACTTTTGTAGCTATACATCCAAGTATAATGTTCAGGAAGAAGCAATCAATGGCTGATATTGCCTCCTATTCTTCACAAATCCCCACTCCCACTTTTTTCCTACACATCCCTCAACTCTCCTCCAAATAGGCAGCTGGAGCAAATACCCTTCCTGAATTGCTAAAACTACTGTTAGGTGGCAAAGTTTTGCAATCAGGGATGGTCGCAGTCAGCCAACTTCGCTACGCTGGAAATATGCATAGTTTTACGCAATTACGCTTCGCCAAACTACGGCTTTGAAATCAAATATTCGCTTCATATGCATTTAGTAGACTACGCGTTAAAGTATGCAATTACACGTAGTGTGAAGCGTAGTGTATGTGGATGCTTATGCCCGCATGCAGAAAATGTTACGCATTAATTCCTTTGTAAAATGCTTATACAGGGAACTCTTCTATGCGTACATTCCCCTTTCCAAAGCATGAATTTGTATGCATACAATAGCATGCGGAAAATTAGACGCTACACATGTTAACTACACATAGTGGGCGTAAGGCCCCGTTCACACTTGCGTTTTGGCAAGTAAACGGACCAGATCCTGATCGGATCCTGATCGGATCCTGATCGGATCCTGACCTGATCCTGATCAGAACCATACAGTTCCGATCCGGATCCGGTCTGTTTGTATCAGGCATGCATCAGGCTGCCATCCGGATCCGTGGGCAAAAAATAGTTAAATATAAATAAAAAAATGTTCGGGTCAGCAGAAGGTGCACCTGGTGCACATGTACAATCAGGTTCCTCCGCTGTAGGCCTCACCTCCACCTCCGACATTCTGCCAAACAGCTCCAGCACGTCTGTCACTGCTGCTTCACTCCAGACATGCTTGGACCATGTGTCCCCATCCGAAATGGCCGCTTGGATACGCATAGGAAGTGGGGTAGAACGTCAGGTTTTTGTAGGCAGTGTGTTCTGTGCCTTCCGTTTCCCATTGGATTCTGTGTTCTGGATGGTGCTGTCAGGCTCAGGTCAGGCTCCGGTCCGGGTGCGTGGGCCGGAGATCCGGACCCAAAAAATAGCGCATGTTGGAAAAGAGTCCGGAGTCCGGATCTGGTCCGGCTCTGTACTGTACGGAACGTACGTATGTGAACGTCCGCATAGCCTTTGCATTGCTATGCGGAACGTACGTTCCGTTTGTACAGTATGCGGTCCGGATCAGATCCGGAAAATCCGGATAGCGAACGCTAATGTGAACCGGGCCTTAGCTACGCATAGCGGTACTTCGCTACGCGTAAATTCGTAAGCATAGTTTTGAAACTTCACCTATGAACTACAATGTGTAGATGCGAACTACGATGCGTAAATTCTCACTGGCATAGTTTCTACTCATCCCTGTTTGCAATCCTCCTGGTTCCTATCAAACCATGGTAAGTTAGGAACTGCATAATTGCAGTGGCATGAACAAATTATATTTTTATAACAACATTTTTTTTTTAAATATATTTCTATAAAGTAGAACAGCCTTAATTTATTAAAATGCAATGAGATTTTTTGTTATTGTTGTTCTGTGAACAAAACACATGAAAACAGACTCCAGAAGTCAGAGGAGGCCTTCATTTTAGGAGTGGCCTGGCAGCCCTACTATTTTCTGCCGTGGTTATCTGCAATGCACATCTTGCTATTAAGGACCCTAGAAACGGTTTTGGTTGGGAGGATTCTTGTGTAATGCACTAAAATCTGTCCCTGTAAGTGTGAATTTGAATTACAGTTCATAATAGAAGATTGTAGAGGACAGAATTGCGGGATAGTCTGGGGTGTAACTACAAATCATGGGGCCCCCCAGCAACACATTGATGTGGCCCTCCAATGTTTACATCTGCTCCCCTTGCCTTCCCTTGGTTACTCTCAAAATCTGGGGGCCCATCTTACAGGGATCATAAAACAAGTGTGCCCATCATAATCTTCACACCCGTAACACATGTAGCCAGGACTGGTTTTACATAAGGCACTGTAGGCACAAGCCTACAGGCGCCTGATGGAAAAGCGGCTCACTCCCCTCCTTGAGTGCCACCCTCCCTCCTTCCCCATGCAGAGTCCTGATGAGCATGTAAATGAGAGGTTACTCACCCTGCATTTTGCATTCCACTGATAATATCTCCCTTCAGTCAGGGGCACCAGTAGCTACTTAACCCATTCGCGTTCCGTTGTTTTCACTTGAGAAATGTTCACCTCCCATTTATTACTTATTAGCCTATAACTTATCACAATGAACTGATCTATATCTTGTTTTTTCCGCCACCAATTAGGCTTTCTTTGGGGGGGTACATTTTGCTAAGAGCCACTTTACTGTAAATGCATTTTAACAGGAAGAATACGAAAAAAACTGAAAAAATTCATTATTTCTCAGTTTTCAGCCATTATAGTTTTAAAATAATACATGCCTCTATAATTAAAACTCACGTATTGTATTTGCCCATATGTCCCGGTTATTACACCATTAAAATTATGTCCCTATCACAATGTATGGTGACAATATTTTATTTGGAAATAAAGGTGCATTTTTTCCGTTTTGCATCTATCACTATTTACAAGTTTAAAATAAAAAATATATAAATATTTCATCTTTACATTGATATTTAAAAAGTTTAGACCCTTAGGTAAATATTTACATTTTTTTTTATTATTGTAATGTTTTTTTTTTGTTTTTATATTAAACATTTTATTTGGGTATTTTTGGGAGGGTGGGATGTAAACAATAGTTTTATAATGTAAATGTGTCTTGAGTTTTATTTTTTTTACTTTTAGTTGTAGTTTTACTTTTTGGCCACAAGTTTGTTTACATGACGTCACTCTAAGCGTAACATACACTTAGAGAGACGCATGGGGGAGGTAACAGCCAGAAAAAGCTAAGCTTCTGAGAGAAGCTGTCGCTTTTTCAGCGGGGGAGAGGAATTAGTGATCGGGCACTATAGCCCGATTCACTGATTGCCTGGCTAACGAACCGCGGGCCGGGAGCGCGCATGCAGATCAGCCGTGGGAGTGCGCATGGTTCCTGGACGTAGTTTCTACGTCCAGGAACTAAAACATGTTAAGATTGAGGGTACTTCTAGTTACAATGGGGCACCTGTAGCTATCTATGACGGGCAAGGGGAGTAAGGGAGAAGTGAAAGCTGGGACAGTCAGTACACTTGTAGGTTCATGAAGGGTGAAGTCTAAGGTGCAGGGACATCTGTGCCTATAGGCTCCTGTGAGGTAAATCTGGGCCTGCGCATAGTCACAAAAAAAACCTGATCTTGAGTATCACACGGAGGGAAGGTTAGTAGGTGGAGGCCCCCAATGCCACTCGGCCCTCCTGCTGTCGCAGGGACTGCTCCCCTGTACTGGTGATAGGAGACAGTACTTTCCAGAAGCACTATGAAATGAGTGCTGATTTTTTTTTTTTTTTTTTTTATAAATAGACTATGAAAATTGCATGCTGCAGGAACCTTAGTGCAATTCAGACGGGCTGGCCATTGTAGATTTAGGCAGCGTTTCCTCGCGTTTCCTCGCTCCTCTCATATGCAGCTCTAGCGGAAACAGGCCCTAAGTGTTATGCGTATATAGGTGGGGTTGGTGTTAGGCATAGGTAGAAGGAATTAGTTTTAGGTTTACCACTCTTCACCTACTTTCCATCTCTGCCACTAAAGCCTTTGGGGCTGCATCATATGGGTGCAAGTATATATACAGGTCCTTCTAAAAAAAATTAGCATATTGTGATAAAGTTGATTATTTTCTGTAATGTACTGATAAACATTAGACGTTCATATATTTTAGATTCATTACACACAACTGAAGTAGTTCAAGCCTTTTATTGTTTTAATATTGATGATTTTGGCATACAGCTCATGAAAACCCAAAATTCCTATCTCAAAAAATTAGCATATTTCATCCGGCCAATAAAAGAAAAGTGTTTTTAAAACAAAAAAAGTCAACCTTCAAATAATTATGTTCAGTTATGCACTCAATACTTGGTTGGGAATCCTTTTGCAGAAATGACTGCTTCAATGCGGCGTGGCATGGAGGCAATCAGCCTGTGGCACTGCTCAGGTATTATGGAGGCCCAGGATGCTTCGATAGTGGCCTTAAGCTCATCCAGAGTGTTGGGTCTTGCGTCTCTCAACTTTCTCTTCACAATATCCCACACATTCTCTATGGGGTTCAGGTCAGGAGAGTTGGCAGGCCAATTGAGCTCAGTAATACCATGGTCAGTAAATCATTTACCAGTGGTTTTGGTTTGTGTGTAATGAATCTAAAATATATGAAAGTCTAATGTTTAACATTACATTACAGAAAATAATGAACTTTATCACAATATATATATATAAATACAGAGGGTGCTGCAGCACACAACAGGAAAACAGTGACAGGGGCTCTTGGTTACGCTTTAACGCGTTTAAGCTCACCAACTGCGCCAAAGTGTCCCTGATCTGGTGAGTCCTACTCTAACCAGGCAAAAATGCTAGTTTTTATCAGCGTTCTAGTGGGAACCATGCCAAAAGCCTAGGGGCCAGCTAAATGGGAGAAATGAAATTAAAAACACCTCACCTTCTACTAGCTACTAACTGAACTATGAGCACCGCTCATTTATATGCTTAACTGTGCTAGAGATGGGTGTGGTTATGCACGCTCACAGGGGAAAATAATATATGTCAGGGGATGAGCAGCACAAACCAAATTTTATGCAAAACTATACTTTGGCGCAGTTGGTGAGCTTAAACGCGTTAAAGCGTAACCAAGAGCCCCTGTCACTGTTTTCCTGTTGTGTGCTGCAGCACCCTCTGTATTTCTTATGGAGTCTGGGGACCTCCAGTGCTGCGTGCATGGTAGTTGCATGCTTTGCATAGTATTGCATAAAATTCGGTTTGTGCTGCTCATCCCTTGGCTTATATATATATATATATATATATATATATATATATATATACATATATATACATATATATATATATGTATATATATATATATATATGTATATATATATATATATATATATATATATATATATATATATAGCCTATGGATATACTGTACAGGGGCAACAAGAGAGGTTGGTTAACATCTCATTTGGTGTTTTGCTTTTTTTTCTTGAAGATTTCACTTCTCAGTGGACTGAGCATATACATTTTTCCCGAACAATTTTCAATATTCACCATCATTTGACGGGAGGAAGACTTGTGCAAATGTTAAATATGTACCATAAAGCGCCACAGATTACGTAAGAGCAATGTAAATAGAGGTAATAAAATCATTCCCTGTTTACACAATAGCAATAAAAGAACTCAAGTGTTCAGACTTAAAAACACGCAGCAATAATTTATGTGCACAGTAAAGATATGTAAAACGGTACGCACATCCCTCCGTGACCCTGCAAATGTAACCCGTATTAGCTAAACTTACCCATTGATATTCTTTACCTCAATGTCAGCCAGATCCTAACCTCGTCAGCAGCTGCCAACGTAAAAAAGAAAATAAAACATTTATCTTTTGCAATAATTCACAGAATACCTAAAAGAGTTAATTACAGACTGCTTTCCCTGGCTTGTCAGCTTGATTAAATTTGGAGTTCCAAGATGAATTGGCCCAAATTCATTAGTGTTCCTGGGTGCATACATTGGTCAAGGTCAAGTGAAGCACATTGACTGTGTAGTATTGGGGGAAGGGGCCAAAAAAAAAAAAAAAAAGAGGAGAAGGTGGACTCTGAGATTTCTAGAAACTTTGATAGTTTTTAACTTAATAAATCTTGACAGCCTAATCATGGCTAAGCCTTTGCTGTGATACTTGCTATAGATGGAGATGCTAGACATATTTAAAGAGATCTCAGCATCCAGAAGCAGCGGAGGGCTCAATCCAAACGCACTATTGGGCTGTAGGAGAAAGTGTACAAAGGGAGGGATAAAAAGCTACACAGCATTTCCATCTCTTGACATCTCCAACAGCCTAAGATACAAAATATGATAAGGCTCCCGCTGAGCTAATAAGCCTAACAAATGTCTGTGTCCATGAAGTAGATGAAGTGGAATCAAGAAGTGGGGGCTGTTGTATGAACATAAGACAGCACCCAGGGTATAATGACTCTGCACAAAGCTGCTAGGATGGACCCCTCAAGGTAAAAAGAAAAAAAAAGAGAGAGGCAGAGAGAATAAAAGAGGTTTTCTGTTCCTTACTAGTATGAAAGAAAAAAATAAACCTTGACACAAACTATCACACACCGAAAATAAAATAAAGTTATCTAGAAACAGATTTTGAAGAAAAGTCAGCAGAAGACAATATTTCATATGATTTGCAGAGCTATGACTTTATTAACAGGTTTTTTATGACTATAACATATTTTGGTGCTGGTTAAGTTATGATAAATTGATAAATCTGAAAGTCCCTCATATAAACAGTCGGTAGTGTCTGTCATCTATTATTACCATGGAAAGTGCACAGATATTGTTAGGCAATGCATAATATATACACTATAAGGGGCATGTGATTATATATATATATATATATATATATATATATATATATATATATATAATTTTTTTAACATTCCTGCGTATTTAAAGACATTCCGTGTGATGACAGTGATTCATGGCTGACCTTCATTGCACATCTCTTTTACTCTTTTAGTAAATCACTTCCATGAAGTCGTAATAATAATAATTACTTTTCTATTTTTCAGCATAGCACACAGTAAGACCAGCAGCACCTCTCCCCTTCTTCCTCCTTGTAATGGGTAACATTACTGGTTGCTAGGTGACCAGTCCTGCCACATCAGTCGGAGATCGGTGCTGCTCAGTCTTTATAGCCCATGTCCAGGCACAGCTCTAAAAATACCATTTTATTATTAGGCATTTATATAGCACTGAGACATACACAGGGGTGTGGATCAGGAACCATAGTGTGGCCTCTGGTCTGGAGTAGCCAGCACCTGGTAGAGGACAGTAGGGTAGCACAGATGCTCAGAAGCAGCCTTCATATCAGAACAGCGTTTTTCCTTTATCGTGTTACATTTAGTTTAAAGTGACCCAGGATGAACCTCGGGTTAAAAAGACATACTTACCTAAGAAGAGGGAAGCCTATGAATCCCATGGAGGCTTTTTACACCATTTTCACACCATTTTCCCAACGGCTCACAATGTGATCCCATACATAGGCTGATGCCTATGCATGGGTAGTGTAGTGTATGTATCGCAGTCTAGGGCTACTTTAGCGGGGGAGGGGGGGAATAAAAGAAATATGCTTTTATTTATTTTTTAATCATCTTTTAAATTAATAAAAAAAAATTGCAGCAGCAATCAAATACAACCAAAAGAATGCTCTATTAGTGGGAAGAAAAGGAGGTAAAATTCATTTGGGTGCTAAGTTGTGTGACCGAGCAATAAATGGAATTGTAAAAAAAATCGCCTGGTCACTGGGGGGTGTACACTTGTGGTCCTCAAGTAGTTAAAAAGCTAATATTTGGTTATTATGATTAATAAGATGGAATATATTGCACTTAGTTTTTCACCTTGGTTGGACTATAAAGACTTTGCTGTGTTCACTGCAGTACTGTATAGTACTGTACAGTATTGTATTATACATGCCATACTTTTGTATCAGAACATTCTTCTGAAATTCAAGTCTCCGGCCCTTAACCAACAGCCCATTGCATTATTATTTGTTATCACATATTTCATGAATGTTCAGATTTGTAAATGTTTGTAATTCTGTGAAAGTAATCACAACTTATAGTTTTATTTAATATAAAAAGTATGAAATATTTTTTAAAGCGGACCTAAACTCAGAATTTCCTCTCTGCTCTAAAAAATAAACAGCATAATAACTTTTAAGGAAAAAACATTTCTTTGTTTCAACTTATAGAACTCCAACAAATGTCCTACAGTGTTAACGTCTTGGTTTCCTGGGAGCACAGAAAAGGTTAACCTCCTGTGTTTTCATATTAACCCAGAACAAGGGCACACCTCAGCACAGTGCAGACAGCTGACAGCCTTGATTTACAATTCCTGATTACTTGCAGATAAGGGAGAATTAGACAGGCTGTCCTTGTCTGCTGTGCAAGAGTTTAGGTCCACTTTAAAGCATAACTCTATGAAATATTCCTGAATAGGGCATGCAATGGGAATAGCGTTTGTAATTTAGACTTTTGAAATGTTTTTGTTCTTCAACAATCAGCCAGAGAAATTCTAAGCACTTTTTCTATCATCTGGTCAACTCACCTCTTTGAATGAGTCTGTAGCTAGGCAGAAAAACTGCTTATTTCTATAACAGCTTCAAGAACAAAAGTGGTATCTTTAAAAAAAAAAAATTCTGAGAACAACAGCTTGTTAAAAAACTATTTATTTCACTCTTTGATATCAAGCATTAGAAAATTCAGTCTTTGATCTACAGCACAAAATCTTTAAATACATATTGTAAGCAAATTAAAACACTGTGTAAATATTAATTGCAATGATTGATGTTTTTTTACAAAATCAACCACCTTGAAGACACCTGTTTCAGCCTGTTTTGCCTTTCACCCTTGTTTCACCCTTGTTTGACTCTGAAAATTTGGCAGCTTGCTATTGTTAGTCTCAGCATCCAAATGGTCAGTGCATTCAAGTGAACTTTGTCACTTTAGTAAACATCAACAAATATCTCACCCCTATTATTTTAAATACATTTTCATAATTGCATAAGAAAAGAGGATGAAGTAGAGCTATCACAGTTTATTCTTCACTAGGCCCTCTGTGATGCTCAGTGTAAAGACAGTGACCTCTAGTGGATGGAGGAAGCAGGAGCAAATGAGTATCAGCAGAGTTCTACCTAGATGGTAAGCCATGGGACTGGAGTAGAGCAAAGTCGCATGCATGTGCTGGGGCAATAATACCTACAGGAAGAAAAGGTGGATTGCCAAGTACTATGGTTGACTAAGTCTATCAGTACTGCACTTGCTTTGTCTACTTACATGGTCACTTTAAATAAAACACTGTGACATGCTACTTATTACCATCTGGCACTAGTTATTTTACAACTCCGTGTATTTTAACTTTACAAATTATAATTGACAACATTCATTGTGAAAGTCTTTTATTCAAGACTTCAGTGTTCTAGCCATTGTTTTACTATTTTATTAGTAAAGACTTCTAATTCAGGTTGCGCAAAGTACTCAAAGGCTGGAATTCCTGAAAGAATGAACATAGAAATACGTTAATTAGCTCAAGGTTTAACCAACATAGACAGGAAAAAGTAAATGGAACGAAGGTCTGTAAACATTCTTTGTCTCTGAGCATGGCAGAAAAATAAGAATATGTGGAACGCAAAAAACACACCTCCTCATCTTACATAACTTTAATGTATACATTGGAAAGCCATGGTATAAACAAGCGAATATCTTTTCATTTCTGTGTAAGTCAAGAGAGTTCATTAATATGAACTGTTTATGGAATTGTCCAACAGCTGTATATCAAAGACGTAGAAAATGGAATACACACGAGTTTCAGTCACAACACTTGAGAGTTTGAAGTACAAATATTCTTTTGCAAGTGAATAAAAAAAAAAGTGAATTTTCACCAGAGTCATTTTCACTATGAAAATGCTATTTTCGATTTCGAGAAAATATTTGTGAAAATAAATTGTATTATCGCAATATTGTAAAGTAAACACATTTTTCTTTCTGATGCAGAAATTTGAGAAAAACATGAAAATTATTTTTTCTACGGTGATAATTTGCAAAAAGCATGAAAAAGTGAGCAAGGCGGCAGATCCCGCAGCGTTGCCCGCAGAGACGAAGGCCAATTGGGAAGCAGCTTCCTGTTGACGTCACGTCAGGTGACGCCCCAATGTGGAGCGGGGCGCACTCTCCTGTCAGGTCCGCTCCACATTGGGGCGTCACCTAATGTGACGTCAACAGGAAACTGCCTCCCAATTGGCCGGCGTCTCTGCGGGCAACACTGCGGGATCCGTCCCTTGCAGCGTGTGGTTAGCCGCTCCTACTGCTCACCGATTGGAGCAGCAGCTCTTTGCATAGTAAGTAGTAGTTCCCCATTAGGTCCGCGCGGTGGATGGAAGGGGATTGGTCGCTATAATGCGACTCTGCAGAGCTGATTGGCTATGGTGCAATGAATGTCCTATATAAGCAGTATAACGCTGAGTATGTTTGTAGATACTGACTGAACTTGACAAAGGAGGTTAGTCCTCCGAAACATTGTTGTATAACATGTCAGTTATTCTTCAATAAAGTAAAAGAGCATAACACTGGATGGTGCTGGACTGATCTTCATTTATTTATCACGATCATTCGTGAAAAATTCAGCAAAATACAAACTTATTACCTATAGAAGGAAATCACACTTGGAACACTGCGCTCATATAAGGGACTACTCAATCTTTAAGGAATTTATGCTGTGAATCAACTTAAATTTTCATGCAAAAGTCCATGTACAAGCACCCAATAACCAATAGTGTGCTGCTGTATTCAATATACACAATATAGAATGAAATCACACTTGGAAAACTGCACTCATATAGAGGACTCCTCAATCCTCAAGGAAATTGTACTGTGAGTCAGTTAAGATTTTGTGCAAAAGGACATGTACAAGCACCACATACACACTACAGAGTCCTGTATCATGTAACAGGTGTGGAGCGCTGCTATTCAGTGTGTGTACCACTCATAGACATAAATAGAAGATAATAGCTGTGCTTCTGTTTGTGCTTGTATTTCTTCCGATATAAAACAATCAACGGGTAATACAACACCAACCTTCAGTTGGGGACTCACTGGATGGTGCGGCCTTCAGGGCCCGATGTCGCGTTTGGGGTATTGGCCACCCCACAGCCTCTGTGGCACCTCCCGTCCGGTCCTTCAGGGACTCAAGTTCATCACCAGCTGTTCGTAATAAAAATGGAGACTCCTCATCGCGTAAAAGTCTAATTGTGGCTTTATTTGTTTTAAAATATGTATATATATGCAAGAATGATCAGCAAAAACGTAAACAAGTTCCAGTAATAAGTGTTCCCAACATGGAATAATAACAACTCAATATGAGCAATTAGGGATCACTTAAAGCAAAGTAATGCACTTAGATGGGGTGGGTAGAGCACCCAGGGACCACCTAACAGCCAGCCCGGTGTCCACTGATGTCAATCCCGCTATCAGTGCTAATACTGCTCACTGGAAGGAACAAAAACAGCTCCTACACGAATACCACCAGTCGTGTCCGACCAGACATTCGCGCTTACGCCACGCCGCGACTCCGCTCAACGTTTCATTGCTACGGCAACTCATCGGGGGCTACGGAGCCCTGGCGCGTGATGCCTTAAATAGAGAAACAGCCTATGCGACTGCGCCCAGCTTGTAAGCCTGGGCTGCAGGACCTCTGCAAGATGCATAAGGCTGCTAAGGTCCTCAAGCTGTATTGTAAGGCGAAAAGGCATTATGCTGCCACCGTGGGGCTAAAAGTAAATATCACAGCCTCATGCATAATGCCTAAAGTATTCCCTTTACAGGCATAACATCCCATGGACCAAATAATAGCAATCAAGAGTATGCATATTACACAATCCAAAAACGGGTAACTTAAACTAACTTATACTCAGAGCCACATTAGCAAGTTACTCTGCCAAATCTCATTAACAAACACCTCTAAAACATCCCCAACCACAGCGCATCAAATGGCAGTAAGGAAATAGGCACAAATGTGTGGCCCCCCCACACACGCAGCACCCCATCCCCCCCCCCCCCGAAGGGGCCACACAATGGGGGACCCCAGATGGGTGAACCCCATTCCTCCCACCCAGCACTATTATGAAGTGATCTAACTATTATTAATGAAACAATTCAGGTCAATGTTATGCCCGGCCAGCATAACGTCGACATGTTTCACACTACTGTTATGTTGCTCCACCGTTTCTTTACTGCCATTTGATGCGCTGTGGTTGGGGATGTTTTAGAGGTGTTTGTTAATGAGATTTATCAGAATATTGCAACAGTATTGCCATGCATAGACAGCGCATGGCAATATTACCCTTACTTCCAGCAACAGTACCATGAGTTATGCTATTAGCGCAGCTCACAGTACTCGAGTAGCGTAATGGCTGCTACGGTAATGTGTGTTGCTAACGTTACCATACCATAGCAACGGCTGTGCTAGTCAAGTAACTTGCGTAACTCACAGTACTGCTGGCGAAAGAAGGATAATATTGCCGTGCACCCTCTGTCAATGGCAATATGATGGCTGGCATGTACATAAATCCCCAGGTCCCATATTTAAAGTGAAAGAAATGGAAAGTAAAGAGCGGACATTTTAGAAGCACAGATTTCAAACATCACCACACAATGCAGTTAGCAATCAGCATAGGCTAACAGCTTTTACTTTACATACTAGTAGTAAAAGTATAGTAAAACATAAAATGCACAAAATTGCAGTAATACTGCTGCGTTCAGACAGCGCACTGCAATTTTAGCACTACTTTCGGCAGCAGGTACTGTGAGTTACACTATCAGCGTGACCCGTGGTACTCAAATAGTGCAACCCTTGCTACGGTAATGTGCATTACTATTGAATGTTAACGTTAGTAACGCTTGTTACTGTTTAGCAATGGTCACACTACTTGAGTTCTGTGGTTTGTGCTACATTGGAAAAAGTCATTTACTGTGCATTTTATTCTAGGACAAACTGGGTATGTCTGGGTACATACACAGTATATTTTCAATGCTTTTCATCATAGTGGTCTTTTAAGGGCAACATCCAATATGTTATCAGATGGGGCTCCTTCTAGGCTAAAGGATTTACGTATCACTAATTGGTTATTTACCTGGATACGGCTGTGCACACCCAATATTATATCAGATGTCAGCAGTAGAGATGGTCAATGTGTTGATGCAAATTGTATATAAATGTACACAGCTTGGAATTAAACCAATCAAAATCATCAGCTCTTTCACATGAGTGGTCCAACTAGGCCCATATGCAATTAACTATTTCTCCTAAGATTTCTCCTAGGTGACATTTTTATCCTTGTCAATAAAATGCCTTTTATTTTCCCTGGCTTAGGTAGGTTAAGTAGGGGCAGGTGTCCCCCAGGATAAGCTAGTTAGGTGTAGGTGCTCCCTGGGATAGGCTAGGTAGGTGCAGATGTCCCCCGGTAAAGGCTAGGTAGATGCAGGTGTCCCCCAGGATAGAATAGATAGGTGCAGCTGTCCCCCAGGATAGGCTTGGTAGGTGCAGGTGTCCCCCAGGATAGGCTAGGTAGGTGCAAGTGTCCCACGGGATAGGCTAGGTAGGTGCAGGCGTCCCCTGGGAAAGGCTAGGTAAGTGCAGGTGTCCCCCGGGAAAGGCTAGGTAGGTGCGGGTATCCCCCAGTATAGGCTAGATAGGTGCAGGTATCCCCCAGGATAGGCTGGTTAGGTGCAGGTGTCCCCCAGGATAGGCTAGGTAGGTGCAGGTATCCCTCAGGATAGGCCGGTTAGGTGTCCCCCCAGGATAGGCTGGGTAGGCATCCCCCAAGGATAGGCTAGGTAGGTGTCCCCCAGGATAGGCTAGGTAGGAGCCCCCCAGGATAGGCTGGTTAGGTGCCCCCAGTATAGGCTAGGTAGGTGCCCCCCAGTATAAGCTAGCTAGGCACATGAGCCCCACAGTATAAGTTAGTTAGGTGCAGGGGCTCCTGTACATTATAGGCAGCATCAGTAGTGTTAGGAATATTGACCTCCACCCCGACCCCCCTAATCCCCCCCTAATAGATACATACCGAGCTGCATTCCAGCGAGCGCTCCAGCCTCTCTACACAGCTCCACATATCTTGCGCTATGCGGAGGATCGGGACTAGTGTCATGTGACGTCAGATGTATTGTAGAGTGCTGTGTAATTTGATGGAGCTTGTACATCAAGCTAATAATAAGCTTATAATAACAATAACCTTCCTACTAGCAAGACAATGTAACAATAAGGACCAGTAGTCATATGTGGTAAAATTAATTCTTTAACCACTTCACCCCAAAGGCGTTTTTACCCTAACGGACAAGAGCGATTTTAACCTTTCAGTGCTCATCATCACAATTAAATGATATCTGTATTCAGTAATTACTTTATTTTCTATGCATTTTAGAGGGAAAAACAAGGAAAAAATGAAAAAAATACACTATTTCTCCAATTTCATCCCCTATAGTTTGAATATAAACACTGCTACTGTGCATAAAACCCACACATTTTATCTGCCTATTTGTTCTGGTTATCACAAGATTTTAATTATGTCCCTAGTACAAAGTATGGTGACAATATAATACTTGGAAAAAAAGGTTTTTTTTTCACTATTTTGACATGCAAGTGCACGCGTGCGGGAGCGTGCATGCGCGCACGTGCATGCATGCACGTGCACGCGCACAGTGGCAGCAGCACTGTCTGACTTATAAAAACGTGCTGGAGCCATGAAGAGGCTCTAGTAGGATGTTTTTATAAGTCAGGTTGTCATTAAGTGGTTAAGAAATACTATAAAGCTGATCTAAAGAGGACAAATATATAGGGATGTAGTAGAGTAGTGTTTTTGTCAACTATAAAGGTGTTTCACTTTAAAAAAAAATGTTTTATGTTTTTAAGCTTCCAAAAGATCTCTAAAATTTAAGCAAATAGTTTTTCTTCAAGGCAAATCAAACATATGTGGTAAAAGACTATTTATATAAATGTCCGCGTATATTGTACTTATTGGATCTATTTAAAAACTGTTTACATCAAATGAATAATGAAATGACTTTTCTCCAATATCAGGAGTCTGCTGGCCATAGCTCAGGCTGTTGAGCTGAAAAAATTAGCAAGACTGTGTTGATACTGTATATCTCAGCAGGTCATTTTATGAATGATACTAGCACAGGAGGCAAACAAATTAGGGTTGTCATGGAAACCTGAGTCTGTATAAGAGGAGAAAAAGAAAATGTTGCACCCTGGAAGATTCGCAGCTAAGACAGATTCTTTATTCTTAGGCCTTTGAAATATGGAATGGCTTGAAAGTACAAAGCCAATACATTTACGCACCAAGTGTATTATTGGGCCCTGACACTAGAATCATGCGCCCCGTGTTTATAGTAAGGTTCTTGGGTCTCTAGCTCTTTGACACCATTTTGGTAAGTTTAGGCATGGGGATGCAGTCAATTGACATTTCATTAATAGCCAGGATATAACCAACTCTAGCCTCCACATCTTAGACAGGAAGTCATATGCACATAGAGGTCATGTAAACGCTCAACAGTTCAGAAAGTAGCATCACTTCCTAAAAAAACAAACAAACAAAAACAACCACTCAGAGTCTCTACACAACTGCTGTTTGTGTAAAGCTGAATACTTACCTAAAGATCGATCACATAACCTCATAGCAATGCCTACCGATGAACAAGGTTTCTCAACCCATCTTCCTACCCATGAGAACACACAACAGCACACGATGGGTGCAAACGGGAGGTCAAACAATCACTGTACTTTGCGCGTGAGTCATCTGGGATCTTAAAGATTCCATCCGTTATGATCGTCATTATTGCGATATGTCATCAAATGTCATACTTGTAAAATAGCACCTGAACCCACATCACGAGATTGTGGAAACAATAGCTTGTTGCCCAAAAAAATCACCTTTCTGCATAAAAATCGTCGTAAAAAATTGCTTAGTGGTTACGGGCCACAACACTTAAATTGCATTTACAGGTGTCCACCAACATCGAATAAAATCTGGTATGTTAGGGAGAGCAATGCCGGACCAATGCTTGAGCCCTTTGTTTCCCTCCTCACCCTTCCTGCTGGAAGCTGCCCCATCATGGGTTGTGCCATCATCCCTTCTCACCCTTCATAGCAACATTGTCTGTATAATACTGAGCACAGCATAGCTCAAAGTCCAGTTTTTTTAATGAGCAACTCATGCTATGCAAGTAATGCTATCAAATGTTTTCATTCACCTTCCATGGGAACAACATTTGGCTTAGCATCAAAGATACTTAGAATCCTGCTTTCTGTCACATAGGTCTGCACAGGGCAGGAAGTAATCATTATTGCTTCATTTGCACCCCTAGAGTTTCACTGTATTTACTGCAATTACGCATGCACTCCAGTGATGTTATATTCTGGATCGTTCTATTGATATCTGCATGTAAATCGATTGATCAATTACAAGTGGCCACGCTGATTATTTTTCATTTTTCATTGGCCAGAGAAGAGTAGAATTGTTTGCTGTGCAGTGCTATCATTGTCATATCTGTGCCAAGAAGCACTCAGTGGGCTGAAAAACTAAAAGAAAGTGGTAAAATAGTTTTCTTGTTATTATCATCTCTGGATTGTCGAGTCTTCAGTGAGTTCCTTTGATTATCTGGGATACCTTGTTAATCAATAGACAATCGATTTTTCAGATGAAATGTATACAGTTGGTGGAAGGGAAATTTGTCTGTCAATCTTATAACTTCCCGGCATATAACTACAACATTATAAAACCATAGTGGGAAGGGGAGCGTTGGGAAAGAAACAGGGGAAACTAGCAAAAAAAAAAAGGGGGGGGGGGGGCTTTGTATTGTCTACGTATGTTGCCAATCCAAGTCCTATCATAAAACGTTGCTATAACCCCCCCCCCCCCCTCCCCCCCCTCCCACCACACACACATACGCACGCACCTTCCCTTGTTTCCCTTACCTCCCCCTTCCTCCTTCCTCCCCCTTCCCCCCTTTCCCCCTTTTGTATTTTTCATACTAGCATGAATATGGGATTTATGTTTTATTGATATCTAGATACCTGCCTTTTATTATATTGTAATAAATTCTATGTTTTATGGATACTTGATAGACTCTTTAACTTGCCTGAAAAACCTCAATTTTTGGTTTCATACTGAGTAATATATTTGTATATAGGGGCGGGCCTCATCACTTATTTAGACTTTCATTATATAACTTCCCTGTTTACTGAACATTTTGATTGGCTATTAGGTTTTCATCCAGCATGCATTGAGATCTCTCATTTCTGCCTCTAAACTAGTCAAAAAATATTTACTTTATAAAGTGCCTGGGTGCAAAAGGCTAGGTTCAGCTTGTGATCTATAGCTGGTGGTTGGCAGTGAATTGCTACAAAGAAGAACATAGACGATACCTTTTATTTAAAAAAAATGTAGGTAAAATTTCAGATGGTGCCAGCCAAGCCTTAATGTTCTGTTGTAGCATCTGAGTGAGTTGCCACCCTTGAACTACTGCATATGATGATTTCCAACTGTGAAGCTGCTGAATGCTGAAAACCTGCCAAGCTTGACCAACAATGTATGTGATCTCACCTGGTTACACAAGCATATCGGCAGGTGGCGGCTATTTAGCCAACCACCGCTAACCAACCACCTGGTTCAATAGTCTGTGTAAATTATAACTAACTCCAGAGGCTGAATGCTGGCTTGAAGTGTGTGATCGAAAACTTGTTGAAGCTAATTGATCATCATGAAAGTCAGGCAAGCGCCATTTTTAACAGAGCGTGATAATGTTGTGTTTTTTTTTTTTAGTTTTTATATAGTGCCGACATCTTCCTCAGCGATTTACAGAGTATATATATTCTTTTTCATTAACTGTCCCTCGTAGGCGCTCACAATCAAATCCGTACTATATTCCTATGTCAATATATGTATCGTATAGTGTATGTATCATATATATTGTAGTCTAGGGCCACGTTTAGTGGGAAGCTAATTAACTTTTCTGCATTTTTTTGGGCTGTGGAAGCAAACTTGAGTGCCTGGAGGAAACCCACGCAGGCACTGGGAGAAAATACAAACTCCTTGCAAATGTTGAACTGGCTGGGATTCGAACCAGGGACCCATCACTGCAAGACAAGAGTGCTGACCACTAAACCACCATGCTGTCAGTCTTCAAAAATACCACTCTTGTCAAGTTCTCTTTCAATGTTCACGACGTGCACAAAAATAATGAAATCTTTTAAGCTGGCCTTAGCCTTTGAAAGAGTGGGCGGAGGTAGTCTTTAAATATATAAATCCCATTATTAATAGAGATTTTCTGGGGTATATTATATTTATCGTAAGGCTAAGGAAAAAGGTGCATGAAAATATGGTGAAGAATAAGGCTCACAGTTTTGTTCAGAGATTATTAACACCCAAGAGATCTTGATAAATCGAAACCTATTCATAACATTTTAGATGGACTGCAAATGTTTAGCAGTCTTGCTTCTCATTCTATTGTTTTATTGAAGCTGTGAGATCGGGGCCATGCGTGTTTAAACCCCGCATGATAAAAATCTTACCCTGGCTGCCTCTCCTTTATTACTTCTGATTTATTAAAATGCTAACATTCGGAAGAAATGAAATATAGATTAAGGGTTATTTAACAAGGTGAATGCTGTGCAAATTTGGACTGGAGAATTATACATATCAATGAACTATATAGAGAATTGACAGTGTTATTTATGGAATTAGTGAATTTCTTATAGAAATGAAATGCATACATTATGTATGAGCAATCTTCCCATATAGGCTCAGAGGGAAATGGTCCATGGAATAGAAGATATACACTCATGTAATTGCTAATCCGTAAAAGTAAATGCTAACATACACTCGTGTGTAACAAGCGCATAATGCCAGCACTTTCGGTAAAGTTTTCTCCAAGATATTGTCCACACACATAATAGACTATAGGAAATCTCTTAGAATGGAAATATATAAAAAATGTATACATTATTTTTAATGGAACTCTGATAAGTCTTTTGGCTTGTGCCATAAAGCAGAATTTGCAGAGTAACCATGGTTTCCATAGACTTTAGTAAACAGAGACATACCAAGGATTTTTGGCACTTGGGGTGAGCCAGGCAAAATATGTCCCTTAGTAACTAGCTATATGCTCGGTCTGCTGGCAAATCAAAGTGCAATCAAAGCGGCATGCAATGGCAGATGGATCAATCTGGTCAGATGGCATAGTCCCTTCCATGACCGGAAGTGCACTGCTAGGGATAGTCAGAATGCCAATTTCGAATTCTGTGAAAATTCCGACTGCTGATTATTGAATCAGAAAATTCAAAATTCCGGAATACCTATTTCTGAAGAGTCTATTATTTTTTTTTTACCATTTTTGCTTTCCCTGATTAGGCCAATACTTCCGAATCTGAGGAATCGCAACAATTACTTAACATTTATTAAAATTAATGAGGCATGGATCTCAGAGGGTTACAGCACAGACATGTAATATGAATGTTACGCATTATTGCCCTGGCGCATGCCAGTTACTCCAGAACTCATGTCAGCCCTTACCACGGGCACAGCTCTCCTGTACCACCCCAGTACAACACCCAGTATCTCAATTGGTTCTACTTCAATTGGTTGTACCCAAAGAAAAAATTATATTATTACCCTGGCACATGCCAGTTACTCCAGGTCTCATGTCCACCGTGACCACAGGCACATCTATCCGGGACCACTACCAGCACGAAACCTAGTCCCTTTTTTTCCCCCGGTATTGTCAGGCTTGCGAAGCTTACCTCCGCCACGGCGATCAACAGCGCATATGCGACTTCCGGGTTGCCTGGCCGCGCTGTCATCGATGACGTCAGCGGCTCGTCAGCTGACCTTCTCACGCAGGGACAGATAGAGGGTGGACGCACACACTGTTTGTGTCGCACCTCTTATGCCCTTAGGAAGCGTGTCAGCTGACAGCCGGTCAACTGACACGCAGGGCTCCAGCTTCTGATTGCTGGGTGTTTGGGGGCATGGCTTCCCTGCTGTCTCGGGCTTCTTAAGCCCTGTGTTGCCAGTCTCACATTGTCTGTTGTAGCTAACACTAAGGGTTAAGCTTGGTGTTGAGCACGCATAAATCTTCTTGTAGTAGCTAACACTTCACAGTGAAGGCTTCAGACCTTAGTCAGATCCGTGTGTGCTTGAACCGGCAGGACCCTGGGGATTCGACTTAGCTCAGGAATTGGCGCTTTGAGTCCCCCAGGAGAAAAGCGCGATATAAATGTTCTGTGTTTGTTTGTTTGTTGTTTAAATAAATATATTATTATTATTGTGATTGTATTATTTGACCTTTGCCGTGCCTCTTACTACTCTTTTGCCTAACGATTCTGTTCCTTTGCTTATCTGATCTGTTGCCGAACTCTGCCTGAATATTCACTACTCTTTTGCCTAATGATTCTGTACCTTTGCCTATCTGATCTGTTGCCGACCTCTGTCTGAATACTCACTCTGATTTTGCCTTACGACTTTGTACCTTATCTGTCAGATCTGTTATCGACCCGATTTGTTGACCAATCAATTATTACAGAGACAGTACTGTCTTCTGCTGTCTGCAGGCTATTCCCTTTTGGGAACCTCTGATACCTGTCTGTCTGTCTGCTAGTGCTCTCACTTACACTAGCAGATCATTACAGGTATATGCCAGTTACTCCAGGCTATCCACTTCAAGATGAGAGCAATTTTCACATATCAGCGCTGCTCCCATTGATTCACCAATAACTCTATTACTACTTATCACAGCTAAATGATCTATGTATTGTTTTTTTCAGGAAGAACATATTAATCCGCACAACCTTCAAGGATATATCTTAATTTATTAGGTAAAAAACATACAAAGTTAAAATGAACTGTTAGGCAAGACAGTCCACTGTTTCGGGCTCCTGCCCATTGTACGTTGCCCAGTTCGTGATGATGGGAGGGAGCCCGAAACAGTGGACTGTCTACCTTTTTAACTTTGTATGTTTTTTACCTAATAAATGAAGATATATCCTTGAAGGTGGTGCGGGTTAATAAGTTCTTTCAGAATCAAATATCCTGTGGTGTCCGGTAGAGATGTCGCGAACGGTTCGCCTGCGAACGGTTCCAGGCGAACTTTGGGGGTTCGCGTTCGCCTGCATCAGGCGAACTTTTGCGGAAGTTCGATTCGCCCCATAATGCTCTATTGAGCAAAACTTTGACCCTCCATATCACTGTCAGCAGACATATTATTGCCAAACACACTTCTCTCACTGCTGGAGACCCGCCCACCCTCCCTCCTCTAAGCAAGGTCCTTATATCATTTGACTCAGTTGTCTGCCTACACTAATTAGTTATGGGACAGCTGCTACACACTCTGCTAGGGAGATTTTAATTAGCATCTTGTGGGTCCCCCTCCTCCCACCTCCCCTTCTATCTATTCCCTCCTCCCTCCTACCGGAGGGAGGAGGGTCTCTTCTGCCAGGGAATTATACTATTTTAAAAACCAGTATACATCATACCATGGCTGGGAATCGAACCCAGCTCTCACTGTGTGGTGGGCAAGTCACCCTAACCACTGTACCACTACAGTAGTAAGTGAAGCTGGCCTAAAAATTACCATTTATGCTCAATGCAATAAAAACAGGTTGCTTACAGGGAACCTTAACTGAGAGTGATATGGATGTTTCCTGTAAACAATACCAGTTGCCTGGCAGTCCAGCTGATCTTTGTGACTGCAATAGTGGCTGAATCACACCCTGAAACAAGCATGCAGCTAATCCAGGCTGACTTCGGTCAGAGCACCTGATCTGCATGCTTGTTCAGGGGCTGTGGCTAAAAGTATTAGAGACACAGGATCAGCAGGCGATTCAGGCAACTGGTATTATTTTAAAAGGAAAAATCCATATTCTTCTCCGTTTAGGTTAAGGATTTGTAGCATAAAAGCCAACTCACATTGGCTGGGATTTGAACCTAGGTCTCACTGTGTGGTGGGCATGCACCCTAACCACTGTACCAACCAAAGCTTGCCTAAAAATTACCATTTATGCTCAATACAATAGAAACAGGTTGCTTACAGGGAACCTTAACTGAGAGTGATATGGATATTTCCTGTAAACAATACCAGTTGCGTGGCAGTCCAGCTGATCTTTGTGACTGCAATAGTGGCTGAATCACACCCTGAAACAAGCATGCAGCTAATCCACCACTGTACCAACTGAAGCTGGCCTAAAAATTACCATTTATGCTCAATACAAGAGAAAAAGTAGACAAGACAAACAACATTTATATCACACTTTTCTCCTGGTGGACTCAAAGCGCCAGAGCTGCAGCCACTAGGGCATGCTCTATAGGCAGTAGCAGTGTTAGGAAGACTTGCCTAAGGTCTCCTACTGGTGCTGGCTTACTGAACAGACAGAGCTGAGATTTGAACTCTGGTCTCCTGTGTCAGAGGCAGAGCCCTTAACCATTACACCATGCAGCCACTGCTTACAGATATGTAGCCAGACATGGCCTTCTCTTTTGTGTTCAACAATTGTCCAAAGAGAACCCCAGATAGCCAGGTAGATTCATCTCTCTCTCTCTTCCTAACACTGCTACTGCCTATAGAGCATGCCCTAGTGGCTGCAGCTCTGGTGCTTTGAGTCCGCCAGGAGAAAAGTGTGATATGGATTCTTCCTTTTAAAATAATACCAGTTGCCTGAATCGCCTGCTGATCCTGTGTCTCTAATACTTTTAGCCACAGCCCCTGAACAAGCATGCAGATCAGGTGCTCTGACTGAAGTCAGCCTGGATTAGCTGCATGCTTGTTTCAGGGTGTGATTCAGCCACTATTGCAGTCACAAAGATCAGCTGGACTGCCAGGCAACTGGTATTGTTTACAGGAAACATCCATATCACTCTCAGTTAAGGTTCCCTGTAAGCAACCTGTTTCTATTGCATTGAGCATAAATGGTAATTTTTAGGCCAGCTTCACTTACTACTGTAGTGGTACAGTGGTTAGGGTGACTTGCCCACCACACAGTGAGAGCTGGGTTTGATTCCCAGCCATGGTATGATGTATACTGGTTTTTAAAATAGTGTAATTCCCTGGCAGAAGAGACCCTCCGGTAGGAGGGAGGAGGGAGGAGGGAATAGGTAGAAGGGTAGAAGGGAGGAGGGAGGTGACCGGTGACCCACAAGAGGCTAATTAAAATCTCCCTAGCAGAGTGTGTAGCAGCTGTCCCATAACTAATTAGTGTAGGCAGACAACTGAGTCAAATGATATAAGGACCTTGCTTGGAGGAGGGAGGGTCCTCCAGCAGTGATGTGTATTTCACTCAATCAGGTGTGCCTCCTCCAGGTATTAGAGCTCTTGAAACATGTTTTCTATCATTTTTCTAGCCAGGAGAATTTTTTAAAATTTTCAAAGTTCGCCTCCCCATTGAAGTCTATTGCAGTTCGCAAACTTTTTTGCGAACCGAACATTTCGCGGAGGTTTGCGAACCAAAAATCGGAGGTTCGCGACATCTCTAGTGTCCGGGATACTTTTTCTGCACACCTTATCATCCAGTGTGGATGAATAGCCAGTGAGTGCGACTTCAACCAAAGAGCAAATACTGAAGATTGTTTTTTTCAGGACAAATTAGGCTTTTAGCATGTGATAATATTGTTTAGTAATTACCTTATTTTATATGCATTTTAGAGGGAAAATAAGGGAAAAAATTGAAAAAAACACTATTTCTCCATTTACATTCAGTATAGCTTTACAATAAACAGTGCTAACTATAAATGAAACCCACAAATTGTATTTGCTTATTAATCCTGGTTATTAAAACATTTAGATTTTGTTTCTAGCACAATGTATGGTGACATTATTGTATTTGAAAAGAAAGGTGTCTTTTTCTGTGTTTTTTTTTTCTTTCTCATTATACACTATCGATGATTATAAGACCTTATTTGCAAAAATAATATTAATATACCCTTATGGCATACATATTTAAAAAGCCATGTTCCCACGGTAACAATATATTTGTTTTCTTTTATATTCTGTAACTTTGTTATCATTTTACAAGTCTTTTATTTTGGTACAGAATATGCTTTTATTTCTTTTGATTCAGTTTGTGACTAAAAAGAATACACATGGGCCTCAAGCCTAAAACTTTCTAAACTGTATTCTACTACATTTAACCACGGTTAAAATGTTACCACATATGTCTCTTGTAGTTTTCTTACAACTTTCCCAAGTTTGATCATAATTTTGAAAACGAATTTTTATGTTTTGAGTTTGACCTTACCTATTTTTATGTGACGGGTCCAAGCTGTAAGACACACCAAAATGTATTCTACAACTCGTCATGGTTAAAACGATACCACATGTGCCACATTTAGTAACAAACTGGTGGTGCATTGGCCACAAATACAATGAAGGTATATATACGTCCTTTGTCATGTAGTGGCTAGGGATGGTTGCAAATGCTGGTTTCTGATACCGTGGAAATTCTAATACGCCAATTACCAATTCCAATTCCAATTTCTGAAATCCGAGGAGTCTTTTTTTTCATTCTCTGTTTGGCCAAATATTTCCGAGTTGACTCGGAAGTATTGGATCAATCAGAGAATGCAGAATTTTACTACGGTTATTGGATTACCATGAAAATTGTAGGACAATCACAAGACTCAGGAACAGCCTCAAGACTTTAGACCAGCCACAAGACTAGTATCCAAGTCTTGTGGCTGGTCTAAAATTACTGTGGTAATCTAATTTTTTGCAGAATAGTTCTGCATTCTCTGATTGGTCGAATGTTTCCGAGTTCTGTGATTTGGCTAAAATCACTGAGTTGCGATAATACAGTATTTTTGCAGAAATACTATTTCTGTTTTCTGACATACATTATCATCCTTTGCACTCTCCTGCAGTAAAACCTTACCTCAAGCTGCCTCTCACTGTTTCTCAGCTGTTAAGGCTCTTAAGAAAACAGGACTGAGTTTGACCAAGTTCGTCAGAAAGCTCAAAGAAGCTCTTTTACATAGATAACAACTCAAGTGTTTTAGCTCTTCCTGTACTGAAAAATAATAGGAAACTCTTTTCTTTGTTACTAATGTTCTATTTATTAATCATACTACACATACAATTCATTGTATCATAAGTTTGTTTTTGCTTTAGATTTGCTCTAAAACAAAATAAATATGTCAGCCCCCACATCCTCTCAGGAGTACCTGAATCTGCACAGTGACTTGGATAGTACTATTTGTTCCTAAATAGTTTTCTGCTTAAGTTAATTCCCTGCAGGTATTGTTTTTATTTTTTTCTTCCAATGTTAACAAAACATAATTTTATACGAAAAGTCTCAACAGCTATTCACAACAGTATGCAGAACTCCACTCAGGCAATGGTTTAGAACAGTGTTAAAGCAGAGTAAAGTTCTCCTATGCTTTCTTGACGGCTTCCAGCCATCATCCCAAAGGCTTACAAGTGACCTTAAATCTGCCTTCGGGAAGATCGATATGGCAGCTATTCCTTTTTGTCTGTAGTTTCAGCTATACTTAGGAAGCGAGCTGCAAACTCTGTCGTAAAGACAAAGAACTCCATGGCTTTATAAATATGCCCCAAAGTCAGGAATTTGAAGTTCCGTAGGGGTAAAAACTTTTCACCCATATCGTATATAGGAAAACTGTTAGAATGACTTATGTTTATTTTCTGTTATAATGCTGCACTATTTTTAGTTTACAGATGCCTGCATTAGCATCTGTAAAACCTGCCATGTGTATTTGGCTATACGATTGCTAAGGCCAAGAGACCAAGATTTGCGGACAGGTGTTTGTCTGGATAGCTGTGATTGATATATGGGTTCCTTTTTAATGGAAGATCATCATTAATCAGTGATTTCCAGAGGGCTAATGATGCAGAAGCAGGGTTTCATCATTCACAGTTCCCTTTCTTTCTTATTTTTTTTTCTTTTCCTTTGAGAAATTAGTTTTAACATTCAGCATTCTATGTGTAGCTGGAGAATAAGTCATACCACATACACACACGTAACCTCAGTAACCTCTGACACTTGCCTATCTTTCGTAATGTATAAATAAAAAATAGCTATCATGAATAACTAGAATGACCAAGTTAAATATAGTACTGAAGTACTGGGAAATTATATATGATGAAGAATGCACTGAAAAGGTAGACTAGACACAAAAAGGGTGAATGTCGAATTTTAGTTTATTTTGTTTAAATGTAAAATGGTGAAAGGGGCATTTGGATAGAGACAGGTAATTATGGTGAACATTTGCACTTGGTAATCTTGGCACCAAATACAGGACAATTACATGGCAGCGCCAGCTGTAAAGTTATGGCACTTTGCGTCAAATGTGGTGGAATTTATTGGCATACCAAATTAGCAGTTTAAATTAATGACACTTGTGAGGGTTAGTGTTAGGCATTGGTAGTGGAAGTTAGTGTTTAGTGTAGGTAGGGGAGGGTTAACGTGATAGTTAGGTTAACATAGGCGATAGTATAATATCGGTAACTTTACCGATATTTAACCACATCCAGTGCACAAAATTGAAATTCTGCTTTACTATGGACCAACATTTCCAAATGTGAAACATGTACACATTTAGATACATCCTAATTTATTAAAATCTCAGTACAGTCTAATACAATTTAAAGCAAATCTGTGAGTTTACTTGGGGGGGGGGGGGGGGGGATGAAGAGCCTTGCCAAAATATTCACCCCATTGGAATTTTTCATGTTCTTTTGTTGGCTCACAACCATGGGCGTAACTAGAAGGTTCGCTGGGCCGCTGCCTCCATACACGCAGTTCTGTGCACTAGCCGCACACGTGCGCCAGGGGTAGTGCACAGAACTGCACGGCCCAGCGAACCCTGGCAGTGTTTATGAAGATGGCCCAGCGGACCCCGGCGGCTCTGCACAGCGGTAGGGTGGCCAGTGTCCCTGCCTACTGCTGCCACTGAAGAGGAATGCGCTGCGGGACCCAGGAGGAAAGGAGGATGCTGAAGAGGATCGCTTACAGCCAGGGGGAGGATCGTGGCTGCAGGATCAGGTAATGTATACTGGCGGTTCAGCTTCCCTGCGCACTCTGCATTGATTTTTCTGTATCTTTCGAATATAAGACGCACCCACTTTTCTCCCCAAAATTTGGGGGACAAAAAGTGCGTCTTATATTACGAAAAATACGGTACTTTTGCGCAAGAAAAAATATTTTAAAATACACTTAGAGGGAAGCTAAGTACATTTTCCAGAGAAATCCAAGTGTTAGTCTTTTTCTCTATGGATAGAGTAATTAGAGAACTGTTAAATTGTCCTTCAGAGTAGACTTGCTGGCTCAGCTGATTAGGCATCTATAGTGGATATCAGTGATGAGTAAAATTGCAAGATTTCCCTTGCTACCTATGTGGGGAAAAAAAGTCACCTCTTTTGGTGCACCATAGTCACTCCTCGGGCCATTGGCTCAAAAATTGTGACTCTGCGTACCAAATGCTGAGTACAACTCTAGCAGGAGCTGATCATTGAGTATAAAAGTTTTGTTTATCTATATATAGATTTGGGCAGATAAACACTGATTTCAGCACTATATAATACAAGTAAAGGCTACAAAAAATAGATTTCGATAATCAGAGCAGCACCATTCCAGTCAAGGTTACAATCTATATATTTTGCATGATCTGAGCAAAATAGGTAGACATACAGTATAATAGAACTAATTTTATACTGTAGATTACAAATGTGTTTAAAGCTATTCCAATGCCACACCATCCATGGAATACATGCTAATGGAGTTGCTAAAAGACTAAACAGTACCATAGCTTTGCAACAGAACATTTAGTGAAATAGCATAAGGTCCACACAGCCTGATTTATTTACCAAGAGGATTTTAAAAAAACTTTCAGGCTCCAACACACTGTCGGCACTTTTCTGAGTGCTTTTTACCCATCAGTGCTTTCTAAGAGCATTTTTTAAAAAACGCTCCCATTGACTTATATTAAAATCGCGGTAAAATTGCGTTAAAATTATGATTGCAATTTCACCGTGGTTTTAATGTAAGTCAAGGAGAGAGTTTGTCTGAGCCCTAAGGCCTAGGGCACACCAAGCGGTTTTGGTAGCGTTTTTAAAAACGCTTGGGTAATGTATTTCAATGGGCTGGTGCACACCAGAGCGGTAGGCGTTTTGCAGAAGCGCATACTCCCGGGCTGCAGCATTTTTTGGATTTCGGAGGCGTTTCTGCCTCCAATGTTAAGTATAGGAAAAATGCAAAACGCTTGATAAAACGCCAGATCAGAGCAGTTTTCCAGGCGTTTTTGTTACAGTAGCTGTTCAGTAACAGCTTTACAGTAACATTATCTGTAATCTGCTACACAAAAAAATGCTACACAAAACCGCAAAACGCTAGCAAAACGCTTCATAATAATAAGAAAAAACCCTTCAAAAACCGCTAGCGTTTTGCGGATCTGCTAGCAGTTTTTGGTGTGCACTGGGGCTAACTGTAATCAGGTGCTTTTTTTCTGCAGGATATATATATATATATATATATATATATATATATATATATATATATATATATATATATATATATATCATATGGACTAGTCATCATAACCAGAGGACATATAGTTAATATTATGTTTCTCTCGAGCTATAGTTAATATTATGCTGCACACTTTTCTTACATAGTTCAACTTTGTTATTTGCTTATCAGTGTAAGTAGAAAGTATACAAAAAGACAATTGCTTATCTAATTTTGTAAGCTAACCAGAAGCCAGGATATAATCTCTCATCCCTATTACGCGGGTCCAAAGTGTAAGTGTGACATTGTTCTGACAGGACAGCTGTCAGCTTGCTGCACGATGATTAGTCCCAAAAGATGGGCACTCACGTCAGAGGCAGAGCTACAATTAAATAAAGAATAGCAGGATCACAAAATCAAAGCAGTAACACTATTTAATTAATAAAAGTGGTCACCCACAATTCTGTTTTCTCATTTTTTTTTTTAAATCTATTTCATATAAATAAATGTTTCAACCATGCCATATTAGACATACATCCAATAGTCCTATCGAATTGAAATGTATCAATTAAAATAAACGTTTGATTAGATTTGTTTAATACAATTAACCACTTTTTTTTTCTAACAAACCTAAAAATTAAATATTATCTTTAAACTTCAGCCTACAGATGTTTTTTTTGGCTTGTCCCCGGAATCCATGGTAATAGTGTACGGATTGGTGAAAATAAATACCCTGAATTGTGCATAAAGCAGAATATCACAAATACACCTCAACAGTTTTCTGCAATTAAACATTCATTCCAAAGGGAGAAGTAACCCTATACGACTAGGGTCCATATGCAATTCACTTTTTCTCCTGAGTTTTCTCCTAGGAGATAATTATTCATCTTCTGTTTAAAATGACTTTTTAGCACATTGCAATTGAAAAAGTACTAAAAAGTAGGTGAAAAAGTACAGTCAAGAGTATTTTCTTGCATGTTGGTGGGTTAAGAAGCATTTCATTGATAAGATTTGAAAATATCGCCTAAGGGGAAAAAGTGAATTGCTTATGGCCCTAGATATATGAATGCAGCAGTCGGCAGTTATCACTCCCATCTCATCAGCAGCTAAAAGCAAAAGCAAGGCAGTATTCATAATGAAACATGTAGAGCTTCAGAGTGATGGCCTGAGAAAATACCACAGTCAGGGCTGGTGCACACCGAGCGGCTTTTTCAGCATTTCTGCAGCCGCTTGCGGCTGCGGATCCGCTTGGTCAATGTATCTCAATGGGGTGGTGCACACCAGAGCAGGAGGCGTTTTGCAGAAACGAAAAATGCCGGTGTGAGGCATTTTTTGGATTGCGGGTGCGTTTCTGCCTCAATGTTAAGTATAGGAAAAACGCAAACCGCTCTGAAAAACGCCTGTTCAGAGCGATTTTGCCGGCGTTTTTGTTACAGAAGCTGTTCAGTAACAGCTTTACTGTAACAATATATGAAATCTCCTATACTGAAATCCGCTGCAGCAATCCGCAAAACGCTAGCAAAACGCCATAGAAAAATAACAAAAAGCGTTTCAAAATCTGCTAGCATTTTGCGGATCTGCTAGCGGTTTTTGGTGTGCACCAGGCCTAAGCAAGGATGTCTGAGTAATATAGCTTGTGGTGCTTGAAATATATAGAAGTCATTTGATAATTATTTTTTAATGCCAAAAGTGTATATAAAGCTTACATTTTGACCCTGGCTACTCTATATTTATGAAAGAATTAAAGTAATTATTCAGGAAAGAGCTAGTCCTGTACATGAGATAATATCAAATGAGCATTGCCTGGTACAGAAGCTTTAGTCAGATTAGCTACACTGTTATGTATCCAAGCAGCAGGTGCAGCAGTTAAAGTGTTCTATGGAGGAAAGATCAATAAATCAGAAACAAACGTTCCATTTGCTATTGTACTTCCCATTTTGAAGCATTATTGTATTTATGCACATGCATTCTACCTAGGATGTCTATATCAAATGATCTGGCCACCTGTGTTTCTCCTGCCCTCTCTGATCAGTGTAAGCAATCCCAATGGCATCTACAAAATGCTAGGTCAAGGAGTGAGACTTGAGGTCATGGTAGATGGGGTTCTATAAAAGCTGTGATGCTAGAAGTCATGCCTGGACAAGAAGAAGCACCATCCTTGGCTGTCAGAACTGCCTCCATTTTTATCCAAGCATTTTGTGCAGACAGGTGAGGACCAGTGTTGCTCACAAATTTTCGCCGAAATCAATTTTGCATATTTTATTTTTAGCGCAAAAAATTGTGAAAAATGCAAAAGATCACAAAAATGATTGTTGATGGCATTTTCATTTGAGAGTTGAATTTAACATTATATTCGCAAAAATGAATGCAAAAAGAATACCAGCATTTTTGCTCAGCACTGGTGATGACGCCTCTATTATTTACAGCTGCCAACTCCAAGCATAGTTCTATATAGAATACGATAGCTCAATAAACAGGGTGCTCAAAAGTTACTTTTATTTCTTTCAGTTCTAAAAATGTGATCACATAACCTGAAGTATTCCAATAGAAAGAGTTAACAGCAGGTTCTGAGGTTGGGGCTGCTTCTGTTTAGTCCTGCATCATTTTTGCAGGATAAGTGAATGGGGTTCCACCTGAGTAACCATGGTCATATACAGATCATTTTTGGATCCAAATAATGCTGATAACATTAACCTGCATGAAAAGTACATGGATCTAAGTTACAATCTGTGGGCACTGCATTAATAAAGCACATATTTTATACTTGTACTGTATATGACTGAGCCACAAGCAATTATCACTGTTCCTCATGGTTTACAGAGAAAAATACATGGAGATGAACCTAGAGAGTAATCAAGCCCTAACTGTGGTGGAGCTGCATGGGCACTAGAGGACATGGGGCCCCTGTACGGCTGAATGGCCTGCACGAGCCTATGTCCGCCTCTGACTTGGGAGTCGGGACTACAAGAGGTGTGACACAGACGGAGGTCTCTGAAAAGACTGCAGCTTTAGTTCTAGAAGTCTGTTCTAAATAGAAAAATAAAGATGACCAGCACGTGCCAATTTTCAAAAAGCAGGGTACTTATTCACAAAAAAAGAGTTAATAAAAGTAACCATGACATCCGGACTTCCAGATTGTAACTACAGCATGATGCTTTCCCTTGACAAAGAGCAGTTTATCCGTTTGAAATGGCGACAGTCCGCTGTGACTAGAATCGGGCTGCAATGGAGGCGTAACCTATTCTGGAGGAAGTCCTCCTTTATTTTTATATTTCTATATTTATTATCAAGAGCTATAATTACATTCTGGAAGTCCGGATGTCATGGCTACTTTCATTCACTCTTTTTTGTGAATAAATACCCTGCTTTTTAAGAATTGGCAAGTGCTGGTCATCTTTATTTTTCTATTTACATCAAGTCTGTGTTAGCCACATGGGCTAGACCTGGCACAACCATTGAAGCAAGACAGGTGTGCTGTCCAAGAAGTACGAAACATGGAAGTCTGTTCTAAAGGAATTTTTTTCTGATTCAATGCACAACAGACAATGAAGGGGTTTATCCAGAGGAAAAATAAGAAATGGTTGGTTGCCTAAACTATAACGAGGTAAAAGTATGTGTCAAGAGTCAGGTGTTTCTGATTTTAAAAAAGGTAAAAGTTAGATACCACAGTATAGAGGAGCCTCTGGATCCTCCACTTATCTGATCCTTCTTGTGTCTGCCGTTGGTCGACAGGACCCTCTTCTTCTTTGCACGATGCTCCCATCCATAAACAAGCACACTGATTGCTGACGCCTGTGCAGTAGCACAGAGCCACTTGCGCATGGAGGAAAGAACCATGCATGAGTGGCTCCATGCTACTGTGCAGTATTGGGCCATCTTGCACCTGCACAGAGCGGCAACGCTCATACACAGATGGGAGTACAATAACACAAATATATTAAGCAAGCTCATGCGAAAAGGTTCAGAGGATCCCAGCGCTGGAACCCCGAGCTTGAAGGGGGTGGGAAAAGCCTCTTGATTATCCAAAGACTTCCCTCTGAATATCAAACTTTTGTGCTTTTTTTGCCTTTAGGTACATGTTGAGCTCTGAAAGTGAAGAAAGGACTTAGTTCTAAATTTGGGTTTTTATTGCTGTTCTGTATTTATATCTGGGGATATTATTCTCAACTTGACAGAATATGGATAAATCTCTGCAAAACAACAATAGAAATCTTTCATTTTTGTACAGAGGTTTAGCATCCTTCTTTTCTTGAGCCCTGACCTCCAGGACCCCTCTTCTGACATGATAGGTCTATGTAGGCAAAGAAGCAAAAAAGGGCACAGGAGCCCTTTCGGAAAAAAGCGGTGCAGCAATTGGTACCTATAATAAAAGACACATTTTGCAGCATGAAAGGGAAATTGGCCACACGGCCATCGAATTTTTTTTCTTTGCCGCAAATCACAGTATTTAGAATAGCCGCTATGTATGTGGCTATGAAGGTAAATATTGGCCCTGGAGGCGCCCGATTAGTGGCAAGAGGGGGCAATTTCAGCAGACAGACTTGCAAAAAATAAAATTTGCTTGCAGATGACAAAATTGCTCCACGCTCGCTTTGCAATGCCATAATTTTGTTATCCGCAAGCCAATTTTGTTTTCCGCAAGCCTGTTCTCCGGGCGCCGAAATTTACCTTCATAGCCGCATATTGCAACTTTGCAGAAAAGGGGGGTTAACTTTAGGTGGGGGATTTAGGGTTAGGTGCCACAAAGGGGGGTTTAGGGTTAGGCACCGCCAGGGGGGATTTTGGGTTAGGCACCACCAGGGATGGGGTCTTAAGATTAGGCACCATTGGGGGGGGTCTTAGGGTTAGGCACCACTAGGGAGGGTCTTAGGGTTAGGCACCACCAGGGAAGGTTCTGTGTGAGAGTAGGGTTAGGTTTAGCCATAGTAAAATATCGGTAAATATTACTGATATTATACTATCAAAATCCAGTAGGAGAATATTGCTAACTGTAGCGATATTTTACTAGTGGCAATCCCCTGAGCCCCTTTTTCCACACGTCTTTTTTCATGTATGCCTGTGGAAGTACCAGGGACAGGAAGTGAGCGGTTATCACCCCAATGGGGAAAGAGCTGGCAGCAGTAAAAGCTGTTTTGTATAATAGACACTGGATGGATATGTGGGGGGAGGAATACCCCAGGCTCGGGTGAGTGAAGTCCTGGCTTGTGGTGTAAGTTGCAACTAAAAATTATTGTCGGCAATGTTACGAAAAATGATTGTTAGTTGTGTAGTGTAATAGCATTGTCTGATATACTGTATCTCAAGGCAAAAAAGAAAGTAAAACAAATTATGTACAAAGAGCGACAAAATATTTCAGCAGAGTACTGCATCCTGAAGTCATGAGACATTTACAGGCCTTTAATTTGATCGACATGCTGTGAAATATCTGTCATGCCACCTTTCGGGACAAGCTTAGGTGGTAAACTATTTTATTAGGGAAGTGAAGACTGTAGGATACAGATTAGCAGTGGACGGAAGATCTAAGAGGTTTCTTTTTTTATTCTAGATCCAAAGGGACACCAGCATTTAGAAATGCCAGAAAATATAAGCTTATGTCCAGTCTGCAATAGAGAGATAATAAGGCCAATCTTCACATAAATAGCAATATTGTTGGAAGACAGGATGGGCTTTGTTGCCGAGTTCAGAAGAGGTTCGGTTGTCTTCAGAACCGTGTCATTTGATGAGAGATGACACTAAATTCTGCTGTGTTGATTATTTAAAAGATTGCAAAACTCTGTGTTTGCATGAGATAAAGGACATCTACAGTCAGTCTTCACAAGATATTCACATAAATAGATGGGTATGTAGTCAGACGCATGTCACTCTGTATTAGCAGCTTGTAAAATGTTAAAACGCCAGCTACTAGGGATTTTAATACTTTAATTAGGGGTGGGAGTCGTGTTCAGATCCTTGTAACTAGTGTACTATTGATTCCAACTATACATTTACTTTGTCTCTTTTGTCTTTTCTACAACGACGAAAGGCAAATGGCTCATAATTGACACGTTTTTTAGCACTGTCACATATGCTTGAATTCAGACAAATAAGAAAAAATACAAAAGCCGTTTTAACGGCTTGCTAATGTTGCTAATGGTTTGTGAGTGGCAGCTATAAGACATAGCCTATTTCACCGATATATTTCACAATGTTTTACGGAAGGCATAGGACAAATCAGTTGAATAACAATCCCTAAAGCCCTGTACACACTTACAATTATGATTGGCCAATAACTGACCGATTTTACCACCTGCATGCAGTATGAGGGTTTACCTGCACAATCTATTCATAGTATTCTATATCTGTTGACCTTCGTACTACATGGAGGTGGTACAATTGTTCGGTGATTGGCCAAAAACTATCAATTAAAATTGGCCAATCACTTACCAATTTTACCACCGCCATGTAGTATAAGAGAAACTGGCCAACCCTAGTTGAAATTGAATACCATGCTTAACAATCTAATATCCCTACCCTAAATCCTGGTGCACACTTTCAATTATGATTGGCCAATCACCAATTTTTACCATCCCCATTTGGTATGAAAGCTTACTACACAATCTGCTCATAGTATTTAATATCTGTGGACCCTCATATCACGTGGAGGAGGTAAAAATGTCCAGTAATTGGCCACTCAAAATTGGAAGTGTGTACCAGCCTAATACACACATCCAATTTTGATTGGCCAATAAGTGGGCAATTTTATCAACCACCTCCATATAGTATTAGGGTCAACATATTTTAAAAACTATGAAGATATTGTGAAAGTAAGCCCTCATACCAGAGGTACTAGAATTAGCCAATCATTGGCCAATCAACACAGGATGTGTGTACAAGGCTTTAGATTAATTTGAGAGGAAGACAATTTACCATTCTGCTTGTTGGAGAAAACCCGCACAAACACAGGAACATAGCTATGTCCAGCTGATTTGTTCTCAATAAAGATCGTACTTTTTATTATGCCAGTGCAGCAGATCTTTTCTACTTTCTGCAATATGAAGATGGCATCCTTAGGGCAGTATCACTGGGAATGGGCCGGTGGGTGGAGTCTTTTGTGAAGGAGGAAGTTGCTGGAGTTGCAGTATTCCCGGCGGTGTTTTTGACATTACAAATGTTTAGAGTAGTGGTCCTCAAACTAAGGCCGGTGGGCCGAATGTGGCCCGCCGATGCCTTTTCACTGGCCCCCCAAACACAAAATGCATAACTTATAGATGCAGCCCATTGCATCTTTAAATATCGGCGGCCCACATATAGAATAGTAGTGCTGGCACCACCCATCCACATACTGTAGAAGCCAGAAAGCAGTTATGATCTGGCTTCTAATCCAATTCTGCATCAGGTGACACTGCTGTCCAACTGGACGGCAGGTTGTTACCTGGATATGCTTCACTGTCTGGTGCACAAAGACTTTCATTCAGGCACCTCACGACTGAATGGCTGCTGCTGGGAGTGCTCCTCCAGGCATGACTGGGGGAAGGCAATTAATACCTAGATTCAATGTAATGTTTTTCAACATAATTTTATGTATACTGCGGCCCCCCAGCAGTCTGAAGTATGATGTTCTGGCCCTTGACCGAAAAAGTTTTGGGAACCCTGGTTTAGAGCATGCTCACCTTCCCACGTATTCCAAGAAAAGTGGAAAACGGAGGCAATTGATGAAATGACCGCATGAGCCAGTGTTTAGGCGTGTGAGGAAGTGTAAAAGAAAAGTATAAGTATCCAGCCCATCTGTGCAGACAAGAAGGACATTAATTGGTTAATGTTTGTTGGCATTGACACTGTAATGTGTTAATGTTTTGGGGACATCACTAGTTGCTGGGTAGCATCACAGGCATTGGGCTATGCTATGTCACCTGACACAGGCTGGTACTTCCTGTCTGTAAAAGTTTGTAGACACCCCCACAGCAGACTGATGACTTTCTCAGACTCTTGTTAGCACTAGCAGCCAAGAAAAAGAGTACAATGTAAAAAGTAAGGTCTTCCAAACGCTTTACAGATAGATATAAATGATATATTTGCAGTTGTGAATTTCATGCTTTAAGTATACACACCCTTAAAGTTTATGGACAGCTTCCCAGATTTTTACTGCTGATGTTGTTTTCTTCCTCCCCAACCATCCACCCAACACTAGTTACATCTGTATGGGGTACATAGAATATATTTCAGATTTAAAAAAACGAAACAGATGTAGCTACTTTTTATTCTCATTCAAAAAAGCATTCATGATCTCACAGAAGCTCAGTGTAACTCAGCTTCACTGGAACTGGAACTGCCAGAGCTCTCTTCAGTTTCCCACAACAACTTTATTATGCTTAAGGACTTATTAGACACAGGTCATGGTGAGTTAAGAGAACTGTTTGGACAAGTGACACTGCTTAAAGGATACCTTAGCAGTAACACATTTTAAAAAGGTGGGGGGAGCAGGCATGTGCAAGAAGCGGTCCTCAGGCCTATTGTTCCCCCCTGTTCTCTTTTGTCCCCCTCTGTTTTCTTCTAAAGGACTCATTAAGTTACTTCCTGGTTGGCGAGGATGGTGAATAGTGTGCAGGTGCTGTCCCGGTGAAGCTCATGCACACTACATAGTCGGGATGTAATGCGCATGTGCAGAGCACACCAAGGACGTTTTTAACCACTTCACCACTGAGGGGTTTTACCCCCTGACCACCAGAGCAATTTTCACCTTTCAGCGCTCCTTCCACTCATTCGTCTATAACTTTATTATTACTTATTGCAATGAAATGAACTATATCTTGTTTTTTCCGCCACCAATTAGGCTTTCTTTAGGTGGGACATTATGCCAAGAATTATTTTATTCTAAATGTGTTTTAATGGGAAAATAGGAAAAAAATTTTTTTATTATTTTTCAGTTTTTGGCCATTATAGTTTTTAAATAATGCATGCTACTGTAATTAAAACCCATGAAATGTATTTGCCCTTTTGTCCCGGTTATAAAACCGTTTAAATTATGTCCCTATCACAATGTTTGGCGCCAATATTTTATTTGGAAATAAAGGTGCATTTTTTTCAGTTTTGCGTCCATCCCTAATTACAAGCCCATAGTTTATAAAGTAACAGTGTTGTACCCTCCTTATATAAAAATTTAAAAAGTTCAGTCCCTAAGGTAACTATTTATGTATTTTTTTTTATTGTACATTTTTTATTTTTTTTTTAATTACAAAAAAAAAAAAATTGGGAGTGTGGGAGGTAATGAGTTAATTTTTTGTGTAAAAGTAATTTATTTGTATGTGAAAAATGTGTAGGGTGTAGTTTTACTATTTGGCCACAAGATGGCCACAGTAACTTTTTGTTTTAATGCGACCTCCAAGCGTCCTTCCGGAAGCTTGGAGGAAGTACTTGGAGGCTGGGTAAGTGTGTATCTTTTCACAATGATCGCGCTGCTCATCGGAGAGCAGCGGATCATTGTGGGGCTTAGATCAATGAACGGGAATGGATTTTCCCGTTCTTTGATCTCCGGGCGAGCGGGCGGCGGCGTGTTTACTAGCGGCGGGCGGCGTGTTTACAAGCGGGAGCGCGGACAGCGGTGGGAACGCGGAAAGTACGGATTTCTCCGTCCCTGGGGGTTAAGGGATGGAGAAATCCGTACGGGCGGGGGTAAAGTGGTTAAAATTTGTGACCACTAAGGTATCCTTTAAAGTGAACCTGAGGCAAACCCTGGGTTAAAAAGCACATAGTTATCTAAAAAAAGAGAAGCCTCTGGATCTTGTAGAGGGTTGTAGAGGCTTTCTGTGTCCTCGGGGTCTGGAACCCTTTGGGAGATCCAGGCCACGCTTCATGCATGAGCCCTGCCTGCACAGTAGCACAGTATGGCTGTGCTCATGTTGGATTTCTTTGGGGAGTTCGTGAGTGGCAGAGGTCTGGAGGATGGCATGGGAAGTCTCTACAGGTTCCAGAAACTTCCCTCTTTTTAGTCAAGTATCCACTTTTTGGCCCGAGCTTCACCTCATTTACATCTTAAGGCCCGGTTCACATTAGCGGTTGCTATCCGGAATCGCCGTGCCGGAGCCGTGCCGGAGCCGGACCGCATGCGGACCGGACGAAACGGACGCACGGCATAGCAATGAAAGTCTATGCGACCGTTCACATGCGTCCGTTTCATCCGGACCGGAGCCGGACCGGATCCGGACTCCGGCGTCCGTTCCAAAATGCGCTATTTTTTGGTCCGGCTGGTCCGGCTGACGTATCCGGACCGGAGCCGGAATGTTGCATCCGGCCAATGGAAACCAATGAGAACCGGAGAGCACACAACACACTGGCTATAAAAACCGGATGTTATACCACACTTCCTATGCTGACTCTATGGTATGGTGGCCATTTTGGATGGGGACCACATGGCACCAGCGTTCACAGAGTGGAGCAGCAGTGACTTCATGCTGGAGCTCTTTGGCAGCAATATGGAGCAGGATCTGTCTGATAGCGAGGGGGTGAGGCCCTACACATCAGAAGACCTCATCCTACAGGTGCAGCAGGTACCAGCCCTGTGGGACAAGGGGGATGCGGACCACAGCAACATCAAAAAATGCAGAGGCCTGTGGAAAAAAATTGCCAAGCTGTATGTGGAGGACTTTGAGCACTTGAGCAAGAGACAGCAAGGCACAGAGGGTATGTTGACTAGAAGTTTTTGGGGGGGCTTGTGGTTTAGCTTGTGATGTATTCCACTTTTGCTATGGATTTGTGTCACCCACGTGTTGCCCACCCACCCGTGGCCCACCCACCTGTTCCCCACCCACCTATACCCCACCTGTGATGTATCCCACCCACCTGTGATGTATCCCACCCACCTGTACCCCACCTGTGATGTATCCCACCCACCTGTACCCCACCTGTGATGTATCCCACCCACCTGTACCCCACCTGTGATGTATCCCACCCACCTGTACCCCACCTGTGATGTATCCCACCCACCTGTGATGTATCCCACCCACCTGTACCCCACCTGTGATGTATCCCACCCACCTGTACCCCACCTGTGATGTACCCCACCCACCTGTACCCCACCTGTGATGTATTCCACCCACCTGTGATGTATCCCACCCACCTGTACCCCACCTGTGATGTATCCCACCCACCTTTACCCCACCTGTGCTGTATCCCACCCACCTGTACCCCACCTGTGATGTATCCCACCCACCTGTGATGTCTCCCACCCACCTGTGATGTCTCCCACCCACCTGTGATGTATCCCACCCACCTGTACCGCACCTGTGATGTATCCCACCCACCTGTACCCCACCTGTGATGTATCCCACCCACCTGTGATGTCTCCCACCCACCTGTGATGTCTCCCACCCACCTGTGATGTATCCCACCCACCTGTACCGCACCTGTGATGTATCCCACCCACCTGTACCCCACCTGTGATGTATCCCACCCACCTGTGATGTCTCCCACCCACCTGTGATGTCTCCCACCCACCTGTGATGTATCCCACCCACCTGTACCCCACCTGTGATGTATCCCACCCACCTGTGATGTCTCCCACCCACCTGTGATGTCTCCCACCCACCTGTGATGTATCCCACCCACCTGTACCCCACCTGTGATGTATCCCACCCACCTGTACCCCACCTGTGATGTATCCCACCCACCTGTGATGTATCCCACCCACCTGTACCCCACCTGTGATGTATCCCACCCACCTGTGATGTATCCCACCCACCTGTACCCCACCTGTGATGTATCCCACCCACCTGTACCCCACCTGTGCTGTATCCCACCCACCTGTACCCCACCTGTGATGTATCCCACCCACCTGTACCCCACCTGTGATGTATCCCACCCACCTGTACCCCACCTGTGATGTATCCCACCCACCTGTACCCCACCTGTGATGTATCCCACCCACCTGTACCCCACCTGTGATGTACCCCACCTGTGCTGTATCCCACCCACCTGTGATGTCTCCCACCCACCTGCGATGTACCCCACCTGTGCACATAAAACATACACAATGACCAATTATTAAACATCAATTTATTGTAAAAAATTAAGACATTTAAAATCACTTAAAAACTTGAAACTCCAAAATAAACACATTTCAACAAAACATTAAAAACCAAACATTCACCCTCGTCCTGGTGGTGTGGTAAAATAAAGTCTCAGTTGGTCCCTGTTCCGCAGTGACACTACCCTTGGCCTGGTTGCATACCTCCGCAGGGGCATTAGTGGAAGCACATTCGGGGGTTCCGGAGTCTCTCTTTCCTCCTGCCGCACAAAGTTGTGGAGGATGCATGCTGCCTTCACCACGACAACTGCGTTGCCCGGTTTCAGCAGCATGGGCGTGTGGAACACCCTCCACTTTGACACCAGGATCCCAAATGTGCACTCCACCATTCTCCTTGCACGGCTCAACCGAGCATTGAAGTGTAGCTGGCTGGCATCAAGTCCCCTGTCTGGGCACGGACGCATTACATGGTCGGACAGGGCGAAGGCCTCGTCCCCCACAAACACATAGGGGTAGGCTGGTGCCCTTGTCCCAGGCCAGGGTCTGTCACGGGGGAGACGCAGTCTGCCTTCCTCCATCAGCCGGCAAAGGGTCGTACGCTGGAAAATTCCAGAGTCATTGGAACTACCGTACGACCCCACGTCCACGTACACAAACTTGTAGTCCGCATCTGCCACTGCCATTAGAACAATGCTGAAGTATTTTTTATAGTTGAAATAATGGCTGCCACTCCCCACGGGTTTCTGAATCCGGATGTGTTTCCCATCCAGTGCGCCAACACAATTAGGAAACTTGCACTCGGTCCAGAAGCCCTGGGCGATCTCCTCCCATTTCGTGGTGTCCGGCACAGGCATGTATCTGGCCCTCAGTCGCGTCCAAAGGATCCTCGAAGTCCTCACGACGATGCCTGCCACCGTGCTCTTCCCAATACGAAATGTGACATGTAGCGATGTATATGTTTGTCCAGTTGCGATGTACCTACAAGAGAAATAATCGAAATCAATTTTTCATGTCGTTACAGGAGAAAGGTTCAAGACAAGGTGGCGCAATATACGTGATGCATACGTGAAATGGCTACGGAAGAAAAAACTTGCCGAACGAAGTGGCAGTGGCGGGGGAAGGCGACAAAAAGACTACCAATTTGCCAAGCAATTGTCTTTCATCAATGCAAGCCTGGAACCTAGACTGTAAGTACCACTACTGTGGGCAGGAACTGAGAGCTCATTTACTACCATGACTTCGGCCATGTATTGCTATAAACTGGCCTCAATTCCCATGGCTAGCGAACTTTTCTCACAAGCTTTATCAAATGTTTGGTAGAAACGGTTGATAAAGTGTTTGCTAGTGTTTGCTAGCTCTGTGAATTGACGCCACATGCTGTTTGGCACACCAATAAATATTGTTTTTATCTACAGGACTGAAGACAATTTGGAGCAAGAGGAACCGACCCAGGAGGCACGGTTCAGCAGTGAGGAGAGCTTGGTGGATGATGACGTCGCCGATGTAACCTATGTCCCCGAGGAGAGGAGTAGGAGGAGGGAGTCCCAAGCTCTCTCCTTTGATGATGACTTGGGAGAAGAGAGCTTGGATGTTGAGGTTGCAGGACCGAGTGTGGATGAAGCTGCACCTCCACAATCGACCGCTATGGAAGCTCCCGGGGAACAAGAACAAAGTGAGGAGCACCGAGAGACTGCAGCACAACCAGCGCGCAGGGCAACCCCGACACAGGCCAGAGGACGGGAAGATGCTGCCACACCACCAGTGAGGACCACCACACCAGTGAGGCGTCGAGGTACCCTCCCCCCAACAAGGAGAGAGACAGAGTCCGAGATGTCCGGGGCTGTCTCCGGACTTCTCGAGATTCTTCAGAGCCACCAAACTCTCATAACCCGGCAGTTGCAAGATGAGGACAGGGGCCATATCATGGAGCAGTACAAGTCCCACATTACTTCACTGCAATGTGAGCTCGACGCTGTACATGGGCACTACAGGGACGAGCTTAAAATGATGCATGAGATGCACAGAGGAGAAATCGACCAACTGCGTGCGCAGCATCATCAGTCGGTGGGCCAGCTGCAGAACATGATGCAGCAAATGCATCAACAAAGCAAGGAACTACTGAAATTGCAGGCACACCCGTGTTTTCACACTGTGATGTCTCTAATACCATATTTGGAAAAGGTGCCTTCCCAAAACTTGATGGCGTGCCATTCCACTTTGCTGGAGGTGATCAAACAGCACATGGACACGCCATTATTGCAACCACCAATTTTTAGACCCCCACAACCAACAGCGGTGCCCACCTGGCAATCATCACAGATGTACACCGGCTACAGAGGCAGTCAATATGGGCCACCGCTGTCAGGGTCCAGCTCATCCACGACCAGCACCCAAGAGAGTCCAGATTTCCAGGCAGCAACTCCCACCTTTTCTAGTAGTGGTGCCGATACAATTTGAAAAAAAAAGTCAAATTGTTCCTGGACATGCTCCTCTGAATACCTCCGATCCTCGGAGGAAGGATACCATCACAGGGCTTTTTAGCCCAACCTTTTCCCTGCCCCATCTCCTTCAACCAAGGTTCAGAGGTGTTCAGATGACCATGTCAGGGAACTTTTGGTTTTGCTGGATTTGAACTTTAGGGCCTGGTGTCCCCGAAAGACACTACCTGGGTCACAACCTTGTGCCTTTTGCACTGCACCTGTAGTCATGCACCTGTCCCTTTGATTCCTCTTGTTCCTTACTTTGTTGTTCCTAATCACTTGCACAAGACCCTTGGAGCCATGGGTGAAGGACACCTTGACTGGTCGGTGAGAGGCCTAGCCTTTTCACTGACCTGTGTCCTTCATCCATGGCTCAGAGGGTCATGTGCCAGTGGTTAGGTTTTTAAAGCACTTCAATTTATTAGGGCCTGGTGTCCCCGAAAGACACTACCTGGGTCACAACCTTGTGCCTGTTGCACTGCACCTGTAGTCATGCAGCTCTGCCATCGGTTCCTCTTGCTCCTCACTTTGTTCTTGTTCCTAACCACTTGCACAAGACCCTTTGAACCATGGATGAAGGACACCTTGACTGGTCGGTGAGAGGCCTAGCCTTTTCACTGACCTGTGTCCTTCATCCATGGCTCAGAGGGTCCTGTGCCAGTGGTTAGGTTTTTGAAGCACTAATAATTTAGGGCCTTTTGTCCCCAAAAGACACTACCTGTAGTCATGCTCCTCTGCCATCGGTTCCTCTTGCTCCTCACTTTGTTCTTGTTCCTAACCACTTGCACAAGACCCTTGGAGCCATGGATGAAGGACACCTTGACTGGTCGGTGAGAGGCCTAGCCTTTTCACTGACCTGTGTCCTTCATCCATGGCTCAGAGGGTCCTGTGCCAGTGGTTAGGTTTTTAAAGCACTTCAATTTTAGGGCCTGGTGTCCCCGAAAGACACTACCTGGGTCACAACCTTGTGCCTGTTGCACTGCACCTGTAGTCATTCACCTCTGCCATCGGTTCCTCTTGCTCCTCACTTTGTTCTTGTTCCTAACCACTTGCACAAGACCCTTGGAGCCATGGATGAAGGACACCTTGACTGGTCGGTGAGAGGCCTAGCCTTTTCACTGACCTGTGTCCTTCATCCATGGCTCAGAGGGTCCTGTGCCAGTGGTTAGGTTTTTAAAGCACTTCAATTTTAGGGCCTGGTGTCCCCGAAAGACACTACCTGGGTCACAACCTTGTGCCTGTTGCACTGCACCTGTAGTCATGCACCTCTGCCATCGGTTCCTCTTGCTCCTCACTTTGTTCTTGTTCCTAACCACTTGCACAAGACCCTTAGAGCCATGGATGAAGGACACCTTGACTGGTCGGTGAGAGGCCTAGCCTTTTCACTGACCTGTGTCCTTCATCCATGGCTCAGAGGGTCATGTGCCAGTGGTTAGGTTTTTAAAGCACTTCAATTTTAGGGCCTGGTGTCCCCGAAAGACACTACCTGGGTCACAACCTTGTGCCTGTTGCACTGCACCTGTAGTCATGCACCTCTGCCATCGGTTCCTCTTGCTCCTCACTTTGTTCTTGTTCCTAACCACTTGCACAAGACCCTTTGAACCATGGATGAAGGACACCTTGACTGGTCGGTGAGAGGCCTAGCCTTTTCACTGACCTGTGTCCTTCATCCATGGCTCAGAGGGTCCTGTGCCAGTGGTTAGGTTTTTAAAGCACTTCAATTTTAGGGCCTGGTGTCCCCGAAAGACACTACCTGGGTCACAACCTTGTGCCTGTTGCACTGCACCTGTAGTCATGCACCTCTGCCATCGGTTCCTCTTGCTCCTCACTTTGTTCTTGTTCCTAACCACTTGCACAAGACCCTTGAAACCATGGATGAATAACACCTACACTGGTCGGTGAGAGGCCTAGCCTTTTCACTGACCTGTGTCCTTCATCCATGGCTCAGAGGGTCCTGTGCCAGTGGTTAGGTTTTTGAAGCACTTCAATTTATTAGGGCCTGGTGTCCCCGAAAGACACTTGGGCAGCTATGCCCTGCAACTCTTCCAGCACAAAGTTGGTGGTTGGTGTTCCTTAAAACTGACCGGGCTATACCATAGATATGTTATTTTTTTGTCTTCCATGTTGGAAGAATGTTTCCATGTTGGAAAGTGGTTGTTTTTGCAATAAAAAAATTTGTTTTTACATACCTCAGTGTGATGAGTAGTTGTTCTTGTGGTGTGACTGCTCTCCTGAACGTGGTATCCTTCTTCCTAAGGTCATCCTTCACCATCTCCAAAAGGGTATCAAACCTGTCAGGAGATGTAAAGGAAGAAGCTGTAAAGTATGTTGTGGGACAAGGTGTTGGGTGGAGGATGGGGGAGGTGTGTTTACAGAGGTTTGGGAGTGTTGTGGAGGGTGGGGGTGTAGTGTATAGCTAGGTATACAGGGGTGTGGGGGTCAGGGTGGTGTGTTTAGCTAGGTATACAGGGATGAGGTGTTGTGGGGGTGAGGGTGAGGTGTTTAGGAATGGTGGGGGTTGGTGTATTTAGGCCTATATACTTACAGGGGAATAGACATCCGAGTGTAGCTGTAGAACTTCTGTGGGTGTCGTCTGAGGTCCCGGTAGAGGGCCTGGAACTCTCCCTTCCTCTGCCTCCTGGCTAGTAGAGGGTGCACCCACCATCTCCTGCGAGGAGCACGCCTTCTCCCCACATAGTAGTAGGTAAACAACAGGAAGGAGAGAATTCCCAGGTAATAAGCGTAAAAAATGACTGGATCCATGGTCCCAACTGCTGTCTCTGTATCCAAGGATGGTCTCCACACGTCCAGCTGTCTCCAACAATGACCCCAGAGCTTCTGCTGACCTCCCAGAACCCCAGGTATTTATACAGGTTGTTATCTCTTTAAGAATCCGGATCCGGACCGCAACCGTGTTCATACCGCATGGAAACCGTATGCAACCGGACCGGATCCGGACCGGATCCGGACAGGAACCGTACGGTTCAGGTCCGATCCGGCTCCGGTGCGGTCCGGACATCCGGTGCGGTTTTCGCAAAACCGCAAGTGTGAACGGGGCCTAAAGGTGGCACTAGTGATGCACTTGTCATGGCTTACTCTAAAAAAGGCTACAGAAAAATGAAACCAGGGAGGAGTAGGAGGAGAGGGGATACTCATGCAGTAATTTTATTTGCAACATTTCAGGATTGAAGGAAAATAAATCCGTATGATAACATCCAGTTGGATATCAGGCTGGTCTTATGGTAAACACTACTGTTCTACTGTATATGTAAGATACATTTTAAAATAAACACACACACACGCACGCACGCACGCACGCACGCACACACACACACAAACACACAAACACACACACAAACACACACACACACACACACACACACACAAACACACACACATTCATTAAACATGAAATCTCTGTAGAGATGCAAGGAACACTCCTACATATGGAATCATTCATTGTGGAATGATTCGCACTGGTAAATTATGGTAGCCAACATTTTCTTCTTATCAGAGCTTAGTGAATATAGATTTAGTGTTGTAAGTGTTCAGCATAAAACAATTGTGAACAGATGTACTGCCTAGGGAAATAGACTTGGTGTTTCACACTTATTATTGGAGGCAGTCTTTCTGTAAACCGCAGGCACTGTCCTCAAATACCATGGCAGGAAATCAACACACATTTTCCAAGGAGGACAAAAATTCAGAGCATTGCAGCATATTGTTGTAATATCATTGTTATTATTTTTTACTTGCAGCAGATATGTACAAATTCATTTCAACCTGACCTCTCGGCTTGTCCAATGACTTACAAATATCCTCCTCAATCATATTTTCTTATAGTGGGTTCAAGGCTTCTGTTGTGCAGCCCTCAGACTTTGAAATCCTGTTCTTGGTCTTGTAAGATTTTCGCAGGGCTTTAGCATGTTAAACTGACCCCTGAAACACCAAAGCAGTTCATTTTGGTGCCCAGCGCCGAGGGCCGAAGCTGGGCACCATCATAGCAGCAATGCTATGCTGCGCAACCCCGCAAAATGGTCATTTGGGGATCTGGCAGTTGCCAGACCCCAAATTATATCTCCCTCCAAGTTCCTACAACTTGGCAGGGGAATAGTATTGAACGCCACTGGGGAATTTAGCGGAAGCAGGGAGAGCCGTCATTCATCTCGCCCTGTGCCAAGCTGTCCGGCGCCAAAATAATATACACCCCTGAAACATACCCCTTCAAAATTACCTACCCATCCTCCCAGGGCATTTTTTGGCAGATTTTCAGGAAGTGCCAGCGTTGGATCGCCTCTCCTTATGACGAAGGGGGAGGCCTCTTTAGGATTGGTAGGTCAGTAGTGGGGAAGAGATGACGTTGGGGGACTGTGATGTTGAATAGTGCAAATGTTTTTGGCAGGTGAACTTGCAAACCCCGATGCAAATTTGTGTTGGCGACCCTGTTGGCCCATTGGTACCACCACCTCTATTCATTACTTTATAAGTGGGCTACTTAAAGGGATACTGTAGGGGGGTCGGGGGAAAATGAGCTGAACTTACCCAGGGCTTCTAATGGTCCCCCGCAGACATCCTGTGTTGGCGCAGCCACTCACAGATGCTCCTGCCCCGCCTCCAGTTCACTTCTGGAATTTCTGACTTTAAAGTCAGAAAACCACTGTGCCTGCACGCCCGTGTCCTCGATCCCGCTGATGTCACCAGGAGTGTACTGCGCAGACACAGACCATACTGGGCCTGCGCTGTGCACTCTTAAATGACATCAGCGGGATCGAGGACACAGCAATGCAGGCGCAGTGATTTTCAGACTTTAAAGTCTGAAATTCCAGAAGTGAATCGGAGGCGGGGCCGGAGCATCGGTGAGTGGCTGCGCCAACACAGGATGTCTGCGGGGGACCGTTAGAAGCCCCGGGTAAGTTCAACTCATTTTCTCCTGACCCCCCTACAGTATCCCTTTAAAGTTCTCTTGTTACAAATATAAAGTATCCTTACAGTATGGAGCATATTGTGTAAAAAATACACAATCTTAGGTTCTCTTAAGCGAAACAACATTTCAAAATTTTTCTGTAAAGTTTCACATTTAACCAGACCACGCTATATTAGAAGAAATCTCAAAGTTGCTTCAACTAAGCGACACATCAACAAATTAGTCTTCTTGTAGTGTGTGCTAAAATTAGGAAGGTTACTTAAGATGGCCATATGCTTATTGATGGTCACTAGAGTTAATGGCCATCAGATAGATCCCTGTCAGATTACATCTGGCAGGGATCTCTCTGATCTGTGCCACACATTAGGAATATATTTTTTAATAGATTTCAGTGTGAAATCTATTGCAAGTCTATCAAACTGCAGGCTTGCAATGATCGATCCAGTGCAATGCTATGGACCATTGATCTGCCAACGCTTTTGACCCACTGTCAGTCGATATCTTCGGTCTGGTCTGAATGAGAAACAGGAAAATCAGTAAGTCTATGCCCACCATTAGACATAGCAGTCTAGGGAATGTAAACATACCCAACCACCCCGAGCTGTATGTAATTAAAAATCAATATTACGAGACTAATATGGTAAATACCAGCACAGGCACAAAGAGCAAGGGATACTAAAATCTCAGAGAAGCTTTAATATCTGTGGATACCCAGATGCGGCTTTGTAAGAAAATGCAGACCAAGAAACTGAAGAGAGAATCAGAAAACCTTTAGCCATATACCCTGAACAAGCATGCAGCAGATCAGGTGTTTCTGACATTATTGTCAGATCCGACAAGATTAGCTGCATGCAGGCCCGAAATTACATCACAGAAGCCTATGGGCACAGATGTCCTGGTGCCCACCATGAACCTACAAACGCCCGCCCAACCACACTGCAAGTGTGCTGGCTGGCCCAGCTGTCGCTTCTCCTTTACTTCTCCTGCCCAGCAGAGTTTGCCACAGGTGCCCCTTACTATTGAGGATGCTTCTGGCAACCTAATACTAAGTAGCAAGAGATGCCCCCAAGTGTTATGTAGCTAAAGATGTCCTCAACAGAAGGAAAATCTCGGCAAGAGCCAGTTGAGAGTTACTTCTCATTTACGCTCTTCTGGAGAGTGGGAGGAGGGAGGGAGGGACTAGGGGAGGGGAGTGAGATGCCTTTCCGTCATCAGGCGCCTGTAGGCTTATGCCGACAGTGCCAGATGTTAAATCCTGGCTGCATGCTTGGTTCTGGTACTATTCAGGCACTGCTACAGCCAAATAGATCAGCAGGGATGTCAGGCAATTGGTGTTGTTTAATAGGAAATAAATATGGCAGCCTCCTTCTCATTTTAACTGTTGTCTAGGTTTGTAACAGTTTTGGGACATAACTAGAGCAAGTATAGTATAGTGAGCAACTGAGCTAAGTGTTCTTCTCAATTACCTGTCTTAGATCTAAATTAAAGCCACTTATCAACACGTACCTTTTGGCACGCGGGTCAATCTATATGCGCTCTGTTTAAATTTTTCTTTATTCTTTTTTTTAACACCTCTTTCTTAGAGCGCAGCAAATGATGTATGACGGCTTCTTGGAATGCTGAGAAAGCAAAAGCAATAATGACACTCTAGATATCCTCTTCAGCTCAAAAATCACATCTAGTACATTTGGTCCATTGCACCAAGAATACTATGCACTACTAGCTGTACAATGTCCCGATTTCACTTATCTCTTATATTGAAGCGCTTGACAGAATAGTTAAGCACTTATTATCATGCCACAGGAAAAAAAGGCATTACATTTTGAGGTATAATGATTTGAATTTTCAATCCAGACCATTCATTTAAATGCCCTTTACACCATCTTCACAAAAAGGTGCCCTCCAAACAATGAAGAAATAAGCTGAACCGCAAAATTAAAAAATCTCAATTTGCTTTTGTTTAACTTGTCCTGATCAGTTTCCAAACCGCTATTAAATGGGACTTATCCACATAAAGATAATAGTATGTCAAACAAATCAGGCTCTCAAATTAAACATTGAAGTTGATATATATTTTCATTTTTAAAAATGCTCACATGGACCTACAGTCAAGGTATTTTACACTGGGATCATACAAGTTTACAAACACACACACACAAATCTCATGCTCCTGTTTTTTTTCCCGTTTTATACTCAGAAAAATATGGTAATATTGCTGCTTCAATTTCTTTGTATTTGTTTTCTTGCAAATGTCACCATTTCTGCACCACTCATTCTATCTCCCAAGCATCCCTATTGGTTCTTGGTGTGATGAGTTGCTTTACTATACCAGTTGGAGAGCTCTGTTGTGCAACTCACTTTACATTCATTGTCACTATATTTTAGCAGCAGTAGATCTTGGAAACTTCTAAGTGTGTTTTTTTTAAACACTTTTATTAGCAAAGTAAGTTATTACAAGGCTAAACATTTGCAGATAGATACCAAAATAGAGTATATGAAAAGGTAAGCATCATTCGTCAATCAGGTATGTAGAATAGGATAGTATAGATTACATCCCTCATAATTATATCGTTTTAGTATTTGGATGACAAACAACCTGGAAATATAGTACGGCATCTGCAAAAATTAGCTTATATAACTGTTGCATACTCTAAATTAGTTACAAAAAAAATGGGTAATTTTATATAACTGATTAACCAAAACAGAAAAAACATAGAATGCATAACCACAATGATTCATTATAGCAAAAGTGAGTAGTTTATATATCTCGGTCATAATATAGTTAGGTGTCAGAGCGTTATCATACTTCCCAGCCCAACATGCAATGCAATATTAAACTATTCTACTACAGTCAAATGAGAGGAGGTCCCCTTGCCCCAGACTTTATTGAACTTCCCAGGACAACCTCTGTGTGTATAAACAAGTTTAATAAAGGGCAATATACCATTTACTTGTGATAGCCAGTCAGATATCATCGGAGGTCGCAGGGTAATACAATTCAATCTTATAACTCTGCGCGCATAAAGTAGGGATTCATGAAATAGCTTAGTATCAAATTTGGAGTAGGTATTTGGTGGGAGAAGCCCCAATAGACAAATTTTAGGACACAATATATGGGGGTGATCAGTGATATCTGCTAGTATACGCACAGCATCATTCCAGAATCTTTGAATATGAGTGCAATCCCACATCACATGCCAAAAGTCTGCATTGGGTTGGAAACATTTGGGAAACGAAGACGAATAGTTATGTTTAATTTTTGAAAGGCGCAATGGAGAAAGGTAGGCCTGACGTATTATATAGAATTGAATCAATCTCCCGTTCGCTGAGATAGCGGCATATGTGTGGGATTCTAATGCATCCTTCCATTCTTCTGAATTAAGATCAGGAATGTGAGGAAGCCATTTGAGTTTCAAAGAATCTGTGTCATAGGTAATGCAGTAATTAGAGAAGTGTAAAGGGTTGTAATTAAACCACCCATACCTTGTGTTTTCAAAATACCTATAATGGGGAAATCTGACAGTTCTATAGGTCTAGTACCAAATTGCGCTTGCCAACAGTGCCTAAATTGAAGATTCTTATGAAAGTGTTCGTTAGATAGAGCGTATCGGGCTTTAAAAGATTCAAAAGTAGGGAATAATCCCTGATCCAGGGTATGGGAGAAGTTGGTCACCCCCAACAAACGCCATTCCTCTGCAGCATGAAATGTTGCTAATTGGGGAAATTTAAAGTTGTCCCATAGTGGAGTGTTGGGGAGGTAATGTACTACTTGGTGTACATGTTTGGAGTCTGACCATATTTTGGCTGCTAATTTGTGCAATTTAGTACTAGGTTTAAGAGTTTGAGTTGAGGGGCTTTCTAAGAAGGCTAGGAGATTTCCTGCGTTAACATACGTGGCTAAGAACTGTTCTGAGATGGGCCTATCAATACTTATATGGATCGGAGAGGTAAGATAACGTAGTTGGCCTGCTAGGTAGTATAGATACAAGTCTGGTAGGGCTAGTCCAGCACAATCTTTAGGAGCCTGAAGTGATTTTAATGTAACTCTAGACCAACTGGTTCCCCATATAAAAGACCTGGATCCTGGCCCAACACAGTTCATGTTGAACTGCCCCGACCTGTTCGTACCGGTATTCCTAAAAATTGTTAACTGTTCCTTACAATCAGTGATATTTCCTGCTTTACTGAAGGAAGCAATCATCAGGCCTCTCCTCAAAACACCCTCCCTGGACCCAGATGCAATGACCAGCTACAGACCTGTCTCTAACCTCCCCTTTCTGGGAAAGCTAATTGAAAAAGCTGTTTACCTCCAGCTAGAAGCCAAAATCCTACAAAACAACAGTTATGACCCATTGCAGTCTGGCTTCAGGAAACACCACTGCACTGAAACTGCCCTCATCCAAATATGCAACCACCTGCTCATGGCAAGAGACAGAGGAGAGTGCTCGATCTAGCAGTAGCTAGACCTTTCTGCAGCCTTTGATACAGTTGACCATGACATCTTGATAAACAGGCTACAGGAATACTGCGACATTGATGGCATAGTTCTTCAGTGGTTCCAATCCTTCTTGAGTGGCAGACCCCACAAAGTGTCTATGGGGCCCTTCCTGTCCACCCTTGTATCACTTAAGTATGTGGTGCCCCAGGGCTCAATCCTCTCTCCCCTGCTTTTCACGATTTACATGTTACCGCTGGGAATACTAATCCAAAAACATGGCCTGACATACCCCTGCTATGCAGACGACACCCAACTATATCTTTCCTTCAAGCCTGGTGTGACAGACCCAACTCTAACTATAAACGTCTGCTTACGTGAACTACAGAAATTGATGAATGACAACTGGCTGAAACTAAATGCAGACAAAACTGAAGTCCTTCTGATTGAAGGGCAGAGCATGATAACAAAACAACTTAACTTGCAGTCTTCACCACTGGAAATAGGAGGCACGGATCTACGCAGCTCTAATCATGTGCGTAGCCTGGGAGTTCTAATTGATGGGGATTTAAACTTCGGAACTCAAATCTCTGCTTTGGTGAAATCATCCTATTTTCACCTGAAGAACATTGCAAAAATCAAGCACCTCATATCCCCAGAAGATCTGCCAACCTTAGTCCACGTCTTCATTACATCCCGACTGGACTACTGCAATGCTCTTTACACTGGCCTTCCAAAAAAGGTATTGTACCACCTACAGCAGATACAGAATACTGCTGCCAGACTGCTAACCAACCAACCCCGTCACTGCCACATAACGCCAGTCCTGCACTCCCTTCACTGGCTACCTTTAGAATGGAGGGTCCTATTCAAGATCGGCCTACTGACATTTAAATCCCTGAATAATCTAGGCCCTGGATACATGAAAGATATGCTGCAGCTGCGTAGCAATCCCCGCATTCTCAGATCAACAGGTTCTAATAATCTAGTCATACCCAGAGTCCACTTGGAAACTTTTGGTCCCAGAGCCTTCTGTAATGCTGCCCCTACATTTTGGAACTCCTTACCTCAACAGATCAGGACAGCTCCATCCCTGGATGTGTTTAAATCCAGACTGAAAACCCACCTGTTCAGTCTGGCATTTGCAGAAATATAACTTTTGTTGTGTGAATACTTCATCCTACTAATTACTGAATCTGAGAGAGCCTAAGCGCTTTGAGTCCTATGGGAGAAAAGCGCTATAGAAATGTTATTGTATTGTATTGTATTAAATAGGGAGTTTAGTTCAGTGAAGAACTTTTTGGGGATTGGAGTATGTGCATGCTTTACTATATATAGTATTTTAGGTAGTATAATGATTTTAATCAAATTGATCCTGCCAATAACATTAATAGGGAATTGTGCCCAAGAGGTAAGTTTTTGTTTAACCAAAGGTAGAAGTGGTTCAATATTTAATCTAAAGAATTCTGCACATCCTGGTACTATATGTATTTCAAGATATTTAAAGTGAGAGACAACTTGTGATTTAGATTGCATTGTAGTATTACATATAGAGTTGGTATCTAGAGGAAGGATGACCGACTTCTGCCAATTAATACATAAACCAGAGTATATAGAAAATGTCTGTATAGTATCAAATACCTGGGTCAGCGATTGCCCAGTATCGTGTAGATATAAAATCATATCGTCAGCATAAAGAGCAATGGTGTCCACTAGTTCACCTATTCGTAGACCTTGAATGAGTGCATTGGATCTAATTTTAATAGCGAGTACTTCAATAACCATAGAAAATAAATATTGGGAGAGGGGGCACCCCTGTCTAGTTCCTTGTGATAAGTGTACAGGTGAGCTAATGTGACCATTAGCTAAAATAGAGGCTTCAGGGGCCTGATAGAGAAGTAGTACCCAAGAAAGAAAATTAGACCCAAAGCCAAAATGGGTCATTACCTGCCAAAGCAGCCGCCACTCCACAGTATCAAACGCCTTAGCTGTGTCTAAGGACAGTAAAGCTCTGTCACCTTTAACATCATGGTCAATAAGGAGATGCGTTAGAGTTTTTCTAATGTTAATTTAATTGATGTCGATTTGCCGGGCATAAAGCCACATTGATCTGGGTGAATAATATCTAGAATCACTTGCTGTAGCCTGTTCACCAGAACTTTAGCAAATATTTTATAGTCGTTATTTAATAACGATATAGGTCTATAAGATGAACAGTCCAGGGAGTTTTTGTCTGGCTTTAATAAAAGGATTACCATAGCTTGATTAAAAGTATCTGGCAGGGATTTAGTTTCACAACATTCCTGCAGAGTGGCGAACAACTCGGGGAGGTTGACTTCATCATAATGCTTGTATACCTCTATGGGTATTCCATCTGGTCCGGGGCTTTTATTACTTGATACGGACATTGCTGCTATTTGTATTTCTTCTGCAGTGATATCTTTGTCTAAATTCTGGATTGCTCCTGGGATAGTTGAGGAAAAGTCATAGTATCAAGATATGATTTAACCACTTCACCACTGAGGGGTTTTACCCCCTGACCACCAGAGCAATTTTCACCTTTCAGCGCTCCTTCCATTCATTCGTCTATAACTTTATCATTACTTATCACAATTAAACGATCTATATCTTGTTTTTTCCACCACTAATTAGGCTTTCTTTAGGTGGGACATTATGCCAAGAATTATTTTATTCTAAATGTGTTTTAATAGGAAAATAGGAAAAATATGGGAAAAAAATTAATTATTTTTCAGTTTTCGGCCATTATAGTTGTTAATTAATGCATGCTACTGTAATTAAAACCCATGAAATGCATTTGCCCTTTTGTCCCGGTTATAAAACCGTTTAAATTATGTCCCTATCACAATGTTTGGTGCCAATATTTTATTTGGAAATAAAGGTGCATTTTTTTCAGTTTTGCGTCCATCCCTAATTACAAGCCCATAGTTTATAAAGTAACAGTGTTGTACCCTCCTGACATAAATATTTAAAAAGTTCAGTCCCTAACATAACTATTTATGTATTTTTTTTTATTGTACATTTTTTTTAATTACAAAAAAAATAAAAATTGGGAGTGTGGGAGGTAATGAGTTATTTTTTTGTGTAAAAATAATTTATTTGTATGTGAAAAATGTGTAGGGTGTAGTTTTACTATTTGGCCACAAGATGGCCACAGTAACTTTTTGTTTTAATGCGACCTCCAAGTGTCCTTCCGGAAGCTTGGAGGAAGTACTTGGAGGCTGGGTAAGTGTTTACTTTTCACAATGATCGCGCTGCTCATCGGAGAGCAGCGGATTATTGCGGGGCTGAGATCAACGAACGGGAATGGATTTTCCCGTTCATTGATCTCCGGGCGAGCGGGCGGCGGCGTGTTTACTAGCGGCGGGCGGCGTGTTTACGAGCGGGAGCGCGGACAGCGGCGGGAACGCGGAAAGTACAGATTTCTCCGTCCCTGGGGGTTAAAGGATGGAAAAAGGGACGGAGAAATTCGTACGGGCGGGGGGAAAGTGGTTAATGTCTAAGTCAGAGCAGGTAAGCATGGATTTACTGTATATAATGACTGATAGAAATCCTTAAAACAGTGTATAATCTTCAAGGTATTATGAAACACAGTACCATGGGAGTTTTTGATAGATAAGATTGGTTGGGGGCCTTGACTTGAGTGTGCTAATTGGGCTAAAAGTTTGTCTGATCTATTATCCAACTCAAAATGGCACTGTTTAAAGAAAAATTGTCTGTAACTGATAGTTACATATCAGGCTAGGAACATGACAACAATACAATATTAATATAACCATACACATAAGAATAGTGTAGCATTCCAAAACAGATAAGAACATAAAACCTATAACCCCTACACACAATGCTAAACAGGAACAAAACAACAGAAGCATTGGGGTTTAATACCCAAACATTAATCACAGGACAAGAGATCAGCATTTAGCTGAGCACTCTTATGGAGACCATGTATTCAGCCAGTCTGGGGAATTAAGCAGGTTGTAGGCCGCAGAGCCAATATGAAGGTGGCTTAGTTAAGAAGCATTTAGCAAAGATAGCATAGAGATTATATTAACGAGGCCTGCTGTCCAGTCATTGAACTGCCTCATGCGGTGTTTGAAAAAACAAAGTCTTGTCCGCCTCCACAACACGCAGTTTGGCTGGAAATTGCATGGTTGCAATTTCCAGCAAAATATGATATTTTAGCATCTTTCAGGCGTTTCTTAATGTCAATAAATTAAGCTAGTTTCTTTTGCAATTCAACTGAGTAGTCAGGGAAGATCATAAGCCTGGTGTTATCAATTTTAACTACTTAAGGACCACCTCACGCCAGTGGGAGTGACCGCGGCGGCAGCCCCAGGACCGCCTAAGGCCAATTGGCGTCAAGTCCTGGGGCTGCAGTTTCCCAGGAAACGGCCGCGCGCATGCGCGATCGTTCCCTGCTGCTCCACGGAACGGAGTTCCGTGAATAGCCTGCTAGCCGCCGATCGCGGCTAGCAGGCTGCTTGTAAACGTAAGGGGAAAGAAATCCCCTTTGTTTACAAGCGTACAGCGCTGCCGGGGGCCGCAGCGCTGTACAAGATCGGCGATCCCCGGCCTCTGATTGGCCGGGGAGCGCCCTCCTCTCATAGGCTGATGCCTATGAGAGGCGGAACAGGATGGATTGCCGTCCTGTTCCAAATTACATGATGGAAGGGAGGGAGGAAGGAGAGGGGGACGGGGAGAGAGAGAGCCTCGCTGAGGCATCCTGAAAAAAAAAATAAACAAAGCCTGCAGCAATCGGACCCCTCCGGCGGCATGTCCCCTTAGGGACAAAAAAAAGAGGTGCAGTCGTCAAGTGGTTAAGATCACCCTTAGTACGTGCAAGTCTCAAGATGGTATCACGATCCCTGCAGTTTAGTAACCTGGCTAGGAAAGCATGTGGCTGAGCCCCTGGTGGTGGCCGTTTTGATGGAACTCTGTGTGCACGTTCAACTGCAAAAGTTTTAGATAGGTTTTCAGCTCCAAAGTGTTGTGACAGCCAGGTTTCAATAAAATCTTCCGGGTTAGAACCATCTGCACCCTTAGGGAGACCTACAAACCGCAAATTGTTTCATCGCAAACGGTTTTAGATGTCATTTGTTTTAACATGGTTGCCTTGTGACTGCTGCAGAATGCAGGTCTTTGGTTAAGATAGGTGTCGTATCTTCCAGCTTAGACACCCTGACATCTAGTTCAGATGCGCGTTCACGTAATTTCTGCATGTCTAGACTGATGAGGCCTACATCACATTTAACTTCCTCTATCTTAGTTGTGAGAGCCATGCGACTAGTTTCCATTATTGCAGAAAGAAGTTGCTGATGCATTTTTTTTAGAGTTAGTTCAGGCTCTAGTTCTTCCTCTCCTTCCTCATTAGTGTCCCAGTTTGTCTGCTCTACTGCAGGAGAGGGTGGGGAAGACAGGGCTGAGGACGCTTCACATGGCAGGGTAGAGTCTGCTGCGCTGTGTGCAGGCGGATGGTGAATGTCCGCCACGTGTAGTATTTGCTTACCCTGCGGCGGTTCATGCGGAGGCTCGGTGGAGCTCTGTTCAGCTTCCAGGGAGGATGAGCTGGGAGTCCGCTCAGGCGATGGAGGGCTGTCGGCTCTCTGGGCCCTGGGCTGTGTGGAGCGGTGAAGTGAGCAAGCACGCTGTGGGAGACTGGCGCCATCTTGGTCTACACGCACGAAGTGCTCAATGGAGGCTGTAGCTGCTCCTCCTTTGCTTTTCCCGGCACGGGTCGTGGATGCCATGATGTGCGGCTGACAGTGATCCCAGTAGTGCAGTTTTCAGCGGCTCTGCGGCAAGCTGGTAGGCTGAATAGGAGAGATCTGCCCAGAGCTCCTAAACTATGCATCCAGCTCTGTCGCCATCTTGGCTCCGCCCCTTCTAAGTGTTTTTACTTGCAGTTTTTCAGTCATATTTTTATGATTAGATCTATTTTTAAAGGACAACTGAAATGAGAGGGATATGGAGGCTGCCATATGTATTTCCTCTTAAGCAATACCAGCTGCCTCGCTGCCCTGCTGATTTTCTGCCTCTAAAACTTTTAGCCATAGACCCTGAACAAGCATGAAGCAGATCAGGTGTTTCTGACATTATTGTCAGATCCAACAAGATTAGCTGCTTGCAGGCCCGGATTTACATCACAGGAGCCTATAGGTGCAGATGTCCTTGCACCCTAGACTTCGCCCTCCATAACCCTAAAAACGTCAGCCGAATCGCATTGGCTGGCCCTTCTTTACTTCCCCTGCCCAGAGGAGTTTGTCACAGGTGCCCTTTACTAATGAGGGTGCTCACACAAAAATCTCATCTTCATGCTCCTGGTTTGCCTCCCCCCAAGACCTTTCAACATTCTACATTGGTGGAGAAGACAGGGCGGAACTGCTCAACAGTCCTGGGCCATCCACATACTGTATGCGCCATTCATGATGACATTATGCACCTGGGGCATACACCTGGTAGTGGTGGAAGGCAAAAAAAAAACAAAAAAAACCCACATGATTGAGAATAGGTTTGAGTGGCTAATACATCATGGTGCAGCCATCACGGTGCATCATCAGCAGAAGCAGGCACTAGGGGAATAGTGAAGGAGAGGAGAGGTCTCTAATCATGGCTGGAGCCGTGGATGCGGTAAGCCGCGTTGCTGCTACTTACATTTATGCGTGGGAAGCAGAGGAGATATAGGGGGACCAGAGCAGGACACAGGGGGACAATACAGGGGGTCCCCAACATCGCGGTGGGTCGGCAACTCGTATCGGCGGGTGTTCATAAGCATATAAGATGGAGGAGAAAAAGTACATTGTATATGCTGAAAAAAATGGTAAGCATACGGAAACTACAAAAAAAATAAAAATAAACACTTATTGTAAAATTAATAAGAAGAATCTACAGTGCACCAATTTGGAGCTCATTTTTTTCTTCAGCAATCTCCATCTTTCTGCTCACTCTCACTGCTCTAGTAAAAAGTGCCCATTAATTCAACATGCATGCAGCTGATTTAACCTTTTTTTGGCCCGGCTTTAAATGGCCAATTAATGGTTAAAAAGTTAAACCATTTAAAATATGTATGTTTATTTGTAACAGGCAAAAAGCTAATAATCTAGTTAAAACAAGCAAGTCCTAACAGTGGCCATTGTAACACACTGAAAGAGTCACAAAAATATACAGTTATAATGAATGGGGCTCTCTGTTTTCCTAATTACAATACATGATGTGCTGAAAACTATGTACCAAAATAGGATTGCGGATATAAGCTTCAGATACGGAGGAAGCGAAGGTTGAGAAAACCCCTTTTAAAAATATTATGGGATAGATTCCTCTCGTTTCAAGCTCCCTTTTTGCCAGATGTTGGCTTTTTATATTATAGTATCTGTTACTCTGCATGTCATTTACAAGGGCATTTATGAAATCTTTTGTGCAAGCACTGAGAAATAAAACATTTGTGTAACATTACAAAACTTCAATACAGAGGAAGATTTGTAGGACTGTATTTGTGAGATGTGTATCTTTTTTTTCTTCTGGAAATACTTATGAGCAAATGTTCCCTAAGGACGTAACAGCTGGTAAAGAGGGTCTCTGCTAAGCAATGTTTGTATTTGAAGTACATCTGCACAGAGTTATTTCATTTTTTATCACGTGCTTTTGGTAGGTGCCATAAATAATTAAAAAAAACAGACATGGTAAGTAGCCCAATTTAGTCAGCATTATTTCCGTCCAGAGGCGGTGCTGTAACAAAGCATCACACCATGAGGAAAACCTCTGGGACTTTGCTGCAGATCTGTCTATTTATTGGCTGTGCCATGAGGTCAATGAGTCAGGTGAGTTCACTTTGGCGTGCCTCCCAGTGTCACGTCTCAGCTAAAACAAGAGGGACCATAGACCTTGCACTTATGGGGAGCAGGGATGCTTGTTCTGGGTCCCTGTTATAGGGTGCCCTGGCCCCTTGGTCAGTGATCTGGCTGGTGCATAGCTTCGGCCAAGTGATGGGCAAGAGAATTCTTCCCCCGTTTTTTATGCACATAAAAACGCATATTAGATGTAAACCAGGCCATTGATTTTATTGGGTTGCCTGACCTAATGTGTTTTGCCATGCAAGAAAACCCACACAAAAAAATATTGTGTGCAGTGTGAATATGGCCTTGGGCTTTATGGGGTTTAGTTTTTTTCCTATTGGTGCTGAAACCTCTGTGTCAAGATCACACCAACATGACTCCTGTGCCAAAATCACATCACTAGGACCCCTGTGCCAAGATCACACCACCAGGACTCCTGTGCCAAGATCACACCACCAGGACTCCTGTGCCAAGATCACATCACCAGGACTCCTGTGCCAAGATCACACCACTAGGACCCCTGTGCCAAGATCACACCACCAGGACTCCTGTGCCAAGATCACACCACCAGGACTCCTGTGCCAAGATCACACCACCAGGACTCCTGTGCCAAAATTACACCACCCACCAGGCCCCTTATTCAATTATTCAGTTCACTTATTCAGTTTTCCCCTAGGAGATAATTTTTCAACTTTTTTAATGAATGACTTTTCAACACTTTGCAGTTGCAAACGTACCAAAAAGTAGGTGAAAAAAGTACTATTAAAATTATTTTGAGTATTTTCTTGCTTGCTGGTGGCTTAAAGGGCATTTTATCGACAAGTTGTAATAATATCACCTAGGAGAAATCTTAGGAGAAAAAGTTAATTGTGCCAAAATCACACCACCAGAACTCCTGTGCCAAATGCCTACCATAAATTACAATGTTGGTTTGTTCTTTCCTCAAAAATGTACGTACACATGTACAGAAATTACCCAGTATTCATCTATTTCCAGAAGTGTAACTAAGGAGCTTAGGATCAATGTGCGAGTTTTACATGCGGCCCCAAGCACTCTATTGATATGGAGCCCCAATACCTAGCAAAAACAGCTGCAGTGTCAGAGAGATGTATTTAAAGTAAGGAAACAGTTTGTTAAAGGAGGTGACATGTAACACGATGAGACTGACATGTGTATGTACATTGCCATGTATACAAATAACTAGGCTGTGTTCCTTTTTTACTTTCTCCACCTGAAAGAGTTCAAAATTTTGTATGCAAGTGACAGTTTCTGCCTGGGTCAAGACTGGGTCGAACTGGGTCAGACTATAGTGTGACCCTCACTGATAAGAAATTACAGCCATAAAACAATTTCCTGCAAGAAAATGGCTTTTGGAGAGCAGAAAAGAGATAAAAAGGGGCAATAGTTGATACATTTTAGTTCTGGCATACTTCAACTTCAATGAATGTGTCATTGAGAAGAAACCATAAAACAGTAAAAACTTCAAAATTAGACTTAAATATAAAATAAAACTGTGGGAGGATAGATTCAATTGTTTATCTCAACATATTTTCTTTTTTTTACCCCAAATGTCCTTTAACCACTTAAGCCCAACTGGACGAACATTCTTGTCCAGTTGGGCTGCGCGCATTCCCACGGGCCGCGCGCACTCCCGCGGGGCCCCCATGCATGCTCACGCTGCCAGCCGTTAGCCCAGCGATCAATGAAAGGGATTATAGATCCCTTTCGCTGATCAAAGCCCCCCGCAGAAAAGTCAACAGCGTCTCTTCAGACGCTGCGGTTTACTGAGCTAAAAAAGTTCCCCGTCTTAATTCTTCTTCCTGGGAGCGAGATCGATCGCTCCCAGGACTTTTTGACTGTGACCAACTTGTGGCCAAATAGTAAAACTACACCCACAACATCTTACTATTAAATTAATACATTTTTAACATTTAAAATTAGCTGTTTCCTTCCCACTTCAAAAAATACCCAAATAACATTTTTAATAAAAAAAAAAATACAATAATAAAAAAAAACATAAATAGTTACCTAAGGGTCTGAACGTTTTAAATATGCATGTCAAATTAGTATATTAATATAATTTTTTTTAAATTATCAGCTTGTAAATAGTGATGGACCCAAATTGAAAAAATGCACCTTTATTTCCAAATAAAATATCGGCGCCATACATGGTGATAGGGACATAATTTAAATGATGTAATAAGCGGGACAAATGGGCAAATAAAATACATGGGTTTTAATCATGGTAGCATGTATTATTTTAAACTATAATGGCTGAAAGCCGAGAAATAATGATTTTTTTCAATATCTTTCTTCTATTCCTGTTAAACTGGATTTACAATAAATTAATTCTCAGCAAAATGTATCACCCAAAGAAAGTCTAAATGGTGGCGGAAAAAACAAGATGTAGATCAATTCATTGTGATGAGTAATGATAAAGTTATTGGCTGTAATGATCTGCTCAGCTGTCTGCACGGGCAGACAGCTGTTTGTCCATTCTTTAGGTCTGAAGGCTGCAGGTCTCTGGAAAAGAGACCTGTTTTCGCTTTGCAAGTTTCAGAGTTGCTCTGCGGAGGAATTTGCATACACTTGTCATGCAAATTGCCCAGCTGCCTCCTTTGAAGGCTTGCAGTATAAATACCATGTTCTCCCAGAATCCCTTGCTGGTCATGATGGTTTGTTCCTGCTAACTCTCCTAGAAGTATCAGCCTTGCTATTGTTTGCTAAGATTATTTTAGAGTAATTCCTTGGGACTGCACTAGGCATCCCTTTTGGTGCAGTCAGGTTGTATTATCTGTATTGCCTTGTTCTGTCTCTCTGTCTCGATTGTCTTGTCGCCAGCGGCGGTCGACAGGAAATCGTTCTGTCTGTCTGGGAGTGTGGGCCAGAGCTGCGGTTGCTACTGGCTGCTCCATCTGTCTGTCTTGTCTGGTACGAACGCTTGCTGTAGGCTCGGTGAGGTAACCGTTTAGCAAGCGTTCGCGTTCTCTATTTCGTGTTTGTGTTTCATTGGTTAGTTAGGGTGGCACGCTTATCACTGGGCGCCTAACGCGCGGTGATCGTGTAGTAAACGCGTTCGCTGTTGCGAATGAGTGCGGTGTTCGCGTTTAGCTAGCGTTTGTTATTTTCCTTGATGTTCTGATTGTTCTTGCTTGCTGTGCCTTTTGCTACTCTCGTGTTCTGTCCTGCTCGGTCTTGTGTCTGTTGGCAATAGCCAGTCTTGCGATTGCGTTCTTACTTTGTTTCTGCGGATGTGTGTTCACTGTTGCTGGGTGGCGACTAGATTGGTGGACATACATTTCATTCTGTCTCTGTGCTCTTTCTCTACACTTGTGCTCTGTCTAGTTCGGTCTTGTGTCACTATTGGCAATCACTACACTTGCGATTGCGTGCCCACTTCGTTTCTGTTGTTGTGTGTTCACCGTCGCTGGGTGGCGACTGGATTGGTGGACACACATACATTCTGTCTCTGTGTTCTCTCTCTTTAAGGGCGATCTTGCCCTACATTACTTCTACTCGTACAATTCCCTTCTGGCATCTGTGGCAATGCAGAGGCTGTGTTCGTCTGCACTCCACAGCTCCATCTGCTGGTGGGAATCTCCCTCTACAGGTGCATAGCACTTTAGCTGGGTTCTCTCAAATTACACACTTGTGGAGGATTTCCGTAGTGTCGGCGCGTGTCCTGTGCGCTGACCACGGAAATAATTCCGCAATCGTTACATTGGCAAATGAATGGGAGGTGAAAGTTGCTCAGATGCAAAAAAAAACAAAAACAACCCTTCGGGCTTAAGTGGTTAAGGATTACCACTATGCAATGCACATATAGAGGTGTTCATTACCAGCACAGCACCAATGAAAAGATAATGCCCCAGTGTGGTCCCAGCCTCTGCATCCCCAATTGCTTTGCCACTATTACTTTGCTGTTTCTGTCGGAGGAGGAGCCATAGTGGTTCCTGTATCCATTTTAAATTGTCAAAACTACAAAATTCCAGGTAAATAAAAAGGCTAAATTGAATTGTTCTTAATATGATATGCACACCATTGTCACATGCCGCACAGTATATGTACAATATATGCAGCCTCTATCCATGCTAAGTCTACTTTGGCAGATGATCTGGAAATTCCTCTTATGCAAATGTGCCACAAGTCAGTAAATCATCTTTTCATGAGTAAATATAGCTTATGTGGGCAGTGGGAATAGATGTATTCCGTGAATGGCGGAAGGCAAAAAAGAAAGAGAGCATTGGCTATGATACAGCTTCACAACTGACACTGGCCTCGATTCATCATTGTCTTTACAATAACTTTTTCCAGTTTGTTAAATTACTGAATTCGAAGTTTATCGATTTCTAGTTGTATTCATCAAGGTTTTTCCGCATTCGGCGTGACTTCGATAAAATATTGATAACAATGCGGTAACCTGTCTATATTTCCATTTTACAGCTGTAAATTAACACAAGGCCATAAGATTCCCATGGAATTGTGGGTAAAAAGGCAGTTGAACACTACGTAGCAACATTCTGAATAGGGCTTAACACCTGGACCAGGATTCTGGAAGTGGCTTGGGACAATCCCACAATTTCGCCAGCTACGCTTGATAGGAGCCTTTTCTGAAAAAATGTAGTGCAGCTAGCAATTTAGTTAACCCCGGCACTGCCTGTGTTCTCTGACAAGATGATTCAAGAGAAATGCCGATGTCCTGGTATAGCAAATAAATCCATTCTCTTGCAAATTGATATGGTTCTAGATCTTATTCTTGCCCTTCTGCGCCTTTGAATCACTCTCAGCTGATACATAACCACTTCAAATGGCTCCATCTTCTCTGTCAGCAATGAGCTGACAGGAATAACGACATAGCAGTGAAGGAGATAACTAATCCTAAATGTAACGCTGAACCACGCCCACTTTCATTTTCATGAATTGTACTTTCTTCCGTTTTATCGCATCATTACCGAATGATTACCAAATTACTGAATGCTCGCTAACAGCTGTAGATAACTTTGATGAATCCTGAAATCAACTTATCGAGTTCGTTATTTTACTGAGCTGTCGGTAACTGATTCGATAAGTCTTGATGAATCAAGGCCACTATCTAGACCATGGTGTGCAGCAGAACTCACAGAGCAGCTCTGATTTGCTGTGTTCACTTCTCACTTTAGGATACACAGGAAACAAAAGTAACACATGATCACCAGCATATCAGAGACTTACAAATCTGACAGCTGATCACACACTTTTCCGTGAGTGTAGCTGCACACACAGTAGCAACACACAATGCAATCTCATGTTACACATGATATGGAGCAAGGTTTGCTAGTGGTCTTCAGCATAGGATGTTTTGCTTTTTTTCAGGCTTTCATTTGTCCTGGTGTTCTTTGGAGCTTTAAAGGGCAACTATCGATAATGCTAAGTATTGCTGCAAATCTATCCCTGCTTATGACTGCCTTCCGTGTTATAAAAATGTCATAAGAAAACTCCTTTTCATTTACTGATGGTGTTGGTAGTGAATCAGCTAATTTGCATAAGTGTTTGTAATATCCCCCTCCCTGCATCTACAGTGGCGTGAAAAACTATTTGCCCCCTTCCTGATTTCTTATTCTTTTGCATGTTTGTCACACTTAAATGTTTCTGCTCATCAAAAAACGTTAACTATTAGTCCAAGATAACATAATTGAACACAAAATGCAGTTTTAAATGATGGTTTTTATTATTTAGTGAGAAAAAAAACTCCAAATCTACATGGCCCTGTGTGAAAAAGTGATTGCCCCCCTTGTTAAAAAATAACTTAACTGTGGTTTCTCACACCTGAGTTCAATTTCTGTAGTCACCCCCAGGCCTGATTACTGCCACACCTGTTTCAATCAAGAAATCACTTAAATAGGAGCTATCTGACACAGAGAAGTAGACCAAAAGCACCTCAAAAGCTAGACATCATGCCAAGATCCAAAGAAATTCAGGAACAAATGAGAACAAAAGTACTGTAATTGAGATCTATCAGTCTGGTAAAGGTCATAAAGCCGTTTCTAAAGCTTTGGGACTCCAGCGAACCACAGTGAGAGCCATTATCCACAAATGGCAAAAACATGGAACAGTGATGAACCTTACCAGGAGTGGCCGACCGACCAAAATTACCCCGAGAGCGCAGAGAAAACTCATCCGAGAGGCCACAAAAGACCCCAGGACAACATCTAAAGAACTGCAGGCCTCACTTACCTCAATTAAGGTCAGTGTTCACAACTCCACCATAAGAAAGAGACTGGGCAAAAACGGCCTGCATGGCAGATATCCAAGGCGCAAACCACTTGTAAGCAAAAAGAACATTAAGGCTTGTCTCAATTTTGCTAAAAAACATCTCAATGATTGCCAAGACTTTTGGGAAAATACCTTGTGGACCGATGAGACAAAAGTTGAACTTTTTGGAAGGTGCGTGTCCCGTTACATCTGGCATAAAAGTAACACAGCATTTCAGCAAAAGAACATCATACCAATAGTAAAATATGGTGGTGGTAGTGTGATGGTCTGGGGTTGTTTTGCTGCTTCAGGACCTGGAAGGCTTGCTGTGATAGATGGAACCATGAATTCTACTGTCTACCAAAAAATCCTGAAGGAGAATGTCCGGCCATCTGTTCGTCAACTCAAGCTGAAGCGATCTTGGGTGCTGCAGCAGGACAATGACACAAAACACACCAGCAAATCCACCTCTGAATGGCTGAAGAAAAACAAAATGAAGACTTTGGAGTGGCCTAGTCAAAGTCCTGACCTGAATCCTATTGAGATGCTGTGGCATGACCTTAAAAAGGTGGTTCATGCTAGAAAACCCTCAAATAAAGCTGAATTACAACAATTCTGCAAAGATGAGTGGGCCAAAATTCCTCCAGAGCGCTGTAAAAGACTCGTTGCAAGTTATCGCAAACGCTTGATTGCAGTTATTGCTGCTAAGGGTGGCCCAACCAGTTATTAGGTTCAGGGGGCAATTTCTTTTTCACACAGGGCCATGTAGGTTTTAAGGTTTTTTGCTCACTAAATAATAAAAAACATCACTTAAAACTGCATTTTGTGTTCAATTATGTTATCATGGACTAATAGTTAATGGTTTTTGATGAGCAGGAACATTTAAGTGTGACAAACATGCAAAAGAATAAGAAATCAGGAAGGGGCAAATAGTTTTTCACACCACTGTATTGTCCCGGTGTGTCTACTTAAGCCAGTCAGAGAAAAAGTTATATTTTCTTATTTCTCTTTGCTTCAAACACAATAGGGGAATGATAACTGAGTGAGTTGTGCGCCCCCTCCTACACTGCGCCCTGAGGCTGGAGCCTCTCTTGCCTCTGCCTGGTCACAACCAATCAGAACAAATAAAGAAGATGGCCAATCGCCTCACAGCTTACAAAGGATGGACCTGGTAAGGAACTGGAGTACACATTATTCCTCCCCAAATGAATAAAACATAAGAATCACTCACCACTGACCAAAGTCCATGCCTATGGACACTTGGATACGCCAGTTAACATATAGTAGAACTGACACCTGTAACGGTATCATCAATCCCCCTGCCCAGTCAAAATAGCAGTTTAAGCAGCAGACAGAAAGTAAAACAACTTCTTGCAATGTTTCACATTCCCCCGAAAACTACATAAATGTAAAATGATATTCCCTTTAAGATCATAACATAACATCAAAGTTGCCTAGAGTCAAAAAAAAATGTCTGATTGATTACCATTTTGTTGACTTTGGACAACATATGGATGGAAAGTGTATTTGAGCAAGTGGGGAAAAGAGCACTGGTAAATAAATGGCTGTATGGAGTTCTATTACATTATGCAGCACAATGTTGGTAGTCCAATAGATTCTCAACTCAATTTCTGCTGATTTCTGATCAAGATCAAGTGGGTAACATTGTAGAATTTTTTTTTACTACTCAAATGTTTCCCAAGTTATTGATCAATTACCATGTTGAGTTGGTATTCGCGATGGTCAATGAGATGCAAATAATTTTGAGTTGATGCAAGAGAAGGGCCTGCCCACACTTGTGTGTTAAAAGAAAATCTTCAAACGAATTATAAAAAAACCTCATGCTTTCGAGTGTGTCAGAGTGCCTTTTTAAAGTGCTTCGTATGCCCTTTTTGCTGTCCTTGCATATCACGCACTGCCTTATGCAAATTTTTTATGCAAATGTAGGCAGCTTGAAAATTAACCAATCAAATCCTGGAAATAGTGGATTTTCACTGGTCCATTTTTCAAGCTGCATACATTTGCAAACAAAATTTGCATGATTCTGCAACAACTTATTTGCATGTCATTGACTATGCCTAGTTGTTATCAAACTTTGTACAACTAAAGGTAACCACTTTGGGACCGGCCGTCTAACCCCCCTTAAGGACCAGGGCAATTTGCATGGAGGGAGGGGGGGCGCGTTTGGGGGGTTCAAGTGGCCGGATCCCGTCTGTGGCTGGCTGGGCATGGTGTCCCCCATGGTGGCAGGTGTCCCCCCCGTAGCTGGCAGCTTTCACTCACCTTCCAGGCTCCAGCGATGAGCCGCAGTAGCCACCTCTTCTGCAGCCAGCATCTCCGCTCCAAATGACGCTCAGGTCCGGGTCGCGGCTTGATGACGTCATCAAGCCGGGACCCGGTGCTGACGTCAGACAAAGCAGAGATGCCGGCCAGAGCAGAGGGGGCAGCCAATCGTCGCTGGAACGGCAGGGAGGTGAGTGGATCCTCTTCTTTCCCCCCTGCCGCCGCCACTGTCAAAGTGATCACTACGATCCGCCAGCGATCGTAGTGATCATGTGATCAGCAGCCATACTCGATGGCTGCTGATCACTGAGGGGAGGTGCCAGCTGTCATATGACAGCTTAATCTTCTCCTCCGGGTGCGCACAATCGCGTCGATACTGTTTGCTAGCACGGACGTTGAATCAACGTCCGGTCAGAACGGTAGCACCACCTGCTGGACGTTGATTCAACGTACCTGGTTCACAAGTGGTTAAAGAGAATAGTGCAGGGGCATAACTACAGATGATGCCCCCCCCCCCAGCAAGACGAATGGGGCCCCCCATTGTTCACAACCTTTACCTTGCCTACACCTAGTAAGGCTCACAGTCTGGGGCCCATCTTACAAGCGTCATAAAACAAGTGTGGACATCATAATCTTCACACCCAGAACAAGCGTTACCACAAAACACCTGATCTGAAGGATGGACCTCTTTATCGGAGGGAGTGAAGTAGCAGTTGAAGCCCCCTTACAGCTCTGGGTTCCCCTGCAGTTGCAGGGGACCTTCAAGTGTGTGGGTTTGGTGTAAAAATGATTTTACCAGCAAGCAAATTGGTTCAAATGACCCAGCTATTAGTTCACTGCAAAGAAAATAATTAGTTCAGCCAGTCGTTCAGAAATCCATGAACAGGAGTCCACCTCAATTATACCTGATCAGAGCCCAATCTCAGTTTGGACACACCGATTTGCTGCATTGTATTGGCAACATGTTCACATCACGAGCCTTTTTTTATTTAGTGAGTTTTGATGTACAGCTGGCAATTAATTTCAGCTAACCCCTCCTCTTCACCCTACTTAGGTCATTTGGATGGATGGTTCATTTCTGCTTAGCTTCAAGGAGGCCCATAAATGCTGATTTGGTTTTCAGCTCAGCCTGTCTGTACATTGTCTCTGTAACCGAGAAGACATGCTTGGGATGGAGATATTCATCTCAATGAATTTTTCCCTTCTGGAATATTTTAAATAAATAAAATACATTTGTCGCCATGGACACCTTACGTTATCTGATGTGCGAGGATTTCTCCTTACTTATGAACTCTAAGCAATTCACCGCATGCTACACGGAGAATGGCAAATTTATTGCCAAGCTAGGAAGAGGAGGAGGAAGAGAGAGAGAGAGAAAGAGACAAAATAAATGAAGGTGCACTGTGTTTCCAATTGTAACTGTAAAACTGGAAGCCAATATGTGTAGATGGCAGGCACAGAGCCAGCGGCTTCAAGTTCCGTCATATCAGTCTCCCTGTTCCACATGGAACACATTTTAGGTTAACAATGTGTAGTTTGGCAAGGAGATTGTTTTTCTTTGGCATACAGCAGTTGTCTCATTTAAATAAAAATATTTTCTGTCTGCTTGTATATACAATGCCGAGTGACATTCTTTTATAAGACGTTTGGTAATGAAACATATTTCAATAAGGCTGTTAGGCTTGCCGACATTTCTGCCTAAACACTGCCATACGATCGGATTATCTTGTCAAGTTCGGTGGATGATCGAACGACGGAAGACATACTGATATATACAAAGATAAGCTAGCCATACATAATGCTGTTTCCAGAAATGCCATATCGTATTCAAGCAGCGCATGTTGTAATTGGATGGTGTATGGACAAGGATTTAGACCCACAGGTGGAGCAGTAGTCTATAGTGCTGCTGTTTTAGACAGTTTAGTGGTCTGGTGGTTTGTTTATACAGATCAGAACATCAGACCAAAATTGGAAGAGAAAGAAGGGACAAGAGTGATTACTTCCAAAAGTGGGACAGCTGTGAGTCATGTGTTACATATTAACCACTTGATGACCACAGTGGTAAACCCCCCTAAAGACCAGGCTAATTATTACTAAAATGGCCACTGCAGCTTTAAGGCCAAGCTGCAGGGCCGCACAACACAGCACACAAGTGATTCCCCCCCTCTTTCCCCCCCCACCAACAGAGCTCTCTGTTGCACGCGCACTCCCGGCCACGGATTCGGTAGCCACGGAATCAATGTATCGGGCTATGGTGCCCGATCACTGATTCCTCTCCCCCGCTGAAAAAGCGACAGCTTCTCTCGGAAGCTTCGCTTTTGCTGGCCGTTCCCTCCCCGATGCGTCACTCTAAGCGTGTGTTACGCTTAGAGTGACGTCATGTAAACGAACGCCATCTTGTGGCCAAAAAGTAAAACTACAACAAAAAGTAAAAAAAATTAAAATCAACACACAATTACATTAAAAAACTATGGTTTACATCCCACCCTCCCAAAAATACCCAAATAAAATGTTTAATATAAAAAAAACCCCATTACAATAAAAAAACATGTAAATATTTACCTAAGGGTCTAAACGTTTTAAATATCAATGTAAAGATGAAATATTTCTATATTTTTTTTATTTTAAACTTGTAAATAGTGATAGATGCAAAACGGAAAAAATGCACGTTTATTTCCAAATAAAATATTGTCGGCATACATTGTGATAGGGACATAATTTTAATGGTGTAATAACCGGGACATATGGGCAAATACAATACGTGAGTTTTAATTATGGAGGCATGTATTATTTTAAAACTATAATGGCTGAAAACTGAGAAATAATGAATTTTTTCCGTTTTTTCTTATTCTTCCTGTTAAAATGCATTTACAGTAAAGTGTCTCTTAGCAAAATGTACCCCCCAAAGAAAGCCTAATTGGTGGCGGAAAAAACAAGATATAGATCAGTTCATTGTGATAAGTAGTGATAAAGTTATAGGCTAATCAATGGGAGGTGAACATTGCGCAAGTGAAAACGACGGAACGCGAATGGGTTAAACTTCTCCCCCACATGGCTAACCTTAACCCTCTCCCTCATATGCCTAACCTTAACCTGCTCCCCCCCCCATGGCTAAGCTTAATCCTCTCACCCACATGCCTAACCTTAACCCCCCACCCCCCATGGCTAACGTTAACCTTCTCCCCCACATGGCTAACTTTAACCACCTAGCCCCCATTGCCTAAGCTTAACCTTCTCCCCCACATGGCTACCCTTGACCCTCTCCCCCATATGCCTAACCTTAACCACCCAGCCCCCATGGCTAACCTTAACTCTCCCCTCTTCATGCCTAATTTTAACCGTCCCATGCCAAAAACAATGCAAAACCATACATTTTAAATAGGGGCCCATTCAATGCAAAACCATACATTTTAAGTAGGCAACCATTGAATTATTAAGAATGGTGGTGCCCAAACTTTTGCCACTAGCAGCAGGCACCCAGATTTCCTGGTCCCCATTACATAGCCCTCCTCTGGATTACAGATACCAGAATAAGCAGCATGCAGGGTGAGGGGAAAGCTTATGCCAGAAGAACGACATCTGTAAGAGTGGATGAATGCCCAGGCACTTGGCAGAGAAAGGCAGAGCAATGGTGATCATATGTCATAACATCTACATGGTATATATGCAAAACTGGTCAGTGCTGATTCCAGAGATGTTACATCTACCACAAAAGTGCTACCTTAGTAATTGAATAGGTACACTTAAAGACTTTGATTTAAAACAAACATTTATGTTAACCCTCATCTACTGACATACAGGGTGATGACAGGGGAGGCGCATCTCTCTTTACAGTCACAGGCAAACGCAGCCATGCCCATAAAAGTTCCTCCCATTACCTTAAACTCTTGTGATATCCATAGGTGAGAAGTGATTTGAATATCTGTTTGAAATGGACAATTATGCCTGAGAGGCTCATTCAGGATATGGAATATGGTTAGTAGTAGCTCCTACTAAGCCTTCAATGGAGAGTAGAGAGTGGAGGCAGGGACAGATGGATAACATATTTTTCGGCATATATGACGCTTGTTTTCTCACCAAAAGGAGGAGAGAGGGGGTGCGGAAGACAAGGCGGGAAGCACAAGGCAGATGGAGGAGAGCGCAGGACACACGGGGAATAGAGGAAGACACACATAGGACACACTGGGGACAGAAGGGGACACACTAGGGACAGAAGGGGACACAATAATTGAAGGAAACATGTACAAAACGCTCCTGGACCATGGATGCACCAGGTTTAGTATATTTTTCCCCCTAGTATTTGCCCTCTAAACCTAGGTGTTTCTTATATTCCGGAGCATCTTATACGCCAAAAAATACGGTAATTGCAGATACAATTCTATGTAGTGTTATCGTTTATAGGAACTTTACTGGATGTAACTTAATTATTAAAATTGCTTATATTTTACAATATTGATTTAAACACTATTTAGACAATGTTTGCCCGAAAAATGTTTTCCTCTCCAAGTCCCTGATTTAAATCCTTAAATTTGTCAAAGGTGGCAACATCTCATAGTGCTGGAAAGATGCAGCACTGCGGAATGTTTGTTTGTTGTGTGTTCAGAAGTGAGCAGAACCTACACCTGCTCTCCCAGAGTGCACTGCATTATTATTATTATTATTATTATTAATTGTATTTATAAAGCACCAACATATTATGCAGCGCTGGACAGTAAATAGGGGCAGTGCTGCTCGGATACCCCTTTTCAAAATCCGGATCCGATTCGGATCCGGATACCCCGCTATCCGATCCGGGTCGGATATCCGAATTCAAAATTTTCCGATCCGAATCCGATTCGGATATCCGACCCTAGTATCCGATCGGATTCGGATATCCGTGTTTAATCCCGGAAGTGGCCTTTAAATTGCTTTAAAAAGGTTTTTTAGGGTATATGAGGCATGTAGCATCATAATTTTGAAAATGGAAACACTGATGATGTGGGGAGTGGACTTAAAATCCCCCCCCCCCCCAAAAAAAAATGGCTGTCAATCAACATAAGAGTGGTGTCAGGAAGCAGTCGTACTGACGCAGTTGGGGCCTCCCCACAACTCGGACAGCAGACACCTCCAAAAAAAATTACACAGCTATTGTGTTTAGATAGTTGACCATGGCACTGTTGTAGGTACCACGGCACAGTAAAAAATTAGGAGAGGTTCCAGGAAGCGGTCGGTCGTACTGCCGCAGTTGGGGCCCACAACTCGGACAGCACAGACACCTCCAAAAAAATTACACAGCTATTGTGTTTACATAGTTGACCATGGCACTGTTGTAGGTACCACGGCACAGTAAAAAATTAGGAGAGGTTCCAGGAAGCGGTCGGTCGTACTGCCGCAGTTGGGGCCCCACAACTCGGACAGCACAGACACCTCCAAAAAAATTACACAGCTATTGTGTTTACATATTTGACCATGGCACTGTTGTAGGTACCACGGCACAGTAAAAAATTAGGAGAGGTTCCAGGAAGCGGTCGGTCGTACTGCCACAGTTGGGGCCCCACAACTCGGACAGCACAGACACCTCCAAAAAAATTACACAGCTATTGTGTTTACATATTTGACCATGGCACTGTTGTAGGTACCACGGCACAGTAAAAAATTAGGAGAGGTTCCAGGAAGCGGTCGTACTGACGCAGTTGGGGCCTCCCCACAACTCGCACAGCACAGACACCTCCAAAAAAATTACACAGCTATTGTGTTTACATAGTTGACCATGGCAGGTACCACGGCACAGTTCAAAAAATAAGAACCTGGCTTCATGAAGATGGAGTCAGGAGGTTGTGGTGGTAAAGGGTGGTTAAGCAGGCATAGTGATAACCACTCAGCCACTTCATTTCCCCCTCTTGCCAACAACAGGGGCCAGGAACTCACCAATTGCCCAAGCCTCGTTCATCTTTAAAAAAGTCAGTCTGTCCACAGACTGGCCTGACAGACAAGAGCGCTTCTCAGTGACCACGCCACCGGCCGCACTGAAGCACCTTTCCGACATAATGCTGGAAGGCGGGCAGGACAGCACTTCCAGGGCGTATTGCGCCAGCTCGCCCCAGATATCCAGGTGCTTCACCCAGTACTCCAAGGGGTCCACAGGGGTGTCGGTGTCAAGCCCGCTATAGGACCCCATATAGTCGGCCACCATCTGGGTCAGGTGCTGGTTCTGGCTTTGAGAGCCGGATGCTGCTGCAGGCACCTCCTCTGTAGGCAGCGGTACTGGTGTGGCATAGAGCGCCTTTGTCAGAGACAGCAGGTTTGTTGGGCGCCTGCTGATGCTGGATGCAGGCACCTGCTGCTGTGCTGGCTGGACTGAGACAGCAGGGGGGTGGGAGTCCGGGGGAAGGCTTCCTCCAAGCGCCGAACCAGAATCCGCTGCAAGTCCCTGATTCGGCGCACAGGGTCTCCTCCTACAGGCAGGAACTGAGCCAGCTTCCCCTTCAGCCGTGGGTCCAGCATCAGGGTGATCCAGATGTCCTCCCGAGCACTCATCTCCTTCACCCTTGGGTCTTTGCGCAGGCACTGCAGCATGTGCACTGCCATGGGGAAGAGGGCTGCCATCTCTGCTGACCTATCATCTTCTGCACCGCTGACAGTGCTGTCGTCCTCCTCTGATTCCGGAGCCTCATCTTGCTCTCTCCACCCCCGCACTACTGCAGCTGCACTCCGCTGTGCCCCCTCCTCTTCAAGGTCAGGGACCTCCAACTCCTCCAAGTCCTCCTCCAACTCCTCCGAATCCTCCTCCTGCTGCACAGAGGTGGACTGTGAAGTGTGCTGCTGCTGCTCCTGCTGCTGGATCAAGGCTTCCTCTCCCACTTCCAGCAGAGCATCGAGGGCCTTGTCCAGCATGCACACAATGGTCAACCACTCACACAGCGACGCATGGTCCCGGCTGACCATGTTGGTGGCCTCCAGGAAGGGTGCCAGCACAAAGCACACCAGCTGCATTTTTCCCCACTCAGCAGGGCGGATGATGTCTGGGAGGTGGGTGGTGCCGGTCCCCAACAAGTTGGCATCCATGGTGGCTCTAGCCAGGTACAGGTTGACAGCCCGCCTCTGTTCAACCAGACGTTCCAACATCGCCAGGGTGGAATTCCAGCGTGTTGGAACGTCTATAATGAGGCGGTGCTGTGGGAGGTTCAGCTCCATCTGCACGGCTGTAAGAGTCGCTGTGGCACCACCCGAGCGGCGAAAATGACCCACCGTTTTCCTTGCCGCTCCCAAAAGAGTGTCCATCCCCTGGTAGGTGTGCAGGAATTTCTGCACCACTAGGTTCAGGACGTGGGCCAGACAGGGGATGTGGGTGAGGTTTCCCCGCTGGATGGCGGCAACCAAGTTTGCACCATTGTCGGCCACCACCTCTCCGACTCTGAGGCCTCTGGGGGTCAGCCAACTCCTCTCTTGCTCTCGGAGCTTGGCCAAGACGTGGTCTGCCGTCAGCTTGTTCTTGCCCACCGTGACCATCTGCAGCAGCGCTTGGCAGTGGTGGGCCTTCACGCTGCTGCTGAGGCGGGGTTGTTTGGCGGCGGATGGAACCGGATCAGAGCTGGAAGCTGCTGCACTTCCCCTGACCCTGCTGCGGGGTGGCACCACCCACCGGGGTGATGATGCTGCTGTCTCCTCTTCACCCCCTTCCACCAAACTGACCCAGTGCGCGGTGAAGGACAAATAGCGGCCTGTCCCGAACCGGCTGCTCCATGAGTCCATTGTCACATGGACGCGCGCACCAAGCGCATGATCCAGCCCACGCTCCACGTTGGCCTTTACAAAGCAGTGCAGTGCTGGGATGGCCTTGCGTGCGAAGTAGTGCCGGCTGGGGATTGGCCAATCCGGCGCTGCGCACTGCAGGAGCGCACGCATCCGGCTCCCCTCCTGCACAAACGAGTACGGGAGGAGCTGGGAGGACATGGCCCGTGTAAGCAAGCCGTTCAGCTGGCGTATGCGACGGCTGCCGGGAGGCTGAGCCCTGACCACAAAAGAGTCACTCAGCAGGGTCTGGTGGTGGGGGCGTTTTAGGCTTGCACGGGAAGCTGAGGAGGGAACAGAGGAGACCACTGAGGAGGACTGGCTGCCTGAACAGGCCTCAGTGTCAGCAGGAGTGGCAAAGCTGGTTATAGTGCTCTGACCTCTGCAAGGGCCAGCGCCAGCTTCCTTCAGCAGCTTGAATTCCTGATGCTCAGGTTTGTGCTTATTGCCCAGATGGTTGATGAAGCTGGAGGTGCCATAACTGGAGGGGTGAGACCCTCTGCTCAGCTTCACATGGCATAATTTGCACGTTACAAATTTGCTATCCAGTGAGGGCAGATGGAAAAACTGCCATATTGGGGATTGGAGTTTTCCCTTACGTGGCTCAGAACGGGATGCTGCTGTGGATTTTCTCCCGGTGGTGGTTGGGGCCTGGGGTTGAGTGGTGCGGCTGGTGGTAGTCGTGCCACTGACAGATGGAGCAGCAGCCTGCGGGTCACGTATTCCATGCCCACTGCTGCTCCTGCCAATCCCTGCAATGCTCAACCTGCGTGCCATACACACTGACTCCTCCTCCTCAGAGTCAGAGCTGACATGCCCCTCCGGTCGCTGGTAGTCCGGGTCCTTCACCTCATCATCAAACTCCCCTTCGTAAAACTGCTGGGATGATGAGCCCGCCTCAAACTCCTCTTCTGCTGACACATCATGGACGGGCTCCCCCCCAACAATTACTGTCAGCATCTCAGACTCTTCTGTAAAGCCAATTTTGCTGAGAATATTTTCTCTAGGGCTAGGGCTGGTGGTGGTGGCCTCACTGTCACTGGCTTGCTCCTCGTCATGCGCCATCTGCTGCATCACAGACACGGCGTCCTTCTCCTCCAATCTGCGCCGCTGACCCTTCTTGAAAATTGACGCAACACGCTGCTGCGTCTCTGCAGCGTGACTGCCAGTGGGTAGCGGCGGAATGACTGATGCGGCAGAACTGCTGCCAGAGGCCGCAATGTTGCTCACTCTCCTTCTGGCCTTGCCCCTCCCCCGTCTCACACTGCCAGTGCCAGACATAGTACAAGACTCACTGTCACTGATGAGTCGACGTCACAGATGATGTGTGTGGGGTACTTGGTGCACTTTTATTATTGGCGGCGGGCTTGGAAATGATCAGCAGATTGACAGACAGGAGTACAACAACTCAACACACTGACACTGCTCACTCAGCAGCAGCACAGCAGCAATAATCTGTAGTACTAGCACTGTCTGCAACTACACAATATAAAACCACAGTAGCAGTAGTAATAGCAGCCCAGCCAGCAGCAAGGAGCCTGGAGTGTGTGCACACAGACACAGCACACACAAAGACACAGGACCTAGTAGCAGGCACAGGCAGCTGCTGCAGCTGAAAGACTGACTGACAAGACTGACTGACACTAACAAATTACACAGACTAGCTAAGCTAACTACAACACAGTAAAACAGTAAAACCAGAAGGTGTTTTAGTGTTAAAACGCTGGGTTATCACTGGGATAATGTACTTGCTTCAGCCAAACACACTGGACAAACTATCTCAGTGGCAGTCACAAAGCAAGGACGAGATTCTTAACATGCCCCCCTCCTTATATACAGGAGGGACTGGCCAAGGTTCCCCTCTGTGATTGGGTGCTTGGGCTTAGGCTGGGAGCACTCTGATTGGCTGAATGATGTCATGGACATCATGTCCATGGTTACAGTACCCGGATTCGGATATCCGATCGGTATCCGCGGATATCCGGGTTATGCGACCAACTATCCGCATAGAGCTATCCGGATTTCCGTCCAGCTATCCGGAATCCGGATCCGATCGGATAGGCCTAAAAAGTTCGGATATCCGAGTCTATTCGGATATCCGGTATCCTGATGAGCAGCACTGAATAGGGGTACATACAATGTTAACAAGGGTTGTCAGACAGAGATGTAGCACAAGGTTATACAATATACAACATAGCGCACAATGTTATTGTCATTGGTGGGGTAGCAAAATCAAGAAGGGCACAGGGGTGGGGAGCCTGCCAAAGGCTCACAATCTAAAGGGGAGGGAGAATAGCTTAGGCTAAACATCACTGGCAGGGTGGGGTTACATACCAATATACAGCTCTGTACTCAATATCTAGCACAGGGGGGGATTGCCTGGTGCTGGATATGTGTCCCTGTCAATTGCTCAAAGAGAGCTCAAGGTGGGCACATAAAATAAAATAAAAAACTAGACTACCTGATCTGGGGGCTGGGCAGATCAGGTCGCCTCCATCCACACCACTCTCTGCCGCTTTGTTGGCCCGCATGCAGACACTTTCACTTTTGTGACCACTGGGGTCATAATGCTGGAAAGAGAGAGACATTGGGCTTGATTCACAAAGCGGTGCTAACCTACTTAGCACGCCTAAAGACTTTTGGGCGTGATAACCATTGCATCAAGTAGGTTAGCACCGTTTTGAGGAATAAACTCGCGCACAAAGTCCCACTGAGTTTAGGCGTTATAATGGGCTTTTCACCAGCGTGCTAACTGTTAGCACGCTTTAGTGAATCAAGCCCATTCTCTCTCTCAGCTTGCAGGGAGGTGGGGGAGCAGCAGGAGGCGCGACCAGAAAGAGACAGCTGCCCAATAGCAGCTGGCGAAAGGCGTACGTTAAAAAAGGGCGCCGGGAAAAAAGGGCGCACGGTTTTAAACGATAAGCATGAATAACGTTTAAAAAAAATTGTGCTATATTTCGTTTAAAAATAATGTTTTATAAAGTTATAAATCATTAAATAATGTGTATGAAATCGGCAATTGTAAAAACGTTAATCTTCCCTGTTTAAAAAGTGAAATTTATAATAACGTTTTGTAAAACATTAATAAGAATGTTACTAAAGCTATACCTAACCCTACTCTCACACAGAACCCTCCCTGTACCTAACCCTAACCCCTAGACCCCCCTGGTGGTGCCTAAACCTAAGACCCCCCTGGTGGTGCCTAAACCTAAGACCCCCTGTGATAAGCATTAATAACGTTTTAAAAAATATTGTGCGGTTTTTCGTTTAAAAATAATGTTTTAAAAAAGAAAAAGTTTACAATTTTTCGTTTAAAAATGTTTTAAAAAATATTGTACTGTTTTTCGTTTAAAAATAATGTGTAAAAAATTATAAATCATTAAATAATGTGTAATCATGAGAAGCAGTTATAAAACATTAAAAGTCTCCGGGCGCCGCTTTTAAAACGTTATTTTTCTCCGGCGCCCTTTTTTCCTGTTGCGCGCCGATTAAACGATATTTATTATGGGAGTGAATGGCGGCGCCCTTTTTGTCCACCTGCCTCATGCGCCCAAATTTCCTGCTTCCGGCGAAAGTGGGCATTTTAAGAAGGTAATCCCTCTCCTCCCATTACCCTCCAGAATAGCACGGTGGTGGTGGTGAGGGGGGGGGGTGCAGAGAGCGGCGTGGGTGGGACACAGAGGCATGTCATGAGGCAGGGAACATGCCTTTGTGTCCCATGTGCCCCCCTGCTGCACCGTCTCAGGATCTCTTTAAGCAAGCGACCAAAAATAGCACAAACCTCCCCCCATGCAGAGGAAACGGCTTGCTATTTTCTGCACATCCTGCAGCTCCCAGCGGTTTTCCGACATCCTCTGTGTACGGCTCCCGATGTGTCACCGGAAATTGTGCATGGACACCAGAAAGCTGCTGGGAACTGCAGGATGTGTAGAAGACGGCTCCCGGAGGACCGGTAAGTAGTTTATGCACTGTAATCCCCATTCTGTCCCCATTATCCCCCTCAGGCATGCCGGTTAGTTGAGACTTCTGTTTGCCTGAGTTACGGATAACGGGGCCTTTGCTGTACAGCAACATATAGCTGTGGGAGGTGCCTCTGAAGCTGAAATCAGGATAACTGAGGTAAAACTGGGTATCCTCCTGAATAATGTATTACAGTCTTCATTATGTTGTTGCGGTACCTCATTAGGTTAGTTGTTAAAATGTTCAGCATCCATAGCGAATGCCTGTTGTATTAGCTACAGTTTTTGTTATGTGAGAACCCCATGTGCGACAGTCAGGCTGTCATTTATCAGCATTATCTGACAGTGGATATATGTTATTCCTGGAAGACAGGGGGGGAAAGCCCACACTAAGGAGAAAGGTGCTTCCTGCCTGATTGTCCACCTCGGTCTTGTGCACCTTAACTCTCCGCAAGGTAGGAAAACCATTAAATTATCCTCCAATCGCCTGCACCATTTGACCATATTTGGTCAGTGCTTCTGCCTCTGACAAGATGAAAGATGCAGAAAGGAATGCTAACCTTCTAAACATTAGCAGCTGAATCATCCATTTTCTGAGCTCCTTTCACACAGCCAGGCGGGGAAGGAGAAATGCTAATTTGTAGATATTGGTTCCACGTGAAATGAGGCAAGCCAATGCACCAGCTACTGTTGAGAGACCAGCCATCTAGCGCTGCCTACACATAAAGAGGGCCATTAAGGCGAGCTTGTTTATTTCTGCTTCCCCAGATATCATAAACACCGGCTATGGATTTGACAGTACAAAACCGAGCTGCTGTAAATTCTACCACTTTGCTGGTCAGCCCTGGGTTTTCCCTGTAAAAGTTACTATGGCGAAGGCCCATATACATTTCACGAAGTAATCCTGCGAAGAAGATGGTATCATATTTACGTGCGGCGGGGGTGTGCAAATGCTATAAATCATAAAAGCAGGGATCTGAAATAAAAATCTGTGCAAACAGAACCGTGACCCCGTTGGCAGACAATAGGCCTTCATACGCTCTGCAAGCGAAGGCAGACACGGAGGAATGTTGTTTGGAAGGGATTGCTACTGTCTATGTAACGTTTGGGGGCCTATTCATGGAGTATCTGGCAGAAAATAAAAGAATTTCCTCCTCTCGCATATGCTAAAGAAGGATGTGGTCCCGTGCCTGCCCCTCCTCCCGTTGATTTTTTGCAAATAGGCCGACATAAGAGACAGTTGTTTCTGGCTGTCCTGCTGCCTGTCATGGCTGTCAGGAGGAATCCTGTGAGTTATTGCTTCTCCAGATGTGAGAGATTTCCAAGCTGCCTGAAACTGCCTGCGGTTTTTGTGGCGCTGCTCCGAAGAGCAGGGAGAAAACGAGATTAAACTTCATCTCATCATCAGTGCAATCTGCAAAGATCACATAGAGGACTAATAATCACAGCTTCTTCATTCTGGAGCTGAACTTCAGAGCCCCCGCGTTTGGTTCCAGGGTTATGTCACTTAAAGCTTCGCGGCGCACAGTAATTAAGGTCACACCATGTTTGTGATAGAACAGAAATACAAAGTTTAAACACTCCGCAATATGCCTACATCTGCTTAGTATTTAACAGGGCTAATAGAAGCTTATTCTTACAGCTCCAGTCTGAAGGGGAACAGCCTGTACTTAAAAGCTTTTTCTTTTTTTTGCTTTTGATACAGCAGAGGACAAAGTGAAAGCATTTAACACTTTGTGAGATGAAATAAAGAAATAAATGCTTTTTCTTTTTGAAAAAAAAAATCCAGCACTCGGTTAGCCTGCTAATCATAAATAACCTACGTAAAGCTTGTATGAGTTCGCAGTCCGATAGAGGAGCGTAACTATATGTGACAGGACCCCATAGACAATAATTATAGGACCTACTGGCTCTACAGCCTTCAACCTCAAGGCAATCCCCTCGTACTGATAAATCAATAACTGCACAGTCACACTTTTCCTGGGCAAACCGCAGATCCAGAAGACACATTGGAGTTGATTTACTAATGCTGGAGAACTTTATTAATATTGCTATTCGTTTATATAGTGCTGACATTATCCTCAGCACTTTAAAGAGTATTTCAAATAATACATGTCACTAAGGCTTAGTTCACACCGCAAAATGTAATGGTTAGCGCTTAGCGATTACGATTTAGAAAAGCAATTTTTAGAACAATTTTTGAACGATTGGACATTTTTGCAAATCCATTCAAGCTGAATCGCTCCAAAATATCCTGCAAGCCGCAAGTTAGCGATTTTAACTAAACACACTAATAGGGTGACACTAATCACTAACGATCGGCAGGTGCATAGCAATCATCCCCGGTGTGAATCAGCCCTAAGCTTACAATCTAATCCTAACTATAGTTATAGTCAAGACAAGGCAAACAAATTTATATCACGCTTTTCTCCTGGCAGACTCAAAGCACCAGAGCTGCAGCCACTGGGGCACACTCAAAAGGTAGTAGCAGTGTTAGTAGCAGTGTTAGGGAGTCTAGCCCAAGGACTCCTTACCAAATAGGTGGCGGCTTACGGAACAGAAAGAGCCGAGATTCAAACCCTGCTCTCCTGTGTCAGAGGCAGAGCCCTTAAAGGACCACTATCGCGAAAAAAGTAGACAGTTAAAATCTGACAGAACCGATAGGTTTTGGGCCAGTCCATCTCCTCATGGGGGATTCTTAGGGTTTTCTTTGTTTTCAACAGCATTTCCTGAACATCAGTTGCAAAGTCTAACTGACAACATAGTGTGCAAGTGAGTAGGGAGGCTGGCTGGTATCTTACTATTTTGACAGTTAAACTGCTGTTCAGGAAATATTGTTAAAAACAAAGAAAACACTGGGAATGCCTTATGAGGAGATGGACTAGCCTAAAACCTGTCAGTTGTGTCAGATTTTAACTGCCTACTTTTTCCGTGATAGTGGTCCTTTAATCATTACACTATCCAGTTTATACCATAGGCCAGTGGCGTAGCTATGGAGCTTTGGGCCCCAGTGCAAGTTTTACATGGGGTCCACCAAGCACTCTATACATAACAATTGATATGGCGCACCAAAACATGCTAAGGATTTACACAGTGTCAAAGGTGCAAGAAGGGGATGGGGAACAGTTTGTTAATGATTACTATTTAAAGCATCTATAGAAGTGGCTATTACCAGCATAGGACCAATATAGAGCTAATATTGTGCTTGACAAAGGGCCCCTTGGGGCCCCTCTGGACCAAAGGCCCTGATGTGGTTGCTACCTCTGCACCCCCTATTGCTACGCCACTGCCATAGACTAAAGTCATTTTTTGGGGAGGAGGAGGTGAGATAAAGTACAGTATGTGTAATGGTGGAAACCAGAGTGCCTAGTGGAAACCCATGCAAACACGGGAGGAAAATGCAAGCTCCATGCAGATCATGTCCTGGACAAGCTTCAAACTTGAGACTATGAGATGAGTACTAGCCACTTACACGATGCTGAACAGGGACCACTGAAAAATACTGTGCAGCGTAAAAGATCCAATAAAACTGGACTGTTTCTTTAGTAAGTGAGACAGGTTTCTTTGTGTGAAACAAGTGTCAGCAACGCACACATCACGTCACATGGATTTGCTGATAGGTTAGTATTTGTGTAACTTCAGTATTGCTCAATAAGCATCGTCAGTGAGAATTGTTTTTATTTGTTATAATTCCAAGCAGAAAGGCAAGTTCCTACTCTGTATGGTGCATGACTGCTAAAGCACTAACTCGGTTCACACTTAAAGCATACTTGAAGTCATCTTATTGACTGGTATCTAATGATATAGTTATGTGCCTCTAAGACAGACATTACTCTCCATCTGTTCATTAGAGATGGGCTGAACTATTCGGCCAGAGAATTTTTTGCAGAGAACAAGTTCACGTTTGCCCCCTCACACGGTGTGTTCGACCCGCCCCTATACATCATCAACAGTCAGCAGGCACATGGCAGCCAATCAGCTATCTCTCCCACCTGGACTCCCCCCCCCCCCCCCCCCCCCACACACACACACATACACACACACACACACACACACACACACCTATCAGAAAGCCAGCACAGAAGCCATTTTGCAGTCTGTGTTTGGCTTCTGTGCTAGGCAGATGAGGGACAGTGGGCTTGATTCACAAAAGAGTGCTAACTGTTAGCACGGCTCGCTAATTTTTGCGCGAAACTATAACGTTTTCACGCGCAAACGTGAATTTTACCACGAAATCGATATCGTTTTCGCGCGAAAATTCGCATTTTGCGCGCGAAAACGTTATCGGTTAGCGCAAAAATTCGCGATCGCACGCGATGCGAAAATTCGCGCAAAAACGGCCGTGCTAACAGTTAGCACTCTTTTGTGAATCAAGCCCAGTGTGTTACTGACAGGGAGATAGTTAGGTAGGCCTGTGTTCTGTGTCCTCAGTGCAGATTCTTGCTGCTACCACATTGTCCTGAACAGCTAAGCCCTTCGAAAGCTCAACACACACCATACAATCTTGGTAGTACAGATTTACCAAATCTATGTACTATAAGGGCCAACAGATTGAAAATACCTTGAATGATTGATTGGATACGCTCTTATACTACATGAAAGTGGTAAGATTGAACAACCAAGATTGTATGGTGTGTGTTGACCCTTAGGGCTGATACATTGTTTTTCTTGCTATTGTATTGCTCTTCTGTGGCCAGTGCACAAGTTAGTTGTTGAAGACAGGTCTGCTGGTCCTACTAGTGCACCGACCATAACCCACCTTCACACCACTACTGGCATCTAGTATCCACTGGCAGGGGCGTATCTGGGTAATATAGCGCCTATGGCAAACAATGAAATTGCGCCCCCCCCCCCCCTCAGTCAGAGCCCCCTTCCCCTCTAAAAACGGCATCATTTCTCGTGTATTTGTGTTATGGTTGCTTGTGTGTTTTGGCTCAGGATATTGCTGAGGTTACTTTTTTGGAAATAGCTCTTGTTATTCACTCTCTTTCCTCTGTTCTAACACTAAGCAAAGTACGCCCTACATGCATAGGTTAAGTAGCCATATTCCCCAGATAACAGCATTAATCTGATCTGAGGTCTGAATGACAGGGAGGCATGGAGGCAAGCAGGCTGGTGTAGGGCAGGGGTAGGCATGGCGCCCATTGTGCTGTGGCGCCCGTGGCACAAGCCATGCCTGCACCCCTCTAGATACGCCTCTGTCCACTGGCCCCTGTGTAAAACCTCATTGCTGTAGGAGACAGGTCTGCTGGTCCTAGTAGCAGAGCCGGGACAAGGTCCTCCAGCACCCAAGGCTGAGACACCAAAGTGCGCCCCTCCATCCCTCCCACCCACCCCAGCCTTCACACACGGATTGCAATTAGACTAAAGGCTTGTTCACACCTAGAGCATTTTAGTTTTTTTTTTAAGCGCCGGCGATTTTTAAAATTGCCCTAAAAGCGATTGCGCAATGATTCCCTATGAGAGTGTTCACATCTGCACATTTCGATTGCTTTCCACTGACCAAAGCGCTGCCTGTACCATTTTCTGAGCGTTTTGGCAATAATAGAAGGTATAGGAAAATCGATAAGCGCTTGAAAAAGCGCTTTGTATATTGATTTCCCCAGTGCTTTTCCGGGTCAAAGAGTTCTCAATTGGTCATCGAAAGCACTTAGAAAAGCTCTTACACAAAATCGCGCAATGCTCAGAAAACGTCAGGAATCGCTAAGAAAAAATTGCGCACAAAATCGCTGAGCCCTTGGGATAGCGCTGGGCGATTCATAATGTGAACAAGACCTTAGAGGTGCCCCAGGGCCCCCAACCACCCAACATCTTAATCTCCAGTTATCTGGCTTGCAGTCACTGCCATGTATCCCCTTTTCTTATTCCTCTCTGCTTCAAATACAATAGGGGAATGAAAGATGAGTGAGTTGTGCGCCCCCTCCTACACTGCGCCCTGAGGCTGGAGCCTCTCTTGCCTCTGCCTCGGCCCGGCCCTGCCCAGTAGTGTAATAACCATAACTCGCCATCACATCACTACTGGCATCTAGTATCCACTACTGGCCCCTGTATAAGACCTTAGTGCGGATGGAGACAGGTCTGCTCTGCTGGTCCTAGTAGTGTACCGACACTAACCCAATAATCCATCACCACCACTACTGGCATCTAGTATCCCCTTCTGCCCCCTGTATAAGGCCTCAGTGCATAATCAGTGTTTTTGTGGTCACCTAATTGTCATTGAACTACCTCAGCCTGACCATAGAGGCTTGTAAACTGTGATTGCCTGCACTCCCACGATTGTGAGCACAAGCACGGTGGCCACTACATACCACTACACAAAGGTTGCCGCAGAGAGGACTAACATTTATGTCCTGGAGGTGTCAACTGGTAAAAACAAAGATATGCTCACCTGACGTAATCACTAAAGATCTGTGCGGTTGTTTGCGGACTGCGGTGTGATAAATCCAGTGCTTCGTCTGTCAGTGGGAAGCAGGCATAACCCTTACACTGTTTTAAAGCACTTTATTCCACCAATTTAGGAATGTAATGTGATTTCTGCCCTTTAGCGATTAAAACACCACTCTGTGTCAACTCCAGTGGGACTTTTGGTGGGACTTTTGCCATGGATCCCCCTCCGTTGTGCCCCTGTCCAGGTGTTAGACCTCTTCAAACAACTTTTCCATCACTTTTGTGGCCAAAAACAGTTTTTGTAGATTTTAAAATTCTCCTGCCCATTGAAGTCTATAATGATTCGCAGATTCACCAGTTTCACAAACTTTTGGAGAGATTTGTATTCGATATTCACGAACCTAAAATTTGATGTTAGGCCCATCTATACTAGTCATTTTCATTCTGCAGCCACCGGTGTCCCCCAAATACAGCCCAGTAAATATTCGGCAGCATTGTGGAATAACTTGAAACAGGTAGAACCAGAACTCCTCGGTCTGTTCTTACCTCGTTGCCAACCATTTACGCCAACTCATCCCTCACTGTCGGCCCTCATGTGCACCCTATGGATTCTCTAGTCAATTTAGGAACATGCATCTCCATGTTGTCATGCGTTTTGCTGCTCAATAGGTCCAGTGTGTCCAGGATAACATGTTCTCCAGTGTTCTCTAACCTACGCAAGTCAACCCCATAATTTTAAATGTAAATGCTCTTGGATGAGTGCTTATAACTGCACTCTGCAGAAGCTGCAAGCAAAACAGTGTTATATTTACAAGTGCTAACAATGGAAATGCTAGGTACACACAGTGCAATGTTTTGACAGATTTACTGTCAGAGTGACATGTCCGATCTAAATTTCCGATTGATTTTCCATAGAAGTGAACAGAAAATCAAATTGTTCGGAAATCAGATTGGATATGTTGGAAATAGTCGATCTGACAGTAAATCTGTTACAAAATTGTATCGTATGTAGCTAGCATAAGAACTTTAGGGGTCTATGTAGTGGCTATGGTCAATTTATTTATAATGGACATTCCAAACCTCATCTTTGCACTCTGCTGATTGGTCTGGTCTCCTCATTATGCACAGGACAATGGACATGATGTCTATCAGAGTTTTGTCAACAAAAAATGTCTACTTTTCTTGCTTTTACCACAAGACGGAGCTGAGACCAGAGCAAAGTGATCTTCAAAAGAGAATGGAGCTTGCAGCTAAGTAAGTATTATATATTTCCTGCGCATTATACTACAACCTCTCACATTAGAATTCTATCTACACATGACACTTTAGTCCAGCCAAATGCATTGCATAGCAGCTGTAGAGGAGCAGACAGAGGAAGCTGACTGCTGTGTTTACAGTAGAGTACTGGAGAATTTTACTCAAATCGATGGACATACAGTAAGAGAATGAGGAACCACAATTGATATAACTGTAAGAGACTCTGCATCCTATATTCTTAAAGATAATCTGTACTCTAATATTCTTACACTAAAAAGCATACCATTCTATTCCTTATTTTCTTCTGTGCCCCTCTGTGCTGTTTCTGCCACTCTCTGCTGCAATCCTGGCTTGTAATTAACAGTTTTAGGCAGTGTTTACAAACAAACTAACCAGCTTGTAATTGGATCATATAAGCAGAGTGTGTGAGTCATACAGAGTGTGCAGGGGGCCTGCAGAGGGTGTGTATTCCTTCTAACCAATCACAAGCAGCCCTGCACATTCCACACATTCAAGCATTAGCCCGACAGACACGACAGAGGAAAAGAGATGAGATTTATTACAGAGACAGTGCAATTAGGAAAGGCTGCAGTAAGCCAGAGCACATTAGAACAGGCATAGGAACTTATAGGATAGAAGAACTAAGGCTGACAAATTTGTTACAGAGTCTCTTTAAGAAGATGTCCTTATCCTTTTTGACAGTTAACTGCTGGTAAGGCTAAATACTAAGTGTAAAAACAAAAGGAGGCGAAAGGTTGGCACTACAGCGGTATATCATGCACTGCTCAGCTTCAAAGACATGCAGTATGCACAGGAGGACTACAAATACACCTCTTCTCTGGAACCTCTTCAGCATGCTCAAGCAGAGAAATCAAGCAGCAAACGAATGAAGAAAGCAGAAAAACTGGCACTGCTGCAAGTGTTCAATTTATTGTGGCATTTGTAAAGTGCAAGCGTGCAACATCTTACAAAATTGCATAGAGTAAACACATACCCTTGTGAGAGGAGGCGTGGGTGGTGGTGGGTGCTGGGCACAGGATGCCTGACCGCCGTTTCGCGCTGAACAGCGCTTCTACAATTTTGTAAGATGTTGCACGCTTGCACTTTACAAATGCCACAATAAATTGAACACTTGCAGCAGTGCCAGTTTTCCTGCTTTCTTCATTCGTTTGCTAAATACTAAGTGTACCGTGCAGCCATAGCACCTCAGCAGCTCAGCCATACCACCTCAGTAGCTCTGGCTGCTGTCTCTAACAGAGCACTGCTGACAATGATTCCCTGAATTTGGCTGGACCTCCTAGAATGACGTTTCCATATCAATAGGTAGGTATAATGTTCCTCACTGCTGTCCAACCTCATGCCTCCTCCTACACCATTTTCTGGTTGTGTGCAGAAGGTCCTGCTCAACATTCTCTTCCTCGAGCCTGTGTAATCCACTTCTGTGCATTAGGAACAACTATAAATATGTGGTGGAGCGACCACATGTGCTTATTCCACACCATTAATTAGTCATCTAGGACAGCGTTTTTCAACCACTAGTGTGCCGCGGGATGTTGCCTGGTGTGCCGTACAGGTCTGGCCTCTCGCTCCTCCCCTACCCGCGGCCGCCGCTCCTGTCACCTTATCATGAGCGGGTGGCCGCTTGTCCGATTAGATTCCCCCGTAGTAGCCGCTCTCCTCTGTGGCATCTCCTATTACAGCAGCGCGCCCGGCAGCTGCTGTGATGACCAGGAAGCGGTACAGCGGTTCCCATGGTAACGGTAATGCATATTGCTGCTACAGGAAGCCGCTGTACCGCTTCCTGCTCATCACAGCAGCCGCCGAGCACATGCTGCTGTAATAGGAGATGCCACAGAGGAGAGCGGCTACTACGGGGGAATCTAATCGGACAAGCGGCCGCCCGCTCATGATAAGGTAACAGGAGCGGTGGCCGCGGAGGGGCACACCTACCCATACTAGTAAGCTATATTGGGCACTATACTAGCTATACTGGGCACTATACTGGGGGCACTGCCTACCTATACTGGGCACTATACTAGCTATACTGGGCACTACCTAACTATACTGGGCACTATGCTAGCTATACTTGGCACTATACTAGCTATACTGGGCACCATGCTAGCTATACTGGGCACTATACTGGGCACTATACTAGCTATCTGGGCACTATACTAGCTATACTGGGCACTACCTACCTATACTTGGCACTATACTAGCTATACTGGGCACTTTACTGGCTATACTGGGGCACTACCTACCCATACTGGGCACTATACTGGGGCACTACCTATCCATACTGGGACTATACTAGCCATACTGGGGCAACTATGCTAGCTATGCAGCCGCACCCCAGCCCCCCCCCCCCCCATAGCCTGCTGCGCATGGCACTGTCCACTAGGTCGCGCAAACACCCGCGTCCTCCCCCCCCCCCCCCCTTCCCCCGCCGTTCCCCGGAGAAAAATGTGGTCACAAAGTGTTCCCCAGGCCGGAAAAGGTTGGGAACCACTGATCTAGGAATCAAAAAATGCTGTTTTAACATTTAACTCTCAACAAACGGGACATTCAAATATATTAAATTACTTAGAAATTATTAAACAGGAAATTAAGTATATAGACCTAAGTCCCAGTAGAAGCATCAGGCTCCTATTGGATTGCAAAAGACAAATGGGAATCGGGAGGTTTCTCATTGGTCCACCACTCAGAGTTACCTGGACTACTAGAAGATCTAAACGGTCAATAATTACAGAAATAAGGCCAGAGTGTTCACTATATGGGTTAATACTACAATTAAAACTCAAATACATTGGTCTTATAATAAAATCAGAATCTTGGGAGAAATACTTGATGCTTGGAACAATTGAGGGCACAAAAAGAAGACTAGGACAAAAGAGGCTAAGATGGATATACAGCATATATGAAGCTATGAGCATGCTTATGCAATAGCTGAAAAAGACAGTGATTGACCGACACCTCTAGTGTGCAAAAGTATATATGGTCATGAAGTGTCGGAGCCAACTAAATGAGTAAGGAGGAGGAGGAAACAGGAAATTAAAAATATTTAACAGTCAGAGCTACTTAGTATTGTTTACTATTGCTCACTACATGTTTCCGTAGGAAGTCTATTTCTCTTCCAGACATACATTCCACTAGGCACTAGGACTGCATTGTCACTGCCTAGATAAGGCATGGGGAAACTTGGCCCTCCAGATGTTAAGGAACTACAAGTCCCACAATGCATTGCAGGAGTCTGACAGCCACAGTCATGACTCATAAAGGCACATGCATTGTGGGACTTGTAGTTCCGTAACAGCTGGAGGGCCGAGTTTGCCCATGCCTGGCCTAGATCCTGCAACCTTTTGGCAGTCCTAGCTCACATAAACCGAAATTCAAACTGACACGTCTCAGTCAGGGGCATACATTTGTAAAAGCCGCATGTTTAAAAGGGCGCAGGATAACGGTAGTGAAATATTAGTAGTTTTACCAACTTTCATATAGCAAAACATCGGTAATATTTACCGATATTTTACTATGACCTAACCTCTCCCTCCTCTCACATAGAACCCTCCCCGGTGGTGCCTAACCCCTAACTCCCCCTGGTGGTGCCCAACCCTTAACTCCCCCGCCCCCCATGGTGCCTAATCTTAAACTCCCCTTGGTGGTGCCTAACCCTTCAACCCCCCTGGTGGTGCTTAACACTTAACCTCACCCCTGGTGGTGCTTAACTCTTAACCCCCCAGTGGGCAACTAACGTTAACACCCCCCACTAACCTTAACCCCATCTTGTTTAAAAAGGGTATTTGATTTGTGGCTACAAATAGTGGTGAAAAATAGCAGCTACATATAGAAAATAGCAGCTACAAATAGCAGCTACAAACTGTAGCTGCTGTTATAATGAACGTCAGTTTAATTTTGTCTGTGCCAAGATTTCTGTACAGACGATAAAGTCAATCAATAGTGGAGATAGCCACGCCCTTTTAACCACTTGCTGACCACCTAATGCGAATCGGCTGCAGAGTGGCTTCCTTGTTCCTCCACGACGCCATATCACATAATTTCGCGAGGAGCAAGATTAGACTATAAACAACGGGCACCAGGGATCAGCCTGCCAGTGGCTGATTGGCACAGGCAGGCTGTTTTATTTATTTATTTACACAAGTACATTTATCTAGCACTGACATCTATGCAGCGCTGCACAGAATATAGTCCTGTAACTTAACTGTCCCTCGGAGGGGCTCACAATCTAATCCTTGACCAGCGATGGGCTTCCGACTAATATTGAGTATTAAGCTACTTAGAATTTAAATGCTAATGAAGCTCTGATTAATCAGCGGTGACTGCGGGTGACGGGGGGTTAACTTTCCCAGAAGACTGCGCAATCGTCTGTGCTCCATTACTCATCAATGTAGGAGAACAGTGAGCCGCATTCCACAACTCACTACCGCACTTCCTCCTTCCGGCTTGAAGGAGGAAGCGCAGTAGTGAGTCATGCAACGAGGCTCACTGTTGCCCTATGATGCGTAATGGAGCGTAGACTATCACGCAGACTTCTGGGAAATGTAGCCACCCGCAGTCACAGCTGATTAATCAGCACTTCATTAGCATTTAAATTCCAAGTAGCTTGTTACTCGAAATTAATCGGAAGCCCATTGCTGTCCCTGACATAGCCTTACGTCTAGGTATGTGTAGTGTAGTGTGTATATCGTAGTATAGGGTCAATTTAAGGGGGGAGGGGGTGATAAAAATATACAAAAATGTTGCTCTTTTTCTATAAATTAAAAAAAAAACTAAAAATTTCAGCAGCAATTAGATGCCGCTAAAATAAAGGTCTGTTTGTGAGAAGAAAAGAGGGTGAAATGTATTTGGGTGCTAAGTTGTATGACCGAGCAATAAATCGTTAACGTTGTGAAGTGCTGCATTGTAAAAAAAAAATGGCCCGGTCACTAGGGGGTATAAACCTCTGGTCCTCAAATGGTTAAACTTGCACTGTTTTTAAATGATCCTTCTCTGGGTGCCCACTGTTCTCACTTTGAACTTTAAATAGAACTACTGACATTATAAATCAGGAATACAAAATTGTACAATGCTGTTTTGGTGGATATTCTTTCAGTAATTATAGTACTGTAGACACAATGCTTAGGAGGAGCTCCACGTCAGTCAAAATTCGGTGTGCCTCGGCCTTCACCTCTGTGTCCCTAGAGGTGCTCAATGCATCAAGTCAGGAAGGAGGCCGGCACCACTCCAAAGTAGCAAAAAAAGCTCTTGTAGCTGGTTCAATGGACAATAGATCAATGGACAACTCGCCCTCCTCCCTAGTGTTGGGCGAACATCTAGATGTTCGGGTTCGGGCCGAACAGGCCGAACATGGCCGCGATGTTCGGGTGTTCGACCCGAACTCCGAACATAATGGAAGTCAATGGGGACCCGAACTTTTGTGGTTTGTAAAGCCTCCTTACATGCTACATACCCCAAATTTACAGGGTATGTGCACCTTGGGAGTGGGTACAAGAGGAAAAAAAATTTAGCAAAAAGAGCTTATAGTTTTTGAGAAAATCGATTTTAAAGTTTCAAAGGGAAAACTGTCTTTTAAATGCGGGAAATGTCTGTTTTCTTTGCACAGGTAACATGCTTTTTGTCGGCATGCAGTCATAAATGTAATACATATAAGAGGTTCCAGGAAAAGGGACCGGTAATGCTAACCCAGCAGCAGCACACGTGATGGAACAGGAGGAGGGTGGCGCAGGAGGAGAAGGCCACGCTTTGAGACACAACAACCCAGGCCTTGCATGAGGACAAGAAGCGTGCGGATAGCATGCTTTGTACCACCATGCAGTCATAAATGTAATAAAGATAAGTGGTTCAATAAACAGGGACCACGCGGCAACGCTAACCCAGCAGCAGCACACGTGATGGAACAGGAGGAGGCGCAGGAGGAGAAGGCCACGCTTTGTGAGACACAACAACCCAGGCCTTGCATGAGGACAAAAAGCGTGCGGATAGCATGCTTTGTACCGCCATGTAGTCATAAATGTAATAAAGATAAGAGGTTCAATAAACAGGGACCACGCGGCAACGCTAACCCAGCAGCAGCAGCAGCAGCAGCACACGTGATGGAACAGGAGGAGGCGCAGGAGGAGAAGGCCACGCTTTGTGAGACACAACAACCCAGGCCTTGCATGAGGACAAAAAGCGTGCGGATAGCATGCTTTGTACCGCCATGTAGTCATAAATGTAATAAAGATAAGAGGTTCCATAAACAGGGACCGGCAACGGTAACCCAGCAGCAGCAGCAGCAGCAGCAGCACACGTGATGGAACAGGAGGAGGCGCAGGAGGAGAAGGCCACGCTTTGTGAGACACAACAACCCAGGCCTTGCATGAGGACAAAAAGCGTGCGGATAGCATGCTTTGTACCGCCATGTAGTCATAAATGTAATAAAGATAAGAGGTTCCATAAACAGGGACCGGCAACGGTAACCCAGCAGCAGCAGCAGCAGCAGCAGCACACGTGATGGAACAGGAGGAGGCGCAGGAGGAGAAGGCCACGCTTTGTGAGACACAACAACCCAGGCCTTGCATGAGGACAAAAAGCGTGCGGATAGCATGCTTTGTACCGCCATGTAGTCATAAATGTAATAAAGATAAGAGGTTCCATAAACAGGGACCGGCAACGGTAACCCAGCAGCAGCAGCAGCAGCAGCAGCACACGTGATGGAACAGGAGGAGGCGCAGGAGGAGAAGGCCACGCTTTGTGAGACACAACAACCCAGGCCTTGCATGAGGACAAAAAGCGTGCGGATAGCATGCTTTGTACCGCCATGTAGTCATAAATGTAATAAAGATAAGAGGTTCCATAAACAGGGACCGGCAACGGTAACCCAGCAGCAGCAGCAGCAGCACACGTGATGGAACAGGAGGAGGCGCAGGAGGAGAAGGCCACGCTTTGTGAGACACAACAACCCAGGCCTTGCATGAGGACAAAAAGCGTGCGGATATAGCAGCAATGCTTTTTGCCGCCATGCAGTCATAAATGTAATACAGATGAGAGGTTCAATAAACAGGGACCGGAAACGCTAAACCATCCCAGATGTTCATCGGTCATGTTACTTGGTTGGGGTCCAGGAGTGTTGCGTAGTCGTTTCCAATCCAGGATTGATTCATTTTAATTTGAGTCAGACGGTCTGCATTTTCTGTGGAGAGGCGGATACGCCGATCTGTGATGATGCCTCCGGCAGCACTGAAACAGCGTTCCGACATAACGCTGGCTGCCGGGCAAGCCAGCACCTCTATTGCGTACATTGCCAGTTCGTGCCAGGTGTCTAGCTTCATGCCCGGTTTCAGGTCCAGCGGTGCCAGCCACAAATCCGTCTGTTCCTTTATTCCCCTCCAAATTTCCTCCCCTGTGTGCTGCTTATCCCCAAGGCAGATCAGCTTCAGCAACGCTTGCTGACGCATGCCAACAGCTGTGCTGCACTGCTTCCACGATCCTACTGCTGCTGGTGCTGGGTTAGCATTTCCGGATGAGGTACAGCTTTGAGATGCGTTGGAGGAGAAGGAGTCAGAGAGGTAGGTGCTGCTGTTGTTATCCAGCTGTTTGCGGCGTGGGCAACACCCGCGCCGTAGCAGGTGAGGAATCGCTGCCAGGCTCCACAAGGTTCACCCAGTGCGCGGTAAGGGAGATGTATCGACCCTGGCCGAACGCACTCGTCCAGGTGTCAGTGGTGAGGTGAACCTTGCAGGCAACGGCATTCTTCAAGCTTCGGGTTATTTAGCTGACCACGTGCTCATGCAACTCAGGCACTGCAGAGCGCGCAAAGTGGTAGCGGCTGGGAACCACGTAACGTGGGATGGCCACTGACATCATGCCCTTGAAGCTGTTTGTCTCCACCACTCGATATGGCAGCATTTCGCAGGCCAGAAGCTTGGCTATGCTGGCTGGCTGTTACTGCCACGGCCCGGGGGTCATTTGCTGGCAATTTCCTCTTGTGCTCAAACATCTCAGAGACAGACAACTCAACCGTAGCGCTGCACACCGAAGGGCTGTTGGTTGTTGTGTTTGATGAACACTGGGAGACCTCAAGAGCACTAGTCCGGAAAGTGACAGTGTCAGCATCGTCTGATGTTTGTGAATGTTGTGAACCACGCAATGGCTGGGCTACTGCTGCTGCTGAGGCGGGTCTGGTGGTGAGTCTGGTGAACCCAAGGGAGGCAGTGTTGCTGGTGGTACCCTGTCCTGCCGCGTTTGCCCACAGAGTGGGATGTTTGGATAGAATGTGGCGGCTCATGCTGGTGGTGGAGAGGTTGTTAATACTTTTCCCCCTGCTCAGGCGGGTCTTGCACACCTTGCAAATCGCCATGGTAACATCCTCAGTGCAGTCTTCAAAGAAAGCCCAGACTTTAACTGGCTGAGGACTCGGACCTCGTGCGTGATGTGCTGGTGCTGCTTAACCCACTGCTGGACGCTTGAGAGGTCATCCAAGTAATTATCTGGTCCTGTTCTTTTGGATCTGTGAGGGTTGTTGTCCTGGACAACATGGGCAGTATTGAGTGGGTTTTCTTGGGTGCTCCCCTGTGGCCTGTACGTGAACCGTCAGGGGAAACACCTCTTCCCTTGCCCCTCCCTCTTTCACCGGATTTCTTCCTCATTTCACTTATCCTTAAAGTACACGCTGACTGGCAGCAGTACAGTGGCAGTACAGAAATGCTATACAGTGGTGGGTGAGCGGTGTACCACTATTGTCAGCAGTGACACAGAGCACAATGCTATACAGTGGCGGGTGAGCGGTGTACTACTGTTCCCAGCAGACACAGAGTGGAAGTAAACACAATGCTATATAGTGTGGCTGAGCCGTGTACACAGAGTGGCATTAAACACAATGCTATATAGTCTGCTATATAGTCACCCCGAACAGGGTGATGTTCTGCAGAACCCAAACAGTGGCAAACACTGTTCGCCCAACACTACTGGGAGGGAACGCAGATTTTAGTACCTAAACACACGATACAACATGTTTTCCGGGGTCGGACTCTGAGGCACATACAGATGGTCCCGATCATCATCCTCATCATACAACTCTTCTCCTGAGTCTGACCCACCCACCACCTCTGCCACCCCAACATCCCCAGACACAGACCCCTCATCGTCCTCAACATTAACTTGGGATGCTGGCCTGAGCCAGACCTCCTCCTCCACATCAGGCCCCATCATCTCCTCAATGGCAGCCCTCATTAATCGCTCTGGCGACGGACTGATGGACACAACGTTCTCCTCCGGGGAGGGCTGCTGCTGACCACTGGCTGCTGGGGTGGATGTTATAGCTTGCGTGGGGCGTTGGCTGTTGCTGTTGTTGGGAGTGCTGCTCACAGCGGAGGTCTCTGGGGAACTCATGTTGAGCTCATATAGTGGTTGACGGTGAGTGGAGTATTACTGATCCCAGCAATATACACACTGACTGGCAGAGTACGCAATGCTATATAGTGTGGCTGAGCGGTGTACACAGAGTGGCAGTAAACACAATGCTATATAGTCTGGCTGAGCGAGCGGTGTACTACTGTTCCCAGCAGAATCAGAGTGGCAGTAAACAATGGTATATAGTCTGGCTGAGCGGTGTACACAGAGTGTCAGTAAACAATGGTATATAGTCTGGCTGAGCGAGCGGTGTACTACTGTTCCCAGCAGAATCAGAGTGGCAGTAAACAATGGTATATAGTCTGGCTGAGCGAGCGGTGTACTACTGTTCCCAGCAGAATCAGAGTGGCAGTAAACAATGGTATATAGTCTGGCTGAGCGGTGTACACAGAGTGTCAGTAAACAATGGTATATAGTCTGGCTGAGCGAGCGGTGTACTACTGTTCCCAGCAGAATCAGAGTGGCAGTAAACAATGGTATATAGTCTGGCTGAGCGGTGTACACAGAGTGTCAGTAAACAATGGTATATAGTCTGGCTGAGCGGTGTACACACAATGCTATATAGTCTGCTATATAGTGTCAGTAAACAATGGTATATAGTCTGGCTGAGCGAGCGGTGTACTACTGTTCCCAGCAGAATCAGAGTGGCAGTAAACAATGGTATATAGTCTGGCTGAGCGGTGTACACAGAGTTTCAGTAAACAATGGTATATAGTCTGGCTGAGCGGTGTACACAGAGTGTCAGTAAACAATGGTAAATAGTCTGGCTGAGCGGTGTACACAGAGTGGCAGTAAACACAATGCTATATAGTCTGGCTGAGCGAGCGGTGTACTACTGTTCCCAGCAGAATCAGAGTGGCAGTAAACAATGGTATATAGTCTGGCTGAGCGGTGTACACAGAGTGTCAGTAAACAATGGTATATAGTCTGGCTGAGCGGTGTACACAGAGTGTCAGTAAACAATGGTATATAGTCTGGCTGAGCGGTGTACACAGAGTGGCAGTAAACACAATGCTATATACTCTGGCTGAGCGAGCGGTGTACTACTGTTCCCAGCAGACACAGAACAGTAAACAGAATGCTATATAGTGTGGCTGAGCGAGCGGTGTACCACTATTCCCAGCAGACACAGAACAGTAAACAGAATGCTATATAGTGTGGCTGAGCGAGCGGTGTACCACTATTCCCAGCAGACACAGAACAGTAAACAGAATGCTATATAGTGTGGCTGAGCGAGCGGTGTACCACTATTCCAAACAGACACAGAACAGTGAACAGAATGCTATATAGTGTGGCTGAGCGAGCGGTGTACCACTATTCCCAGCAGACACAGAGTGGCAGTAAACAGAATGCTATATAGTGTGGCTGAGCGAGGTACACAGAGTGGCAGTAAACAGAATGCTATATAGTGTGGCTGAGCAAGCGGTGTACTACTATTCCCAGCAGACACAGAGTGGCAGTAAACAGAATGCTATATAGTGTGGCTGAGCGAGGTACACAGAGTGGCAGTAAACAGAATGCTATATAGTGTGGCTGAGCAAGCGGTGTACTACTGTTCCCAGCAGTGACACAATGACAGGGGGGACCCTGGCTAGCGTGGCTGGAGCGCGAACTACCCTGCCTGCCTACCCAAAGCTAAACCCACAGACAAATGGCGGAGATATGACGTGGTTCGGGTATTTATTTACCCGAACCACGTGACCGTTCGGCCAATCAGAGCGCGTTCGGGTCCAAACCACGTGACCCGTTCGGCCAATCACAGCGCTAGCCGAACGTTCGGGGAACGTTCGGCCATGCGCTCTTAGTTCGGCCATGTGGCCGAACGGTTTGGCCGAGCACCGTCAGGTGTTCGGCCGAACTCGAACATCACCCGAACAGGGTGATGTTCTGCAGAACCCGAACACTGTTCGCCCAACACTACTCCTCCCCCCTGGTAATCAAAGTATCAAGAAAAGATATAGAACTCGCATCACTATGGGAAGTCAATCTAATATATGGGCAGCAACCATGCAGCTGGGATATAAATTCCAGCAGGGTCTCCTGTGGCCCCCTCCATATGCAGAAAATGTCATCTATGAAGCACCACCAGCACACCGCGTGCCGGTGGAATAACGCATTATTGTAAACAAAGGCCTCTTCATAGAGGCTCATGTACAGATTCGCATAGGGGGGGCCAGTTTAGAACCCATAGCTGTACCCCGTCGCTGCATGTAAACTGCCCCTTAAATTCAAAGTAATTGAAACACAAAGCTATCCCTAATAATGTCAAACAGAACCTCCTTTGTTCCAAGGAAAGATCAGTGCAAGTCATTAAAAACAAATCGACAGCCTCTACAGGGATTTGGATACGCCACCCTTGCACACCATACGCCTGTGGAATGCAACGTAATGCGTACATACATGTACGCCACTCTTGTACGCCATGCGCCTGTGGAACGCAACGTAATGCGTACATACATGTCCGTAGGCGTACTTTTTGACCCGTCGACTCCGCAATGTGACGTTGAGCACCCTGATTGGTCGCAGTGTGGCCAGGAAGTGACGTGTACGTCATGTTGCCGGTGTGTGCGATCGGTGATGCGCTGGGAGACCCTACATTTGGCTTGAATGAGAAGAAGCAGGTGAATGGTTACATTTTATTTGCATATTGCCTTGGCAGTTTCCCATCAGGTCCGCCATGTGCTCCTGCCCAGTAGGTCACCGATTGGTGGTATTATTGGGGGTGGAGTATTTAAGGCACTACTGTTTGTATGTTGTATATGGCTACTGCAATTTGAGAAAGGGCTATGCCCGAAACAACGTTTCTCATTGTTTATACCACGATGGTGATGCAATAAAAGAGCTTTTTTTGCTACTTTGGAGTGGTGCCAGCCTCCTTCCTGACTTGAGTAATTATAGTACCAAGAGTTCCCCTCACCAACTTTATATAGCAGATTTGATGCCTTTACTCAGGTCAGGTATCCAACTTTCTAATTAATAATAGTATATCAAAGGTGCTTAACATAAATGTGCCTTTAGAATCTGCCTCTATTATCAGTTTCAAATGGAAAGAGAGATCTTTAGATTATTAACAGGTAATTAACTGGCAGGACCAGCCCCGGATTTACATCACAGGAGCCTATAGGCACAGATTTCCTGGCACCCCAGACTCCGCCCTCCATGAACCAGCTACACCACAACTGTGCCAGCTGTCACTTCTTCCGGTAGCTACAGGTACCCCTTAGTATTAGGTAGCAAGAAGTATCTCAGTTGCCCCTGACTGAAGGGAGATATGGTCAGTGGAATGCACAGAGCAGGGTAAGTTACCTCTCATTTACACTCTGCTCAGCACTCTGCATAGGGAAGGTGGGAGGGAGGCGCTTGGGGGACAGGAGCGAGTCGCCCCTCCACCATCAGGCGCCTCTAGGCACGTGCCTACCATGCCTTATGGTAAATCTGGCCCAGGGCAAAACAAACAAACAAACACAGACCATTTATATCGCACTTTTCTCCTGGCGGACTCAAAGCGCCAGAGCTGCAGCCACTAGGACGCACTCTATAGGCAGTAGCAGTGTTAGGGAGACTTGCCCAAGATCTCCTACTGAATAGGTGCAGGCTTACTGAACATGCAAGAGCTGAGATTCGAACCCAGGTCTCATGTGTCAGAGGCAGAGCCCTTAACCATTACACTATCCAGCCACTAGGCAGGACATTTATTAATCTAATCACATTGTACATTTTAAATATTTCAGGGACTTGGAAAGGAAAAAGATAAGAATTTCATGGTTTAGAAAAATGTATTTTCTTAAATGATTGAATTACCATTCACGTTTAATTTATTTTGTTTTTTACAAGTTCTTCAAGTGAGAGTTGTTGGTAGTTAAATATTTATCTGTGTACAGGTCATGTTAAAAGATTATTCCACAAGAGGACCACAGAATCACTCCCGAATTTTGAAAAGTTGTAGAGAGACGTGGAGAGATACCCTGGCACCTAATTACCTTTATATAAACTCTTAAAGTGTCTTTAATATGACAAGACAAGCATATATATATATATATTTATATATATATATGATTATATATATATATTAGATTGTGAAGTCGCAGTGGCAGGGCTCTCTAAATCCTTTGTGTTGGATTTTGTTGTTCATTTTATAGCTTGCTCTCTGTTATGCATTTTATTTATCATGTTACATTTGTCATCACCGGTTCTGTATTTTGTACCAGTGTCCACATTTTGATGTATATCTTTGTCTGTATCATTATGTACCCCTTGTAGTTTTCCTACTTTGTACAGCATCACGGAATATGTTGGCTCTATATTGTAGATGATGTTATAAACCAAGAATGTTAAATAATAGTCAATTACATTTGAAATAAGTAGGTGGCACAGGCCTTCTGAAAGACCATCAAATGTTTCAAATTATTATTCTATTTCAGAATATTCACCATTATGTTGTAAACATTTTGAAAGTGGTCAAATATACACCGTAAGAGTGTACAAAGGCCCAGGCCTACTAGTCTATGTTCCATGATCTGATCCTTAAAATACTTACTAGCACATTCTCACTGGAGTAATATATTTGCCAGAGCTAATACTTTCTAGTTGGCCAGAGCTTTACCAAACATCGATGTTGTATATTTCGGTAGAGCCAAGGGGACTTTCGGTATTAGGGAAAGAGTAGCCAATCCTCTCCTTTGTACAACTCATCAGTTAAATTAACTTATCCGAATGATTTTGGAATGTGAGAGGAATTGCCATTTGCCAACAGGTTTTGGACTGAAACATTTCCTCATGGGAGAGTCTCATGGTTTCCACAATTTTTTTTAAGTCACACTATTCTGAAAGTTGGACTGTGTCATTGCCATGCAGGGAATGCTTTGGACATAGTAAAGGAAATCTAGAAATGGATTAGTCCAAAGCCTGGCGGTAAGAGTTTCAGAGCCATCTGATTAAAATACCTACCATAAGTGAAGGCTACATGAAAATAAGGATGTGTAGTACATTAAATTTAGCACAAATGTACCTCTTATATTTGCACAGGAACATCTATTTTAAGGTTTACAGCTTCGTTGCCACTTTAATCCTTTAACAATAATATTTGATAAAATACTTGTTTTGTATGGTGAGTATTTATTTTTCATGAAATATTATTCACATTAGTCACACAAAGCTGGCCATACAAATGTGGTTGCTGTGGGGTATCTAGCAGTAATTTGTCTTATGTTATTTTGTCCTTGCAAGATATATAGAAATGCACTCAAGCCTGTGTGAATGTGAACTACTACAGCAAGTTTACTTTGTTTAAGCTCTTGAGGACCGCAGTGTTAAACCCCCCTAAAGCAGTTTTGGAGGTGTCTGAGGCAAGCGAAGCTGGGCAGGATGATTATGATGATGACGATGATATGGATACCACGTGGAATCCTAAGAGACAAGATGACCAAGGAGACAGTTCAGAGGGGGAGCCAGAGAGGAGAAGGAGGAGACGAGTTGCTGATAGAATCAGGGGGAGCTTGTCAGAAACAGCTGGTGGCAGTGTCCAGCGCCAGCCAACATGCCCTTCAACATCAGCTGCTGATGCCACCATAGTGCCATCACCCCAGGGGGGCTCAGTGGTTTGGAAATGTGTGTCGTCCATAGATCAGAGCAATGCCATCTGTTCTCTCTGCCTCCAAAAATTGAGCTGTGGAAAGGCCAACACCCACGTAGGGACAACTGCCTTACGAAGGCACCTGCAGAAAAGGCACAAACTGCAATGGGGAGAGCACCTGAGCTAAAGCAGCACACAAAAGCAAAGCCACCCTCCTTCTCCTCTTCCTCCTTCAGGTGCAGTATCTTCAGCCACTTTCTCCCTTGCACCTTCACAGCCACTCTCCTCCACTCCGCCTCTGCCCTTGAGCGGTTCCTGCTCCTCTGCCCACAGCAGCCAGGTGTCCGTGAAGGAAATCTTTGAGCAAAAAAAGCCAATTTCTGCCAGTCACCCCCTTGCCCGGCATCTGACAGCTGGCGTGGCGGAACTGTTAGCTCACCAGCTGTTACCATACCAGCTGGAGGGCTCTGAGGCCTTCCGTAAATTTGTGGCCATTGGGACACTGCAGTGGAAGATACCAGGCCACAATTATTTCTCTAAAAAGACGATACCCAAACTGTACCGTCAAGTTGAGAGGCAAGTGGTGTCATCTCTGGCACACAGTGTTGGATCAAGGGTCCACCTGACCACGGATGCCTGGTCTGCTAAGCACGGTCAGGGCAGGTACATTACTTACACAGCCCATTGGGTCAACCTGGTGACCTATGGCAAGCAGGGAGTACGTGGCTGTGCAGCGGACCAACTTGTGACACCTCCACGGCTTGCAGGCAGGCCTCCTGCCACCTCCTCTCCTTCTACTCCTACTCCTCCTGCTACATCCTCTTCACTATCCTCCTCCTCCTTGGCTGAGTGGCAGTTCAACTCTACTGGTGCTGCGATGTCCTCTCCAGCTACACAGCCCCATCTCCCCGGGACCTATGCTGCATGCCAGGTATGACGGTGTTACACCATCTTAGACATGTCTTGCCTCAAAGCGGAGAGTCACACTGGACCAGCTCTCCTGGCTGCTCTTAACAAACAGGTGGATCAGTGGCTGACCACGCACCAGCTGGAGATCGGCAACGTGGTGTGTGACAACGGCGGCAATCTCCTTTCCGCTTTGAATTTTGGAAAGCTGACACATGTACCTTGCATGGCACTTGTGGTGAATCTAGTCATTCAAAGATTTGTGTCAAAGTACCCAGGCTTAGAGGATGTCCTGAAGCAGGCCAGGAAGTTGTGTGGGCATTTCAGGCGATCTTACACGGCCATGGCACGCTTTGAGGGACATTCAGCGGAGAAACAACTTGCCGGTGACCTGCGTGATATGTGATAGCCCGACTCGCTGGAATTCGACCCTGGTCATGTTCTCTCGCCTGCTAGAACAGGAGAAAGCCGTCACCCAGTACCTGTACAATTACAATAAAAGGACACAATCTGGGGAGATGGGGATGTTCTGGCCCAACAACTGGACACTGATGCGAAATGCATGTAGACTCGTGTGGCTGTTTGAGGAGGTGACCAACCTGGTGAGTCGCAGTGAAGGCACCATCAGTGACTTAATCCCGCTTACTTCCTGGATCATGCCATGCGTAGAGTGGTGGATCAAGCTGTGAAGGAGCGTGAACAGGAACAGTTACGGGAGGAACAGTTGTGGGAGCAATTTTCATCAAAACCAGATATTTCCTCAACACCTGCGGCAGCACAGAGAGGGAGGAGAAAGAGTCGTGTGGGGTAGAGGAGTCAGACTCGGATGATGAGGAAGGTGTTTCTTTGGAGGAGGAGGAGGAGGCGGCAGCAGAAGAACAACCGCAGCAGACGTCGCAGGGGGCTTGTGCTGCTCAACGTTCCCGTGGTATTGTTCGTGGCTGGGGGGAGGAGGAGGACTTACCTGACGTCACTAAGGAAGAGCAAGAGGAGATGGATAGTACGTATGGATCCAACTTTGTGCAGATGGCATCTTTCATGCTGTGCAGCCTGTTGAGGGACTCCCGTATAAATAAACATAAGGGGAATGAGCTGTACTGGGTGGCCACACTACTAGACCCTCGGTATAGGCACAAAGTGATGAAGATGTTTCCAAATTACCAGAAGGCGGAAAGGATGCAGCACTTGCAGAACAAGCTGGCAACTATAACGTAACGAGAACAGAGGCGCCAAAAGAGTAAAAACAGTAATTAAACGTTTTTAAAAAATTGCTTAGGAGGCAGTGGTGGACTTACCTCCCACAAGCAGACACAACAAGCTGTGTATTCAGAAGTAAAAAGATTTATTGGTACACTCCGGGGGGTAGTCGCAACGCGTTTCGCAGGTAAAACCCGCTTCCTCAGGCAATAGCAAACGGAGTACATACAACAGCAATACGTCCGGGTAACACCTGGCGCCAGGTGTTACCCGGACGTATTGCTGTTGTATGTACTCCGTTTGTATCCACCCTCCACCAACGCCTTCTGTATCCACCCTCCACCAACGCCTGGACCAGCAGGTAGCCGACTACCTGGCCTTAAGTTTGGATGTAGACACTGTGAGCAGCGATGAACCCTTGGACTACTGGGTGCACAGGCTTGACCTGTGGCCAGAGCTGTCCCAATTTGCCATCCAACTTCTGTCTTGCCCTGCCTCAAGCGTCCTGTCACAAAGGACCTTAAGCGCAGCTGGAGGCATTGTCACTGAGAAGAGAAGTTGCCTAAGTCACAAAAGTGTTCAGTACCTCACCTTTATCAAAATGAATGAGGCATGGATCCCGGAGTCAGTCAGTCCCCACACACAGCATCTCTGCCTGCCCGCCGTGTGAATGGCTGCCTGCCCCAAGTCTAAGTTGCTCCCCACACAGCACCTCTGCCCGCAGGCCGCTTGAGTGCCTTCTCCGCCACCACCAACAGGGTCCAGGACTCCAGACGGATTCCTGAATTCTTAAGGCCGCTGCTAGCAGTGGCCGCTATACTCCTTTTTGTGGTGCGTGTACATGCCTGCCTATTTTTTCTGGCTGCACTGCAGCTGCAACAACAAAACAAAAGGCATGTACATGTGCCAATTCCCCTTCGTGATCATTACCTTGCCGCAGTGAAGGGGCTTGCGTATCACAATGAAGCAATGACTGCCACCTATATGAGTGTCTCGGGGGGGGGGGGGGGGTACACCAAAGATAATAAGGTCGTTGCTTCATTGTGGTCAGACCAAATTTGATCAGCTGGACAGTCACTGTTCTGTCATTCAGCTACCTCAGCCCAGCGACCATATGGGCTGGAAAGCCGCCATCACCTGCACTCGTCATGGTGCGCATCAGTCCAGCACTGCCGTCACTACACAAACAGTTGTTTGCAGTCACTGCATACCTTTCACTGCATCCGTGACTGCACATTGTATTATACCTGGCAGTCAGTGCATACCTTTCACTTGAATGGATGGCTGTTTTGCCCTCCATAACATATTCTCGTTAAAGGTAGTACAGTCTATCAGTGTCATATACAGCAGGGCCTCGAAAGTCCTCTCGTATTGTTATTTTTGGTCACTACCTCGGGATGTGCATGCCCTGCCTGCTGCCTTCCTTGGATGTGTGGTGGCCGTTCCTGCTCCTTTGCCCACAGCGTGCCTGCTGCCTTCCTTGGATGTGTGGTGGTGGTAGCTGTTTCATAGGCTCCCACTCTGGACCAGAATCGAACCAGGATTCCCCGGCCATTACCTGTGGTCACCATGCTACTGAGAAAGTACCATAGAAAGTTTCACACAGTTGAATGAATGGCAGACTTGCCCTCCATAACACATTCTTGGCAAATGCTTTCGATTTGGTTTGTCTTGCGCTGGGTGAAGGGTCCATCTGACCACAGATGCCTGGTCTGCAAAGCACGGTCAGGGCAGGTACATTACTTATACAGCAAATGGGTCCTTACTTGGATGTGCGGTGCTGGTAGCTAGTGTTGGGCGAACATCTAGATGTTCGGGTTCGGGCCGAACAGGCCGAACATGGCCGCGATGTTCGGGTGTTCGCGCCGAACTCCGCACATAATGGAAGTCAATGGGGACCCGAACTTTCGTGCTTTGTAAGGCCTCCTACCCCAAATTTACAGGGTATGTGCATCTTGGGAGTGGGTACAAGAGAAATTTTTTTTTAGCAAAAAGAGCTTATAGTTTTTGAGAAAATCGATTTTAAAGTTTCAAAGGGAAAACTGTCTTTTAAATGCGGGAAATGTCTGTTTTCTTTGCACAGGTAACATGCTTTTTGTAGGCATGCAGTAATAAATGTAATACAGATAAGAGGTTCCAGGAAAAGGGACCGGTAACGCTAACCCAGCAGTAGCACACGTGATGGAACAGGAGAAGGCGCAGGAGGAGAAGGCCACGCTTTGAGACACAACAACCCAGGCCTTGCATGAGGACAAGAAGCGTGCGGATAACATGCATTTTGCCGCCATGCAGTCATAAATGTAATACAGATAAGAGGTTCCAGGAAAAGGGACCGGTAACGCTAACTCAGCAGCAGCACACGTGATGGAACAGGAGGAGGGCGGCGCAGGAGGAGAAGGCCACGCTTTGAGACACAACAACCCAGGCCTTGCATGAGGACAAGAAGCGTGCGGATAGCATGCATTTTGCCGCCATGCAGTCATAAATGTAATACAGATAAGAGGTTCCAGGAAAAGGGACCGGCAACGCTAACCCAGCAGCAGCACACGTGATGGAACAGGAGGAGGCGCAGGAGGAGAAGGCCACGCTTTGAGACACAACAACCCAGGCCTTGCATGAGGACAAGAAGCGTGCGGATAGCATGCATTTTGCCGCCGTGCAGTCATAAATGTAATACAGATAAGAGGTTCCAGGAAAAGGGACCGGTAACGCTAACCCAGCAGCAGCACACGTAATGGAACAGGAGGAAGCGCATGAGGCTCCTGAATGCTATACGGTGGTTGGTGAGCGGTGTACTACTGTTCCCAGCAGCGACACAGAGCACAATGCTATACAGTGGTGGGTGAGCGGTGTACTACTGTTCCCAGCAGCGACACAGAGCACAATACTATACAGTGGTGGGTGAGCGGTGTACTACTGTTCCCAGCAGCGACACAGAGCACAATACTATACAGTGGTGGGTGAGCAGTGTACTACTGTTCCCAGCAGCGACACAGAGCACAATGCTATACAGTGGTTGGTGAGCGGTGTACTACTGTTCCCAGCAGCGACACAGAGCACAATGCTATACAGTGGTTGGTGAGCGGTGTACTACTGTTCCCAGCAGCGACACAGAGCACAATGCTATACAGTGGTTGGTGAACGGTGTACTACTGTTCCCAGCAGCGACACAGAGCACAATGCTATACAGTGGTTGGTGAGCGGTGTACTACTGTTCCCAGCAACGACACAGAGCACAATGCTATACAGTGGTGGGTGAGCGGTGTACTACTGTTCCCAGCAGCGACACAGAGCACAATGCTATACAGTGGTTGGTGACCGGTGTACTACTGTTCCCATCAGAGACACAGAGCACAATGCTATACAGTGGTGGTTGAGCGGTGTACTACTGTTCCCAGCAGCGACACAGAGCACAATGCTATACAGTGGTTGGTGAGCGGTGTACTACTGTTCCCAGCAGAGACACAGAGCACAATGCTATACAGTGGTGGTTGAGCGGTGTACTACTGTTCCCAGCAGAGACACAGAGTGGCAGTAAACACAATGCTATACAGTGGTGGGTGAGCGGTGTACACAGAGTGGCAGTAAACACAATGCTATATAGTGTGGGTGAGCGGTGTACTACTGTTCCCAGCAGCGACACAATGACTGGGGGGACCTTGGCTAGCCTGGCTGGAGAGAGAACTACCCTACCTGCCTACCCAAAGCTAAACCCACAGACAAATGGCAGAGAAATGACGTGGATCGGGTATTTATTTACCCGAACCATGTGACCCGTTCGGCCAATCAGAGCGCGTTCGGGTCCGAACCACGTGACCCGTTCGGCCAATCACAGCGCTAGCCGAATGTTCGGGGAACGTTCGGCCATGCGCTCTTAGTTCGGCCATATGGCCGAACTCGAACATCACCCGAACAGGGTGATGTTTTGCAGAACCCGAACAGTGGCGAACACTGTTCGCCCAACTCTACTGGTAGCCAGTTCTCAGGCTCCCACTCCGGACCGGAATCGAACCCTGATTCCCCGGCCATTACCCGTGGTCACTCACAATGGCAGACTTGCCCTTCATAAAAGATTCTCGTTGCAGGTACTGAACAGCAAGCAGAACAAGTATTTTAAAAAATAGATGTAAGCTTTAACAATGGTAGAGAAAGAACCATTGAAAGTTGATAAGGCAGTCAGACATTACCTGACATCACTGAGTGAGGAAGAGCAATCTCGCCATGGTGCGCACCAGTCCAGCATGGCCATCACCACACAAACAGCTGTTTGCGGTGCGTTACACAGTGAGTTTGGTGTGTCAGTGTGAAGCAGTACTCTAATTACACTCCCTGATTGATGTATACACATGCAAGATGTTTTAAAGCACTTTAGGCCTGCAATTTAGCATTCAATGTGATTTCTGCCCTTAAAAAACGCTGCTTTGCGTCCTTCTCTCCTGTAGAAGTATAAAAATGCTGTGACGTAGCAATAGTGGATGCAGAGGTTCTCACTGCACCGGGGCCCCTGGACCAGAGGGCCCAGTAGAGACCCTCCGTCATCCAACTTATTAGTTTTTTATTGGCCCTATCCTCAGGGCATTTTCTAGACTTTTTGCTGCCTGAGGTAAACTTGCGAGGATGTGCCCCCTCCCCTGATTTGGAATGATCGCACAGCACCCGACAATTTACTCTGCTTCACTTAATGTTCTCACATGACATGCTGCAGAGTCTGTGACAAACAAACTGCTCACCCTCAGCCAGTCCATTCCTCCTTAGGAAGGTACACACAGTACAAAAATGCTGCCTCTGAAATATCTGTGCCTGATGCAAATGTTTCACCTTGCTTCATGAAAGAACTGGCCCTGCCTATGTAATGCGCACCTCTATATATGCAGTGCATAGTGGTAATCCTTAACAAACTGTTTCCTTAGTCTGATTACACCTCTTGGACACTGCAGCTGTACTTGGTAGGTTTTGGAGCTCCATATCAACACAGTGGTTGGGACCCCATGTAAAACTCACACTGGGGCCCCGAGCTCCTTTGTTACGCTACTGTAAAAATGTATCTACAAATCAGGAAAACTAGATGTTGATGACAAGTACGTTCATAGCAATAGGAGAAAGCGCTCCCATCATACAATATGACACTGGTGTAGGGGAAATGTGTAGACAAGAGCAGTGGGTGAGGGTTAGAATACTACATCGTGTCAGGTTAGCAATGCTACATAAGCCTACTTAGAAGATGTAGGTGTTGGGTTTAAGATCATGAAATTTTTGTCAATGACTTTTCTCGTTCTATATTTAGTCTGAAAATATAAAAATACATCAAAAAATTCTGTTCTTTTCTGATGAGCTCCCGAATGCGACGTATCTCTCATTCTGTAGAAATTATTTCTGTAGCTCTGGTCCATGCTTTGAAGAATCAGATAGTAATGCATTGACTCAAAGGTCTGTGGTACAAATGACATTTCCCAGAAGTGGATTCTCCTTGAATAGGAGAGTGCCATTTGCCTATTCAACTCTGATCATCAGACCTTGCAAGGTGGAAATTAAAGCACCTCTCCAGTTATACCTCCTATAGAGTCGCTTCCAACGCTATCACCGTGTCTCGGCTCCTCTCTTTTCACTCCCTGTATTTACGTCTCTATGCAACCTATTTATACCGGCACAAAAGGTTCACTTATCTCATAAACATTTACCATTTACCTGACAATTCTCAGCAAATTGTGGCAGATGAAGATATATCTACCTCATCAGCATTTCTGCTGAATTTTTACTTTTAAATTCAATACTATATTATTACTTGCAGGAGTTTCGGAGGATTTATTTATATTCCGCAAATAATTAGACAGAGCCATAGAAATCTTCATGCGGCCGGCGCAAATTGCTGATTTATATCCCTCCCTATCAGAATGTATTCCCTGTGTGTGTTATTGCATTGTGTTTCCGAGGACACTGAATACAGTTACTGATCGCTCTCTGTGTGCTGTAGTAATCTCACATTTCACCAGTCTTCTCCCCGCTGCTCAATAACCCACAATTTTCTACAACTTAATGTAAATTTCTGCAAAAGCATATGCAATTACTTTTAATAAAATGCAATATAGAAGAAGTTCTGAAGAAGATGCTGGACTGTGCAAAAAAAAATGGAAGAGGAAAAATTATAAATGTTTCTTAGCCTTATGCTATGTGCTAGATGAAGCTTAAAGTGTACCCGAGCTGAAGCTCAGGATCCGATACTTACCTAAAGAGAGGGAGGCCTCAGAATCCTATTGAGGCATCCCTCGCTATTACTTGGTCCCCCATTGCTGAGCGCGGGCCTCCCAGAAAATTAGCGACAATGCCTTGTCGATAGTCACATCGGTACCGCGCAGCTCCTCTTCCTGGTTGATGTGCACGCAATAGCCGACTGAGTCCGTTGGCGCATTGGCAGTACTGCGCATGCTTGGGCATACTCGCTCGGCCATAGTGCGCACATCAACCAGGAAGAGCAGCTGCACAGTTCATCAATGGGGGCCTTGTCAGAACCGAGGGAAGCCTCATTAGGATCCCTCTCAACATGGTAAGTGCAGATTTTGAGCCCAAGCTTTGGCAAATTTTTAACCAGTTCAAACAATGCTATGCCCTTCTATATTAAAATGTACCCGGGCGAGCCTTGGATACAAAAACACATACTTACCTAGGGAAAGGTAAGCCTCTGGATCCTATAGAGGGTTCCCACACTGTCTTCTGATCCCCCGTTGCTGAGCATGGAGCACCCAGAGAATTCCCCACCTTAGGTATTTGATTTTTCACCTAAGGTTCACCTCAGGTTTGCTTTAAAAGAAGAACTCCACACTTGGCCAGATTGTAGGAGATTGTAGGCTCTACTACTATGTTCAGTGACTTCTGGTTCTTCTGAGGAATCTTCCTTCCAGTGGTCTTCTTCATTTATGACAGAGTGAGGGATTTGCTTTCCCTTCACAGTGCTGTCACTTATAAGATACTAGTAATAAGCCTGCCCGGGCTAGGGCTATGCCGTGACCCCCCTCACCCCCTTCTCTCTCTCTCCCCCTCCCCCCGAATGGCCGTGCTCCAGCACAGCCATGCGCGCACACACCCATCCCCCTGCACCTGTCCTCCTGCTGTCCCAAGTTTGCCCGCGTGCCGTGCATTCGCGCTAGTCTAAACGCACAGACACAGGGACACACAGGAGGATGCAGGGACAAAAGGGTTTTATTATATATGATGATGTAAACAAGAATGTAGAACTTTCAAGTATCATGTGACCTAAATATGTCATAGGCAAAATTCCAGAAGTTGGTTAGCACACCATTTTTTGCAGTTTAATTATTTATTCTTCAATGCATGTGTCAGCATCAAAATTGTGTGTTGACACATGCATTGAAAAATATATTGATTGAACTGCAAAAAAAGTGTGTGCTAACCAACTTCTGGACCATTTGCTTGTCGCAGTGGGTGTTGCTTCTCACCCAGGCTATGCATTTAACCTATGGTAAGGTGTACCACTCTGAAAACCCTCTTCATGTCATATGGGACACACACAGATAACGTAGCATTTTAAGCCAGATCTGAATCTGCAAGAGTCTTCTGGCATTTACCTTCTTCCTCTAGTTAGTTGACTTGAGGTGTGGTTTGAAATTTTAACTGAGGTTAAAAAAAGTTTGTATTGAAGGTTCGCCTGCCCATTGAAGTCTATGGTGGTTCGAAAGTTTGCAGGTTCGCGAACTTTTTTCGTGTGTTCAAGTTCAGGGTTCGCGAACCAAAATCCGCAGTTCGCAACAACTCTAGCCCTGACCTGCATACTCACATTTAAATAAAATGGCATTTTCTTTTTCAGCATCAGAATGATAAGTGCTCTACACCAGGGGCCTAGTAAATAGTTCCTCTAATTTTTCACCCAAGTGCCACGTCTGGCCAAGGTCCCCCAGAATCTTTCCAGCTACCACATTGATCTCAAAGAAGAATTGCCTTGGCTCAACAATGTTTGATCAACAAAATGATTGAACAACTGAACATCGAACAAGAAGACTTTTGTTTTTCAAAGATTTGTTTTACTGAATCTAACATATAATCTGTTGAAGATGGCTAATGTATGCCTAGGTTTCAACATTATTCCTCAGTGAGGTATGCCTTTGATTTCTTCAGAATCTTACTTTGAATGTTTATGTATACTGAGAGGCACATGCTCTATGAGGTTCATTGAGGCAAAGCTCAGAAAAATAGCCAGTTTACATTTCACATATATAAAAGTTACCCTATGAAACATATAAATATTCCACCTAAGTGTCCAGACAGACTCACACACGTGGTAAGAGTAGCAATCCAAGAGAAGCTATCACATAAATAAATAAACAAAATAAAACCATAGGTTGTTCCTTTACTGTTACAAACTAAATAAATAAGAAAATGCAGACAACATGTAAAGTAAGCAAGAACAGAAACATACAGATCAAAATCATTGTAAATCCCTGAGGCTTAAAGTCTGTTACTCATTACTAATTAATCTAAAATAATTCATGTCTCTGGAGTTACTTAACCCTATTCCCCCTTTCCCATGGAATTCCCAGTGTAAATGCACCATTTTAGACCTGGATTGACATGCAGGAAGCAGCTCAACATACCATGATATTTTAGTTATCAACAAATGCTGGTGGGTTTAATGACCCATTGACTTCTCCTGTCTTTTACAGCACCAATAAGATTGTCCTACAACTACAAGAGAACTGCTTACCATATGCATGGGTTCTCACTCCTTACAGCAGCAAGAGAGGTCTTCTCTTCTGGTGCCATTGGGCAGCTTCCTTATGCCCGTGGATTCTTCAGTGGATTCTGCAGACACATCTGACAGAGGAATGTCCCGGATAGTGATGCTTTATCATATTGGTGTTTTTTTTTCCACAGCACCAAGGTGCAGTTCAAAAGCCAAATAACGTAAATGTCCTTGTTTGTGGAGCTGGTGACACGTGGTATGCAAGGGGATAAAAAAGCTGCTCAAAGAGATGTTGAACAAAGAAGAAGAACCATGAAAGAACTGAGAAGTCGAGCTTCATCTACAGCAGCTATTAGGAATCTCTGACCCAATACAGTAGATTCAAGATTCAAGCACTTTGTTGTCATTTGTGTAACACAACAAAATTAATTACAGTGACAGTAACGAAGGTAGAAATAGAGTAAATATACAAGTATTACAAGTATTTCAAATATTTAAACAATTTTTTACACTATGTTAATTATTTTATAGAAGATACAGATTTTAACAAGTTTATGGAAAAAGTTGGTTTTCAGTCTGTTTGTGTGTATGCGGATTGACCTCAAGCATCTAGGAGCTCAAACAAGGCATTTCTAGGGAGAGTGTTATCCTTGTTAATGAATGTTTCATACAGCGAGTCTTATACAAGAGTTCAAGTGATAGTAGTTACGAGCTCATAATGACCTCTGCTGTTTTTACAACTCATTTCAGGACTTCTCTACCAGCTCTGGTGCAGCTGTTGTATCAGACCGTCATGCAGTTGGTCAAGACGCTTTGTCTAGCGCATCTTTAGAAATTAACCAGCAGCTTCTGTGGAAGGTTAGTGCTTCGTAGCTTTCTCAAAAGTAGAGGTACTGTTGTGATTACCCAAGTACAACTAAAGTGGTATTCATTTTATTTATTTATTTAAGTATTTATATAGTGCCAACATACTACACATAGCTGTACAGAGTATATTGTCTTGTCACTTAACTGTCCCTCAAGGGGCCCACAATCTAGTCCCTACCATAGTCATATGTCTATGTATGTATCATGTATTGTATGTATCATAGTCTAGGGCTAATTTTTTAGGGGGAATCTAATTAACTTATTTGTATGTTTTGGAATGTGGGAGGAAACCTGTGTGCCCAGAGGAAACCCACACAGACACAGGGAGAACATACAAACTCTTGTAGATGTTGACCTGGCTGGAATTTGAACCAGGGATCCAGCGATGCAAGGCAAGAGTGCTAATCACTATGCCATCGTGCTGCCCGGAGCATCAGCCCAGGACAGGTCCTCTTTTATGGTAGCTCCATGATCATCATTCATTATCAGTATGTGATTGGTCTTTTGGGTGGTCCTTAAGTCCAGAATACAGTAATCCTTGGTCTTTTTTTGTATTTAAAAAACAGGTTGTAAATGTCACAGCAGGCAGTCAGGTTCCTATCTTCTTCCCTGTATACAGCTTTCACGTTGTCTCATTTATAAGCCCAATGACATCTGCAGATTTAACTATTATGTTTGATTTATGGATCGGTTGGCAGTCATGGGTGAAACATGCGTAGAGGAGAGGACTGAATTTACAGCCCTGTGGCATACCAATGTTCAGGGTAAGGGTGGAGGATGTGTGTATTCCTAAACTGACAGCTGAAGGATGATTTGTAAGAAAGTCCAATAACCAGTTACATAAGGAGGGAGCAAGACAGATGCACAGAATTCTTTGATCAGCTGACTAGGTGTGATGGTGTTAAACACCAAGATGTAGTCAATTAAGATCATCCTAACATAGGTGTTGGGCTTTGTTAGGTGTGAGAGAGCAGTATGGAGAGCTACACAGATAGATATAGATGGATATAGTTTGAAACGGCTGCTAAAGTAAACCCAAGCAGTGGTGGAAAAGCTGAAACACAGAGTGGTAAACACCTCTCTGCTACCCATTTAAGTTAGCCTCTTGTGACTCCTAACCTTAAAATTCCTTCATAGTGTTAACCCAGGGCCGGGCAAACTTTTTTTTAAGTGGGTCGCATTTCTCTTAAATGTGACCCGCTGCATTAGTCCATGTCTTCCTCCTTACTACCCTCCATCGAGTCTTCTGCGGCCAGCAAAGATTGGGTGTAACTCACTCAATCGCTTTTTAACAAATGGTGGGAGGGAAAAGAGAAAGGCTTTCATAGCACCCGGGGGCTGGACATTGGGCTGTAGTTTGCCTAGGCCTGTGTTAACCTCTTCCTGAAGCCTGCAATATTTTAGCTTAAAGGGATACTGTAGGGGGGTCGGGGGAAAATGAGTTGAACTTACCCGGGGCTTCTAATGGTCCCCCGCAGGCATCCTGTGCCCGCGCAGCCACTCACTGATGCCCCGGCCCCGCCTCCGGTTCACTTCTGTAATTTCTGACTTTAAAGTCAGAAAACCCCTGCGCCTGCGTTGCCGTGTCCTCGCTTCCCCTGATGTCACCAGGAGCGTACTGCGCAGGCACAGACCATACTGAGCTTGTGCTATACACTCCTGGTGACATCAGCGTGAACGAGGACACGGCAACGCAGGCGCAGGGGTTTTCTGACTTTAAAGTCGGAAATTCCAGAAGTGAGCCAGAGGCGGGGCCGGAGCATCGGCGAGTGGCTGCGTGGGCACAGGATGTCTGCGGGGGACCATTACAAGCCACGGGTAAGTTCAACTCATTTTCCCCCGACCCCCCTACAGTATTCCTTTAAGCTAATGAAACTGACCTCTTCCTAAGCTATCTCTTAACCCTACCCCCACAATGGATGGCAATTTTAGTAGCTAAGCACCCAACACCCAATCCCCTTCAGTGTTATTTTTTTCACTATTTAATCAAGTTCTGTGGACATAAGCTAATGCTGGGTACACACGTTACGTTTTTTCGTGCGATAGATGGATCAGATAGATAAAATCCGTCATGTCCGGAGGATCGGGGGTCACCATACACATTCTAGTATTTCAACAATGATGCTGCGCCACCCAAACAAATCAATCCTTCCCACTGTTATCTGTTATACCACAATAGTCAATAGCAAACAGTCCTGTTTGTGCGCTGTGGTAAGTCCGTTTTGGCTGTAACTTTAAATGCAATGCAATCCACTGCGCGCTTCCAGTCCTGAATCCTAAAAAGACAACTTTACATAGCATAATACTGTTTCAACAATTTATCTTGCATGCTCCACCACTCAACCGTGCAAGTGATATGTAGTGCTCACTCATGGTGCCCACCACCACATAAACTGAGAGGCTCACCAGATATAAACCACCATGTACAGGTCTCGCTTATTATATGTGTCACTCAGAACATCAGTGATCATATCCAGATCCAGATAGTAAAAAATGGCCTTTAATAAAACACATAAAAAATGTCCACAGCGCAATGTGTTAGCTCCAGATAAAGCACAACTGCTCCTCTCCTGCACTCCAGCAACTTACAAGCTCCCTGTGGGAAGAAATGGCATGTCACAACGGCAAGTCTCTTGGGTCCAGTGCTCTTTGCATCAGCAGCCGTCCGCGGCGTTCCGCTCTTCTGTATTGCGTACGATCACGTGTCCTGCGTCAGGCTTACTGGCTCTGCCCTACACATTTCATTACAAGGACTCATCGGGGGCACATGCTAGATTCTTAGCAAATCCGATTGGCTGTCACGCCTGAGAACTTTCTATACAATAAAAACTTTCTAAAAGGTTAAACTATGTTAGTGCAGGTACACTTTAAAGCAATGACAGTTGCCTGGCTGTGGTGCTGAACTTTTGTCTTCTGTAACTTCTACATCTTGCTCATGAAACTAGCATGCAAGCAAATGATTTGCACACGCATATACAGGGGTTGGACAAAAAAATGGAAACACCTAACATTTTGGCATCATAATCTTTGAACATGTTTTAAACAAAATCAAAACTTGACATATGTTAATTTTTTTTGTTTATTATTTTTGTTATTTGATATGTTTAATCAAAATAATTGTTTTTTACAGATATTTAAACAAAAGTTGGTTATAATTTATAAAAATGGCAGATCTCTCAGACTTTCAAAGAGGCCAAATTGTTGGTGCTCGTATGGCAGACGCTACTGTAACAGAAACTGCCCGAATGCTTGGCATTTCAAGAGGTACTGTCTCAAAAGTAATGACTGCCTTTGAAAGAGAAGGAAAAACGTCCTCAGCAAAGCACAGTTGTGGCTAAAAGTCGAAGTTGTCTGAGAGAGACTTTCGGACTCTAAACCTAAATCGAATTGTTAGAAAAGCTCGCAGGACCATGGCTTCTAAAATCACTGCAGAGCTGAATGAACACCTACAATACCTATATACCTGTATAGTATATACCTGCCCATCCCCTTCAGTCCTCCAATGATCTCCGCCTGACCTCGCCACGTATTTCTCATTCCCATGCACGCTTACAAGACTTCTCAAGAGCTGCCCCCACCCTATGGAACTCCCTTCCACTCCCCCTCAGACTCGCTCCTTCCTTCAACACCTTCAAGCAAGCCTTCAAAACACATTTCTTTAATCTACCACACTCTAACTCTCTCAGTCAACCACCTTTTCCACAGTCCTACCTTATGTCCCCCCCCACCCTTTAAATTGTAAGCCTTGGCAGGGCCGCCCCCGTCCCTTAGTGTGTTCTTCTTAATTTTACTACCCCAGCAATGACACCCTTCTCATGGACTAACTCGTACTTGTTTTGCCGGGTCTCTGTAAAACGCATTTTATACCCTGATTGTATGTATAACCTTGTGCTATGTTGTATCCCCGTTTGCTACCTCTCTGTCTGTCTTCCCTTGTTGCAATGTACTAATTACTGAATCTGAGAGAGCCTAAGCGCTTTGAGTCCTATGGGAGAAAAGCGCTATAGAAATGTTATTGTATTGTATTGTATTATGTATCCCTATTTATTGTCCAGCGCTGCGTAATGTGTTGGCGCTTTATAAATACAATAAAAAATTATATATATATATATATATATATACATACATACACAGTATATATATATATATATATATATATACAGGGAGTGCAGAATTATTAGGCAAGTGGTATTTTTGAGGAATAATTTTATTATTGAACAACAACCATGTTCTCAATGAACCCAAAAAACTCATTAATATCACAGCTGAATATTTTTGAAAGTAGTTTTTAGATTGTTTTTAGCTTTAGCTATTTAGGGGGATATCTGTGTGTGCAGGTGACTATTACTGTGCATAATTATTAGGCAACTTAACAAAAAACAAATATATACCCATTTCAATTATTTATTTTTACCAGTGAAACCAATATAACATCTCAACATTCACAAATATACATTTCTGACATTCAAAAACAAAACAAAAACAAATCGGTGACCAATATAGCCACCTTTCTTTGCAAGGACACTCAAAAGCCTGCCATCCATAAAACCTTAGAAAAATCAGTCTTGAGATATTTCTTGGCACAGTCTTGACGTTTCAGCTTGTGTGTCTTGTTCAGTGGTGGTCGTCTTTCAGCCTTTCTTACCTTGGCCATGTCTCTGAGTATTGCACACCTTGTGCTTTTGGGCACTCCAGTGTTGTTGCAGCTCTGAAATATGGCCAAACTGGTTGCAAGTGGCATCTTGGCAGCTGCACGCTTGACTTTTCTCAGTTCATGGGCAGTTATTTTGCGCCTTGGTTTTTCCACATGCTTCTTGCAACCCTGTTGACTATTTTGAATGAAACGCTTGATTGTTCGATGATCACGCTTCAGAAGCTTTGCAATTTTAAGAGTGCTGCATCCCTTTGCAAGATATCTCACTATTTTTGACTTTTCTGAGCCTGTCAAGTCCTTCTTTTGACCCATTTTGCCAAAGGAAAGGAAGTTGTCTAATAATTATGCACACCTGACATAGGGTGTTGATGTCATTAGACCACACCCCTTCTCATTACAGAGATGCACATCACCTAATATGTTTAATTGGTAGTAGGCTTTCGAGCCTATACAGCTTGGAGTAAGACAACATGCATAAAGAGGATACAATAATAATACAATACAATAACATTTCTATAGCGCTTTTCTCCCATAGGACTCAAAGCGCTTAGGCTCTCTCAGATTCAGTAATTGGTAGTAGGATGAAGTATTCACACAACAAAAGTTATATTTCTGCAAATGCCAAACTGAACAGGTGGGTTTTCAGTCTGGATTTAAACACATCCAGGGATGGAGCTGTCCTGATCTGTTGAAGTAAGGAGTTCCAAAACGTAGGGGCAGCATGACAGAAGGCTCTGGGACCAAAAGTTTCCAAGTGGACTCTGGGTATGACTAGATTATTAGAACCTGTGGATCTGAGAATGCGGGGATTGCTACGTAGCTGCAACATATCTTTCATGTATCCAGGGCCTAGATTATTCAGGGATTTAAATGTCAGTAGGCCGATCTTGAATAGGACCCTCCATTCTATAGGTAGCCAGTGAAGGGAGTGCAGGACTGGCGTTAAGTGGCAGTGACGGGGGTTGGTTGGTTAGCAGTCTGGCAGCAGTATTCTGTATCAGCTGTAGGTGGTACAAGACCTTTTTTGGAAGGCCAGTGTAGAGAGCATTACAGTAGTCCAAATTTAAAAACAATAATGGTGCACAAGCCAGCCCGGGGCCCCAGGAACTCTCACTGCCCGGGGCCCCAGAACCAGCATGCAACACCATATGTGAGCGCAGCCAAGCCCTGGATCTGCCACACCCAGGAGCTTGTCCCCAACTGCTCTGAAACTTACCAAACACACAGGAGATACTTCCCAAACAGTTCTCTGCGGCTTATATAAAGCCTGCAGGCTGCTTGTAAGCCAATCAAGAAGTGCACATACACATGACACCTAGTCTGCAGTGATTAATTCAAACAGAAGCTGAGCTACTCAGCTAGTCATGGGAGAGGGTTTCAGTTGCATATAGACAATGGCTATATGGCCAGCAGGGGGCACCAGCGTGCAGGATATACCCTCTCATCTGCCCCCCTCCTAACTAAGCTGCATGGGAATCTACATTAAAATTTAAAAACAATAATGGTGCACAAGCCAGCCCGGGGCCCCAGGAACTCTCACTGCCCGGGGCCCCAGAACCAGCATGCAACACCATATGTGAGCGCAGCCAAGCCCTGGATCTGCCACACCCAGGAGCTTGTCCCCAACTGCTCTGAAACTTACCAAACACACAGGAGATACTTCCCAAACAGTTCTCTGCTGCTTATATAAAGCCTGCAGGCTGCTTGTAAGCCAATCAAGAAGTGCACATACACATGACACCTAGTCTGCAGTGATTAATTCAAACAGAAGCTGAGCTACTCGGCTAGTCATGGGAGAGGGTTTCAGTGCACTTCTTGATTGGCTTACAAGCAGCCTGCAGGCTTTATATAAGCAGCAGAGAACTGTTTGGGAAGTATCTCCTGTGTGTTTGGTAAGTTTCAGAGCAGTTGGGGACAAGCTCCTGGGTGTGGCAGATCCAGGGCTTGGCTGCGCTCACATATGGTGTTGCATGCTGGTTCTGGGGCCCCGGGCAGTGAGAGTTCCTGGGGCCCCGGGCTGGCTTGTGCACCATTATTGTTTTTAAATTTTAATGTAGATTCCCATGCAGCTTAGTTAGGAGGGGGGCAGATGAGAGGGTATATCCTGCACGCTGGTGCCCCCTGCTGGCCATATAGCCATTGTCTATATGCAACTGAAACCCTCTCCCATGACTAGCTGAGTAGCTCAGCTTCTGTTTGAATTAATCACTGCAGACCAGGTGTCATGTGTATGTGCACTTCTTGATTGGCTTACAAGCAGCCTGCAGGCTTTATATAAGCAGCAGAGAACTGTTTGGGAAGTATCTCCTGTGTGTTTGGTAAGCATTACAGTAGTCCAGTCGGGATGTGATGAAGGCATGGACTAAGGTTGGCAGATCTTCTGGGGGGATGAGGTGCTTGATTTTTGCAATGTTCTTCAGGTGAAAATAGGATGATTTTACCACAGCAGAGATTTGAGTTCTGAAGTTTAAATCCCCATCAATTAGAACTCCCAGGCTACGCACATGATCAGAGCTGCGTAGATCCGTGCCTCCTATTCCCAGTGATGAAGACTGCAAGTTAAGTTGTTTTGTTATCATGCTCTGCCCTCCAATCAGAAAGACTTCAGTTTTGTCTGCATTTAGTTTCAGCCAGTTGTCATTCATCCATTGCTGTAGTTCACGTAAGCAGGCGTTTATAGTTGGAGTTGGGTCTGTCACACCAGGCTTGAAGGAGAGATATAGTTGGGTGTCGTCTGCATAGCAGTGGTATGTCAGGCCATGTTTTTGGATTAGTTTTCCAAGCGGTAACATGTAAATCGTGAAAAGGAGGGGAGAGAGGATTGAGTCCTGGGGCACCCCATACTTAAGTGATACAGGGGTGGACAGGAAGGGCCCCATAGGATGATGTGGTCAAAATACTCATTTGCCTAATAATTCTACACTCCCTATTCTACACAGTATATATATATATATATACATATATATATATATATATATATATATATATATATATATATATATATATATGTGTGTGTGTGTATATATATATATATATATATATATATATATATATATATATATATATATATCACTGTAAACAATGTGTGTGCACAGCAGCCAGACACAAGCTAAAAGGGTTTTTAAAGGGCAACTGAAGTAAGAGGTATACGGAGGCTGCCATATTTATTTCATTTTAATCAATACCAGTTGCTTGGCAGCCTTGCTGGTCTATTTCTCTGCAGTAGTATCTGAATAACACCAGAAACAAGCATGCAGCTAGTCTTGTCAGATCTGACTTTAAAGTCTGAAACACCTGATCTGCTGCATGCTTGTTCAGGGGCTATGGCTAATAGTATCAGAATCAGAATCAGAATCAGAATCAATTTATTTTTCGCCAAGTAAGTTTGCACCTACAAGGAATTTGTCTTGGCAGTTGCTTAACAAACACAAACAAAAACAATACAAGGACAGACAGTGTGAATATTACAAGTTAAGGACATTATAAGTATAGTGGCAGTAAGCAATGTGAGAATTGTTCATGTTTAGTTCTGTGCTGATTACTTTCAGTCCTAGCAGCTCTAACCTGGTTCAGCATTAAGTATGGCTACCGCTTGAGGAAAAAAACTGTTCCTGTGTCTAGAGGTTTTGGTAGCGATTGACCGGAATCTTACTCCTGAAGGCATGCGCTGGAAGATGGAGTGAGCTGGGTGAGAGGGGTCAGAGGCAATTTTGGTTGCTCTCTTTCTGCACCTGCTAGCGTAAAGATCCTGCAGGGAAGGTAAGCTACAGCCAATTATCCTTTCCGCTGATCGGATGATGCGCTGCAGCCTCCCCTTTTCTAATGCTGAGCAGGAGCCGAACCATACATTTATAGATGATGTTATGGTGGATTCGATGATTGCAGTGTAGAACTGCACCATTAGATTTTGAGGTAGGCCAAACTTTTTCAGCTGCCGTAGATGGTACATTCTCTGTTGTGCTTTCTTGACAATAGTGGCAGTGTTGTTGTCCCATTTTAAGTCGTTTGAGATCGTGGACCCAAGAAACTTGAATGACTCTACTTGGGTTATTGTGGATCCATTTATGGTTAAGGGGAGGTGCTGGGGGGCTGGTGCTGGGGGGGCTGGTATTAGAGGCAGAGGATCAGCAGGGCTGCCAGGCAACTAGTATTGCTTAAAAGGAAATAAACATGGCAGCCTCCATATAACTCTCTCTTCAGTTCCCCTTTAAAGGGGACCTGAAGCGAGAGGTGTATAGAGGCTGCCATATTTATTTCCTTTGAAGCAATACCAGTTGCCTGCTGATCCTGCTGATCCTCTGCCTCTGATACGTTCAGCCAGAGACACTGAACAAGCATGCAGCGTTATAGAGCGTGTAACTTTTTTCACACACAAACGCAAATTTTCGTGCAAAAACGGACTTGATTCCGCGCGCAAATGCCCGTTTGCGCACAAAAATGTTACGTGTGCAACCCGCTGGCACGACTGTGATACGAGTTAGCTTTGTGAATCAAGCCCCTGGTGTTTCTGACATTCCTTCTGACAAGATTAGCTGCATGCTTGTTTCAGGTGTGTGATTAGGACACTAATGCAGCCAAATATACCAGCAGGAATTGTTTAAAAGGAAATAAATATGGCAGCCTCCATATACCTCTCATTTCAGCTTCCTTTCAAAGGGAAACTTTTAAATGGAGACACCTTCCATATTTTATATTGAAAAAGTGTTTCCCAAATATATCTTTACTAAATATATCTTAAGCTTATCTGGGGATTATCTTAAGACAACTTCTCATTTTACAAGCTCAGTCCTTTTACCTTATTTTCCATTTTCTTTCACCGGAATAATAAGGCTGCATACATTATCCTCGTGTTTATTATTATGCATCCTTTATTGCCCAAAATCAATGGAAAGAATGATCCTCCCATAATCCAGACAATTCACTTAACTGCGTCCCTTTCAGATAATATTGAATGCGGAATTGACAGACTGGTAAAAATGTTGCAAGCCGAATCAATGCAATTAATCAACACGCAATTTGTTAATTTTCCCTCATCACAAGTTTCACAATCAGTCATAGCTCATTAATGCTCCCTCATTTCAATAGTGGAATGAGTGAATTTCATTAGCGCAGCCACTCAATAAACATTTATTCAGGGGAGCCAATAAAGTTACGCTGCCATTACGTCCGATCATGGAGCCTAAATCTTTGGCTAAATGTGTAAGATATTGAAATCATTGATGAAGAGTAAAACACAAGTCAATAGCTTTACAGGGAATGCTCCTGGCTACAGCTTAATGTAATTCTCCGGTGGGATTTCTGGAAGTCACACAATTAGCCTCATAGGAAGGACCACTGACTACACCTCAAACATTTGTTAAGTTAAGCGGTTTATAGCTGATAAAGATAGATTTAACAAATAAAAAATTGAGCACTAGAGCTATGTCTATAGCTTAATCAAGGAGACAACTACATATTACATTTTGCAAACCAAGAATCACTTGTTTTATTTAAAGCAGACCTGAACTCAGAACTTCATTTAATAATAATCCTAACATGGTCTCCCATGTCAAAGGCAGAGCCGTTAAAGCAGTAATGTAACCTTAAGGGCATATTCACAGTGGGACATTCCGTTTTAATGTGACGTTGCAAGCAGTGAGTTACCACAACGCTACATTTTTCAACGCGACGTTAACGTCACACTGTGAACCGCACACTGCTCCACAATGGTGGCAAGCCACGGTAGGGATCAGATGATTGTTTTGTCCCAGGATGTCTGTGGGGGGGGGGGGGGGGGGGAGGTGGGGCAGGGCAGTAGAATCCCCAGGTAAATTGAACTTTTTTTTTTTTAAGGTCACAGTATTCCTTTAACCAGTACACTATCCAGCCACTAGACAAGTCAAGACAAGACAAATAACATTTATATCGCGCTTTTCTCCTGGCGGACTCAAAGCGCCAGAGCAGCAGCCACTAGGGCATGCTCTATAGGCCGTAGCAGTGTTAGAGAGACTTGCCAAAGGTCTCCTACTGAATTAGTGCTGGCTTACTGAACAGGCAGAGCCGAGATTCGAACCCTGGTCTCCTGCGTCAGAGGCAGAGCCCTTAACCATTACACCATCCAGCCACGCAAATGTCACTAAATTTCAGCTCTCTTCAACTTGTCTGCAGCTCTACAAGATAAGCAACAGTATAATAACCTTTAGGCTAGGTTCACAGTAGGCCGTTGCAGAGCTGTGTTTTAAAGTCTTATAACGCATCATCTTACCGCAATGCAATTTAAAGTCTATGCGATGATAGCGTTGCATTGTAATGTATAGCGTTATGGTAAAACATTGCTGCAGTGTGTTATCTCTAAACGCACACGTTACCAGGTACAGAAAATAATACTTTTCATTGACTGTATGCTTTACTGTATCTACTTTATGCGACGGTTACGCAGTGTTAATCTGAGTTACCACTTTTTTGTTGCGTCGCGTTGTAATGTTGTGTTGTAACTTTACAAAGCAACGTCCTACTGTAAACCTAGCCTGTAAGAAAACATTTCTTTGTTACAGTTGATACAAAATCCTGCAATAAACCTGCAGTTTGTCTACTTCCTGCTTTCATGGAAGCAGACATATTGTTAACAACATTCTGTGTTTACAAATGAGCTCTCTGCCTTGGCAGTCAGCTGACACAGCTAAGGGATTAAATTGCAACTTACACTTAGTCACAGATAAGGGCGAATTAGACAGGCTAAACTCTCTAAGTACATAAGGGTGCATTTCTCCATGTTAGTGATGAGGTAGTCCCCGCCCAATTATGCATTGTGCCCACCTAACGCAGGCTTCATCAGGATGTGCTTGGCGGGTCATTCATGCTAGGCTGACTTTACCACCAAGAAAGCATAGAAAGTTGGATGGGAGATGGGATAGGCAGTGTGTAAGATAGCAGCCCTTTAACTAGCTGTAATTCAGGCAATCAGAGGGAAGCGCTTCTACACACCACCCATCCAGTCATCCCATCCAACTCTTTATCAGTGAATAAGAAAATCAGGCATGTGAAGCAGCAGAGATGTGTGTGAGGATAGAGCAAATGTTGTATGCTGCGGTTTGGAAGCTGAACTTCAAACGTGATATTTCGGAGACACACAAATCTAATGCAAATCTCAACACAAACATGGATTTGTGAACCTGTTCACCGCAGCGAACTACCAACACTACAGTTAAGTGTTCCTCAATGAAATACTGATCTTACTTAATTATGATCCCCATACACAAGAATTCCACAGTCCAACCTCACACTCTCCAAATCTAGCTGATGAACTTGAAGTTTGCTAGTGCCACCTTACTTGATTCCAGAATGTAGGAAAGCTCAGTGGTGCCTGTTGTCTGGTCAAGTCTGGGAGTTTTACTGTTCATCTCTTCCCAACTGGCTGCTAGACAACTGGTCACATGTGTGCCAGCAAGATATGTGGGAGTCAAGTAAGCATGGCCTGCCCAGAGCTGTTCACTCCATTCAGCTTTCATTGTGGGCAGGAGGAAATTCAGTAGCCTGTTGTCAAAGCCGGATTTATACTTTTTGTGCACCTAGGTGTAACGATTCGTGTCAGCACACAGAGAGTATCTGATCATTGATGATCTGCAGAATCATCAACAATACAGATGTATACCTGATTATGGATGATCTGCAGAATCACCAATAATACAAGTATGACTAACCTCTGGACACCTAAAGAAGTGTAAGTGCTTGGTGCAACTGTAAGGCTATCTCCCGTGGAGCGAAAGACACAGATATTCAGATATTACTGCAGCCAGTGACCACCTGAGGGGCAGGCGGCCTCTGGCTGTGCAGGGACTATCTCCTTGAGAGGAGGAGATAATCTTGCAGTCAGTGATTCCCTGATGGGCTGGAAATCAGACTGTACTGCAGCCAAGGATTCCCAGATGGATTGGGAATCAGACTGTACTGCAGCCAGTGGACTCCTATGGAGTAGAGGCCACTGGCTGAACTGCAGGAAGGACTCTCTGAGGAGCAGGGGGTCCTTGCAGCTAACTGACACCTGGTGGATTAGTGTTACGGGTAGTACAGACAGACTGATCACTCGAGGGATGAATGACAGTCAGAAGGGTCAGACAGGCCAGGTCGGCAACACACGAGCAGATAAGGTACAGAGACAGAAGGCTGATTCGGTAACAGATAGGCAGAGGTACCGAATCAGAAAGCGAGAGAGAGGTCAACAGAGCCAAAGGTCATAACAGATATCAAGCACAATCCTAGTCTGAGGTGTGAGGTCCTTGGTCTCGACACCCGGGAACTAGTCTATAGAATAACACAGTATCCTAAGCTTGGGTGTGAGGTCCTTGGTCTCAACACCCTAGAACTGGTCTAAAGTATAACACAGTAATGACACAGTAATCCTATGCTTGGGTGTGAGGTCCTTGGTCTCAACACCCTGGAACTGGTCTAAAGTATAACGCAGTAATAACACAGTAATCCTATGCTTGGGTGTGAGGTCCTTGGTCTCAACACCCTGGAACTGGTCTAAAGTATAACACAGTAATAACAAAGTAAATGACAAGAGCGGAATCTGGCTAAGTGTGAATTCCCAGTTCCAACTGGTTCTAACACACTGTAGGATCTGACTGAGGTCTGAGTGCTCACACGTAAGTATTCGCAACGGCAGACAACCAGCAACTGACAAGCAAGATCTATATATACTACAGCACTCCGCAGCGCCGCCCCCAGCCACTCAGCCAATCAGGAGTTCCGCTGGGATCAGCTGATCGTCCTGATCAGCTGATACTTCTCCTGCTGGCATAAAGGTCCTGTCTTCTGGTGCGCGCGCGCGTAGCTCTCCATCCGTGTGCACCAGAAGGCCCAGGCAAACCAGACACATGCTGCTGTGCAGAAACCGCCGGTCTGAACGCGGAGACAGCTGCACCGCCGCCAGACCGCGCGGCGGCATCTCCGCTATTCATTACACTAGGCCAAGTATGTTGTGGCACCCCTTTTATGTGCATCAGCATCTCTCCAATTGCACATGCAGCCCTCTCTTCCATGTGTATGTGTGTACTGTATGTAAGAAAAGCATCACAGCATATTTATTTGTGTGCTATGCACTGTACGTACACATGTCTATCTCATCATGTCACACGTCACTTAAAGGACAATTTTCTTGAAAATTTTTACAATTTAGAATACATGTAAACACATACAAATAAGAAGTATGTTTTTTCCAGAGTAAAATGAGGCATACATTACTTTTCTCCTATGTTGCTATCACTTACAGTAGGTAATAGAATGTTAATACCAACAGGTTTTGGACTAGTTTATATCTGCATGGGGGATTCTCAGTATGACCTTTATACTTTATAAAGACATTCCCTGAAAAAGGATTTAAACAATGATGCTGGCCAGCCTCCCTGCCCAATGCACACTTTTTTGGCAGTTGATGGTGCAACTGTCATTCACTATGTGCTTTTGAAAATACATTAAGAAACAAAAATCCTGAGAATCACCTATAAGGAGATGGCATAGTCCAAAACCTGTCGCTTCTGTCAGATTTCTCCAAAACCTGTTGGTATTAGCTTTCTATGGTAGTGACAGCATCATAGTGGAAAGGTCATTTATTGCTCATTTTACTCTGGAAGAAACATACTTTTTGTTTGTATGTAATTACATGTATTTAAAATATTGTGATTTTGCTATAGTGGTCCTTTAAGGTTTTCTTCAAGGCCTCTGGCTGAGCATTACTGAGAAACACTCCTCTTTTTGAGCTCATTTGATTGTGTTTACATAATCCCCTCATTAAGAGGGCTGAACTTGCTTTCACCACCCCTGATGCACCAAGAAATGAAAACATAGGCGGAATGATGTTGAAGTCCACAAGACTGATTGACAGAATGAATACGTCACACATCAGTACGACAATGAAAGTAGGGATGGGGCTTTCTTGTAATATTTCTTTGTGTGCTATGACAATGAGGACAATGCTTACCAGCAATTTATACATTTTTTTAAAGCTTCCACTGCTATTTTTGCAGAAGAAAACATGTTTGGGCTTTGTTTTGTGTTTATGCATTATTTACCTAGGACCGGGGGAGGCACTTGTGAATAATTCTGGAGATTGTCAAGCATGAGTGATGCAGAAATGTGTCAGGGCTATATACTGTTAAGTGTGTGCACATGTGTATCACTATAGTGAGGACATTAAATTGCCAGCTCCTTCGGGAAAGAGACTGATGAGAACGGTTTAGAGTTTTAGATCTTCTAGTTTCTAGAATTACCCATAGTCCTCCTGTCAAAACACAAATGTGCTTTGGGTACTAATGACCACTCAGCTTTGAAACCATGGTGCAAGAGGGTCATGGAAAACAATACATCACTTTCTCTATGTATTGTATTAATTGACACTGGTCTGTCTTAAAGGGAGAACGAAAACCATGAGATGCAAGGAGAAGGTTACAGCTGAAAAAATCATCATACTTGAGTAAGGCTTGCGGAGTCTTTCTTGTGTTCTGTGTGAAGTTGTCTTGAATTGAAACCTCTGCTCCTTAAGGATTAAGGGATTGAAAAGAAAAGGAAGAAGCTGCTGTAATTTAAACCTAGTGATTCTTCGACACAAAGGTGCAAGAAAAAAAATAGACTACATAAATCTGCTGCTTTACCAGTTCGGTTAAGAAATAATTTTACCTTTTGGAAGTTTTGTGCTATTAACATTCCAAAGGTGTCATTATCTTTGCAGCAATTTCTCTCTCTGTTGGCTTTTAACATGAGATCAGAGCTGGGAGAGCGGCAAGACATTGAATAGGTGGACATGGTTTTAAATTGCAGTTTACCACATCTCGGAAAAATTCCAGCAATGCGATAAGCAGATAAATCAAAGATACATTTCCTTATGAGCGGTGTCACAAGGGCCAATGCTCCCGTTTACCAACCGATCATTTTCATAGGCCTACATGGCTTTAATTGACTCCAATTCCATTTGATCAAGGGGTGAATGTACAGTCTTTTTGTGTGCTGTTTAGTATAATAAAGCATATAAAAACTGTGTTTAAAGTTCTTCATGAATATTTAGAACTTCCTGATCAGAAGACTTTTTCACACCTTTGAGCGATGTTGGTTAAAGAGGATGAAAATGTTTTAAGCACAATAGGCTGTAGTCTGTATGTATTTATTTTTACAACCACAATAAAGAAAACTGGGCTCTTCTTATCACAGACTTATACACGCACTGGTGGCCAAAGCAGGTCATTTGAGAGTGCCAAAGCTGGCCGCCGTCATAGCACTAGTGCAATGCTGTGCCCACTGTGCAAGAGTAATTCGGGGATCACCAGACCTGGAATTACATCAGGGGGAATAGTATGTAGTGCCGCCAGGAATTTGAGCGGCAGCAGGGTGAGTGATCATTTGGCTTGCCCTGCGCCCAGCTCACTGGCAGCACCATAATACATTTGAAAGGCCATACCACTGGGAGTAGGGTAGATGTTTGCAAAAAAAAAAAACTCCTCTAGGTTACAAAGTTTGGTTCTGTAGTGCTGGTGCCATGGAAGTAGCCAATCAAGAATTGCCATTCAACCCCAACTCCAATCCCTATATGGCCACATCCCTTTCTCCCACATTACTGCAGAGGGAGAGTATGAAATATATGACAATGTGGTAGTCCTAGCTCAGCCCCTGAAATCCTTGGTCTATGTATGCAAAGGCATGCATACACAGGTGTACATATATGTACGCCACTGGTGAGTTGGGCACCTGGTGAGCCAAATGATGTCTCACCCTGCTGCCACTCAAGCTCCCAGTGGCGTTAAATACTATTCCCCTTCCGAGTCATAGCAACTCTGAGGAAGAAGTAATTTTGGGGTCCACAGTCCAGAATAACCTGTGCATGGACCACAGACTATAGCATTACCCAACTCAGGTGCTACGCAGCTGGCCCAAGGCACCGAAAACACCTGCTTCACAAGCCAGGACACCGTTGGTCTGTTGGGAGATTTGCATCTTCCTGGGAGCGCTCTGAGTGTGGTAGCTCACAATTTTATCACATTTTGCCTTCCTGTTTCCAAGGGAGGCCGGTCCGAACAGAGGTTAGGACAGAGACAAAAGAGAGATGGAAATACATTTTTTTCCCCTGCTATGATTGCGTTGGGGACAATTTCACAATGTTTAACTGGTTGACTAGCCCTGCCCCACAGCCATCAATGGTCATATATGTTTAGCTTGAGTGGATTGCCATTTCCTTGTAATGTTGTAATAGTTTCTTGCAGCTGAAGTAGAGTGGTGGATGATGCCTATTATTATATATTTATATAGCGCTAACATCTTCCGCAGCGCTGTACACAGTATACAGTCTTATCACTTAACTGTGTTAAGGAGCTCATAATCTAATTCTTACCATAGTCATGTGCCCATCATAGTCTATGGCCAATTTTTTAAGGGGAAGCTGATTAACTTATCTGTATGTGTTTTGGATGTGGGATGTGTTTGGTGGACTAGGGGCTCTGCATGCTGTTGCTTTCCATCCATCCACCAGCGCCTGAGGCTCTTTGCTTAACATGCATTTCTGCTATGATTGTAGTGGATACAATTTCACATGCTACCTTTTGAATTGGCTGACCAGCAGTGGCGTACCTACCATAAGGCAGCAGGTGTTCACAGCACAGGGTGTAGCCATGGCTAAGGGTGCTGCTGTGGTATTCAGCCACTGTGTTCTTCCACCTGTTCTTCCAAGGTTGTGCTTCCTAGCCCCCTAGAGTTGTTAAGTAGTTTGAAGGTCTGCATGTTTCAGACTTCCAACTAGTAACATCCCTCACCCCATTTCTGAGATCTGTATGCCATTCTGGTGAGCTAGTTCCCATTCTAGTCGGCACTTAATCCACATAATGTGCCTCAGGGAGTCATACCAGTAAGCTCCATATTCCTGATGAACCAAAGTACTACTCCACATAAAGAAAGAACTGGGACTTCACCTGCATAAGTTGTGAGTTGATTTTACTTTATATCATATCAAAGTAGCAGTATGCACAACATTTCAGTCATCAAGACTTTCATCAAATGCTCAAGTAGACGAAACAACTGAAACACATACCCCCGGCTGCGTGGACAATGAATGTCTATGAGACGGTTTATATCAGCGTGGGTCGTGCGCTGTCCATTCAGTAAAGCGGTGCGTGTACCATTTCTGAGGCGATTCCGCCACAGTGGAAAGTATAGGAGAACACAAAACGCTCACAAAATTGATTTGTGTAGCGATTGCATTTGTGTTTTTACGAATAAAGTAAATACATTGTATTTATTCTTTTCCGGGTCAAAGAGTTCACTTCCTGAGTGACTTGCGTCAGTCAGGGAGTGAATTACAAAATCGCTCAGAAAAAAACGCTTAGAAAACCTATAATCACAAAAACGAATCACCCACCCAAGCACCTGGGATCGAGAAAAAAGACGCCTCAAAAAAAGCCCACCGTGGACGGACACGCAAGCTGAACGCAATGTGAACAAGGCCTCAATGAAGGTTAAAACAGGGACAAAAAGAGGCAGCCTTAGTAAAACGTACCTGTTTAGCATGTGTGTAAATGTGTGGTACCAATGTCTTTTTTCAGCTTAAAGTTAGGAATGTGGGGGTTTGTGGTGAGGTACAGTTTGAAATGTTGTGTTTTCAAATGGCTTGACTCATAAGGGGCACTTTTTTTCCCTACAGGTATACTTTACATTGAGGCATTGTTGAATGTTAACTGGTTCTGAGATTTGACAGACTCCTTACTAATTCAAGTTACAACTCTTACTGAAGGATGAAGATTATGGGCCCTTTCACACTATGGTCATTGCATCATATCGCATTGGAAAAACAAATGCAATGATAATCCTATAGGGCTGTCACACTGATCGTGGTGCAGTGCGGCGCAGATGGGTTCTGACACGGTAACCCACTGCAGGCAGCGCGTCAACAGGATGACGTGCGTGTTAACATTTGAAGTGAGGCATCTTCCTGTATGCCGCAATATATTGGCACACCACACGGTTAAGATGCGGTTCGATTTTGGCAATGTTGCAGTGCGATTGAGGAGTAATCACAATGCAACAGAGCCTTGTGATTGAAAATTTTTTCGCTCGTCCCCAAATACATTACCCAGAAGCAGCCTCTGAACTTCGAGCGGACGTACATTCAAGTGTGCCTTCATCAGTAGCACGCCATCACTGAGATCATTTACATAACGAGATACTGCGGCTAATTCCGTAGTGTCATCACCTATACTGGAGATAAACCTCCCATGGTTCTAATCTAGCAGACAACAAAACCCGAGAGCGTCTTGAAATCCAAGAAAATAATTATTCTAAATTAATCATTTCTAATGTTGACAAGTGTCACAGAAAAACTCCGAACCAGCATCCTGGGAAAAGCGAAAACCATGGATACATTATTATACAGCCGTGTAGATAATGCAGTGCAATTGTACCTAAATAGAACATAATAACAATAGCTCCACTCTCTCTCTTCAGATGGGAATTTGCTACTCAGGAAATTGAGATAATGGCTTTTCAATTCATCACATGCAGCAATTCTTGCATAATTCAATTATCAATTAAGTTTGTATCAGAAGTTAGAGAGGCAGGATCATCCCCTTTTATAATTAAATAGGAGCAGGATGGGAAAAAAGCAGAAAATACAGCTGTGCTGAAGTTACGGGATGAACATGGAAAAGTCATTTAACTTGGCTGTACTTGATTACAACTATGCCTTTCATAATGGACTATTAACAAGTACAATTGCTGAATATTGAAAATATGTCATGAACAATTACTCAACACAAAGAACATACTGTGGGCAATATGAGATAAATAGGTGAATCTGGATGAAGTTAGAACATAATTTCTTATGCTACAGATTAAAGGAGAAATATGTAGTATGTAGGCGGAACGAGTGATTAAAATAATGATATTGCTGTAAGAAAAAAAACCTTCCCATCATTAAGTCGAGTTTTGGGTAACTTTTTTTTTTATTATCTCTATGGCCATATTAATGCTTCCTGTTGTCTTACGGAAACTGCATTGCACCATCCCACTCTTGACAAACAACATTTGAGACTGTAGCAGCAAATTTAAATTGATGTTCTCCACCACCTCTTTTGTTGTCTCCCTCTAACTGGTCCCATTTTCAGTGCTTACAATGCATGATTGCTGCTGCTAACTTTTTTGTGTCTGATCAGGGCCACCTTCAGTGCATCACAGGTAGGACTGCAGTACGGGGCCCGAGTGAGTCTGGGGCCCGGCGAACAATGCCACAAAAATGGGCCCAAGTTGCAAGTCTGTCACAGAAAGTACATGAAAGTCAGTGAGTGGCTGTCACAGAGGTGCCTGGCACTTCTACTGACCACATATGCTATTGCTTCGTTGTTATTGCCTGATGAAGCGGGATCAAACCTGTGAAACGCGTTGCATATTTGGAGTTCATAAATAAAATATATTGACTGTCTTTACTACAGTCGTTGTGTGTCTACTTGGAGGAGGTAAGTCCACCACTACCTTCTCTATTTACCAAGAATTTGGTTTTTAAGCTCATTTAGCTTCCTTTTATCCTTTTGGCGCCTCTGTTCTCTTGCATAATAGTGAGTGGCTGTGTTCACCTCAGCTGGCTGATTTTGCATTGCGATTTTTTGTGATATTGCTATGCTTGTGCTTTGCCATTCTCATTTCATTGAGCGAGAAACACATCACAATCAAGCAGGCAGCTCATCTGCGATGTTTTGCAAATTGCAAGCTCCGCTCAAGCACTGCAGTGAGTAATCCTATAGGATCACATGTGACACAGCACTGTGCTGATCGCCAGCAATCACCTTAAATATAAATAGTTCACCCTAAATGTGTGGAGATGGAAATGAGGGAGCCCAGAAGGTTTTCCCAATATGGGGCCCAGAAATTTCTGATGGCAGCCCTGTGTATGATTAAAGGAGGGACAGGAAGCATCCTGATGAGGAACGCCAAATAGACAACAAGCAAACATGAAGGACACATTTGAGGAACTTTTGGAGGTACTGACTGTTTATATGATGCTGCATGTGGCACTTTTATTGCCCTGGCACCAACCAAATGCCAATAACTATAGTTCATGTTTAACCACCATGGCGTTCTATTCAATGCGCCAAGGTGGATGCGCAGCACTATTTTTTGTATTTGTTTTTTCTATCATGTAGCTAGCCTAGCGCTAGCTACATTATTCCCCCCTCCCTGCGGCGTTCGCCCAGGCCCTCCGATCGCCGCCGGCACATCTTCCCCTAAGGAAATCCTGTTCTGAACGGGATTTCCTTTAGGGCTTCCCCCGTCGCCATGCCGACGATCGTGATTACGTCATCGACGTCGTGATGTCATCGGGAGTCCCGATCCACCCCTCAACGCTGCCTGGCACTCCGGCGGTAATGGACGAGCTGAGCTCATTATTACCGTCAAGGAGGTTAATACGATGCTCCTTCGCTATCATTTTTATTAGTGGAAGCTGACAATGGGTTCAGTTCCCAAATATGTCTCCTCCTCTTTCCCATTGTTTATTATTATTATTATATTTATTCATGCTATTTTTATTATGGTTATGTATTTATATAGTGCAACATCTTTTGCAGCGATTTTATATAGTGTCACTAATGCCCGGTTCAGAAGGGTGTCACACGGCATCTCACTCTTTTCTACTAGTGAGCAGAAACTTATTTGGCATCTTCCGGTGGTGCTTCTTGTCATTCATCTTTTTCGACCCCCACAGGATGAAACGAGACAACTACTAACAACTATTTCCAGCACCCAGATTTGTCAGCACCCTTTTTGCATGTATGCGTTAACAGGGCTCAGCATGATGTCTTAAAAAATAGAAATAAAAAAAACATATTGCATAGACTAGTAAGTAATAATCCACATTTGAAGCTGAAGGCGGAACCCCATGGTCTCATGTGAGCAGGACCATGCTCAGACTCAACATGTCATGCATTTTTGCTGCCAGGTAATGCCACTGCATGTCAAAACATGACACACATGGTGTGACAGACGCTACCATTTGGCTGCATTTTAATTGCACCCAAATGGCGCTTATGGCCAACAGACGGCATGCTGAACTGCCCGACAAGTATGCAGTTAAGCTGTCCATCTGAAAGAGGCCTTACTGCTTTTCCTTACCAGGGTTAGTCATTGTTAGGGTAGGCTAGGGCTTAGAATTTTAGTAATAATTAATGGTTATAAATATTTTTAGGCTGTGATTATTACAAAACAACATTTTCTATTGTGCTTATTGCTAGCATCAAAGCCAGGAGAAAATGACCAATGCCAAAGTGAATGTGAAGTGACTGTGACAGGCTAAATACAGAACTGTAGCCTGGCTGTGACTTTACCTGACAGTGAGTGACAGTATAAAACCAACAGTTAACGGAGACTATACAGGTGTTGAGACAGAAACCAAAATCATTTTCAGTTGTTTTATTTCTGCTAGCAATTCAAAATATTCCTAAAGAAGGTGCAGGCAGGGAAGACATTAGCTGTAATTGTGCGTGTTTTGCTACGGACGGCAAAATGCGCACGATTCCACAGGCTATTGAGGTCAATAGCTTCGCTAAGGAAATTCTCATCATGACCATTATGGTTTTGTGTTTGCAATTTTGTGCGCATTTTTAAATCACACAGCTTTCTGCTTTTTCCCACATGACGCATGCAATTGCAATTACAGTATTTGCTTTGCAATCAATTGCAGCAAAATATTTGTAGAAAACATGATGGCAAAAGCCATAGACCTGGGAATCGCAGGGGAAAACAGTCCTGCAAGTGTATTCCCTCCTTTACAGAACCCAGTCCTATATGAGACCAGGGCCGTTTCTTGGGCAGTGCGTGCAGGGTGACCGCCCTGGGTGCACACTGGCAAGTAGAAGAAGGTGGGCGCAGGCAGAAGGACATAACCGATAGGAAGCTGGTGACGCGCATTGCAGCCAAATGGAAGAAGAAGATTACCAGCTCAATAACCTTCCTTGACTCCTCCTGGGCTGCCTGCATCAGGCGTCAAGTCATCATCACGTCACCACCGCGTGATGACACCTGATGTCCTGTAGCGGTACTGCAGGCTGTCAGCGCGCAGCGCCCATGGAGGAGTCAGCTTTCCGGGCTCTCTTCGTCCTGTGTGTTTTCCTGGTCCCTGAATCCTCCTGGATCAGCGGCTGGTCACTAGTAAGTCAGATCTACTTGTGACCTGTGGCTGTGTGACTGTCCCTTAAGAGTAAGGGTTCGCGAGTCCACGGGGGGTGGGGGAACGAAGGGGGTGCAATTTTTACACCCTTGTCCTGGGTGCAATTTAGCCTAGAAACTGCCCTGTATGAGACATATTTTTGCATCCTGATTCCTTCCACCTGCATTATTCAGGCTTCTCAATAGACCAATGCATTCCAGAAGCTACCTCATCTTCTCCCTTTCACTGTTATAATGCCACTGGCTTACCAAGCCTAAAGGGGCTATATAAATACTAAATCCTAAAGATATGACCCAAACAAAGGTTGCAAACTGTTGAACCAAACTGCAGATGCTGAAAAAGCAGTTCAAGATTACTGGATAAAGTTTTGTTGTGCAGTGTATGCCACATACACTGCACAACAAAACTTTATCAAGTAATCTTGAGCTGCTTTTTCAGCATCTGCAGTTTGGTTCAACAGTTTGCAACCTTTGTTTGGGTCATATCTTTAGGATTTAGTATTTATATAGCGCCGATGTCTTCCGCAGCACTTTTACACATTACAAATTAATGTCACTAACTGTCCCTCAGAGGAGCTCACAATCTAATCCCAGAACATAATAAATTGCTGAAATGTTATTTAGTAGGTGTTTGTGCTATTTAGCTGCATTAATGTACTGTACGCACAGCCCATCTAAATAGCCCCAAAAATTTATCACAGACCAAAAATGATCTAAGTTGTCGTTGCTAAGTCTGAAAGATTTTCAACAAACTTCCAATTGTTCCGTGAGTATCTCACAAATTGGTTTTGCAAAACTGGAACATTCGAAAGACAAAACATACATCAAAGTGTTATTATAAACACAACGTCCTTCGATCGATATTAAGGGCTACTATAATATAAAAGATCAATAATTTTTTCAACGATCGTAAAATAACGTTAATAAAGTGGTAATTTATGATTGTTTACATGGAAAATCCTCTTTCTCATCTAATGTGGCCACATGGCAAACTTGACTGATGATTTTGCAAGAATCTTGTTAAGGGAGATTGGGGCAGATTCACTGCATATCCAAACTTTTTGCTTGTTCTTCCTTTTCAGGGACATCTGATATACAGCAGAACCTTGGTTTGCGAGCATAATTTGCTCAGGAAGCATGCTTGTAATCCAAAGCACTCTTATATCAAAGCGAACTTCCCCATAAGAATTAATGAAAACCCAGGGGATTCGTTCCACAAGCCAAAAACAAAGTCAAAAACAGTTATAGTAAAATAGGATGTCGCTGTAAAATAATATAAAATAAAAATGTAAACAAGACTTTCACTATAACTGTTAATTATTACCATCTGTTGGCTTGCCCTAACCATTTTTTTGTGTGGCTTTAACAGGGAACCTATCTAGTGGCAGTTACTTTTGTCAACTTTTGGACATTTCATGGAAATGTGACTTTGCACAGTCTCTACACTCTGGCGAAAAAAAATGTAACCTTTAAAATATGTGCAAACATATACAAATAAGAACTACGTAAAGTGAGCCATAAATTACTTTTCTCCTATGTTGCTGTCACTTACAGTAGGTAGTAGAAATCTGACAGAAGCGACAGGTTTTGGACTAGTCCATCTCTTCATAGGGGATTCTCAGGGATTTATTTATTTTCAAAAGCACTAATGCCACATTAACACTTAGAAACGCAAAGCGCCGGAGATTTTTTCCGGCGTTTTGCAGGAGTGATTTTTCCGTGATTTCACACGGAAAAATCACTGAACACTGCGGCGATTTTGCCGTGATCGCGTTTAGAGCTTCTATAGCACTGAAACGCGATAGCCGGGAAATCACCTGAAAATGGTGCAGGCGACGCGTTTGCGTTTCACGTTTTTGCCCATTTTTGGGTGATTTGCGGCGATTAGCGCAAATCGCCCAAGAAAGAATGGGCCCATAGGGTTTTGAGCGTTTTGCCAAAATCGTGGCAAAACACTCTAGTGTAAATGGGCCCTAAGTGAATGACAGATGCTCTGTCCAACTGCCAAAAAACTGTGTAGCAAGCAGGGAGGCTGGCCAGCATCATTGTTTTTTAATCCTTTTTAGGGAATATCTTTATAATGATAAAAGCCTTGCTAAGAATCCCCTATGAAGAGATGGACTAGTCCAAAACCTGTCACTTCTGTCAGATTTCTATTACCTACTGAAAGTGACAGCAACGTAGGAGAAAAATAATTTATGGCTCATTTTATTCTGGAAAAAAACGTACTTCTTATATGTCTATGTTTGCATATATTTTACATTTTACAGTTTTTCGCCATAGTACCCCTTTAAGTACAATTAAGTACAATCCTGCAACGCCAAAGGGAGAAGAACTATCGGCTCAGTCGTGATGATGTGACCCATGTATACTTTTTTTTGCTTGTATATCAAGACGTTGCTTGTATATCAAGTCATAATTTCACTAAAATGTTTGCTTGTATTGCAAAGCGCTGTTACAAGATTTACTGACTTGCTGTATAGACAGAGAGAATCTCTAAAGCTTTATAGTCACTTATGCAGAAAACACATACATTTAGTACAGTTTCTGCATCTCTGCTAAACACAGGAAGTGGATCCTATTCAGTGGCGTAGCTAAGAAGCTGTGGGCCCCGATGCAAGTTTTACAATGACGCCCCCCAAGCACTCTATACATAACAATGGATACGGTGCACCAAAACTTGCCAATGGCGACTACAGTGTCAGAGGTGCAAGAAGGGGATGGAGGAACAGTTTGTTAATGATTACCATATTCAAAGTATCTATAGAAGTGATTATTATGAGCACAGGACCAATAGAGAAATAATACTGTAGCTGAGGCAGGGCCCTTTGGGGCCCCTCTGGCCCAAGGACCCCGATGCGGTCGCAACCTCCGCAACACCTATTGCTATGCCCCTGATCCCATTGATAAAAATAGGATCCACTTCTAATTGAAAAAAAAATTCCAAAACTGGCACATTTTTCTGGAATGGAACGCAAAACATCAGGTGCAGGGATGCAATCAAAGCCTATGAGCATAAACAGTGTTCTTTCTCACTAGGCTGATCATTGTGTCCGCTCCATCCATCCTGACTGCCATGTTCCCCACCTCGCAAATACTCACATGTTCCCCAGTTCTGCTGCTGCTTTCTCCTCCTCTCCATCCCATAAAACAGATCAGTGCCTGGCAGAAGCATGGGGATTCCCACGGGATTGCAAAAGACCAATGGGAATCCTCAGCAGCAAGGAGGAAACTTATATGTTCATGGTAAACCAATGAAAATTCTACCTGTTACTAGGAAGAATCGGTGTATTGTAATCCAATGGGGAGCTCCATGCCCCTGTTCTATGAGCTTTGAGACCGAGTGTAGGAGTCAGCAGCAGTGGAACCAGGGGACACGTGAGTATACCAGCGATCAAAAACAGTGATTGATGCAGATGGAGCATATGGATGGATGGATGCAGTGGATGCAAACATGCGATGGTTACGCTTACCATGCCGTTTTGCATCCAATCTAAGTGGGAACCGAGCCTCACCCTTTCTCACTCTAATAAAGTCATGACTTTATTGTTGTTAGTGTACCTGTTTGGAGAGAATTGCTGGCTAGGCTTGCTCCTACCGAGTAGCTACGAATCGAAATTTAAATTAGCTAGAACTAAATGGGGGAGAGGGGAGGTGAACTTACCAATGTTGCCGCCTAGATCTAAAGTATTCCACGTCGCATTCCTCATCACTTCCACGCTTCTTCCTTCCAGTTGAAGGAGGAAGCATGGGAGTGACGTGGATCGCGAGTGAGTGACGTGGATTGCAGTGTGGAAAGCAAATGGAGCGTATCAGATCCAGGCGGCAGCATGTGTAAGTTAATCCCCCCATGGTCAATATTTAAATATTTAAATATCAATTATGAGTCGCTACGTACTCATACATACTTGGTATGAGCAAGCCTATTGCTGACTTCTCGTCCCATGACAAAACAGGAAATAAGGGGAAAATTCAACAGTGAAGCAGACAGCAATAAAAGCTTGACAGAGCTTCTAATGCTCCACACCCTATCCAAAATCTGGGCTAGTGTTTCACTTTATAATGTAGAAAAAAAATCTCTGCATTCTCTTAAAGAGAATCTGTATTGTTAAAATCGCACAAAAGTAAACATACCAGTGCGTTAGGGGACATCTCCTATTACCCTCTGACACAATTTCACCGCTCCTCGCCGCATTAAAAGTGGTTAAAAACAGTTTTAAAAAGTTTGTTTATAAACAAACAAAATGGCCACCAAAACAGGAAGTAGGTTGATGTACAGTATGTCCACACATAGAAAATACATCCATACACAAGCAGGCTGTATACAGCATTCCTTTTGAATCTCAAGAGATTATTTGTGTGTTTCTTTCCCCCTGTTCTCATGCACTGAAGTTTCAGGCTGCTTGTTTCTTCCTGCAAACAGCTTTGCCCTTGTCTGTAATTCCTAAGTATGTGAAAGCCCAGCCAGCTCAGAGGACGATTTATCCAGCTTGTAAAAGATAAGAGAGAAGAGAGAAGCTGCTCTAATCCTAAATAACACACAGGCAGTGTGCATACAGGGGCCTGGAAGGGGGAGTTCATAGCAGAACAACAACACTGAAGAACTTGGCAGCCTTCCAGACACAGGCTGACAAGTCTGACAAGAGAGAGATAAGTTGATTTATTACAGAGACAGTGATAGTATAAAGTGCTGCAGTAAGCTAGAACACATTAGAATAGCTTTTTGAACTTGTAGGATGATAAAAAACAGGATGCAATTTTTGTTACGGAGTCTCTTTAAAGGGGAACTGAAGTAAGAGGTATACGGAGGCTGCCATATTTATTTCCTTTTAATAAATACCAGTTGCCTGACAGCCCTGCTGGTCTATTTCTCTGCAGTAGTATCTGAATAACATCAGACAAAAGCATGCAGCTAGTCTTGTCTGAAACACCTGATCTGCTGCATGCTTGTTTAGGGGCTATGGCTATTAGTATTAGAGGCAGAGGATCAGCAGGGCTGCCAGGCAACTGGTATTGTTTAAAAGGAAATAAACATGGCGGCCTCCATATATCTCTCTCTTCAGTTCCCCTTTAACAAGTGAAATCCAAAATGGCAGAATATGTTGCCCATCTACATACCCAGCAAGCATGTTTGGCTGTAACTGTGATATGATTACACAGAATTTTTATCTAATTGCGATGGCTGCTATGATGAGTGAGAGGATTAGTCTCTTTTGCTTGCTTGCTTCAGCTCCCATATTCTAGTAGCAGACAACACAGCCTGAAATCAGTCCAGACTGTTGACTTGTACATTCAAGATAGACGTCTCTTTGTTTCTCCTACATTAGGCTGAACACAGGTATCCGCACAATGATTGTCTTTTTCTCCGGGCTTCTGAAAATCTGAGAAATTCTGCAGTGCTGTTGAATGATGCGGCTTGTGCCTTAGTCAAAAGGCCAGGCTGGACACAATGGCTTTTTTCATATGTAATTTCTGACAGACCTGTACCAAGTTCAAGTATGAAGGTGCAGATCGCTATCCGCTGCCTCAGCATTTAAACAATGTAACAGCCATAGAAAACATAACAGATCAAATACAGAAAGAATCTCTTATCTAGGTCATAAAGGATAAAACATAAATGCCAAAATGTAGACAGAGATGTTAAACATCGTTTCGTTTGGTCTTCAAGAGATAAAGATGAACACAATCACCCTATAACATACCCCATAACCGGGATCAGCGGCTTTGATCTCAGTGCTAGTGTTACTGTTAGGCATGGTATAGGGGTTACTTTTTTAGGTTAGAAGACATAGGGCTTGATTCACAAAGCGGTGCTAACTGTTAGCACGCCTGTGAAAATCCCCTTAGCACGTCTAAACGAGCTTTTCGCACGCAAAACTTTACGCGCACAAAACTTTATGCGCATAAAACTTTATGCACGCACTGCACAGGGTGCAGGACACTCTGCGCGAAGTGCCCATTGAAGACTATGGGACTTAGCACGTGCATAGGTACTTAGCGCGCGATGTGATTGAGAAAACCGGTGCTAACCTACTTAGCACCCTGGTTAGCGCGCCTAAAGACTTTAGACGTGCTAAGTAGGTTAGCACCGCATAGTGAATCAAGCCCCTAGGGGGCAATATGGTTTACTAAGCAAACTTTCCACAATAGTGAATCTCCACCGGAATTAATAGCTTTGCAGGCAGGGGCATTCCTCGAACTTTACAGGCCCATCATCAAACTGTGCCGGCCAGGCCCCTGCCGAACCTTGATAAATTCTTAAACATAGCGTTTCATGGGAATCCATGTCATCTGGTATGTGAAGCAGGTTGTGGTGTGTGATGCAGGAGGTGGGCCTTTGGTGTTTTATGTGAGGGGAATGTCAGGATGTTAGGCAAAGACATACATGGAAAATGGTGCATGAGAAAGGCCGCAGGATTTTTGCAATTGCTGAAGGTCAGGCCATAGTGTTTATTGCAAAGAGTATGCCAGGATGTTTGGTAAGAGGCACAGGTCAAAATGTTTAGTTCTAACTGCAAGCCATGGTGTTTTATGTGTTAGGTAACACCAAATCAAGGTCAGGTTTATACTCTTTGTGCCCCTAGGCCAAGTATGTTGTTGCTCCCCTTTCTTGTGCAGCAGCTCCCCTCCCATTCCATGTGTAGCCCCTTTTTCCATGCGTAACATCCATGTACTGTAGCCCCTCTCTTTTATGTACAGCATCCTTGAGCATCAGTTTCCTTTTTTTCATGTGCTGTACCCCATTTATATGTGCCTCTTTCATATGTAGCAACTCCTCTTTCATGGCCAGGTGCCCCCTTGGGATGTAGCCGAGTAGTTGACCAAGGCCTGGGCTTTTGTGGCCTTTCCAGAAATCAAAGCAAACCAAAGTGTTTTGTGTGAGAGGGAAAGCATGGTGTTAAAGAGACACTGAAGCCTCAAAAATGACCTGTTTTTATTAGCCAGTCCTTTTCAGCATTAAAGGCATAGATTAAACGCCACATTCCCGCAGCTAAACAAGGGCTTAATCACCCTGAAATCCCTGGGGCAAATTGCGGGGCTCCTTCCTGTTAGAGGCAGAGCTTTGTGCAGTAGCTCTGCCCCGATTCATGTAAATCCCCGCGGATCGCTGCCTCCTCCCGCCCCTGTCAGAGTCAGAGCTACAGCCCAAAGCTCTGCCTCCCCGGGCAGCAAAATCCACGACTTTTTGCCCCAGGATTTTGGGGTGATAAAGGCCTTGTTTAGCCGCGGGAATGCTGCGTTTCATATATGCCATTAATGTTGAAAAGGACTGGCTAATAAAAACAGGTAATTTACAAGGCTCTAGTGTCTCTGTAAGTCCATGCAGACTGGCATCAAGTGAAAGTGTACAAATGAGTGGAATTGTCCAAAAACAAGCTCGGCATTACATATGTAAAATAACACTGCAGCAGAGTCTGGCTTTGCTACATAAACTATTATCAATGAAATAAACAGCAAAAGAGAAACACATAAAAGAGTTAAATGGCATTCTGGAAATGTGAGTCTGGAAAAACTTCCATGTGTAAGAAGATTCAACTCATTTCTTTCTCTCTGTACTTTTTTTTAGTAATCCCAATGCTCTATTTTTTTTATTTTTTTTGAACTGAGCTATAACTTCTAAGGCGTCTTAGAAAAGTTGTGTTATTGTTATTACCACCAGCTATGATGTCTGTCGGCTTGTTGTCTGCTGTGTTCAAAGATACAACGTGTAGCCTGTAGCCTGGAACTATCTAAATCCAACAGTCGTAGCATGTTTTCATTAAGTCAGTGGCACCACATACCAGCTCTGGAAATTAAAAAGCTTTGATACATTTAGAATGATGTGAGGCTGGCAAAAGCTGAACCCCATGCAAGCTTTATGGACCAGTTAAATAAACTACTATAAAAAACAATAAAGTACACGTTACTTATGGTTAAAAAATATGTAAAATGATCTGTTTTACTAAAAGCTACCAGTACCAGCTTATTTCACATGAATGATTGTGTCGAGCACATGTTACCATGATTTTCAAGGAGCAAAAAACTTAGCAACACTTTTATGATGCTCGTTAATAAAGTGAGCATAAGTTAAAATATAAATATGATGTCAGGGATCACGCTTTATGTGCCAACCTCATGGAGCCTGCTTCACTAAAGTTAAAGTGGATCCGAGATGAACTTTTACTCATTGCATAATTGTGTTCCTTTCCTATTGTTTGTAGGGCATTCCTCAAGCCAAATACTTTTTTGTTTTTGTTTTAATACTCTAATTCCCTATAAACTAAACAAGCTTCACCCACAGCTTTTCAGAGAGCCTTGGCATTTTCAGACAGTAGCAAGGGCTCATGGGAGCTCAGTCTGGGCAGGAGAAGGGGGAGGTATTACTACCTAGAGATTTCAGAGGCAGAGGGGAGGAGAGGGGATTAGGTTTTTTTCACAGGCTGCAGATAAGCTTGACTGTGTAATGTTTCCAAACAACATGGCAGCTGTCATTGTATCACAGGAAGAAATAATCATATTCTATTGAAGCTGTTTGCAGCTAGATTTGCTGTGTAAACTATCTAAACTTTAGATAAGATATATAGACAAGTTACTTGTTATAGTTAGTTTTTCATCTCGGATCCGCTTTAAGATGCAGCAGTGTAACTGCAATTCATGTGGTCCCCAGGAGAACTTTGATGGGGCCCCCAATGTTCACACCCCTTCCCTTGCGTCCCCTTGGAGGCCCATTCCACAAGGGTCATAAAACCAATGTGGCCATCATGATCTTCACACCCATAATAAGCGTAGCCACAAAAACAACTGATCTGAAAGGATACCCGAACTGACATGTGACATGATGAGATAGACATGTGTATGTACCGTGCCTAGCACACAAATAACTATGCTGTGTTCCTTTTTTCTTTCTCTGCCTGAAAAAGTTAAATATCAGGTATGTAAGTGGCTGACTCAGACAGGAAGTGACTACAGTATGACCTTCACTGATAAGAAATTCCCCTTTTTACCTCTTTCTTGCTCTCAGAACCTTTTTCTGCTAGGAAAGTGTTTTATAGTTTGAATTTCTTATCAAATAGGACTGAGTCAGCCACTTACATACCTGATATTTAACTCTTTCAGGCAGAGAAAGAAAAAAAGGAGCACAGCATAGTTATTTGTGTGCTAGGCACTGTGCATACACATGTCTATCTCATCATGTAACATGCCACTTCGGGTATCCATGAAGTGTAGTCCCCTGTATAGGAGAAAGGGAAGGTTAGTAGTTGGGGCCCCCCCAATTTTGATGTGCGTTTTTGTGCGTTTTTTTTTGTGTTTGCGTTTTCCGTTCTTCTGATTGGCAAGTGGCAAGCATTGTCTTGAAAATAGATACTAGTGGTTAAATCAATACTAAATGCATTTCTATGCATTTTTCATGCGTTTTTCATGCATTCCTAAACTTTACATTGAAATGCAAAACGCATCATAATCGCACAGACATGCGTTGCGTTTTAAAAAAAATCGAAACGCAGCAGTGGAAAAGGCCACCAAAGATTCTTATTTTAAACAGGCTGCACTTCAGAATCAGCAAACGCATGCGTTTTGCGTTTTTGGCAGCGAGTGAAAAAAGGGCCCTCAATGCTTATGGAAGTAAGTAAAATTGTGAGAATGCCCAATGAGGAGATAGACTAGTCAGATCTGTTAGGGATTTACTATATAAATTGACGGCAACATAAGAAAAAAAAGTAATAGATATGCATACACATGTATTTTATGTTTTACATCTTTTTTCATGATTGTACTGCTTTAATAGGCACTTAAAGGACCAAGATTGCCAAAAATTGCAAAATGTAAAATATTTGTGTACACATACTTATAAAGAAGTACATTTCTCGCAGATTAAGATCCACTATACATTACTTTTCTCCTATGATTTTGTCAATTATGTTAGGCAGTAAAAAACTGACAGGTCCAACAGATTTTGGACTAGTCCATCTCCTCATTGGGGATTTTCAGTATTTTTTATTTTTTTATTTTCTACTAAAGCCCCTCCTGGAATGGATCTATGCACAGATGCCAGCCAACCTTCCCTACTTGCTTACATGCTTTTCTGTCAGTTGGAGTGAGCAACTAAGGGCCCTAAGTAGGATTAGTAGTGCATGTACCTATGTTTATCTCATCATTGGGCAATATTCACTTAATATTATTATTATTATTTAGTATTTATATAGCGCCGACATATTACGCAGCGCTGTACAGTGTATATATATATATATATATATATATATCCTGTCACTAACTGTCTCAAAGGAGCTCAAAATCTAATCCCTACCATTGCCATATGTCTATATTATGTAGTGTAAGTACTGTAGTCTAGGGCCAATTTTTTAGAAGGAGCCAATTAACTTATCCGTATGTTTTTGGAATGTGGGAGGAAACCGGAGTGCCCGGATGAAACCCACGCAGACACGGAGAGAATATACAAACTCTTTGCAGATAGTGCCCTGGCTGGGATTCGAACCAGGGACCCGCGCTGCAAGGCGAGAGAGCTAACCACTACGCCACCGTGCTGCCCACTTAACCACTTGCCGCCCGCCCACAGCCGATGGGCGGCGGCAAAGTGGATCCCTAAAGGACCGCAATACGCCCAAGGGCGTTGCGTCCTTTTCGCATGCCGGGGAAGCGAGAGCGTCATTGATGACGCGCGCTTCCCCAGCAACTGGCTCCGCCCACCCGCCGCAACATCCCGCCGGCCATACGGAAGCGCCGGCGGGATGTTAACCCCACGATCACCGCTGCAAAGTGTATAATACACTTTGTAATGTATACAAAGTGTATTATACAAGCTGCCTCCTGCCCTGGTGGTCCCAGTGTCCGAGGGACCACCAGGGCAGGCTGCAGCCACCCTAGTCTGCACCCAAACACACTGATCTGCCCCCCCCCTGCCCCCTGATTGCCCACAGCACCCCTCAGACCCCCCCCTGCCTAGCCCCCAGACCACTGTTTGCACCCAATCACCCCCCTAATAACCCATCAATCACTCCCTGTCACTATCTGTCAACGCTATTTTTTTTTATCCCCCCCCCCGCCCCCTGCTCCCTCCTGATCCACCCCTCAGATTCTCCCCAGACACCCCCCCCCCCCCTCTGTGTACTGTATGCATTTATCCCCCCTGATCACCTGTCAATCACCTGTCAATCACCCATCAATCACCCATCAATCACCCATCAATCACCCCCTGTCACTGCCACCCAACAATTAGCCCCTAACCTGCCCCTTGCGGGCAATCTGATCACCCACCCACACCAATCAGTGCTGGGCCGAAATTACGCATGAGCGTAATTACGCATCGTAATTCAATGTAAATTTACGCGTAAGCGTTACGCGTAACTTACGGTCTTACGCGTAATTATTTACGCGTAAGACCGTAAGTGGTATCGTAATTACCCTGTCTACCGTAATTGCTAGGCATGCGTAATTTTACGAACACTTACGCGTAATTTTACGCGTAATTACTAACGTAAAATCTCCCATTTTCTAAGAGTAGCCAATCAGTCAACATCCTAAGCAACCAATAGTATCTTCTCCCGCCCTTCAGTATAAGCGTACGTTTTGACGCATACGAATGATATGCACGCAATAACTGTCACATTGACGGCTATTGCGTACATATCGTCCGAATGCGTAAAAAAATACGCATTAATGGGTATTACGGCACTACGCGTAACATCGTAGTGTAAGCGCCTTCATTACGGTATCCTTACGCGTAATTGCGTAAGTTTACGCGTAATTACAGTGATGTACCGTAGATAATTTCCTACGCCGTAACCGTAATTGCGTAATGCGTAATAGCGTAAAATTACGCGTAATGATCCGTAAGCGTAGATTTTTCCATTACGAGCAGCACTGACACCAATAGATCGCCCGCAGATCCGACATCAGATCACCTCCCAAGTGCAGTGTTTACATCTGTTCTCTACCCTAAACACCCACTAATTACCCATCAATCACCCATCAATCACCCCCTATCACCACCTGTCACTGTTACCTATCAGATCAGACCCTAATCTGCCCCTTGCGGGCACCCAATCACCCGCCCACACGCTCAGATTGCCCTCAGACCCCCCCCCCTTATCAATTCACCAGTGCATTTATTACATCTGTTCCTCCCTGTAATAACCCACTGATCACCTGTCAATCACCTGCCAATCACCCATCAATCACCCCCTATAACCCCCTGTCACTGCCACTCATCAATCAGCCCCTAACCTGCCCCTTGCGGGAAATCTGATCACCCACCCACACTATTAGATCGCGCGCAAACCCGCCGTCAGATTACCTCCCAAATGTATTGTTTACATCTGTTATCTTCTCTAAACACCCACTAATTACCCATCAATCACCCCCTATCACCCCCTATCACCACCTGTCACTGTTACCTATCAGATCACACCCTAATCTGCCCCTTGCGGGCACCTGATCACCCGCCCACACGCTCAGATTGCCCTCAGACCCCCCCTTATCAATTCACCAGTGCATTTATTACATCTGTTCTTCCCTGTAATAACCCACTGATCACCTGTCAATCACCTGCCAATCACCTATCACCCATCAATCACCCCCTGTCACCCCCTGTCACTGCCACCCATCAATCAGCCCCCAACCTGCCCCTTGCGGGCAATCTGATCACCCACCCACACCATTAGATCGCGCCAGGGGCGTAGCAATAGGGGTTGCAGAGGTTGCGACCGCATCGGGGCCCTTGGGCAGGAGGGGCCCCGAAGGGTGCTCCCTCAACTACAATATCGGCTCTCTATTGGTCCTGTGCTCATAATAATCACTTCTATAGATACTTTGAATAGTAGTGATCATTAACAAACCGTTTCCCATCCCCTTCTTGCACCTCTGACACTGTGGTTGCCATTGGCAGATTTTGGTGCGCCGTATCCATGTTATGTATAACATGCTTGGGGGGCCCCATTGTAAAACTTGCATCGGGGCCCACAGCTCCATCGCTACGCCACTGGATCGCGCGCAAACCCGCCGTCAGATTACCTCCCAAATGTATTGTTTACATCTGTTATCTTCTCTAAACACCCACTAATTACCCATCAATCACCCCCTATCACCCCCTATCACCACCTGTCACTGTTACCTATCAGATCAGACCCTAATCTGCCCCTTGCGGGCACCCAATCACCCACCCACACGCTCAGATTGCCCTCTGACTCCCCCTTATCAATTCACCAGTGCATTAATTACATCTGTTCTTCCCTGTAATAACCCACTGACAACCTGTCAATCACCTGCCAATCACCTATCACCCATCAATCACCCCCTGTCACTGCCACCCATCAATCAGCCCCTAACCTGCCCCTTGCGGGCAATCTGATCACCCACCCACACCATTAGATCGCCTGCAAACCCGCCGTCAGATTACCTCCCAAATGTATTGTTTACATCTGTTATCTTCTCTAAACATCCACTAATTACCTATCAATCACCCCCTATCACCACTTGTCACTGTTACCTATCAGATCAGACCCTAATCTGCCCCTTGCGGGCACCCAATCACCCGCCCACACGCTCAGATTGCCCTCAGACCCCCCCCCCCCCCCCCTTATCAATTCGCCAGTGCATTAAATTACATCTGTTCTTCCCTGTAATAACCCACTGATCACCTGTCAATCACCTGCCAATCACCTATCACCCATCAATCACCCCCTGTCACCCCCTGTCACTGCCACCCATCAATCAGCCCCTGTCACTGCCACCCATCAATCACCCACTGTCACTGCCACCCATCAATCAGCCCCTAACCTGCCCCTTGCGGGCAATCTGATCACCCACCCACACCATCCGATCGCCTGCAGACCCGCAGTCAGATCGCCTCCCAAGTGCATTGCATCTGTTCTCTCCTCTAAACACCCACTAATTATCCATCAATCACCACCTGTCACTGCTACCCATCAGATTAGACCCCTATCTGCCCCTAGGGCACCCAATCACCCGCCCACACCCTCAGACCCCAGCCCTGATCACCTCGCCAGTGCATTACTTGCATCTATCCCCCCACTAATCACACCTTGAGACACCCATCAATCACCTCCTGTCACCACCTGTCACCCCCTAGCACATCTACCCATCAGATCAGGCCCTAATTTGCCCCGTGTGGGCTCCTGATCACTCGGCCAAACCCTCAGATCCCCCTCAGACGGCCTTCCGATCACCTCCCCAGTGCATTGAGTGCATCTATTTTCCCCTCTAATCACCCCCTGAGACCCATCAATCACCTCCTGTCACCCCCCTAGCACTCCTATCCATCAGATCAGGCCCAATACAACCTGTCATCTAAAAGGCCACCCTGCTTATGACTGGTTCCACAAAATTCGCCCCCTCATAGACCACCTGTCATCAAAATTTGCAGATGCTTATACCCCTGAACAGTCATTTTGAGACATTTGGTTTCCAGACTACTCACGGTTTTGGGCCCGTAAAATGCCAGGGCGGTATAGGAACCCCACAAGTGACCCCATTTTAGAAAAAAGACACCCCAAGGTATTCTGTTAGGTGTATGATGAGTTTATAGAAGATTTTATCTTTTGTCAAAAGTTAGCGGAAATTGATTTTTATTGTTTTTTTTTCACAAAGTGTCATTTTTCACTAACTTGTGACAAAAAATAAAATTTCTATGAACTCGCCATACACCTAACGGAATACCTTGGGGTGTCTTCTTTCTAAAATGGGGTCACTTGTGGGGTTCCTATACTGCCCTGGCATTTTAGGGGCCCTAAACCGTGAGGAGTAGTCTAGAAAACAAATGCCTCAAAATGACCTGTGAATAGGACGTTGGGCCCCTGAGCGCACCTAGGCTGCAGAAAAGTGTCACACATGTGGTATCGCCGTACTCAGGAGAAGTAGTATAATGTGTTTTGGGGTGTATTTTTACACATACCCATGCTGAGTGGGAGAAATATCTCTGTAAATGGACAATTGTGTGTAAAACAAAACAAACAATTGTCATTTACAGAGATATTTCTCCCACCCAGCATGGGTATATGTAAAAATACACCCCAAAACACATTATACTACTTCTCCTGAGTACGGCGGTACCACATGTGTGGCATTTTTTTGCACCGTAAGTGTGCTAAGGGGCCCAAAGTCCAATGAGTACCTTTAGGATTTCAAGGGTCATTTTGAGACATTTGTTTTTAAGACTACTCCTCACAGTTTAAGGCCCCTAAAATGCCAGGGCAGTATAGGAACCCCACAAATGACCCCATTTTAGAAAGAAGACACCCCAAGGTATTCCGTTAGGAGTATGGTAAGTTCATAGAAGATTTTATTTTTTGTCACAAATTAGCGGAAAATGACACTTTGTGAAAAAAATCACTTAAAATCAATTTCCGCTAACTTGTGACAAAAAATAAAATCTTCTATGAACTCACCATACTCCTAACGGAATACCTTGGGGTGTCTTCTTTCTAAAATGGGGTCATTTGTGGGGTTCCTATACTGCCCTGGCATTTTAGGGGCCCTAAACTGTGAGGAGTAGTCTTAAAAACAAATGTCTCAAAATGACCTGTGAAATCCTAAAGGTACTCATTGGACTTTGGGCCCCTTAGCGCAGTTAGGGTGCAAAAAAGTGCCACACATGTGGTATCACCATACTCAGGAGAAGTAGTATAATGTGTTTTGGGGTGTATTTTTACACATACCCATGCTGAGTGGGAGAAATATCTCTGTAAATGGACAATTGTGTGTAAAAAAAATCAAACAATTGTCATTAACAGAGATATTTCTCCCACCCAGCATGGGTATGTGTAAAAATACACCCCAAAACACATTATACTACTTCTCCTGAGTACGGCAATACCACATGTGTGGCACTTTTTTGCAGCCTAAGTGCGCTAAGGGGCTCAAAGTCCAATGAGTACCTTTAGGCTTTACAGGGGTGCTTACAATTTAGCACCCCCCAAAATGCCAGGACAGTAAACACACCCCACAAATGACCCCATTTTGGAAAGTAGACCCTTCAAGGTATTCAGAGAGGAGCATAGTGAGTCCGTGGAAGATTTCATTTTTTTTTTGTCGCAAGTTAGAAAAAATTGAAACTTTTTTTTTTTTGTCACAAAGTGTCATTTTCCGCTAACTTGTGACAAAAAATAAAATCGTCTATGAACTCACCATGCCTCTCAGTGAATACTTTGGGATGTCTTCTTTCCAAAATGGGGTCATTTGGGGGGTATTTATACTATCCTGGAATTTTAGCACCTCATGAAACATGACAGGTGGGCAGAAAAGTCAGAGATGCTTGAAAATGGGAAAATTCACTTTTGGCACCATAGTTTGTAAACGCTATAACTTTTACCCAATTCAATAAATATACACTGAATGTTTTTTTTTATCAAAGACATGTAGCAGAATAACTTTCGCGCTCAAATGTATAGGAAATTTTACTTTATTTGAAAAATGTCAGCACAGAAAGTTAAAAAAGTCATTTTTTTTGACAAAATTCATGTCTTTTTTGATGAATATAATACAAACTAAAACTCGCAGCAGCAATCAAATAGCACCAAAAGAAAGCTGTATTAGTGAGAAGAAAAGGAGGTAAAATTCATTTAGGTGGTAGGTTGTATGACCGAGCAATAAACCGTGAAAGCTGCAGTGGTCTGAATGGAGAAAAAGGCTCTGGTCCTTAAAGAGTAACTGTCAGGCTGCAGAAGCTAATTTAAACCTCTATTCTCCTGTGTTAAACAGTTTAGAAGGAAGCCCAAAAGCCATTAGTGAAGATAAAAATCTCAGTTACCTTTGATGTGTGCTTATCAGCAAGTCTGTTATAGACCCATAAGGACGCAAGCCGCATACTAAACTGCAAAGCATTCTGAGGCCCTCCCCTCGGCTGCTAATGAGACGTTACAGAAGCTTGTAATCAGTCCAGCGTGTAGCACTGATAAATCTCGGGGCAGAGTACTCTGCAGGAGTCAGCTATTGTTCCTAGCCACATGGCTCATTAATATTCACTGCACACTGTGTTGTTCAAGTAGGAGCTTATCTGTGATCAGGAAGCAGGCAGGACATGACGACACATTTGACAGAAAAACATGGAGCCTGCCATGAGCTGTCAGGAGCATCTATCTCTGCATATACTATATACAAATTCTGTGAAATCCAAACGTGGACAGTGAAATGCATATGTAATGTAAGTACAGCCAATCTTTAGCTACTGATATATGTGTTTATTTTCTCTGAGACCTTATACCTAACAGCTCCTCTTTAAAGAGACACTGAAGCGAAATTTTTTTTATGATATTATGATTTGTATGTGTAGCACAGCTAAGAAAAAAACATTAAGATCAGATACATCAGTGTAATTGTTTCCAGTACAGGGAGAGTTAAGAAACTCCAGTTGTTATCTCTATGCAAAAAAGCCATTAATCTCTATGACTTTCAAAGTCGTGGAGAGGGCTGTCTTCTGACTTTTATTATCTCAACTGTAAGTGAACAGTTTTCTTTTTATCTGCCAGAGGAGAGGTCATTAGTTCACAGACTGCTCTGAAAGAATCATTTTGAATGCAGAGTGTTGTGTAATCTGCACATATTAGATAATGATGCAATGTTAGAAAACACACTATATACCTGAAATTTAAAATATGAGAGTATTGTCTTTGCTGCTAATCTTCTAGTAATTATTCATAGTACACAACCAATTCATTATATCATATATTTTTTTTCGCTTCAGTGTCTCTTTAAGGGGTAGAAAGACTGTGGTCCTCAAGTGGTTAATATCAATAAAGTTGCTGTGTGCAGGGAGTTCATGGCAATTTTACCATCACTTACGCCAACCACATAGCGAGTTTTGTGGAAATGGAGCCACCCATGTTACCTAGGTAACGCAAGTGTTGCTAGGGTAACACACACTATTCAAGTAGTAGCTCTAGGAAAGCTCATGCTACCTAGATAACATGGGCTGGTCTTATTGCACAATATGCATTACATAGTAACAGTAAAACTGCAACGCAAAGGGAATGAATAAGCTGTGCGCAAGGAGTGAATTTACCTATATTTAGTAAATGTGGCCTCATTTCACAGGTACCCTTTAACAAACCATTCCTTTTCCTTTGCTCACACCTCCCTCACACAGTGGCGGCCCTCGGAAGCTGGGTTTGGTGGTCTGTATCTTGCGATTTTTTTACATACAGTGCTGGAGGGGGGCTCTGTAGCGATGCTACTGGCAATCTACCAACCTGAATATAAGCCGGACAAAATAAAAACAGCAAAACGAAGCAGATATATGTCTAGTTCTTCAGCAGCGCAATTGATTGTACTAAATCATGTATGCAGCGACCGTAAATACAAAAGTAAAAAAAAATCGTTACAGTGAGTAAATCCAGAATAACAAAATGCAGTTTTTATGTGTGTATCATTTATATGTTTTATACCTTTATCCGTTTACTGCTCTGTTTTTCCAAAACTGTTTTTATATATATACAGTATATATATACTGTATTATAATTGTACTTATTTCCAGTACTGGTCAATTTAAAAATAAAACATAACATTCTACACCACAAGCCTGTCCTCGTCGAAGCACTTTAGAGGTTATATAGCAGAACTTATGTGACTAGAATCCTGAAAGCCTCTCAGATAGTGAGAAATATGACAAAGAAGAAGGGTATATTATTGCAAATCGCAGGTCTATAAACTGTCAACGAAGCTCACAAAAATGCACATGGAAACCTGCATTCACTTTACTGTCAATTGAGCATGCAATGTGCTTGCTTTAATGAATCTATGGAGGTATCTGTTGACTGTCTGCTTGACGTTCCTGGGCATTATGTTCAAAGACTGTACATATTGGAAAAGACTGCTAGGGTTTCAGTGTGGTAGATGGAGCCAGCAGCTTAATGAAAAATTATGTTTATTCCTTACAATGTAATGCACAGAAAACATTTCAACATCACAACATGGCTTCTCCCGGGGGTTTCACACAGCTTTCCTCTGGAGCTGTGCATGTGGTGAATACGTTTTGCTATATTGAATTATGTGTCTAAAAAGATTTGGGGGGAAATGTCTAGATATTTATTTGTGTACGCCGGGAAAAAAAAAGACAGCCAGCTTCTTTATTTTTCATAAAGACCACCACCGAATCCTATCCGATATCTCGTGGAATAACGTTATGTCAAAGACAGTAGATTAATTAATTTACACAACGCACAGATATTATAACGCATAGAATATTAGGATGCAGTCAAGTCTGTTATTTTGATTACAACTAATTTGTATAGTGTCATCATCTTTGGCAGTGTATAGAGCAATGAATATTTCTGCATGGGCACTGACATGTAGATAGGTAAAGAATGCACCCTGCTGTGGCAAAATATACATGAACTAGTAAAAAGGCCGGTTGGAAAAAGCTGTTATTTCCCACAATGCAATAAGGTTCACAGAGAACAAACTGTCAGGTCTGGAAGCATGGACACAAGGACAGGAGGGTGACGCAGGGACAGAGGGGTTTTATTATATAGGATGATGCGTGATAATGTTTGGTGTGGCAGGGAGGACTCTTCCCTTTATTGTTGTTCTGCTGCTACTTTAAGACATGACTGAACCAAATAGCCACATTGCTTTTAGGAATATTTGATGGGCAACCGCATGAAGTCCTAGGTCTGGACAGCCAACAATCATCAGCTAGGACAGTGGTTTTTAACCTTGTAGGAGGTACGGAACCCCACAAGTTTTATAAACACATCCACCAAACTGTTCTTAATCCGAAACCTTCTTACCTATTGAATTATAAAGTGTCAATATATTCCGTAGCGCTGTACAATGTAGGAAACAAACACAGGGTACGTAATAATACAGAGAATGGTAAAAACCAATATACAAAATACAGTATTAGTACAAAATACAGACTTCTTACAAAATACAGAATCGGTAATTACAGTGACAAAAGTAAAATGATGAATAAAATGTACACCAAATTCCAAGACACAAAAGGGTGAGAGAGCACTGCACTTGTGTTGCTTACAATGTAAAGAAATGGGGGGGGGGGGGACAACAAGGGGTGGGGTAGTATAGAGTAATCATACCTAAAGGCAGTGTGTTTTTAGTATATCTAGTAGGAGTGCAACTTGGCCTTAGGTCAAAGGGGGAATGGCTTTGAGTATGTATGTGGGAGTGTATGCTTTTGGGAAAAATTAGTTTTGAGAGAGAGTTTAATGACATCAAAGGTTGGAGAGTGACAGATGTGTTGTGGAAGGGCATTGCGGAGGAGGTGAGAAGCACGTGCAAAAACTTGTATACGTGAATATAAGGAGGTGATTAGAAAAATCTACTGTATTCAAACAACAAAACCAATAAAACATGAATGCCACACAAAAACATAACTGAACAGTAAATGAACAGAACAGACACAAACACACCTCTGCTGAACCCCCAAAGATTGACTCGCTAGCATAGCACGTCATCGGTAAAGGCAGTGTGATGGCTTGACAGGCATGGCTGCCGGTGCACACTCTGTATTTACTTTAAAGGGATACTGTAGGGGGGTCGAGGGAAAATGAGATGAACTTACCCGGGGCTTCTAATGGTCCCCCGCAGACATCCTGTGTTGGCGCAGCCACTCACCGATGCTCCGGCCCCGCCTCGAGTTCACTTCTGGAATTTCTGACTTTAAAGTCAGAAAACCACTGCGCCTGCACGCCCGTGTCCTCGCTCCCGCTGATGTCACCAGGAGTGTACTGCGCAGACACAGACCATACTGGGCCTGCGCTGTGCGCTCTTGATGACATCAGCGGGATCGAGGACACGGCAACGCAGGCGCAGTGGTTTTCAGACTTTAAAGTCTGAAATTCCAGAAGTGAACCGGAGGCGGGGCCGGAGCATCGGTGAGTGGCTGCGCCAACACAGGATGTCTGCGGGGGACCGTTAGAAGCCCCGGGTAAGTTCAACTCATTTTCCCCTGACCCCCCTACAGTATCCCTTTAATGAAGTCTTCTCTTTATGGTAGGCTTGGATATCAGTATGCCTGCCCCCTGGAGAGCGTTGTTCACTTGGTTGGCTGTTGTGAAAGGGTTTCTCTTTACCATGGAAATGATTCTGCCATCATCTACCACTGTTTTCGTCCATAGACATCCAAGTCTTTTTGTGTTGCTGAGTTCACCAGTGCTCTCTTTCTTTCTTTCTCAGGATGTACCTAAGTGTTGATTTTGCTACTCGTAATATTGTAGCAATTTCTCAAAAGGTTTTTTTTTTCCTGTTTTTGCAGCTTAAAGGGACACTGTAATAAACACAACAGCCCCTGGGGGTTCTTACCTCAGGAGGGGGAACCCTCTGGATACTAATGAGGCTTCCCCTATCCTATTCACCCTTTGGGATCCAGCACTGGCAGCCCCTGGGAGCAAGTCGCCTGCGCAGTACAGCAGACACCATCAGGCTCGGCTATTTCCACTAGCATCCAGCGGAAAGCTGCTGCTGCGCCTGCGCTGGGGGCTGGGAGGTAAATATTTGCATGGCTGGTCTTCATGGGCCAGATTCCAGAGGGTGAAGAGGGCGGGGGAAGGTCCAGTAGGATCCAGACAGTTTCCTCTAACAAGGTAAGTACCCCCCAGGGTCTGTTTTTTTTTTTGTTTTGTTTTTTACAGATTCTCTTTAAAGGAACACTATCGACTAACATGTTTTTTTTTTTTAAACTGGGATTGAGAGAGTTCCGGAAGTGCTGCTTATGTATACATTTTGCTTGCTTATCTCTTTTGTTTACTCTTCACTGACGCCAAATCTGATGGGCCAGTGAACCATACGGGGAGGGGGATTCCCTCATATTACAACTGTTAACCCTGTGTGTGAGACAGGTCTTACTAGCTGAAGTGCAGCTGCTTGTGTCTCTGACTGAGCTGTCTGCAGGAGAGCAGTGGAATGTATCTTGTCATAAACATTTGTAATAGTGTGTGAAACCTGATACCACAGCTTTTCATACTTTGCTTGCTTTCAGAGAAAAATACTCTGTAGTCTGACTGGATGTGCATTGAAGCAGACACCCCTTCGGTGAATGATTTGTTCCAATACAGCTAAATCCTACACACAATGAATTAAAGGGGTTCTGTGGGGGTTTCTGAGGAGAAAAACTGCCACTTACCTGGGGCTTCTATCAGCCCCCTTCAGCGGTAATGTCCCACGCCGTCCTGCTCCCATCCGCCGTTCCCCGCAGCCGGCACCGGGCTATTATTCGTCTGTCACACAGACAACTAATGCGCGCCGCCGCTCCTCCGCTCGCGTCATCTGAGGCTTACTGCGCAGGCGCAGTACAACTGTTTCTTGTACTGCGCTTGCGCAGTAAGCTTCCGATGACGCAGGCGGAAGCGAGCGGGTGCGCGGCCACTGTAGCGCAGCCGCAGTTGGATCCCATGCCGCGCTAGACCGGGCCGGCGGCGGAGAACGGCAGATGGGAGGAGGACGGCGTGGGACATTACCGCTGCAGAAGGCTGATAGAAGCCCAAGAAGTCTGTTTTTCTCCTAAGAATCCCCCCACAGAACTCCTTTAAAGCTTTTGCCTCTGATATTTAACATGAAAAGTAGAAAAATGTTTACACAGATACTTAGACATTATTTTTGCATTGTCATTTTAGGGAGAGCTCCTTTGACTGCATGTTGTCTGTTAACAGCAAACTCTTCCACATACAAGCACCACACCTCAAATCAACTCCAGGCCTTTTATCTGCTTAATTGATAATGACATAACAACGGACTTGCCAAACCTGCCCATAAAATATCTTTTGAGTCAATTGTCCAATTGCTTTTGAGCCCCTGAAATAAAGAGCTGGTGTTAAAAAAAATGCTTTTGTTCCCTCACATTTGTTTGCAATCGTTTTGTTCATCCCACTGAATTAAAGCTGAAAGACTGCACTGGCTCAAAGAATCTATTTTGCATAAATAACAACTGACATTTCTTAACTCTTCCTGTACTGTAAACAATAGGAAACTGGTTTCTGTTCTACTAATGTTCTATTTCTTAGCTGTACTATACATGCAATTCATTTCTTCCCATTTCTTTTCAGACAGTCTTGCCTGTGTGCTGCTCAATATGATGATGCCAAGCAGCCCTGTAACACAGCTTAACCTTTATTCTGGACTGCTTTAGCTCACATGTACGGATTTTCAAAAAAGTACTTAGATTGCACAAACCCACATTGGCACAACAGGAGAAACATTTGGGCACTCAGCATACTAAGTGTTTAAATGATATGCTTAAAACTGAGTTTGGAGTTACGCTTATGCTATCAATTATACATAGGTCAATGATAACCCTTCAGTGAGGCATTCTTGGACGACAATGAACAAGAAAAAGTCCAAGCAGCCTTTTAGTGTAAGCTTTTAACAATACAGGGCACAGTGAGCGCTAACAATGTTAAAATAAATGTTGCCACATGTCATCTGTTTATTGTATCTTCCCCTTTGGTTATGTATTACAAGGCTTGTGTTGGTGAATTCAAAAAGCAGGCATACGGCACCCAGACACAATGTTGACAACCACAGCTGGCAATTGAGTTTGGCATGTTTTTGTAGCATTACCGCAAGAGAAATGATGTGGAAACATGCTTTACATTGATGTCACAAAACCTCATGCGTGCAACCCAATACCCTTTAATGTCACTGATTGGCTATAACTGTGAGTTAACACATTTATAATCACTTAAGCACAGGAGCCACAGTTTGCTGGATGGAAACCATGTAAATTAAGTGAGGTTTTTTTTCTTTTTTTTATGTTACATGCACTCTTTTCTTTTGCCTTTTCCTAATTATTTTTTTTTATTTTATGTTACATTCTATAAATGTTTTTGCTAAACAAGATTAGGGAACTGTCAAATAAGTGCAAAGCATGATTATATGTCAGTTTAACAACAATGTACTACTTCTTTGTAGTTTTAAACACCTTTTTAACTTTTGTTTGCGTTGAATTTTCACACTATTAACATATTTTGGTCATTTGCTTCTGAATTTTAAGAAGATAGAAAATCAATGCATCATATTTATAACAAAGAAAAGGAAGGAGAAGGTGTTAAAAGTACTTATCTCGAGTTCTCCACAGTGTTGAACATCAGAAAAGGTGCATCATTATTATTATTATTATTATTATTATTATTATTATTACACCAACATCTTCTGTAGTGCAGTACAAATACATATTTTTTAGACAATTTACATGGGCAGCCAAAGGCAATGCGGCTGTTTAGCACACCTTGTACTAAGTACAAATAAATGTGACAGTCAGCAAATACCACAATACCAAGATAAAGAACACTGCTGAGAACTATTGTGGAATGCAAACATCATGTTATAGATGCTATCAGCACATTTCATAATGATATGCATTTTATTACTTTTATTATACAGTATATATATATATATATATATATATATATATATATATATATATATATATATACACACATTTTTTTCTAAAATTAAAATATTATTTCATTCATTGTATTATTTATACTATTATATTACTTTATTTTTTATTTACCACTATATTAGTATTCAATTACTTTTTAGTTTACATTATTTTATTGCTTTGTGGCCTCCGACTCCTTATAGATTTGGAAAACAATCTATCTTCTATGCTCTACAGGAATAGTAACACTAACATAAACTACCTACCACTCAGTAATGGGCTATGATTAAGGACCTACGGTCCGAAACATGTCAGCAGTGTGTTTTTTACTGTATTGGAATATATCCTAAATAAATGTATCGAGTGTTGAGACATTGGTGCGGACCATCCTTCCTTTGTTCTGACTTCGCTGGGCCTGGCTGCCAGTGATCCGGCACAGCGGCACTGTCTCACAGCGTACAGTGAAGCCGTAACTCCTGTTTCTCACCACTCAGTATTGGTGTTGTAGCTTAAACCCCTCTGTCATCATAATGGTGCCACCTCCCACAGTCACATGCTCTTGATAGAGCATTCTGACCATTAGCGTGGACATGGAAGTGGAACTGATAACACAACAGAAGAAACACAGCACCATGGGATAGGCACTAAGGTTTCTGGGATGCAGTATGGGTAATGGAGGAAGGAGCAAAGCCAAACTATCACTCAACCTAACTACTGTTCTTCCCTATGTGAAGAGCTAAAATTCAGCAACAGTACCAGGAAGGGCCAGACAGTCTACTTAGGGAGTGATCATCATATGACCTCATAAGTTGAGGACAGGATACTTGTACTGTAGATAAGTATGTAGGGGATTCCTAAGACTGGGGGTTTGTCCTTAAAGTGAAAACAAAGTGAAGATTACTCCATAAAATGACGTTTAGATATCCCACAATTTTATGTTATGTTAAAAAAATACAAAAAGCAGATTTATTGTTCTCCCTCAGCTAAATGAAATAGCCTTTGTGTCTCAGAGTGCTCAAATACAATATATGAACCTTTTTTAATCTACCCCCCCCCCCTCCTGGCAGAGAACTGGGCTTCCTAGAACAAAGTATTTTATGGCTGTAATTCCTATAAGTAGTCCTACTGGGTCCCAACTGGAGAAAAACTGTCTGGAGCAAAGCTGAATATTAACTCTTTCAGGCAAAGAAAGAAGAAAAGAAGCACATCATACGGTATATTTTTGTGTGCTTGGCACTGTCTATCTCATCATGTCACAGGTCACTTAAGGTTCCTTTTAAGTAAGGGAGGTGGGTAAGAGGGAGAAAATGGAGCACATGGCGTCCCGGCACCAGTCAGTTTGGTGCAGGGAGAGCCGAATGGCGGCTCTCCCTGCTGCCGCTAAATTTGATGGGTGTGGAGTTAAATACGATTGCCCCTCCGAGTTGTCGCAATTCGGAGGAAGATGTAATTTGGGATCTGGAAGCCGCCGGAGCCCTGAATTACCGATATGAGGGGTGCGCACAAAAGCATTGCTACTATGACGGCACCCAGTTTCGGCGCAAGGCAATCAGCGCCGCACGCTTAAATAACCTGATTCGAGAAAAATGTATATCTACAACTGGATTTTAAAGTGAATCTCCAGACTAAAAATATACTCAGCAGCACTGAAAAGGCTTTGGTGTTTCTTTAACAGTTTCACAGCATCAGAACTTTGTTTTTCCCCTGATGCTGTGCAAAGCATGATGGGATTTCTGATGTTCTCGATCTGCTATTTTGATGCAATTTTTTAAAAAATTTTGAATTTGAGATTTTAAACCTAGAGCGTGCAGCTGGGAGGGGTGATGAGGACACAGGACCCTTGGAACTGTGTCTCATACTGCCTGTCACCTCCTTTCAACCAAAAAGATGTCTGCCCCCATGAAATCACAAAAAACATTTGCCTGTTCTTTTAAAACAGAGTGGGTAAGAGATGATATCACCTATCTATTTTAATTACCATAACTTATGTAACTTAATGACAGCATGTTTGTTTAGGCTGAATTTCCCCTTTAATTTCATGGAGCCAAACAATCTCACTGCATCATAAATTTGAGGTTTATCGTGTTGTTTTTGTGTGTTGGGGGAGGAGCATCTTTGTATTGTGCACTAGGTCCTGTGTCTCCTAGAAACTCTAACGCCCCGTTCACACTTGCGTTTCTCTGCCAAACGGACCGGATGACCTTACCGGATCCGGATCGGATCTGGATCGGAACTGTACGGTTCTGATCCGGATCCGATCCGGTCAGGTTGCATCAGGTGTACATCAGGCTGCGATCCGGATCCGTTTAGCAAAAGAGAGTACAAATAAATAAAAATGTTGGGGTCTGGGAGGTCAGCAGAAGGTGCACCTGTGGAATCAGGTCCTCCGCTGTTTAGGCCTCACCTCCACCTCCGACATACTGCCAAACAGCTCCAGCACGTTAAAGTCACTGCTGCTCCACTCCAAAATGCTTCCCATGTGTCCCCATCCAAAATCGCCGCTAGAATACGCATAGAAAGTGGGGTAGAACGTCAGGTGTTTGTAGCCAGTGTGTTCTGTGCTTCCGTTTCCCATTGCTTTCTATTTCCGGATGGTGCAGTCAGGCTCTGGTCCGGGTGCGTGGGCTGGATGATCCGGACCGAAAAATAGCGCATGTTGGAAAAGTGTCCGGAGTCCGGATCCGGTCCGGCTCCGTACTGCCTTTGCATTGCTATGCGGAACGTACGTTCCGTTTGTACAGTATCCATCCATCTTCCTCCGTCAGGGGGTGAGTATTTAGCTTAAAGGACTAAAGAGATTAGGGGCCATACCTGTAAAATACCTGTAAAATATATCTAGAGCTCTTAAAGGACAACTGTAGTGACTGAGAGGTAGATGGAAGCTGCCATATTTATTTCCATTCAAGCAATACCAGTTGCCTGGCTATCCAGCTGGTTCTCTGCCTCTAATACATTTTAGCCATAGACCCTCAACAAGCATGCAGCAAAATCAGGTGTTTCTGACATTATTGTCATATCTGACAAGATTAGATGCATGCTTGCTTCTTGTGATATTCAGCCACTACTGCTGCCAAATAGACCAGCAGGGCTGCCAGGCAACTGGTATTGTTTAAAAGGAAATAAATATGGAAGCCTCCATATCCTTCTCACTACACTTGTCCTTTAAGAGCTCTAGATATATTTTACAGGTATGACACCCTTATCTCTTTAGAAAATGCACTCGTGGGAAAATGCAGTTACACCATATTCAGGATATATATAAACACACTGCATGGAAAACATGCATGGAAAACATATTGTTTAGAGCAGCAGCACTTGAAACAATGATGCCTACCTCATTACATAGTTTAGATGGGGTTTTAAATGTGGGAATATGTCACCAAAATGCAGAGAATGCAAATGGAACGTAAGCCAAAAGATAATAATATAATGGCTCCTTGCACTGAATAAATAGCTAATTGACTTTCATACCTGTAATGTACACTTTAAAGGTTCATTGTACTCATTAGACACAAGTAATAACAATATATATGTAAAATTGCAAATTGTATCCGGCAAACAATGCTTACTGATACCATTACTTATAAAAAGCATTTAATGGTTCCATAAGTGATGATATAATTAAAAACACTTATGCATTGTCTGAAAGCACTTAGCCAGCATGGCAGACTGTAGGGTATTTGAAACCACTTCAGAATTCCATTGTCATTCTACACAGCCAGTATAGTCCACAGATCTGTGTAAATTGAATTTTGCCTCGGTTGCCCAGTCAGTCTGTCACCAGGCAAAAGACAGAGATGTTACAGGAATACACCAGTGTACAGGTGACTAGATTGAAAGCACGCCTTTAGTCAACAGAGGAAGTCGGTTAATGTACTGCTAATATTATCTAGGAAATATTGCAGCCACAACAGTCCACTCTCTTCACCTTATTAAGACTATGCAGCATTTTATACATGACATCATTTAAACAAAAATGTGTATTAAAAATAAATGGTTAATCAGAACAGTATGTGCTATTACCTATAAATATTAAAGAGGCATTGTAGTGAGTGGTGACATATAGTAGAATGCAGTAAATTATTCAGGATTCACACTTTTACAGGAATTTTCCTGATTTCAGCATCAAACACATCATATTATTATTATTATTGATTTTTTAAAATCTATATATTACTGTATATTGATTTTAGCCCCGCCCTCCCAGTATGCTTTGCCTAGGCTGATTAGCTGTGTGGAACTCTCTTCTCAGAGCATCCTGGGAGACCAAGTATATTTGGTACTGGCTCTGGAACTTTCAAGGTCTAGCGATGATGGGCAGATTTGACCAATAGACAAATCTCTCTTTAACTGAATCTGATTAGAGAGAGATCTGTTGCCTGTCCATACACTGCAGGCCGATTCCCAATCAATTTCATATAGAAATCGATCCGGAATCGGCCCTGTGACGCTGCATCCAACCACTTTGCCAACCTGACGTTATCCCTCTAATTTTGAATGCCCAGTGCAAGTTAAACATTACCTGTCCGTGGCCTCGGCTTGTCCTCTGCTGGCTCTGGACACACGTGGCTGCAAGGGAGCTAACAAACCACAGGGGGCTGCAGGGAGGCCTAGGTAGGTATAAATCCTTTTTTATGAATGTCTCTGGTGCACTTTAACCTCCTGAATGGTAATCATGAGTATAGCTTGGGGTAGGAAAAACTTGCTAGAAGCAGTATCCCCGAGCTGAACGGTAGCCGCCGGAATGTCTGTGCAGAGCAATGCGCCACCATCGGCTGCAATTCTACTTCCTCTCCTCCGAGGCTCTGCTTCCCCCTGGTAAGATCGCCCTCTGTCATCATGACGACAGCCTGCAATCTCACTAAAGGGTTACAATGCCACCCAGAGGACGGAAGGAAAACTGCAGCGGTAGATCCTAGGGAAGTAAGTAAGAGCTGAGCTGCTGCAGAACTCCTTAGCAGCATGATTTTTTTCCAGGTTTTAGGATCTAAAAGCATGCAAAAAAAATGTCACCGCTTGTAGACCCTAAAATCCGGAAAGAATCATTATTATTATTATTATTATTATTATTATTTATTGTATTTATAAAGCGCCAACATATTACGCAGCGCTGGACAATAAATATATACAATGATACAAGGATGACATACATAGGGTTATACACATAGAACAAAGTTATACATACAAATTGTACAAAATACATGATCATGCAATATGGGCTGGTTAGGTAGGCCCAGTAATACAAGTACAGGCTGTCATAGGACAGGAGCACATGATCCTGTAGATTACACTAGGGAGTGGAGGACCCTGCCAGAGGCTTACAATCTAAAGGGAGGGGTGGAAACACTAGGGGGGGGCTGTTAAATATTCCTTAGAGAGTTACTGTGTGGTAGGAGGTGGGTAGGCCATCATAAAGAGATGGGTTTTGAGGGCTTGCTTGAATGTGTTGAAAGAGGGAGCAAGTCTGATGGGTGGTGGAAGGGCATTCCAGAGGGTGGGGGCAGCTCTTGAGAAATCCTGCAGGCGGGCATGGGAGTGTGAAATGCGCGGGGTGGTGAGGCGAAGGTCGTTGGAGGAACGGAGGGGGCGACCTGGTGTATACTTGTGAACAAGCTGCGAGATGTAGGTAGGGCATGTTTTGTGCACAGATTTATACGCCAGGCATAGAATCTTGAAACTTATCCTGAGACGGATAGGGAGCCAGTGCAGGGATTCACAAAGGGGAGATGTGGATGCAGAGCGGTGCGAAGAATGGATGAGTCTTGCAGCCGCGTTCATCACTGATTGAAGGGGGGCAGTGCGTTTCAGGGGGAGGCCAGAAAGGAGTGAGTTACAGTAATCAAGGCGGGAGATGATGAGGGCATGGATGAGCAGTTTGGTCGTGTCCGGGGTTAAGAATGGGCGGATCTTGGAGATATTACGGAGGTGGAAATTGCAGGCTCTTGTGATGTTTTGGATGTGTGGGATGAAGGAGAGGTCAGAGTCCAAGGTGACACCCAGGCAGCGGGCCTGGGAGGTAGGGAGAATGGTTGTGTTGTCGATTGTGAGGTGGAAACCTGGGATGGGTGCAGCAGCATGGGGTGGAAGGATCAGGAGCTCAGTTTTGTCTAGGTTAAGCTTTAGGAACCTAGCTGACATCCAGGAGGAAATTGCTGAGAGACACGAGGAGACCTTGTTTATGGTGGTGGCTGAGAGATCGGGGGTATGGAGGTAAATCTGAGTGTCATCTGCATAAAGGTGGTAATTGAAGCCCAGGGAGGAGATAAGCTTGCCAATTGAGGAAGTGTATATGGAGAAAAGAAGGGGGCCTAGAACAGAGCCCTGGGGGACCCCAACTGAAAGGGGGGCAGGAGTTGAGGAGGAGGCATTGAAGGAAGTGGTGAAGGAGCGATTGGATAGGTAGGAGGAGATCCAGGCCAAGGCAAGCCCATGGATGCCCATGGACTGTAGTGATTGGAGGAGGAGGGAGTGGTCAACAGTGTCCAATGCTGCAGAGAGGTCAAGGAGGAGCAGGATGGAATAACTGCCTTTGGCCTTGGCAAGGGTAAGGTCGTTGACCACCTTGGCGAGGGCTGTTTCAGTTGAGTGCGCAGGTCGGAATCCAGACTGTAGGGGGTCAAGTAGGGCATTGGTGTTGATGTATTGGGTAATGCGCTGGTGGACTAGGCGTTCGAGGAGTTTAGAAGCATAGGGAAGGAGGGAGATTGGGCGGTAGTTTGAGGGTAGGGATGGGTCGAGTGAGGGTTTTTTCAGCAGGGGAAGCACAGTGGCCTGTTTGAATGCTTTGGGGAAGATGCCTGTGGAAAGGGAGAGATTGAACAAGGAGGTGAGGACTGGGGCCAGGTCAGAGAAGTGGGGACGAAGAGTATTCGCGGGTACCGGATCACAGGGAGAGGATGTGGGGGGGGGAAGCCACTAGCAGCAGGCTGACTTCATCAATGGTGGCAGGAGCAAAAGAGGCGAGGGGTGGATGAGACAAGGGAGCCGCTGGGAGGGAAGGCAAGGGGACAACCTGAGACGCATTGGTAAGGGAGGGATGGAGGAGGGAAATTTCATTGCGTATTGTTGCAATTTTAGTGGTGAAGTGGTTGGCAAGGTCATTGGCTGAGAGGGAGGAGCTGGGAGGGGGAGGAGTGGGGTTGAGGAGGGAATTGAAGGTAGCAAAAAGCTGTCGAGGGTTGGAAGCTTGGGTTACAATCAGTGCTGCAAAGTACCTTTGTTTAGCCTCGGAGAGGGCAGTGTGGAAGAGTACACATAACGCCAAAGGGGTTAAGCAGCTGTCACACTTACCCCTGTGATTACCAGTCACGTTTTTTTTTTTTTTTTTTTTACATTTTTTTGTGTTTTTGGTTCTACATTTTTCAATTGATACATTCTAATTATTATTTTATTTTAGTATGTTTCATATGCAATTTTTTTGCATGTAATTTTTCGTGCATACCAATGAAGTTAATGCACATGAAAATGTATGTTATTAACTTCAAACTTTCATGAAATTTTTTGCATCCCAAATGGGATTTGTCTGCATTTCCATTGACTTATGTGATTTGCACATCTTATGTGCAATCATTTTTAAAACATAGAAAAATTGAAAAGGCATAAAAAATTAGAAAATCATGGGTCAAATGCGATGCCATCAAAATACATTAGATGTGCGACAAATATGATACCACAGTCCGCATAACACACACAAATTGTGTCGAGTGTGAAAGGGGCCTTACTTCTAGAACCTTTTCCCACACGCACACAAGCAATGGTGCTGAACTGTGCACACACAGATTGGCATTGCTGTAGAGTAGAGATTGTTGCAGACCTAATCAGTACAAGTGAATGGGACTACCCAACTTCACAGTATAAAAATTTACCCATTTTGGTGGGTTAGTTATGGTTAGAACTACAATATTGAGTGGGGAGCTCCCACTGAAGCAGAGAACAAGTATGGTCTAATGGGGAACACATTACGAGATAATACAGACGTTTGAGTCAATCAGCTATGCCCAGTGCATAATTATGTCCACTGAATATATTTTAAAGTGAAATTCCACATTAGGAAAATTCAAATCAGTTTTATACAGTTTAAGGTTTTGGGCAAACATTTTTTCAATATACTTACCTTGTCTTTGGTGTATACAGTGACCCTTTTTCAATTCACTTTTTGTTCTAGCAGATCATTTCTCATCTTCTGTTTAAAGCAGATCTGAGATGAAAAACTAACTATAACAAATAACTTGTCTATATATCTTATCTAAAGTTTAGATTTTACACAGCATATCTAGCTGCAAACAGCTTCAAACATTTATGCTTATTTATTCCTGTGATACAATGAGGGCAGCCATGTTCTGTTTGTCACATTGTCACAGCCTGAGGGCTGGAGATGCTATCAGCTTGCCTCTGTGTAAATTCAGTGCTCTCACCTCCTCCCCCCCCCCCCCCCCCCTCTGCCTCTGAAATCAATGGCTAGTAACCTCCTCCTACTCCGCCTGCCCAAACTGAGCTCCCATAAGCTCTTGCTACAGTGCCAAGGTACAAAAGGAGCTGTGGGCGGAGCTTGTTTAGTTTATAGGGAATTAGAGTATTAAAACAAAACAAAAAAGTATTTGGCTTGAGGAATGCCCTATAAACTATAAGAAAGGAACACAATTATACAATGAGTAAAAGTTTATGTCGAATCCACTTTAATAATTTTTCAGCACTCTGCAACTGAAAAAGTACTAAAAAATGAAGTTAAAAAAGTACTTTCAAATTTATTCTGAGTATTTTGTTGTTTGCTGGTGGCCGGAAATGAATTATTAATAAGGTGTAAAAATATTACTTAGGAGAAATCTTAGGAGAAGAAAGTGAATTGAATAAAGTAAGTATGTCAGCACGGTGGCATAGTGGTTAGCACTCTCGCCTTACAGTACTGGGTGCCCGGTTCGAATCCTGGCCAGGGCACTATCGCCATGTAGTTTGTATGTTTATGTTATGTGGATTTCCTATCGGCACTCTGGATTCCTCCCTCATCCCAAAAACATACAGATAAGTTGATTGGCTTCCCCCTAAATTGGCCCTAGAGTACAATACATACACTACGTGATACAGTACATACATACACATATCACTATGGGAGGGATTATATTGTGAGCCCCTCTAAAGCCTCATACACACGGGGCACCATTGTTGCTGTTGCTAGCACACAGCAGACGTGTGCGCAACAGCTTGGCGACAGCTCCGCCTGAGCGACAGCTGTCTACACGTCTCTGCCCAACAGGCAGAGACGCGGCAGAAGCTGTCGCCGAAAGTTTCGTCCCCCCGCCGGAAGCTCCCTTCTGGCTGTGGGTAATTGTCGCTAGTCCACCACGAGTACTGCGTGTGTATGTGCGGACTAGCGACAGTTGCGGAGACAGAAGTTGCCGGCAATTTAACTTTTCAATCACACGGCAACTGCTGTCTCCGACGACAGTTCGGGGTGCGCCCCTCATACACACGGGGCAACTGTCGCCCAGACATATGCGTGGCGACAGTTGTGCCCCGTGTGTATGAGCCTTTAGGGACAGTTAAGTGACAAAGACAATATACTCTGTACAGTGCTGCAGAAGATGGCAGCGCTATACAAATACTAAATAATGATAATGTCAACACAAGTATCTCAAAGGGTTCTAAAAATGCTTGGAAGATCTGTCACAGCAAATAGTCATTTTTTTTTTCTAAAATGCTGTTAAAAAATGTTGTATATTTTTTCCAAAACTTGAGTTTGTCTCTCCTCCTAGAAGCATGGCCCCCATGTCCACCCAAGAATTTAATGTGAACCAAGTTGTTTTCAGGAACAGAAAGTAAAAATAAGCAATAAATTAAAAAAAATATACAGTATATATCTCTTTTTCTGGAAATTATCTTCAAAAATACATAAATATTTTGTGCAGTCTTGTACCAGTATCTTTCCCAGAAAGCAAGACCTAAATAAAGTCTAAATCATATAAACATGGATTTTTTTTAGTTACAGTTCATTTTTTTCAGCGCTAAAACAACTTCCCATCTATGCTATGATAAAATTGAACAAATCAATATCTTTATTATACCTATTATCTGCCCATTTTCAAAGAGTAACTTACTTCTTGACAAAAGAACTGATATTCAATCCATCCCCAGTGCATTTCCAATTGATCAGTTTCTTTAGCACGCAATAATAAACACAGAAAGCCTATCCCCTAATTGTGGTTTCCTCAAGGTGTCGGCTAAGAGTTTGTGGGAAACAGGCTACACAGTGGTTAAGTGCTCTAATTGTGCCTCTACTGCTTCTGAGTGAGGAGCAGTTGATAAACTAAAATGGGCGCAATTGCTAATTACCATAATGTTGATAGCCATTACACTATTTAGTTGGCAGCTGCGATTAAATTGTTATTTATCGTATTATTGCTAGCAGGGTTTGGGGTCTTAGGTTTAGGCACCACCAGGGGGTTCTTAGGGTTAGGCACCACCAGGGGGGTCTTAGGGTTAGGCACCACTGGGGGGGTCTAAGGGTTAGGCACCACCGGGGGTCTTAGGGTAAGACATCACCAGGGGGTCTTAGAGTTAGACACCACCAGGGGGTTTTAGGGTTAAGCACCACCAAGGGAGTGTTAGAGTTAGGCACCACGAGTGGAGAGTTCTGTGTGAGAGTAGGGAGATGTTAGGTTATAGTCAGGTTTTAGACTATCGGTCAATTTACCGATAATGTAATACCGCAATTAAATTGCTATTTACTTTTGTTATGGTTATTGTTATTTAATGTTGCACCTAAATTGTTATTTACCATTATTGTTATTGAAATTTAACGTCGCGCCTAAATTAGTGTGCAACTTTTCCAAATGTATGTTTGTGTGTGAGCCTTCCCTACAGAGTCATTGGGTGATGCTTATGCCCATGATATACTTGCATAGATATGACTTCCAGCATTTTTTTAATATTTCACATGCCCACACTAAGCCTGCACCTAAAATTAGTATTGCTGAGCCATGTCTCTGATCTGTACATTACCATTTTCTTGCTACTGAAGAAATGACGTGATTTGGCATTAATATCCGTGCTTTCAACTTTTCTGTCCAAGGGATTGAGATGTGTTCTTTAGGTTCTTGGCCGTAAATGCAAATTGTAACCTGTTATTCTGTGCTAGAGCTGTATTATGGAAAATTTATACAGCATGAAATCTATCTGTTTGCAATCAGCCAATCAAAAACAAAACAAAAAAATAAGCTGTACTAATTATAAAAGCAACACAATCCACATTTTGTCAGCTATGTGCAGTCAGTAAAATTAAACAATACTGCAATAGAATATTAGACCGCAGAGTTTTTGTTTTGTTTTTTACCTCTAAATGAGTTTTTTTTTTACAAAATTGTACCTTTTTTTGGTCAATGAAAAAAAAACTGTATTTTGTCAATCAATATAAATAAAAATTTGAAAGAAAGACAAACAATTGAAATGATAAGCCCTAGAAATCATGGAAGAGTCATTGGGCAATATTCATAAAACTGCGGTAAACTTGCCAGGCATAGAGAGCGCATAGAAGTTTTACATTTTAAATCAGTACTGACAAAGTAACACGTGCCGTGCAAGTAGCATAAAATGAGTTACACTAGTACTAATTGCACAATGAGCGCAACTTTGTCAGCGTAAATAATGGTAAAATTGCTGCGCTCTCTCTACACATGAGAACTTTAGCAAACCTTGGTAAATATGGTCCATTTTTAGGAGGATGCAACAACTCCCAAATATTTTTTTCTTTCCTTTTGTGTATTTTGGTGTATTACCCTTTATTTGCAAAATTATTCGCTTTAAGAATTGTACGTACAAGATACAAGACGTATTCAGGATTATCTGCTCAGTTGAGGGAATTCTTTCCACCTCCACGATCAACCATGTCCAATGGGATAGTGCGATCATTTCATCACCTGGAGTAAAGTCTTCCTCTTGTGTAGCCACTCCAGGAACCTTAGTCTGATGTTGCGTTTCAACACACACAGCATCTTCCTCATGTTACACCTGACCTGAGGAAGATGCTGTGCACACTATCCCATGCCCACTACCCCATTGGCTACAGCTGATTATAGAGGTGGAAGGAATGCGTACGTATGTACGCATCGCCGGTGAGTTTGGCACCAGGGGATCTGAGTGATGGCTCTCCCTGGTGCCGCAAAACTCCCTGGCGACAGTGATGAGCAAATCCGATCCGGATGCTACTCGGATAGTAGCTATCCGGATTTCTCCCAGTAATGCATTGCGGCCTGGGTGGGGGGATTAATCCTTACCCATCATGACGTCTTCTTCGTCCGTCCTTCGGCGCCCCCCACGATGCGCTCCACTCCGGCGTCACGTGACTAAAAAACAATTCCTCCTTCCGGGTTGAAGGAGGAAGTGTGTAGTCATGTGACGCCGGAGTGGAACGCATCGTGGGAGACGCCGAAGGACGGACGAAGAAGACGTCATGATGGGTAAGGATTAAACCCCCGGCCCAGGCCGCAATGCATTACTGGGAGAAATCCGGATAGCTACTATCCGAGTAGCATCCGGATCGGATTTGCTCATCACTGCCTGGCGATATTAAGTACAATCCCCCCTCTGAGTTGTTGCAACTCAGAGGGAGCTGTAATTCGGGGTCCGGCAACTGCCGGAGCCCCGAATTACCCTTATGCGCCCAGCACAGCATTACATTGCTGCTATGGGGCGCCTGATTTTGGCGCATGCCGAAACCACCTGCTTTGTAAGGAATTCCCTCATTTGAGCAGATAAGCCTTCTTAAAGCGTGTCATTTTGCAAATAAAGGGTAATACACCAAGGATCGCTCTCTGTTCCCTTTGCCTTTCAGCATTTATATAACCTATCCCTTGTTTGAAGAGAGCAGTACCAGTGAATTCCTGAGTCCTTTGAGATCAACCACAATACACCACAGTGATTCCCAAATACCATTGCCAATCAGACAAGCACACTCAACTACATACATCTCTTTTTCTATTTCTTAGTAGGGATCTGTAGTAGAACTAGTTGGAGGCAAAGGCAGAGCCAGGTTGGAAGCCTAACAATGGAGGATCAGAATGACAGGCAATGGTATTAGGCAGTTGGCAGAGGCAGGGTCAAAGCAAGGCCAGAGTTCAGAATTGGATAAATCAGCAGGCAGGCAGTGGTAACAGGCAGCAAGCAAGTACAGTGTTAGAGACATGTCAAAGTTCAGCAATGGATTAGCAGGCAGCGGATACATTTTCCTCATTATAATACTTTAGGCATCTTCAGCACCAAGTAGCAGTTCAAAGAAGAAAATGAGGATGCAATGAGATGGAAGAAAATCAGCTCTTCTTGTATCAGGTACATTCAAAAGCTTGTGAAAGGTAAACTCATGATATTTGCAGGTAAAAGATCCTTAGCAGAAGATTCAGGGAGAGAACACAGGAAAGAAGATGGAGTTGGCTAGTCTGAGCTAAGCAATGTTACAAACAATAAGTGGATGAAAAGGTCACCTCATTTGTCACATAGTCTATAGGTGTGTTATGTGATTTTAATCAAGATAGGCAGGTAATCATTGGAAAGTGTGAGAGCAAACATTATCCAGGCATAATGGTCTTGGGTAGTAGATACAGAAACAAATATATAGTCATTCAAAGTTTGAGCCATCACCCAGATGGATTTATAAAGTGAGTCTCTTTAGTTTTGAAGGAATTTGTTGTAGGAAGGCACATTATGAATCCAAGAAACAGCTGCAGGCACTTGAGTGAAGTATACCTAGATTCTTTTTAGTTCTTCCTGGGAGCTGTAAATTGAATAACCGGTCAGATGACTCTATCATTAAGGTTTTTCTTTTTATAAGGGAGTTGCAAACGAGAGGCACAGGTCCACCTGACAAAGGCCAAGACACTCCTCAGGGGAAAAAGCTGGGTGGATTAAGCTCATCTGCATGGGTTTCAAAATATCAGTCACTGGGTCTAAGCAAATACTGAACTCAAGGAGGATAGGGAGCATTTGCTCACTCACAAGGCTTCAGGACTTTTTCAGAGCTGTCCCTACGCTATGGAACCTTCTCCCCCAACTGGCTTGCCCCCACCTTCAACTCCTTCAAGCAGGCTTTAAAGACCAATCTGTTCACCATTGCCTACCAGGCATGGTCGGAATAGCCAATTTCCGATTCCGCGCAAATTCCGCTTTCCGCAAACGATAAATTCCGTTACCGCTGTATTCCGGCGGTATTCCGCGGTATTCCGTGGAATTCCGCATAATTCCGCATAATTCCGCATACTACCTGTATTTCCATAATGCCTACGCGTATTTCCGTTTGCTTGTGTGTAGTCTGGTGAACAACTAATAAAGTTTTAGAAGGAAGCTGTTTTAAAAAAAATTTGTATTTTAATACGAAAATCCGTTTTCTATAAACGCTGGCACGGATTGGCTGCTGCCGGGGCGGAAGTACGTCATCAGAGGAGTCAGGACTCAGGAGGACTGCACGTGGACGGCGAGACTCGAAAACACAGCTGCCTTGGGTGACTTTATCTCGTCCAGAGACAGTTCAGAATCAGCAGCACCTTTCTGGTAAGTTTAGTAATTTGTATTTATATATGTGTATGTGTGCAAATAGTATATATGTGCCAGTGTATGTATGCAATGTATGCAGCAATGTTTTTACATGCTTAAATTTTTTTTTCTCATTTTTACCTAACAACAGTTGTTTTTGTAGAGACAGTCCCTCCTAGTCCTTTTTGTATTTTTTTTGTTTTCCTATTTTTTCCCCCTCTTTCTGGAGTGCAGGGGTGTAGCAATATGGCGGTTGCAGAGGTTGCAACTAGGAATCGGGTGTTTGGGCCAGGGGTGCCCCAAAAGGGCGTGTCTCAAGTACAGGACTATTTCTATATTGATGGTCATGTGCTGCTAATAATAATCACTTCTATAGATGCTTTGCTGTGAATATTAGTAATCATTAAAGGGAACCAGAGAGGATCAAAGAAATGTTTTATACATACCTGGGGCTTCCTCCAGCCCCATACGCACGGATCGCTCCCACGCCGCCGTCCTCTGCTGCATGGATCCGCCGGTACCGGGTCCCGTCATTTCCGCGAGTCGGCCGGCGGACGCGGCCGATTCTCCGCATCACATGGCGCTCCCTCAATACAAGTACGCATGAGGCTGCCTACTGCGCAGCCGCATGCGTACGGGTATGGAGTGAGCCCCTGTGATGCGGACAATTGGCCGTGTCCACTGGAAGTGACGGGCCCAGTACCAGCGGTTCCAGGAAGCGGAGGATGGCGGCGTGGGAGCGATCCAGGCTTATGGGGCTGGTAGAAGCCCCAGGTATGTATGAAAGCGTTATCTATTTTAACAACCCATTCCTCTCTGGTTCCCTTTAACACACTGTTTACCATACCCTACTTGCACCTATAACACTGTAGTCGCCACTTGCCAGTGACAGGTTTTTGTGTGCTGTACTATTTGTTACATATATAGTGGTTGTGGGCGGGCACCATTGTAAAACTTGAATTGTGACAAGCGTGAGGTGGGTCTGCCTGTTTCCCGCTGTGTGGTGGTGCCCCATAGGCCTACGTGTGACGTAACTGTGTGTGGGACGGTGGCTGCCGGTGTAGTGTCAGAATGGGCAGCCCCGCAGATTGGGCAGCCCCGCATGCGCATTAGCAGCCTGCGTCCCATTCAAATGTGCAGCCACGTACAACGTCCTAAATATCTCCGCTTTCGCAGCACGTACATACCCGAAATTTTCAGGGGAGGGAGGGGACCCCCAGATCTAGCTCTGTGCCGAATTGTAGCCCCCGAGCCCGGCTAGTTCCCGAGACTGATTACAACAAACCGGGAACCAGCGGGGGTCGGGGGCTTCAATTCGGCACAGAGCTAGATCGAGGGGTCCCCTCCCTAATCTGAACATTACGAGTGTGTACGTGCTGTGGAAGCTGAGATATTTCATGAAAATACCTTCTACCTCCCCACTGAGCATGCGTGATACTCAGTGAAGAATGGAGCTTCTGTGCTGCCCATGCTGACATTACACCGGCAGAGGCGTCTCTAGACATTTTGTCACTCCCGAGTCCCGGCAAGAAATCCTTGGAACCCCCCCCCCACCACCCCCCGTGATTGCAGCTCAGCGCCATCCCCCCACCCTCGTGGTGAACACTACCCCTGTGGTGAACCCCTCCCCCAAGACCACCCCAATACAGCAGCGTTTCACCCGAAATTCAGAAAATACACTTATTGCGGCATGGGTTCACCAGAAAATAGTTGTAATGCAGCAGAGTGTGTCACCATAAAATATACTTATTGCGGCATGCACTCACATATACCACACACACACAATATACAAATGCACACAGTACATACACTATACACGCGCGCACACACACACTGCACACAACACACACACTGCACACAACACACACACTATGCACAGTACACTATAGGCCTGAACGATTTTAGGAAAAGATTGAATCGCACGATTTCTGTCAGAAATTGCGATTTCGATTTGACCCACGATTTTCTTCAAATCAAGCTTTAGCAGGCTGTAAGCCTCATTCAGAATTCTACTGTGCAAAGGAGGCGGGCGCTGAACTGTGATCCTGTAATTCCATTTCCTAAGCCTGATTGCTGGCCAGTGGCCACACTATTTTTATCTGACAGGCCCAGCTAGCAATGGAGAGAGAGGGAAAACAAGCCCGTGTGTGGAGGCTCTGAGGTACAATAAAGAAGTAAAGCTTTACTTGCCGGCTTCTTCCAGCTCCTAAAAGTCTACCTGAGGCAGCTCTGATGTTCCACTGTCCTGCAGAGGAAAACAAGTGAGAGCCTGTTGGCGGAGTCTGATGCCCAGCGCCCGCCCAGCTGATGACACGCTAGGCAGAGGAAGAAGCCAAAAGAGCTGATGACGGAGGAGGAGAGGCGGCGCACAGTGGGAGAATGAAGTTTGCAGGCGAACCGCCGGGAATGAGAGCCGCTGAGCTGCCGCGAATTGTACACAGAGCGGCAAGGGGAGTGCAGAGCGGGAGGGCGGGGGATATCGTAAAAATCGCCACTCTGACGATCACGGAATCGCCGTTTCCGTGATCCCGATTTCGGTTTAAAATCGATAAATCGTTCATGCCTAGTACATTAAACACACACACACTATACACACGTACACACACACTATACACACACAGCACACAGTAGCCATACACTATACACACACACTCTGCTGCTGCCAGGGGAGGACTTGGACCTTTTGGCCTGGGGGAAAACATAGACTTGAGGCCCATTATCATGGCAGCCTCAGCCCAAATTATCAAGTCACAATTTCAAATTGCTGGCGATTGCTATTGTGATTTTGTCGTGCACTAGCACAGAGAGAGGAGGAATGGAGTGAGACTGAGAATAGCAGGAGATGGAGCAGAGAGCTAATCTGTATTGCAGTCCCACATTACACAGAGTCAGAGACTAGTTGCAGGTAATAGGACTGCTGTCCCTGCCAGTCTTGCACACAAGTCAGAAAGCAGCCTTCCTGGAGTCTATGGCTATCCAAACTTTTCAACCTGTTTCACGCCTTATCTGCAATTCTTCACATGCATTCATTATAACAATGGAGATAGATCAAACAGATTTTTTTTCCCAAGGACCCTCCAGATCATTTCTGTATCATGCTGTGTATATTTACAAGCTTGCCTGCCCTCTAATTGCACTGTTATCAGCTAGCAATTTCTGATTTGATCGGGATCATCTCTACTATGCGCTACCTCCAAGAGAAGATGATTATAGTAATCTAGCCCTGCCTTATATGCTGGGAGATATGCCTTGAGGCTGCAAGCCCGTTTGGACGGGGATGAACTAGTTTTAATTGCTTTTCCAGACATTTCCCATCTCCCCATAGATGTAATTTTCACAGATAAAATTGTATTTTACCACACACATCAAAAGACTTCTTAGTAAGGTTTTCCAGGCTTCTTTAACATTCCAGCAGGCTGTCATATTTAAATTCATGGCTCCTGTGCTGGTTTGATCAATGCACACTGCATCCAGTCCAGGTGTTAATTCTGGACACTGCCTGGCTAATAGTCTAATTACCCGTTTTCTTGTTATAGGCACTGTAGACTTCTCTACTAAAAGTTACAGGTGACAAAAGCAAAATACACATATGAGACAGTATTTCATAGCAGACCAAAGTGCTGGTTATTGGTATAATAAGCTATTTCCTTGACAGAGGGTAGCAAACCAATGTAGCATTTTCTGCTCCCACTATTCACAAAAGCTCACCTTTAGATGCAAATGTACTATACTGTCCTCTTAACATACATACACATCTGAAGTAGTACACAGCCGACAGAAAATTGGCAAAAATATGCTGCGGTATTATCCCAACATTATAACTAGCTGCTATATCATGACATAGTTGTTTAAATAAAATGTTAACCTTTGAAAGAATGTATTTCTTATTTGACAATTTTAATATTTATAGACTTGCCGGATTGCCAGTGTGCCATCATGACAGCTGCAGCGACGAGCAGTAGGAGGGAGAGGACCAGCACCTCCGCCCGCCTCAAGAAGGCTGAAAAAACTTTTATAATTAAAGTAATTTTTTTATTTACTGTATTAATGCCTGTCTTGCAGTGTTGCTTGGATACCTCATTATCCTATTCGAGTTTGGTCGAATTCGGATAGTAAACTATCCGAAATCACTTGAAGTTCAATATCCGATGTAATTGAATATCCGGTTCAAACTCGGATATCCGACGTCACTATCCGAGTCTGTATTCGAGTAAAATATTCGAGCTGGCCTTAAATAGCTTGTAAAACTTGTTTGGAGGTCAATGATGCATGAAACCACCTTTTTTTTCTGAAGAAAAACATCAAGTGATTAGGTGGTGATGTAGTAGTTATAAAAAAGATATAAAAAATTGTAAATTAACTTCATGAAAAGTGTTTGCATGAGAAGGTGGAGGAGTAATGTGTGTCAGGCAGTGTGATGTGACTGACATAATAGGCCCTGTTTCCTAGCGGTGGTTCTAGGGCCGTAAATGAACATCATGAGGTTCCTGACAGCGGTCGTGAAGCCCACATTGTGTCCAATACACAATTGGGACAGCACAGTTTTCAACCCGGACACCTCTAAAATAATTACATTTTTTTTTTCCCAAATTAATGCAGCTATTGTTGAGCGTAATAGCTGGTGGCGCATGGGCAGCAGCACCTTGTAATGTGTTCCCTGGCAGTGGAAACACACAGACAGCAGCAGGCAATACAGCAGCAGGCAGCGTGAGGAGGATGAGTGTGTGTGGCAGACTGGCATTTGGCAGCAGGCAGGAGTGCAGGTAGCGAGACATAGTAGGCCCTTGGTCCTAGCGGTCGTGAAGCCCACATTGTGTCCAATACACAATTGGGACAGCACAGTTTTCAACCCAGACACCTCTAAATTAATGACATTTTTCCTTTTTTTTTTTTCAAATTAATGCAGCTATTGTTGATCGTAATAGCTGGTGGCGCATGGGCAGCAGCACTTTGTAATGTGTTCCCTGGCAGTGGAGACACAGACAGCAGGATGAAATACAACAGCAGCAGCAGGTGTAGCCTGGTGTGTGCCAGTCGTCACTTCATGTCCCCCTCTCGCCGACAACAGGGGCCATGAATTCGCCTTCCACCCAAGCCTGGTTCATTTTGCGAAACGTCAGTCTGTCCACAGACTTGTGAGACAGACGAGATCGCTTCTCAGTGACGACTTCACCGGCTGCACTGAAGCTACGCTCTGACAGTACGCTGGAAGGGGGGCAGGAGAGCACTTCCATGGCGTACTGCGCAAGCTCGCTCCAGATTGGCAGGTGCTTGACCCAATACTCCATGGGATCAACAGGGGCCACGCTGTCAAGCCCGCTGAAGGACCCCATGTAGTCAGCCACCATGCGGGTCAAGCGCTGCCTGTGACTGTAGAAGGATGCTGCTGCATGCACCTCCTCTCTAGTCCTTGGCAGCTCTACACTCATGTAGAGCTCTTGGGTCAGATACAGCAGGTCTGTGGTGCGCGTGCGCTTGCTGCTGGTGGATGCAGGCACCTGCTGCTGCCTCTGTGCTGGCTGGACAGTGGGGGTGGATGTCTGAGGGAAGGCTTCTTCCAAGCGCTCAACAAGGGACAGCTGCAAGTCCCTCATTTGTTGCGCACGGTCTCCTCCTGCAGGCAGGAACTGGCTGAGCTTCCCCTTCAGACGTGGGTCCAGCATCATGCAGATCCAGATGTCCTCCCTCTGCTTCATCTGGATCACCCTTGGGTCCTTGCGCAGGCACCTCAGCATGTGCGCTGCCATTGGGAAGAGTCTGGCCACGTCTGTTGGCACATCATTGGCATCCCCAGAGCCGAGAGTGCTGTCCTCCTCTGAGGCGGGGGGTTTGGGCTGGTGTGCCGGAGGATGGAAGCGGATCAGAGGAACCTGCAGCTGTTCCGCTGACCCTGCATGGTGGCACCACCTACTGCGTTGTTGGTGCTGCTGCTGCTGCTCTGACAGTGCCGGCCGATGCTGCTCCCCCCTCCTCACCCCCTTCCACCAAGCTGACCCAATGCACGGTGAAGGACAGATAGCGGCCTGTCCCAAACCGGCTGCTCCACGAGTCCATGGTGACGTGGACCCATTGACCCACCGCGTGCTCCTGCCCTCTCCCGACATTGGCCATCACAAGGTGAAGTGCAGGGATGGCTGTGCGTGCAAAATAATGTCTGCTGGGGATTGACCAATCGGGGGCTGCACACATCAGGAACGCATGCATGTCGCTCCCCTCCTGCACAAGGGAATAAGGCAGGAGTTTGGAGCACATGGCCCATGCCAGCAAGCCGTTCAGCTGACGCACGCGACGGCTGATGGAAGGCAGAACCCTGACCACCCCCAGGAAGGTGTCGCTGAGCAGGGTCTGGCGAGGCCTTTTGCTGGCACTGGAAGCAGTGGAGGGAGCAGAGGAGGCCACTTTCGGACTGCCAGGACAGGCCTCAGTGTCGGCGGCAGGAGTTGCAGAGGGAGGAGGAGCAGTGCGTTGCTGACACACTCCTGCTGCCGATGGCTTCGCAGTGGTGGCAGGTCTGCCACTGCCAGCTTCCTTCAACTTCACGAACTCCACATGCTCGTGAAAGGTGGTTGACCAGAGAGGTGGTGCCAAACGCAGAGGCCTCCTTCCCTCTGCTGAGCTGTTTGCGGCACTGGTTGCAGGTGGCATACTTGCACTCCAAATATGTAAGGGTGAAAAAATTCCATATTGGGGAGGTGAAGTTGCCCCTTCGGCTGGAAGGTGCTGCTGCCGCTGGTCTCCCTGTTGTGGTTGGGGGGGTTCTTGGTGCGGCTGGTGGTGGCACTGGCATAACTCGTCTCCTGATCAGCACGCTGTGTGGCCTGCATACCACACCCACTTGTGATCCTTCCCATTCCTGCGATGCTGATCTTTCTAGCAATGCACGCAGACGCATCCTCCTCCTCCTCCTCAGAGCTGATGACATCCCCACTCCCAGGACATGGCACCAAGTCTTTGTCCTGCACCCTGTCATCATCATCCTCCCCCTCCACAAACATGTCCTGCTGGGATCCCCCAAACTCCCCTTCTGCATGCATGGGCGGATGGACAGTCACCACTGTCTGACTGTCCAAAGCATCACCCCCCAAAGTGCCCATGAGCATTCCTTCCTCTGCCAATTCTTCCGCAAAAGCATTCCATAACCCCGCTGTGCTTTGGGATATAAAGGTGCTGAGTGACAGGGTGTTTATGTCGCCCGCTGGGGCTGGAGAACTGCACTCCTCCTCCTGCTCCCCAGGCAGTGCTGGTCGTCTGCTGCTGCTCTTGCGAACAGGAGTGGTGACGGGGATGGAGGACTCGTTTCCAGAGCTAATGGTGGCCTGCTCATCCACCATCAGTTCCACTACAGCGTCTGCGCCCTTCTCCTCAATAGGACGGCTACGACCTGCCGGTGGGAGGAACATCTGGGCCACATGTTGCTGCTGCTGCTGCTGTGTCTCTGCAGCGTGACTCCCAGCTGTTGGGCGGCCAAGGCGTCCACGGCCAGTGGCTAATGGCGGAATAGCCACTGGTGCAGACGCAGAACTGCACATGGTGATGGTGGCGCGGCTGCCACGCCCACGACCTCCTCTCTTGGCGATGGCCTTGCTGCCCTTGCTGCCCCTGCCCAAACCACGGCTGCCGGCGCCAGACATATTTTTAATATTATACAAATGAAAAATAAAACTTATGTATGTAAAGGCGAGTAATACAAGTGTGGTACTTTAATGTGGTGGGACTGGTGGTGGTGGGTGTGTGAGGTGACGGACAGGTGTACTCTACAGCAGAGATCGGTGTAGCGCTAACGAGTGAGTGCGCACTGCGCACACAAAGACCCTAGCTGACGCTGACTGACGGTGTCCCTATACACAGACTACAGTTAAAGTCAGCGAATACACAATAGAAGTAATATATAAACAATAGGACGGGTGTAGCACTAACGAGAGGGTGCGGACAGTGCAGATGTGCACTGCGCACACAAAGACCCTAGGTAACGCGGTGACGGACGGTACCTATACACAGACTAGAGAACAGTACACTACAGTACTACTAACTAAACAATAGAAGAATCTAGCTAAATAATACAACAGGTGTGACTAGATTACAGAGAGCAGATACAGCAGGACAGGTATAGCATTAAATCTGGGCCTTGAGAACTACAAAATAGTACAAATCTATTGTAACACAGAAGTAGTAGTAGTACAGGAGTAGAGTAGGACAGGTGATAGCACAGGTAAGTTAACTAGAGACTAGAGCACAGAGCAGGGCGGGCTGCCTTGCCTAGGCACAGGGCCTAACTGCTGGCTGCCTGCAGGCCTGCAGCAGCACCAGTGACAGTCTCTCTCCCTCCCTAGTCCCCCTAGTAATCACCCAAACTAAACTACCGAAAATACAATCTATCTACAATACAAAGCAATACAGTTGAAGATCAAGTGTTGGAGTGTAAAAACGCTAGGTTTAGAACAATAGCAATGCACTTGCACACAGACAAAAAGCACTGGAGCAGTTCTATCAGTACTATCAGTCAGTAAGTCGCAAGCAGGACGAGTGAGGCAAGATGGCGTCCGCTATTTATAGAGGGGGGGTGTAATGATCGCTGCTGCAGCAGCTATTGCTGGAAGTAGTGCTGCAGCTCAGGCAGTTCTGATCTATTTCCATGCAAGTTGCATAGCTTTGTCTGTCTTTCCCTGCTGTCGGCTTGTGACTGATTATCATTCACCTGTGTGGGAATCTGCATGTCTGCTCCCATTGGATGACCTCAGTATAAAGATCTGCTTCCTGCAGGGTTTCCTTGGGTTTTCATAGCTTCAGCTTAAGCCTGTCTTGCTGTCGCTTTAGCCCCCGATCGTGTTTCTTGTTAAAGATACTTTGCTGGTCTTTGCATCATATATTGGTTCATTGCCAATATATATGCATACCAGAACGTTTATTATTTTCCTTGTATTTGTGTTGCGTTGATTTATCAGTGTTGCTGATATATACGTACACGAACTGTTTATTTCCTGTGTTCAGTTAGTCAGTTTTCCAGCACGTTTTGGTAGTTTGCGCGTACCGTGAACACCCGTGCTGAGCTAGTTATCCTGTTCCTGGTCCTGTTTGTGGATTGCGTTCATCTCTGCGAAGAGATAACGAATCCTTCTGAATCCTGTTCTGTTCCTGTTTGTGGATTGCGTTCATCTCTGCGAAGAGATAACGAATCCTTCTGAATCCTGTTCCCTGTATTACTCCAGTCCTAGTCAGCGTTCCTGCTTATGTCATATATCGGTTCATTGCCGATATATACATATGTTAGTCAGAAGTTACAAATAGTTTCATTGATAGCTGTAATTGTAATACGCTAGGAAAACATACTTATTGTATATTTATCTGTGTTACGTTCATCTATCTTAATCCTGCTATTTTCTGACTGTCCTGTCCTGTCTTTGTGAGGCACGCCATCGCCGCAGCGCATTGGCTGCCTCATTCCAGTCTGTCTGGTTTTGGACGCTTGCTGTCGCTAAGTAGCCGCTAGCTAGCAAGCGTTCATTCTGTCTACCTGTCCTGATCTCCTCAGTTCTGGTTTATGCGCTCAGCGCTACTTTGCGCTGAGACGTTATAACGAAACCATTGTTTGTGGCTGTCAGATCTGCACCGGCTCTGTGCGCCACAATCTCCTATTGGAGTCAGTCCTCCCCTCCACTATACTAGGGATAGCCTGTTTCCTGGTGCTAGTGTGTGTACCTCCTCCACGCCAGCTCATGCGTTGCATGCTGACTGTGGAGAATACACCACCAAGCCTCACAGGGGGCTTGTCCATGCTCCCCCTCTGTGATTGGCTGCAGTCAGAGGGCTTTGAGCCCTCTGATTTGCTGGTGAGGACTCGAGGTGACGTCTGGCGTGCCGCTAATAGCTCGTGACGCTATCCGAGCTCGGATAGCTAGGATAACTCCGGATAGCTGCTTGCTATCCGAGTGCGCTCGGATAGCACAGCCCAGATAGCTAATACTATTCGAGCTCGGTATTCGAATTAGAATAGTGGAAAAAGAGCTAGGATATCCGAGTAACGTGGAGATCCTAGCTCAGATGAGCACCACTGCTGTCTTGTAATACATTTCTCAATAACTACAATGAATGCTTCATCTGTAACGACTTTCATAGTCACCAGTGACAATTTTTTTTTTTTTTTTTTTTGGACTTGTATTGATATTGTCTTTATTGCTGCATTTGATGTTTACAGTACTACTTACAACTTAGACAATTTATTTTTTATATATATTTACAGACCATGTTGGAAGGCCGTTATGATAAGGGCAGAAGAGAGGAAAAGAGGATCGTATTGGGCCAGCTCTCTGACGGTCTTCGCTCCAGGTTCAATCGCACATGGTCTGTAAAGAAATTACAGACCATGTGGAGTGATTTCAAATCTAAAACTCCAGGAGCAGTGAGGAGAATAAAACGTGACATTAGGAGATGTAAGTAAATTCTTTGTTTTGATATTTCTATATCATTTTTTATTTACATTGACTATTCTCATCTTTAGCATAACCAGCCCTAAATACACTCACCTTAAAGGGAAGGTTCAGGGAGGGGAGTAAAAAAATAGAAATCCATTTCCACTTACCTGGTGCTTCCTCCAGCCCGTGGCAGGCAGGAGGTGCCCTCGCCGTCGCTCCGCAGGCTCCCGCTGGTCTCCGGTGCCCGACCCGACCTGGCCAGGCACTTCTGCGTCCCACGCCGGCGCGCTGACGTCATCGGACGTCCGCTGGGCTGTACTGCGCATGACGTCAGCGCGCCGGCGTGGGACGCAGAAGTGCCGGGCATTGGAGCACAGAAGAGCCCGACCTGGCAGCCGGCCTGGCCAGGTCGGGTCGGGCACCGGAAACCAGCGGGAGCCTGCGGAGCGACGGCGAGGGCACCTCCTGCCTGCCACGGGCTGGAGGAAGCACCAGGTAAGTGGAAATGGATTTCTATTTTTTAACCCCCCTACCTGAACCTTCACCTTTAATGATTTTTAGGAACACCATTATGGAGTTTGGCTCATGTTCACCTTCACAAGTGCCTTAATTCTACGTGGCATTGATGCAGGAAGGTGCTGAAAGCATTCTTTAGAGATGTTGGCCCATATTGATAGGATAGCATTTTGCAGTTGATGGAGATTTGTTGGATGGACATCCAGGGCACGAAGCTCCCGTTCCATCACATCCCAAAGATGTTCTATTGGGTTGAGATCGGATGACTGTGGGGGCCATTTTAATACAGTGAACTCATTGGCATTTTCAAGAAACCTTTTTTTTTTTTTTTTTTTTTTTTTTTTTGTGATATGGTGCATTATCTTGCTGCAAGTATCCATCAGAGGATGGGTACATGGTGGTCATGAAGGATGGACATGGTCAGAAACAATGCTCAGGTAGCCCGTGGCATTTAAATGATGACCAATTTGCACTTAGGGGCCTAAAGTGTGCCAATAAAACATCCCTCACACCAGTACATCACCACCACCAGCCTGCACAGTTGTAGCAAGGCATGATGGACATGGGCAGCACGGTGTTATAGTGGTTAACGCTCTCGCCTTGCAACGCTGGGTCCATGGTTTGAATACCAGCCAAGTCAACATCTGCAACGAGTTTGTATATTTTGCCCATATCTCCGTGTGTTTCCTCTTGGCACTCTGGTTTCCTCCCACATCCCAAAAATATACAGATCAGTTAATTGGCTTCTCCCTAAAAAATGTCCGTAGACTATGATGCATGCACTATACAATACATACATAAACATATGATTATGGTAGGGACTAGATTGTGAGCCTCTCTGAGGGACAGTTAGTGACAAGAGAATACACTCTGTACAGCGCTGAGTAATATGTCGGCGCTATATAAATACTGAAATAAAGAAATAATTAATGATGGTTCCATGTTGTCATTCTTTTTACAACAAAATCAGAGTCTATCGAGAATGATAGCACCGGGCAACATTTTTCAAATCAACTGTCTACATTTGCTGAGCTTTGGCAAATTGTACCCTCTTTATCCCATTTGTAGTGGAGATGAGTGCTACCCGGTGGGTTCTTCTGCTACAGTAGCCCATGTGCCTCAAGGTTGTGCATGTTGTGGCTTCACAAATGCTTTGCTGCATACCTTGTTTTTAATGAGTGGTTATTTCAGTTAACGTTGCTCTTCTATCAGCTTGAATCAGTTGGCCCATAATCCTCTACCCTCTATGTAACGATAGGTGTAACACAGAGAGGGTCTGATTACCGGTGATCTGCAGTATCACCGAGAATGCAGATATATACCTGATTATTGATGATCTGCAGTATCACCGATAATCAGATATATCTCTAACCTCTGGACACCTGAGAGATGATAGTGTTCGGTGCAACAGTATATATTGAGCCAAACACCTATAGGATAGGTGCTAGACAGTAAGAGCAAGTACTCTGGATCAGATTCCTTCCACAGGCCTGATGCTCCCCAAGGGGCGGAGCCAGGCTGAGAATAGTGGGAAGGACAGAACGTGAGTGACACCAATGAGGGAGTGTCACTAACAGGTCTGGGAACTGCCTCTAACAGTGAGGCCAGTTCTCGAGGTCGGACAAGCCAGGTCATTAACACACAGACAGATAAGGTACAGATTCAGGAGACAGATACGTACTCCAATGGACAGGCAGAGTTCAGCAACGGGGTATCATAATAACTGCATTAATCATAAATTGAAGGGGTGCTCCTAATAATTCTTTAGGTAAGGCTATATACTTATATTGATAACGTCTATCATTCACTTTGTGTAGTTATTGTTCCCCAATGCAATGTTTACCTTTACTTAGTATGTGGTTTTTTTTTGATAATTTTCCAACATTCTTTTCCAGCTCGTCATCATCGTAGGACAGCACGACTGCAGGAGCCGGCCCGTTCCTCCTCTTCTCCACCCTCTTCAGCCAACATCACTCCCAGGACCAGCCCTGATCGCAGCCCTCCTACCGGTGACTCAGCTGAGCCAGTGGAAACTCCTGCTGCTGCAGATGAAACCGCTGCTGCAGCTGAAACGGCTGCTCCTCCTACTGCACAGAAACACAGAGGCCGGAGTAGGAAACGTAGGCGCCGTAGCCGATCGGTTGCATGTAAGTTTTTTTTTTCTTCATGATGTTGAAAGTAAGCATTGGTAAGGAAATGACCGCACTCTGTATGTTATCAAAGTTGTGAATCCGACTGCTTCAGCAGTTTTTTGTTTACCTTGTACTTCAAAGTTTTCATTTGCCTCAGTAAGTCACTGTCATAGACGGTTTCCATGCTGTAAGCAATATTTCTTAACAATGGCAACAGTTATATTAATAACAGGGCACATCATTGTTTGCAAAACAGAGTTGTTCATGTTCAGTACTGTGCTGCAGTACAGTACATTACTTCAGAAGTAAGATAAAATAGGCAAAAGTGCAAAATAGAATAGAAGGCGTAAGTGAATAATACATATGGACTGTGTGAGGACCCTCTTCAGATGGTAAGCATTGTAGCAGGAACAGAGCAACTCCAAGCAGGTTTATATGCAAACATAAATCAAAGTTTATTTTGGCAGCAGGTTCACAAACAACAGTTTGCAGTTCAGTAATAAAGTAATTCCACCAAAACAAAGGTAAGGCCAACTCCGGCCGGGTGCTTACTTTCAGCGTTGAGTAACACACAAATGTCAGTCCAAACACATGCAGTCCCCTGCATCAGCTTCTCAGCAGAGCTACTTCCTGGAAACAAACGAAAACCTTTTCTGTCCAGACTGACAGAACCTGCTGGACACACCCTGTGACAAATCAACGTTTATTCGTCCTAAAAAAGTAGTTAGAGCCTTATAAAATATTCCCTGTTGCCACTATTAAAAAAATGACAGCAGATAGGGAAAGGCTTGGTTTATAAAAAGACCAGGGAAGCCTGGGGTTAACAGTTCCTCTCCCTGGTCAAATGTAGAAAATGCTCTTATTACCTAGTTTTTTCAAACCTCCGTGTGACAAAGGGTCCTGGGCATTCAGGGACCCCCAAGCAGGCAGAAAGAGGGAAATCTCACACCTCCACTGCCTAACCCAGACTTGGTGGCTCCTCAGCTCCTTACATGAAAAGAGCAGCCACAGGAGGTCCTGCTAACATCCTGCAGAAGCCACTTAGAGACTACAGCTGGCTTTCTCAGTGACTAGTAGGAAACCTATCTGTGACCTCACAAATATGAAATCCATCTTTTATCATAAAGATGACTTCCCAAATAGGCAACGGCCTGTAGAACCCGCTTATTCTGAAATTTTGAACCAACCGCACGCTTGGATGTTTCTGATTTCAAGGTAAGCCCTGCCAAAGCAGAGATATGCATTTTGGGGTCACCGTTCACTCTAAACCCCCCAAGTTTGGTATCAACGTTCTTGATAAATTCTGACAAACCTAAAAATGTTATTAGATTTAACATAACTTGTACGGTTTGCAGATGAGCACACTTATCATGATTCAGGTAAATTCTTGCCTCTATGAGAGGGGCAGAGACCTCCTGTTCCAAAGAGGTGTGTGATCCACGCCCCCTAACCCCTCCTTGCTGGAGTGGGGGCTATAACCAGACAGAGCCCAGAAAGCTCTGGGTCCTTTACCTTCAATCTGATGCCTAGTAACATCCTGGCAGCTCGCAGGGACACGGGCCAAAACCTCCATCTTCGAACTTTCTAACAGAGGCCTGTTGGCCGCATGGCAACCGCCATTTTGGGACTTTCGCCAAAGACTTGCGATTGCCGCAGGGACTACCAATAACGGTATTTAAACTGTATATTCAGACATTCTGTTTCTCTTCCTCTCTTCTCTCTGTCCAATCAATCTGTTCTAAAATAAGCTGTGTGTATGTAGTTTAGAAATAAACTAACGATTTTATCGTTCAGTTGTGTGCCTTTTCTGGTCATCTGATTGCTGCTATAACGAATCTGCCCTCTGAAGAGTCAGTCATACTACCGCATTGTTTTATGATTTGCTTATAAATTGTTTGCTAGCTAGGTTGTAAATAACCGTTTCTTCCTTCTAGGATTAGCTAGTACCAGATTTCCTGTGCGAAATCGATAACTTTCGTTTCTCGATTGTAAATACAATTCGAGATTGCATCATATAGGGACCCAGTAACCGTTCTTTAACGTCACATTGCTCAGTCTTTAAGCCGTCGGAAGTGACTATTCCCCGAACGGTGACTTGGGCGTGTTGAACGTGATTGGGCTGGCTACCGTATTATGATAGCGGGAGTCTCTTTCTTCCCTGAACTTGAGAGAGTGGTGGCAGTTTATTACCCGATTTCCAGCGCGAAACCGATATTTTTAGTTTACCGATTGTATATACAATCAGAATTGTACATGTATGGGCACCTCCAACCAATCTTAACCGTTTACTACGCACACAGTGAATTTGCCTCCAGCAGTCTCTAGTGCATGAGACCTGCATGTCAACAGTGGCCTAGTAATACGGGATTGGTGGATGTTTGTCCCATTACATATTGTCGGCAGCTGCAAGACCAATCCTTATTGTCAGTCTGTTCACCGTACTTCCTGCGTATGCTAACGGGAGCAGATTAGACGGGATTGGCACGCTCTGTCTCCTTTTTCATTTTCTATTTTACCTCTGACGATCCAGCAACCGATCTCGTTGTCCGTCTGCGCCCGTACTTCCTGCGTACGCTAACGGTAGCAGATCTCGACGGGATCGCGGGGCTGGATTGTCACACACCCCTCCTCACCTCTTCCTCTCCAGAGACTTGTTAGCTCTGTTGTTAACCCTTTGTGGGCTAGACAGGCAGCAGTCCACAAATATAATGCATACTATATTCCACCCAGGACCTGGCGACCAGATGCACCCACCCTGCTCTACATCTGGTCAGCTCCGGACCCTTCTCAAGGCTTTAACCCCTGTCACTCCTGACAGTCAGCAAAAGCCTATCCTCCGGAGCTGCTACAGGATGTAGCGCCTGAACCTGGGTGCAACATACCGTCCATCGCACATCACTTGTGACAAAGAGAGTGGCACCTTCCCAGCCACTTTGTCACAACTGATATAATATGGATTCATGTGAAATTTATAAAAAGTATATATTTAACAAGGGTTAATAGGTCAGATCCCAGTGTAGGTGGTGAAATGGTGTTATAATGGGTAATTAACTTTTTGCGCATTCTCTTGCCTTTAATGATTAGGTGATTGTCTTGCTATGCCCTGTTTAGTTCTTCAAGTTCTATTCAAAACTTTAAGTTTCATTTGACATAATAATTTATGTAAGGTAATCATTGGATTGCTGTATGTACTGTGAAAGGTTGAAAAGGTTTACCATTGTACTAGAAAGAATTGACTTGCACTGTAGACCTTGTCTGGTTAAAAAGCTATTTGTTCTTTAAAAATTTGGGTTTTTGTTGTAATTAGATCGTTCAGTCGTTTATAATACCATGTTTTTCATTTTCCATAGCTTCATTGTCTGTGGAACATAGGCACAACCTCCGCCGCGCCAGCAGGAGTACAGCTGGTAGAAGCACATCCACCACACCAGTTGATCGTAAGTTCGACTTACATTTTTATAGCATAAAGATTCAGCAAGTAGGAAGGAACTGATACACTACTGTATGACAGTTTTCATACACCATTTTTCTCAGCTGGCATTGTTCTACACTCCCATGCTTCTCAGCGTTATACACAACTGGGTTGTAACAAATGTATAGTATATAAATTACTGATAATGGTAATTTGTCGAATTTTTCCACATTAAATAGTTACACTCATTGGAAGGATTATTTTGAACGCCGTACTAATATGGTGTTTCACCCACTTTTCCCTTCAGACCACACTTAATTCTATGAGGCATAGATCTTGCATTTGATGGAGATTTGTGGGATGGACATCCAGGGCACGAAGCTCCTGTTCCATGACATCCCAAAGATGCTCTATTGGGTTGAGATCTGGTGACTGTGGGGACATTTAAGTATAGTGAACTCATTGTCATGTTCAAGAAACCATTTTGAAATTATTCTTTGTGACATGGTGCATGATCCTGCTGGAAGTGGCCATCAGATGATGGGTACATGGTGGTCATGAAGGGATGGACATGGTCAGAAACAATGCTCAGGTAGCCCGTGGCATGTAAATGATGCCCCATTGGCAATTTGGCACTAAGGGCCCTAAAGTGTGGCAAGAAAAGATCTCCCAAAAATTTAAAAAACCACCGTCAGCCTACACGGTGGTAAGAAGGCATGATGGTCCCAGGTTCGCAATCTTTTCTCGCCACATTCTGAATCTATCGAGACTCATAACACCAGGCAACATTTTGCCAGTCTTCATTTGGACAATTTTGGGAGACTTGCTCAAATTGTAGCCTCTTTCCCATTTGTAGTGGAGATGAGTGGTACCCGCTTGGGTCTTCTGCTGCTGTAGGCCATCCCTTTGATGGTTGTGCGATTTGTGGCTTCACCAATCGTTTTCTGCATATGTCAGTTGTAACAAAATGCATTCAGTGTTAATCAACAATGATTACACAGTGACTACTTAGATAACGGGCCAACTTCCAATTAGACCGTCGACCAAAAAATATTTGCAATATATCTGAAATCAATTTTCAAAAATCTGCACATTCACCATGTCAACATGAATAGTAGTATAAAACAAAGCTAAGAATTGACTCTTGGGCGCATGTGCAACACTATCAAAAGATAAATTTCATGAAAAAGGTTATCTTAAATATAATAATCTAAACAACATTTAATTTAGACATACAACACAAGCGGCTAAAACTTGCCTGCTGACATCATGTGAGAGGTTTTGGGGCTGCATTCCCCGGACCCGCTAACTAGTGAGGATTAAAATGTCCTTGCTAAGGGTCTTACAAGTTTATTCTAAGTCGGAAAATGGATGGTGTCATTGAATGATAAAGTTACAGTTGCAAAGCTTAAAATGAACCTCTGGACTAAAAATCTCCTCAGCAGAACTGAAAAGGCTTTGTGTTTCTAACAGTTTCACAGCATCAGAACTTTTTTTTTCTTACCAAAGAAACATTTTTTAGCGGAATTTTTAGCAAAGATCTGTCCTTCAAATAAAAAAAACAGGGCTTTTTTACCCTGATTCTGTGAAGAGCATGATGGGATTTTCTATTTTGTTAATCACGTTGCCTAGCAACTGGGAGAGGTGATCAGGACACAGGACAGTTGGAACTGCGTGTCATGCTCCCTATCTCCTCCTTTCAAACAAAAATATGGCTGCCATCATGAAATCACACACCTTTGCCTGTCCTTTTAAAACAGTGTGCTTAAGAGATTATAATACCTATCTATTTTAATTTACATAACTACTGTAACTTGTACATATGACAGTATGTTTGTTTAGGCTAGAGTTCCTCTTTAAGGTCCAGTGCTAGTATCACAGATCCCCACAAGGCAAAAGTAGCACTTGAGAAAATAAATATTTCAGCTCGTTCTTTTGATTATTAGTAGTGCACACCCCCCCCCCCCCCCATTTTCTACACGCTACTCCTCCTACAGTTTTATGGGTAAAAGCGCCAAAATTTCCACACTTATTCGTCGTTTGTGCTTTATTAAGTGTTCCCACACTCTGGGCCCTTGCAGCGGATCCTGGAAGACCCCTGTTTCCGTATGGACTTTGACAGATAAAAATTTCAAATCGCTGCCACTCCGACAATTTTGAAGCTACAACCCCCTTACTCGGAACACATATTGTTGGTGTCAACCCAAATACAAATATTTTTTTTTGGGGGGGGGGGGGGGTCATCCCAAAGTGGGTGGAGTTATTAACGGCCAAAAAAAATGTATCAATTTCCTATACGCTACTCCTACCAAAGTTTAAGGAGTAGAAATCTGAAACCCCATATTTCAAATAGACTTTTATTGGAAAATTTGAAACTATTGCCACTCGTAAAGCTTTGTTACAGTTACAAGTTACACTCACCAAACTTGGGTCACTTGGTCATGGAGTGAAGCTGAAACATTATGTCACATTTTGGGGACTAAAAAAATAGGGCGGAGCAACAAAAAGTCAATCTCATTTTCCCTAGTGACTTCAATGAGTAAATGTAAACAGCTGTAATTCTCAACGTATTAAAGACAGACTTCCCATACTTGGTTGGCACACTGGGTCACTGGGTGACTGGGGTTAAAATTGGTCAAGTTAGGCGGAGCCACATACAGTCAATCAGACACATAGACAACATCATGTGGCAGTGTCGGACTGTGAGGGGGAAAAACTGAGCAAAAACTGGCCAAGCTGCAGTAACCCAATGCTATCACACCCAAAGCAAACCTTCAGCAAGTCTTCTTTACTGTGAGCAGCAACACTTGATTATTACTGCTGCTTGGCCAGCAAGTGTATTTCTTCAGTTTTTCCAGCTCCCGGTCCGACCCTGTCCTGTGGTTTCCTCTTAAACGACAACGTCTAGTTTTTACATTGAAATGTGATCGCAGTTGACTTTTATTAGTACTTAGGGTTAATGCATATTGAATTTTTTTTTTTTTTTCATCTTTTGTTTTCCAGGCACAGGAAATGTCAGTGAACGTGTGGGTCAGTTTGAAGTTCAGGTTCAGGGTCTAACTTCAACACTAGCTTTATGGAAGTCAGAGTATGAAAGCGGGATGCAGCAACAAAGGGCAGAATTTGAAAATCGCCTGCAACAACTGGAAGCCCAATTTAACCAACATGTGGCGAATATGGTTCAACAAAGAGAGGCGGCAGAGGCAGAAGCTGAGGTTCAGCGGCAGAGGGTATTGCAGTACAGACAGGAGGCACAGCAGCTGCATGAGTCTTTTTCCCAGCTTGCTGGGAAAAGAAGAATGTAACTTGTTCCTGAAGTCTTGCTCAAGACAGAAGAAAATCATAGAGATGATAAACCTGAATGGTTTTCTTTTGGCTCTGTTTGTGCTGTGGGCGGAGAGAAGGCTTACTCTGCTTCACTCTCGCATACAGCATCTCCTTGTGTAAGTGTGGCCATAGGTTGAATGCTGCACAGTCACTGCATCAAGATGATTATGCAGGTCTTTTGTGTTGTTCTGATGATGGTTGACTCTGACTGTTCTCATCATTAATCCCTTGTGTTTATCTGAAAATGTTATTGCTTTTTAACTTCAAGCCTTACAGTGGTTTGCAAAAGTATTCGGCCCCCTCGAATTTTTCCACCTTTTGTGACATTACTGTCACAAACATAAATACTGTATATTCTGGCGTATAAGACTACTTTTTAAACCTTGAAAATCTTCTGAAAAGTCAGGGGTCGTCTTATACGGCGGGTGTAATTGATGCATGGTGACACGCTCTATCCTGTTACCGATTTTCATATCTCGCTGCTGGGGACTGTAGTGAAACGGCGCAGGCGCACATGTGCGCGATCTGAGAGGCAGAGAAGGAGGTAAATAGGGGAAGGCCAGAAGGTGAAAGAGGCGTGTTTTATGGCCATAACGCAGTCTATTCTTCCATGCCGCTCTGATAAACAGGGAGACAAGGAGTGTTGACCAATCCAACCAGTCAATCGCCTATATACTGTTATATACTGGGCACCACGTACAGTACAGCACCAGTATCTGTTCATACATAGCACCAGCATATGATATTTTTTATTTGGTGTTCATTGGAAGAAGTGTAGTCTTATACAGCGAGTATATCCCAAACTCTATATTTTAACTGGAAAAGTTGGGGGGTCGTCTTATACGCCCTGTGGTCTCATACGACAGAATATACGGTAATTTTTTTTTTATTCCACCTCAAAGAACAGTATATAGTGTTGTATACATACACGTGAGAAAAGGCTCGAAAATCGTACATGATTCCAAAAACTTTTAAAAAACAAAATAAATAACTGCTTAGTGAAGTTTGGTGTGCGTAATTATTCAGCCCCCAAAGTAAATACTTTGTAGAACCACATTTTGCTGCAATTACAGATGCCAGTCTTTTAGGGCATGTCTCTACCAGCTTTGCACATCTAGCGACTGAAATCCTTGCCCATTCTTCTTTGCAAAACAGCTCCAGCTCAGTCAGATTAGATGGACAGCGTTTGCGAACAGCAGTTTTCATATCTTGCTACTGATTCCCGTTTGGATTTCAATCTGGACTTTGAGTTGCCCATTCCAACACATGAATATATATATATTTTTTTTAACCATTGTAATTTGGTGCCCTGGCTTTCTGTTTAGGGTCATTGTCCTGCTGGAAGGTGAACGTCCACCCAAGTCTCCAGTCTTTTGCAGACTTCAAGAGGTTTTTTTCCAAGATTTCAAGAATGGCAGCAGTACAATTTTTTTGTCGACAAACGGCTGCTTTACATTTCTCAATAACTTTACCCCCGACCTGTCTGTTGTGTTATTTAGTCATCATGGTGTTGTTGCTCACAATATTGTCTTTTTCAACCTCTGAGGCCATCACAGAACTGACATTCGAATACACACAGGTGCACTGTAATTAGTCATTAGCACTCATCAGGCAATGTGTATGGTCAATTGACTGCTCTCTGACTGCTCTCAGAGCAAAGGGGGCTGAATAATTACTCACACCCCACTTTTCAATTAATTATTTCCAAAAAAATTTTGAAATCATGCATGTTTTTCATGCCACTTCTCATGGACACCACTTTGTATTGGTCTTTCACGTGGAATTAAAATAAAACAGATTCATGTTTGTGGCAGTAATGTGACAAAATGTGGTAAACTTCAAGGGGGCCGAATACTTTTGCAAGCCACTGTAACTTGAAGTGCGTTGCTGTTAATTCATTCAGGTCTGGGTCTGGGTGAGATGTCAATTCCAGAACGTTGTACTTGTACCTCTGCTGCATGAATGCCTTATTGCCTTAGTGGATTTTGATTAGTGTTTTGGGTCGTTGTCTTGTGGCAAGTTTCAATCCTGGCGCAGCTTCAGATTTATCACTGATTCTGAGACATTGGTCCCCTGATACTGATACTGAGTTGAATCCATGCGTCCCTCAACTTTGAAAAGATTTCCAGTCCCTGCACTACCCACACAGGCCAACAACAATACCAGCACCAAATTTTACTGTCATTAGCAGGTGCTTTTCTTGAAATGATGTGCTTTCTTTTTTTCATACATACATAACGCACCTTGTTATGAAAAAATAACCTAATGTTCTATCAGGCCGCAGCACCGTATTTCAAAATGAAGGTGGCTTATCCAAAATGTGCTTTAGCATAACTCATGCAGCTCTGTTTGTGGTGTGGGCAGGTAAAAGGCTTCCTCTGCATCACTCTCGCATACAGCATCTCCTTGTGTCAAGTATGCCGAATGGTTGCACAATACACAGTGACTCCATCTGCAGCAAGATGATGTTGTACGTGTTTTGTGCCGGTCTGTGGGTTGACTATGACTGTTCTCACAATTTGTTGTTTCTCTCTATGAGAGCATTTTGTTATTTTGCCATTTAAATCTTTAAATGGATAAATCTGTATATGTTTATTGTTGTTCATGTTTGTATATTTTATATTTATAGACACATATATATATATATATATATATATATATATATATATATATATATATATATATATATATATATATATATATATATATATATTTTATTGCAATTAAAATATTGCTTAAAAAAAAGTCCTTTTTTTCTTTTTTTTTTTTTAAATTAACCAATTTATGCATTCACTAGCTAATGGCCTGGCGGTGGCCGGGTATGTTTTTGTCTGGTGTCGGCTCCAAAATTTATTTTGGTAATGGGGAGAAGTATCCAATATGTTATGTCTGTGTTAAGAATTTCATTGTACAACATTCAACAAATGTTGCGTGATCAACTAAAAAAACATTCTAATGTCCAATTTAACCAAGGCTTCATTTAAAATTTTACTCTTTCAAAAGATCGGTTGAAATTAAATCAGAAGTTTAATTGTCCCTCAAATTGTTCAGGATTTAAAATCTTCCTCTCACTCTACTACTTAGAATACTTTTATTAATTTGTGACGATCACAACACTTCTCTAACCTGGATTGAAGGATATAAAGTCCAGCAGTTGAAGTTGTCACAGCCCCAGAAGTAGGTTTCATAAGGTTTGACATAGCAGCAGGTAATAATGTCGACAGCGGTACAGGCCTTCGGCCCCTACAGAGACCTGGATTGAAGGTTATAAAGTCCAGAAGTTGAAGTTGTCACAGCAGCAGTGGTAGGTATCATCAGGTTTGACACAGCAGGTAGTAAGAAATAATGTCAGCAGCGGTACAGGCCCTCGGCCCCTAGAGAGACCTGGATTGAAGGGTATAAAGTCCAGCAGTTGAAGTAGTCACAGCAGCAGTGGTAGGTATCATGAGGTTTGACACAGCAGGTGGTAAGAAATAATTTCAGCGGCGGTACAGGCCCTCGGCCCCTAGAGAGACCTGGATTGAAGGGTATAAAGTCCAGCAGTTGAAGTAGTCACAGCAGCAGTGGTAGGTATCATCAGGTTTGACACAGCAGGTGGTAAGAAATAATTTCAGCAGCGGTACAGGCCCTCGGCCCCTAGAGAGACCTGGATTGAAGGTTATAAAGTCCAGAAGTTGAAGTTGTCACAGCAGCAGTGGTAGGTATCATCAGGTTTGACACAGCAGGTGGTAAGAAATAATTTCAGCGGCGGTACAGGCCCTCGGCCCCTAGAGAGACCTGGATTGAAGGTTATAAAGTCCAGAAGTTGAAGTTGTCGCAGCAGCAGTGGTAGGTATCATCAGGTTTGACACAGCAGGTGGTAAGAAATAATTTCAGCAGCGGTACAGGCCCTCGGCCCCTAGAGAGACCTGGATTGAAGGTTATAAAGTCCAGAAGTTGAAGTTGTCACAGCAGCAGTGGTAGGTATCATGAGGTTTGACACAGCAGGTGGTAAGAAATAATGTCAGCAGCGGTACAGGCCCTCGGCCCCTAGAGAGACCTGGATTCAAGGTTAAGTCCAGCAGTTGAAGTAGTCACAGCAGCAGTGGTAGGTATCATGAGGTTTGACACAGCAGGTAGTAAGAAATAATGTCAGCAGCGGTACAGGCCCTCGGCCCCTAGAGAGACCTGGATTGAAGGTTATAAAGTCCAGAAGTTGAAGTTGTCGCAGCAGCAGTGGTAGGTATCATCAGGTTTGACACAGCAGGTGGTAAGAAATAATTTCAGCGGCGGTACAGGCCCTCGGCCCCTAGAGAGACCTGGATTGAAGGTTATAAAGTCCAGAAGTTGAAGTTGTCACAGCAGCAGTGGTAGGTATCATGAGGTTTGACACAGCAGGTGGTAAGAAATAATTTCAGTGGCGGTACAGGCCCTCGGCCCCTAGAGAGACCTGGATTGAAGGTTATAAAGTCCAGAAGTTGAAGTTGTCGCAGCAGCAGTGGTAGGTATCATCAGGTTTGACACAGCAGGTGGTAAGAAATAATTTCAGTGGCGGTACAGGCCCTCGGCCCCTAGAGAGACCTGGATTGAAGGTTATAAAGTCCAGAAGTTGAAGTTGTCACAGCAGCAGTGGTAGGTATCATGAGGTTTGACACAGCAGGTGGTAAGAAATAATTTCAGCAGCGGTACAGGCCCTTGACCCCTAGAGAGACCTGGATTCAAGGTTAAGTCCAGCAGTTGAAGTAGTCACAGCAGCAGAGGTAGGTATCATGAGGTTTGACACAGCAGGTAGTAAGTAAAAATGTCAGCAGCGGTACATGCCCTTGGCCCCTAGAGAGACCTGGATTGAAGGTTATAAAGTCCAGAAGTTGAAGTTGTCGCAGCAGCAGTGGTAGGTATCATGAGGTTTGACACAGCAGGTGGTAAGAAATAATTTCAGCAGCGGTACAGGCCCTTGACCCCTAGAGAGACCTGGATTCAAGGTTAAGTCCAGCAGTTGAAGTAGTCACAGCAGCAGAGGTAGGTATCATGAGGTTTGACACAGCAGGTAGTAAGTAAAAATGTCAGCAGCGGTACATGCCCTTGGCCCCTAGAGAGACCTGGATTGAAGGCTATAAAGTCCAGAAGTTGAAGTTGTCGCAGCAGCAGTGGTAGGTATCATCAGGTTTGACACAGCAGGTAGTAAGAAATAATGTCAGCAGCGGTACAGGCCCTCGGCCCCTAGAGAGACCTGGATTGAAGGGTATAAAGTCCAGCAGTTGAAGTAGTCACAGCAGCAGTGGTAGGTATCATGAGGTTTGACACAGCAGGTGGTAAGAAATAATTTCAGCGGCGGTACAGGCCCTCGGCCCCTAGAGAGACCTGGATTGAAGGTTATAAAGTCCAGAAGTTGAAGTTGTCACAGCAGCAGTGGTGGGTATCATCAGGTTTGACACAGCAGGTGGTAAGAAATAATTTCAGCGGCGGTACAGGCCCTCGGCCCCTAGAGAGACCTGGATTGAAGGTTATAATGTCCAGAAGTTGAAGTTGTCACAGCAGCAGTGGTAGGTATCATGAGGTTTGACACAGCAGGTGGTAAGAAATAATGTCAGCAGCGGTACAGGCCCTCGGCCCCTAGAGAGACCTGGATTCAAGGTTAAGTCCAGCAGTTGAAGTAGTCACAGCAGCAGTGGTAGGTATCATGAGGTTTGACACAGCAGGTGGTAAGAAATAATTTCAGTGGCGGTACAGGCCCTCGGCCCCTAGAGAGACCTGGATTGAAGGTTATAAAGTCCAGAAGTTGAAGTTGTCACAGCAGCAGTGGTAGGTATCATGAGGTTTGACACAGCAGGTGGTAAGAAATAATTTCAGCGGCGGTACAGGCCCTCGGCCCCTAGAGAGACCTGGATTGAAGGTTATAAAGTCCAGAAGTTGAAGTTGTCACAGCAGCAGTGGTAGGTATCATCAGGTTTGACACAGCAGGTGGTAAGAAATAATTTCAGCAGCGGTACAGGCCCTCGGCCCCTAGAGAGACCTGGATTGAAGGTTATAATGTCCAGAAGTTGAAGTAGTCACAGCACCAGAGGTAGGTATCATGAAGTTTGACACAGCAGGTAGTAAGAAATAATGTCAGCAGCGGTACAGGCCCTCGGCCCCTAGAGAGACCTGGATTGAAGGTTATAAAGTCCAGAAGTTGAAGTTGTCACAGCAGCAGTGGTAGGTATCATCAGGTTTGACACAGCAGGTGGTAAGAAATAATTTCAGCAGCGGTACAGGCCCTCGGCCCCTAGAGAGACCTGGATTGAAGGTTATAAAGTCCAGAAGTTGAAGTTGTCACAGCAGCAGTGGTAGGTATCATGAGGTTTGACACAGCAGGTGGTAAGAAATAATGTCAGCAGCGGTACAGGCCCTCGGCCCCTAGAGAGACCTGGATTCAAGGTTAAGTCCAGCAGTTGAAGTAGTCACAGCAGCAGTGGTAGGTATCATGAGGTTTGACACAGCAGGTAGTAAGAAATAATGTCAGCAGCGGTACAGGCCCTCGGCCCCTAGAGAGACCTGGATTGAAGGTTATAAAGTCCAGAAGTTGAAGTTGTCACAGCAGCAGTGGTAGGTATCATGAGGTTTGACACAGCAGGTGGTAAGAAATAATTTCAGTGGCGGTACAGGCCCTCGGCCCCTAGAGAGACCTGGATTGAAGGTTATAAAGTCCAGAAGTTGAAGTTGTCGCAGCAGCAGTGGTAGGTATCATCAGGTTTGACACAGCAGGTGGTAAGAAATAATTTCAGCGGCGGTACAGGCCCTCGGCCCCTAGAGAGACCTGGATTGAAGGTTATAAAGTCCAGAAGTTGAAGTTGTCACAGCAGCAGTGGTAGGTATCATGAGGTTTGACACAGCAGGTGGTAAGAAATAATTTCAGCAGCGGTACAGGCCCTTGACCCCTAGAGAGACCTGGATTCAAGGTTAAGTCCAGCAGTTGAAGTAGTCACAGCAGCAGAGGTAGGTATCATGAGGTTTGACACAGCAGGTAGTAAGTAAAAATGTCAGCAGCGGTACATGCCCTTGGCCCCTAGAGAGACCTGGATTGAAGGTTATAAAGTCCAGAAGTTGAAGTTGTCGCAGCAGCAGTGGTAGGTATCATCAGGTTTGACACAGCAGGTGGTAAGAAATAATTTCAGCGGTGGTACAGGCCCTCGGCCCCTAGAGAGACCTGGATTGAAGGTTATAAAGTCCAGAAGTTGAAGTTGTCACAGCAGCAGTGGTAGGTATCATCAGGTTTGACACAGCAGGTGGTAAGAAATAATTTCAGCGGCGGTACAGGCCCTCGGCCCCTAGAGAGACCTGGATTGAAGGTTATAATGTCCAGAAGTTGAAGTAGTCACAGCACCAGAGGTAGGTATCATGAGGTTTGACACAGCAGGTAGTAAGAAATAATGTCAGCGGCGGTACAGGCCCTCGGCCCCTAGAGAGACCTGGATTGAAGGTTATAAAGTCCAGAAGTTGAAGTTGTCACAGCAGCAGTGGTAGGTATCATCAGGTTTGACACAGCAGGTGGTAAGAAATAATTTCAGCGGCGGTACAGGCCCTCGGCCCCTAGAGAGACCTGGATTGAAGGTTATAAAGTCCAGAAGTTGAAGTTGTCACAGCAGCAGTGGTAGGTATCATGAGGTTTGACACAGCAGGTGGTAAGAAATAATTTCAGCAGCGGTACAGGCCCTCGGCCCCTAGAGAGACCTGGATTGAAGGTTATAAAGTCCAGAAGTTGAAGTTGTCACAGCAGCAGTGGTAGGTATCATGAGGTTTGACACAGCAGGTGGTAAGAAATAATTTCAGCAGCGGTACAGGCCCTTGACCCCTAGAGAGACCTGGATTCAAGGTTAAGTCCAGCAGTTGAAGTAGTCACAGCAGCAGAGGTAGGTATCATGAGGTTTGACACAGCAGGTAGTAAGTAAAAATGTCAGCAGCGGTACATGCCCTTGGCCCCTAGAGAGACCTGGATTGAAGGTTATAAAGTCCAGAAGTTGAAGTTGTCGCAGCAGCAGTGGTAGGTATCATCAGGTTTGACACAGCAGGTAGTAAGAAATAATGTCAGCAGCGGTACAGGCCCTCGGCCCCTAGAGAGACCTGGATTGAAGGGTATAAAGTCCAGCAGTTGAAGTAGTCACAGCAGCAGTGGTAGGTATCATGAGGTTTGACACAGCAGGTGGTAAGAAATAATTTCAGCGGCGGTACAGGCCCTCGGCCCCTAGAGAGACCTGGATTGAAGGTTATAAAGTCCAGAAGTTGAAGTTGTCGCAGCAGCAGTGGTAGGTATCATGAGGTTTGACACAGCAGGTGGTAAGAAATAATTTCAGCGGCGGTACAGGCCCTCGGCCCCTAGAGAGACCTGGATTGAAGGTTATAAAGTCCAGAAGTTGAAGTTGTCACAGCAGCAGTGGTAGGTATCATCAGGTTTGACACAGCAGGTATTAAGAAATAATTTCGGCAGCGGTACAAGCTCTCGGCCCCTAAAGAGACCTGGATTGAAGGATATAATGTCAAGAAGTTGAAGTTGTCGCAGCAGTGGTAGGTATCATGAGGTTTGACACAGCAGGTAATGGCAGCAGTACAGGCCCTCACACACTAGAGACCTGGGCAGAAAAGTATAACGTCAGGTAGCTGAGTTGGCGGCCGCAGAAGTAATTTTGGTTAGAGGCAGCAGAAATTATTTTTAAATAAAATACATTAGTTCCAGCCAGGCAGCGGTTGCGAAGCCACAGTTGGACTCTCGCCACAGCTCGGACATCACTATTTTTCAACCCGGACAACACACAGAGTGCAGATACAGATCAGTTGCCTTTGTAATGGAGGGGATAGGAGTACAGAGTACAATATGCAGATATGCAGATTTGCATGCCTAGACACAGATAAGCGTGCCTGTGTGTGTAATTGTGTAATAGTGACAAGCAGAAAACATTTCTGCTCACATTTGTATCACGGGAAAAAATAATATTGTTGAAAAATATACCGTTGAAGCTGTTTACAGCTAGATTTGCTGTGTAAAACATCTAGGGCCTGATTCACAAAGCGGTGCTAACAGTTAGCGCCCTGGTGAAAAGCCCTTTATCACGCCTAAACGCAGTTTAGGCATGATAAGTTTAGGTGTGATAAGTTTAGGTGTGATAAGTTTAGGCATGATAAGTTTAGGTGTGATAAGTTTAGGCATGATAAGTTTAAGCACCTTGGGCCTGATTCACAAAGCGGTGATAACTCAGTTATCACGCCTAAAAGATTTTAGGCATGATAACCTTTGCACCACTCTGGTGAAAAGCCAGTTTAGGTGTGATAAGTTTAGGTGTGATAAGTTTAGGTGTGATAAGTTTAGGCATGCTAAGTTTAGATAAGTGTAGATAGCGTGCAAAGTCCCGCACGCAAAGCAGCGCCATTAAACTGTATGCAAAGTGCACCAGACTTTGCTAGCGCAAAACTTTTGATCAGCTGTGCACTGCGGTACTAACGCAGTTGGCGCTTAAACTTATCATGCCTAAACTTATCACACCTAAACTTATCATGCCTAAACTTATCACACCTAAACTTATCACACCTAAACTTATCATGCCTAAACTGAGTTTAGGCGTGATAAAGGGCTTTTCACCAGGGTGCTAACTGTTAGCACCGCTTTGTGAATCAGGCCCCAACTGCGTTAGCACCGCAGTGCACAGCTTATCAAAAGTTTTGCGCTAGCAAAGTCTGGTGCACTTCGCATAGAGTTTAATGGCGCTGCTTTGCGTGCGGGACTTTGCAAGCGAACTAAACTTATCTAAACTTAGCATGCCTAAACTTATCACACCTAAACTTATCACACCTAAACTTATCATGCCTAAACTGACTTTTCACCAGTGTGGTGCAAAGGTTATCATGCCTAAAGTCTTTTAGGCATGATAACTGAGTTATCACCGCTTTGTGAATCAAGCCCCTAAACTTTAGACAAGATACAGTATATAGACAAGTGACTTGTTAGATTTAGTTTTTCATCTCGGATCCGCTTTACATTAGAAAATTTTTGGGGAGATTGTATCCAATTAATATATAATTTTGCGGGAGAGCGTGCGAGGGATTATGACAAGACCCTTTTACTCACTCTCTGGAATCAGTGACAGGGCCTTTGAACTGGTCATTGATCCAGGACTCATTCATTTTAATAAATGTGAGTCTGTCCACATTTTCTGCGGACAGACGGGTCCGGTAGTCGGTGACCACCCCTCCTGCGGCACTGAATACCCGCTCAGAAAGCACACTGGAGGCAGGGCATGACAGAACCTCCAGTGCGTACTGAGCGAGCTCAGGCCAGGTGTCCAGCTTTTTCACCCAATACTCCATGGGGTCATCTGTATCCATATTGTCTGTTGCACTGGATGACCCCAAGTAGTCATTCACCATGCGAACCAGCCGTTGGTGGTGACTAGTACTACTGCTGCCGATAGTGCTGCTGCTGGTGGGAGTATTGGGTGATTGGGGCGTGTAAAATCCCCTCATCACAGCCAGCAGATTAACAGGTCGGGTGGGGTTGCTGCTCGTATTACCGCCACCACACCTCTGCTGGCTGTGACTAGCTGGCTGTCGCTGAGTATGGGAAAGCGGAGGTTCAGGTGGTGGTGGAAAGGCCTGCTCCACTCGCCTGATTAAATCCTGCCGGATTGCTGACATTCGGGAGCTAAATTGTTGGGTACATCCCATTAACTCCCCCACTTTCCCCTTGCAGCGTGGGTCCAATATGGTGGCCACCCACAGATCATCCCTCGCTTTCAGTCGGATGATCCGGGGGTCCTTCCTGAGGCAGAGGAGCATGTGAGCAGCCATGTGGGAGAGATGACCGCTTTCCAACTCTTCCTGGCTGTCAGAAAGGGCATTTTCTGCTTCATGCTCCTGCTGCTCATTAAGGTCGTCCCACCCCCGGACGATTAGCTCTCCCGCATGTTCAGGCCCTGACTCTGTCACCACCACCTCCTCCTCCTCCTCCTCCTGGGCCTGAGCATCCTGGGGCTCTCCACCACTTGCCCCAGCATGGCCTTCCTCCGCCAATTCTATCAGGTGGCCCAGTGTCCTGTCCAGCATTAGCACAAGGGGGAGCACTTCGGAAATGTTGCAGTGCTCCATGCTGACCACCTTGGTAGCCTCATCAAAAGGTGCCAAAACATTGCAGACCTCCCTGATCTGCCGCCACTGGTCCCCAGTCAGATTCTCCGGAGGTGGTCTTGACGAATGGGAGGAGGAGGCTGAAGACAGGTAATGGATGACCGCCATTTTTTGCTCCAACAACCTTCTCAACATGTACAGTGTGGAGTTCCACCGCGTCTGGCAGTCAACCATCAGCTTGTGCTGCGGCAAGCTGTGGATGCGCTGCAGTTTGGCCAAGGACGCGGTGGCGGTTGCGGAGCGTCTAATGTGGCCACACACTTTACGTGCCAAAAGCACCACGTCACTCAAACCCTCATAGGTTCGCAGAAACCGTTGCACGATGAGGTTGAGGACATGTGCGAGGCAAGGCAGGTGTGTGTAGCCACCAGTACGAATGGCGGCCAGAATGTTGGTGCCATTGTCTGACACCACATTACCTGTCAACAGATCTCGGGGGGTCAGCCACTGCTGGATCTGCTCCTGTAGGACAGACAGGATCACATCTCCCGTGAGACTCCTGTCTTGCACTGGCTCCATCCTCAGCACAGCTTGACAGCGCTTGTGCTGAAGATTAGCGTAACAGCGTGGCCGCTTGCTGGGAGGCTCAGCAGCGGCCTGACCTGCTACAGAAGAAGTGGCAGAAGGGAGGGAGACGGGCCTCCCCTTGACCCCCCGGGGCGGCACCACCAGAGCCCCACAGCTCATACCCTCCCCAGCGCCATGAAGGGTGACCCAGTGAGCTGTCACAGTCAAATAGCGTCCCTGCCCATGCCTGCTGGTCCAGGCATCGGTAGTGAGGTGCACCCTTCCACAAACCACGTAGTCCAATGAAAGGGATACACGCCCAGCTACATCCAGGTGTAGGGCAGGGATAGCAACTCGGGAAAAGTAATGGCGGCTGGGGACCCGCCATTGTGGAGCCAAACAGCTCATCAGTTGGCGGAAGGGGGCACTTTCCACAAACTGATAGGGCAAGAGCTGTTGGGCCAACAGCTTTGCCACGAGCCCATTGTTGCGTAGCGCTATGGGATCATTAGGGGGGAGAGGCCTCTTCCGTGCAACCATCTCAGTGAGAGAGGCTTGGCGCTGGGCGGCAACATTTTGTGGGGAGGAGACAGCTGGTGATGAGCACACCGCCAAGGTCTGGTTGCCGCCACCAGCCTGGCGTGCAGAGGGAACAGCCATGCAGTGGGACTGCGCAGGTTGCACAGGACGCACAGAGGAACGGCTGAGAGGAACTGCTGCATCTCCTCCTGCCGCACTCTGTGCACTGCTGCCTTTACTTTGGCTGGTATTTTTTTTTATTAAGTCCTACTGCACAATATGACTCGTTTTAAGGTGGGAACGCAAACCTGATGTCCCAAACCCAGATGCTGCTTTTCCTCTGCTCACCGACACACTGCACAGGTTACACACTGCACGGGAAGGATCCTGTGAGTGATCAGTGAAATAGTCCCATGCTTGGGAGGTCCGGCCCTTTCTCTTGGTGTTGACCGGTCGCTGACCAGCATGGGACTGGGTGCTCACAGATGGTGCTGCAGGCTGCTGGACAAGCTGCTGCTGCTGCTGTGTTTGGCCCTGCGAATTAGGCATGCTGCTGCTGCTGCCTATCACACCACCAGCGGAGTCCATGCCCCCCCTAGACTCCACCAGATGCACCCTCCTGACCGATGGACGCCTAACAGGTTCACTTTCACTGCTGCTGTTCGGTGAATTAGTTGGCGTCCAATTTTTGTCGGTCACCTCATCATCACCCACACAAGACAAATCGTCCTCCAAATGGGGACTTGACAGTTCACGACGATTGACTGGGGCATTTCTTGGTGGACGAGTGGATGGAGAAAAAACTGGAGCCACTTCATTCACCACATCCTCCACCAAACTTTGTGAATTGGGTCCCATTGTCTCATGCAGGGCTTCTCCCCACAATTGTCCAATATTACCCTCGTCAGCATCATCGTCCAAAAGATTGGGGGAGAAGCCAGACTCTGCAACATGACCAGCTGCCACAGAGTCTTCCCTGCTATTTGCACTGCTGCCACTGCACATCAGCTCTTCAGATTGGGTGGAGGGCTCCGCACCGATCCAGTCAACCAATGAGGCCGCATCCTGCTTGCCAATGATGCGGCGCCCAGTGGTTGGGAACATAGAAGTGATCCGGGGAGTTCCCCTGCTGCGCCCAGGAAGAACCTCAAACTGATCACTTTCTTCTACATTGCTGGGCCCTGCCTGCTGCTGGCGTCCTGATGAGGAGGACCCACCTCGTCCACCAACACTCTTCTTGATGTGCCTCATTTTTATATTTTTTTGGTAGGGGTCTGGGACAGTAGTGAAATTAAATTTTATTTAAGAAGAGGGAAGGGGACTTACAGGCAATCAATGAAGAAAATCAATGAAGTCAATGAAATCAAAGTGAAATGAAATCAAAATGAAATCAAAGTGAATGAAAAAAAGTATAAAAGAAAAACTGACACTATGAAAAAGGAAATAAAATACACTAGACTATCTAGCTTTATCTAACCACTCTCACTGACTTACTAATTTCAAACTACTCTCAGTCACTTGTCACTCAAACTGTATCTATCACACTAAATCTGTCTCTCACTCACACTACTAATACAGGCCTGATCTAACTTCAAACTGCTCTCACACTGTCTACAATCACACTACAATCAAATCTATCTCTCACTACTACTAGTATCTATCTAATATATATAGCAATAATAGCAAATTAGCAATCACAGTGAAAAAAAATGTCTCAACAGCACACAATATAATACTGCAGCTCTGAGCTCTCTCTTTCACAATTCTCCTCTAACTAAAACCCACACATGACATCAGCATAAGCCTGTCTTATATACTAGAGGGGTGGGATAGACTCTGATAGGTAGCTAGGATGTGGTTGCTAGGGCCTGTGATTGGTGTAAATTTATGAGGACAGTTATTGGACAGTACTTTTCCGTTTACATCAAATTTTCCGTATATTTATACAGATTTCCGCATTAAATATACGGAATTACGGGGTTTTTTTACCGCGCTACATTTCCTCTGATCATGATTGGTCAACTCATTCCGCATCTCCTCATTGGTCAATTCATTCCGGTTCCGTTTTGTCTGATTTCCGCGGAATTCCGAATTCCGGATTGTATATTCCGGATTCCGCGGAACGACCCGGAAACCCAAATTCCGACGGAATTCGGAATTTAAGCTTCCGCGGAATTCCGCGAGCCCATGCCTGTTGCCTACCCGCCATCTTCATAGCTTGAACCCCCTCCCTTGGACATATATCCCTCCCCCTTAATGTGTCCCCCCCACCCCTTAGTTTGTAAGCCTTTTTGGCATGGCTCTACTCCTCGTGTGATCTTCTTCACCACCATATGGACTCAGTGACTTTATTTATCCCTACATTGCAATCTACGAATTATTGTTTTTTGTTGTACCTTCCATTTTGTGTACCATTGTTTATCACTGTAATTTACCATTGTTGTAATTTCTCCCCTATCTATTATATAGCGCTGGTTAATATGCTAGTGCTTTATAAATAAAGTTTAATAATAATAGGAATGAGCTTGAATTATCAAAAGTCCTTTTAGCATTTTTGATCTGTTGATAAACTATAAAGATTTGTATTTATTTATTTATTTATTTATTTGTTTGCAACATGCACACTCTCACAAAAATGAGAACTTCTTGAAAATGTGTTTACTAATGAACGCTGATTTCACTGAATTTGGCAATTCTATGCCCAGGTCAGCATGCTCCCTTTTACATTGGTGCAGACCCTGGTTAAATAGTATCTTACAGTCCAGAACTGTCCTCCTTGGTGCTACACGTGATGGAAGCAGATGTGTAGGCAGCAGCAGGGGAACCTCAGTAAAGTAGCTACAATGCAGCTGAACTCAGACAGTCTAAAGGCTCATACACACCTACCAAAAATCTGTCCAACAATCTTCCAAACTTGTCTGTTGGAAGATAAGTTGGTTGTGTGTACAGCTGACAAACAACCAGAGGACCAACTGATAACAGGTTGTTTTGCCAGAACCAACTGGTGGATTAATCTGCCCAACTATCAGGTTGGAATGTGTGTATGAGTCTTTTGAATAACTTTGTTGTTTTTGAATCTAGACATGTTGTGCGGTTTGTCATTCAGCTTGCACGTGCTGTATTTAATTGAGTTGGTTGTTTAGTTGGTTGGCGTGTGTGTATGTACTTGTCAGGTACACTACTTGTTGTACAGTTGGTCATCCCTTATTAGGAGAGCTTAAAGGTAGCCATACATCTAGTGATGTATGGGCAGATTCAACAAAAAGACAAATGTATCTCTAATAGCGTCTGACGTCAAACACTATGTGCCGACATCAGACACTGTGCCCCTAAGTAGTGTGTACTGAGAGCCGGCCGGAGGTTACAGACAGAGCGTGGAGGCTGCTACAGGACAGGTAAAGTATAAATGTACACACCGGGCACATTTATACATTGCGGAGGTAGCGGCGGGGGTTTCGCCGTCTTCATCGCTTGTTCCGGAAATCATTGCCGTACCGCCGCACACCCGACCAACCAACTTCGGCCCGACATCTTGCAGCATGCGCGATCAACCATGCAACCAATTTCCGTCCCGAAATTGGTTGCTTTGTCAGTCGGGCGTGCACTTGGCGGCACTGATTTTCATGCAATTTGATTATAATAATCGAATTGGATGGTCGATCGGCCGTCAAGTCGCCCGATGTATGGCCACCTTAAAAGTGGCCACACACCATATCATTTTTTAAATATCTGTTCAATTCAGGAATAGCAATCAATTTTTCTGACTGATTGTAACATTTCAAAAATCTGACCAATGTACCACACACCTATGTTCAGTTTTCCCCATTTATGTTAAAAATGATTGGAAACTATGAGAACATTGCATGGTTGTACATATTAATATATTGACAATCTACCACACACCATTCCATTTTCATAAAAATTGATCAGAAAAATCCACCATTCCCAATCAACTTTTATTGAATAAAAACAAAGAATACAATCGGATTTCGATTTTTCGGGAAATCCAATCTTTATCATCGAATTGCAGTAAAATTAGATCATTAAAAGCAAATCTGAAGAAAAATAAACATGATAATGAATTGTATGTGTAATACAGATAACAAATACAACATTAGTAGCACAGATATGAGTCTCATGTTGTTTCCAGTACAGGAACAGTTAAGAAACTTGAGTTGTTATCTATGCATAAGAGTTTCTCTGAGCAATTTTACCAACTTGGTCGAACCCAATCCTGTTTTCTGAAGAGCTTAAACAGCCCCGAAAAAGTGAGAGACAGCTTGAGATAAGGTTTTACTACAGGAGAGTTCAAAGAGTCATTATTTCTGCTTTGTCTTACAGCTTAAAAATACAGAATGTGTATTGTAAAATACATCTGTGAAAGTCTAATGCAATGTTATAAATAAAGCTATATAATTGAAAATAAAGATGCGAGTCTCTGTTCTTTTCTACTAATTCATTCTACACATACAATGTATTACCTCATACGTTTATTTTTGCTTCAGATTTGCTTTAAAAGACAAGGTATTCAACTATTCCAAGTAGAAAAGATTTCACCATTAGATTAGATTGATTGCCAAATAGTGATTCTGTTTATTACAAAGTTTATTTGTTACTGGTTTTCTTTAATTCATATTATTAAATAAGATCAGTAATATTTCTGATTGCCCTGAAGGATCAAAACCGTCCTTCTTGTGAAATGAGTGAATATTTTTTCTGGATGTTCTATTTCAAAAAACAAATCTGGTCATTTTAATGGAAGCTGCTCATGTGTGCATTTCGGTGTTACCCTACATGCTAATGTAAATGGAGGCTTTATTAAAACTTTATGCAGTGTAAATACATATAAGTTTAGTTGTACGTATTTTTTTTTCTTTTTGTTCTTCCTCTCCTAGAATTACAACTTGTGAATTACCTATTAAAATTCATCAACCATTTTCTGCAAATGTTTTATACATGAGATAGGTCAGTGACACCTATTTTCCATCACACAGATGAAAAAATCATACAGCATCATATAGATTAAGCCAGGGTGCACCACTAATGTATATGTGAGCAGCCTCTCCACAATAAAGTCAGATTCATAAAAAGAAGGGACTTCAAAACCTGCTGTACAAACCGCTAACCCAGGTTTTTTATTTCACATCCCATGATGTGATGTATTGGATAGGGGAAGGCTGTGATGTTGGTACCCTGGGAATTGCATATGTACAGATTTCTATTGAACGGAAGCAGTCCGGAGGCTTGCAAGAATTTGAATGCAGAATCTTTACTGTAGCGGAGAAGTCCCAGGTTGTCAGTGGCTCCGGATTTGCAACGTACGTTACGGCTTGGTGCTGAGTACTACAGTAAAACACCCGTTATCCAGAATTTAGTTAACCAGAAGTCTCAAGCAACAGAAAAAAATTTATCCTTGCAGGATGCATAGCACTACTTTTGCACTTCTTTTAATAAGCCTCTGTTACATTAAGTTAAAGGACTCCTGAGGCAAACAGGTTAATCTATCTTTACTTATCTGCAGGGGCGTATCTGGGTAATATAGAGCCTATGGCAAACACTGAAATTGCGCCCCCACCCTGTTCAGAGCCACCTTCCCCTCTAAAAACTGCATCATTTCTCGTGTACATGTGTTATGTGTGCCTGTGTTTTTGGACTTGGGATATTGCTGAAGTTACTTTTTTGGAAATATTTTTTCTTATTTCCACTTTCCTCTTTTCTAACACTAACCAAAGTATGCCCTACATACATAAATTAAGTAGCCATGTTCCCCAGACAACAAAATGAATCTGATCTGAGGTCTAAGTAACAGGGAAGCATAGGGCCAAGCATGGTGGCGCAGCACAGGAGAAGGCATGGCGCCCATTGTGCCGTGGCGCCCATGGCACGAGCCATGTCTGCACCCCTCTAGATACGCCTATGTCTGGGACTTCTTACAGCCTCTAGAAGGAATTTCGGTTCCTCGCCTTCTGTGTCCTGCTGGATGCCTGTAAAGTTCCGCCCATGTCATCTGACGCAGGCGCAGTATGTGCTCAGTGATGTGCGAGTGCGCAGGCGCCTGCCCATGTGCAAAAGCGCAAACCCACCGACAAGTTGGGGATCTTTACGGGCGGCCAGTGGGACACCTAGGAAGACCGGAGGTGCGGCCGGGGACCAAAATGGCTTCTAGGGGCTGGAAGATGCCCTAGGTAAGTAAGAATAGGTTAACCTGGTCGCCAGGCCTGGATTTACCTCACTGGAGCCTATAGGCACAGATGTCCTGGTACCTTAGACTTCACCCTCCATGAACATACAAACCCTTGTTGAACTGCACTGCACGTGTGCTGGTTGGCCCAGCTGTCATTTTTCCCTTACTATCCTTACCCATCATAGGTAGCTACAGGTGACCCTTAATATTAGGTAGCCAGAAGTACCCTCAATATTAAGTAGCTAGAGGTGCCCCCAAGTGCTTGAGCTGCCACTGACTGAAGGGAGATCTCATTGGTGGAATGCAGAGTAACCTCTCATTTACACTCTCATCAGGACTCTGTATAGGGAAGGATGGAAGGAGGCACTAGGGGAGGGGAGTGGGCCGCCTTTCAACTATCAGGCACCTGTAGGCACGCGCCTACAGTGCCTTATGGTAAATCTGGCCCTGCTGGTCACCTTGAGAGTACTTTAAGTCTGTTCTTTGTCCTAATTTGTTTTTAACTGTTTACTGTATTCCAACATTAATACAGAGTTTATGGTAAGTATACAGTGTGGGGTATAGTACTGGTTTTTAGCTAGGCCTATTTTTACCATTGGATTTTAAGCAACCAGAAACTTCACTTATCCGGCATCAGCCAATCCCTGGTGCTGCCTGATAATGGGGATTTTACTGTATATAATTGTATATTTAGCAGCACTTCCAATAATATTGCATCAAGAAATATGTATAGGATAAAATTCTAGAATTTCTTGTACACTTAAAGGGGAACTCCAGTGACATATAGTAAATGTAGTATATTATTCAGGTTGCTCGTTTTAATTAAAGTGTACCAGAGAGAAACCATACTAAAAGACTTATACATACCTGGGGCTTCCTCCAGCCCCATCCGCACGGATCGTTCCCACAGCGCCGTCCTCAGTCTTCTCCATCTTCTGTACCGGTCCCGTAACTTTGGATAGTCGTCGCCAGTCTGCGCAAGCGCAGTGTGCTCTCTTCATCTCTCTCCGGCAGAGAATAGTACTATGCAGGCCTTGAATTTAGCCCAGCCTTCCCAGTGATGTTCAGCCTATGTTTAGATATGCTGAATTTTCTCCCAAGAGCATTCTGGGAGACCAGGTACTATTTCTGTTGGCTTTGGAACACACAGTAAACAAACATTCTGCATTGATGGTGGATGTTGCATGTAAACAGGACAAGCCACACCATCATTACCGGCAATGTTGTCCCCCCTCCCTTCCCCAAAGGCATAGAACAGATTACTTAGCTGCTGCCCAGCGATACATCTGTAAAGCACTGGTCCACAGTGCCACCCAAAGGACTGATTATGATCCTGGTGGGAGACACAAATTAAGGCCAATTTTGTGGGAGACCAGTGTACTAACCTGCATGTTTTTGAAAGAGACTGTAACAAAATGTCCAGCCTTATTTCTTCTATCCTATAAGTTCCTATACCTGTTCTAATGTGGCCTGGATTACTGCAGCCTTTTCTAGTTGCACTTTCTCTGTAATATATCTAATATTCTTTTTTTATTGTCAAGCTTTGTCGACCCAGGGAGGAATGGGCTGCCTCTGTTGTAATGAATACAAGTTATGCACACCCCCTGCAGGCTCTGTGTGCTTTGTTTACTCCTCATTCTCTGCTCTCAGTTTGTGAGCCTGAGGGGCGAGGGAGCTGCCTGTCACATGCTGAGAACCCAAGACTGAAGAGCAGATAATGCACTATGTAATAAAAACTTGTAGTATATATATATATATATATATATATATATATATATGTACTATATATATATATATATATATATATATATATATATATATATATATATATATATATATATATATATATATATACAAACATCACATCCTGGTTAGCAGCCATGCTTTTGTTTGTAAACACTGCCTAAAACTGGCAATTAAAGGCCAGGATTGTGGCAGGGAGTGACGGAAACGGCAAAGAGAGGTCCAGGAGATCACAGTGACTCGATTGGTTGTACAAATCAGACAGTACAGATCCTCTTTAAGATAGGAGAGGAGACCAAAATGCCCAAAGGAAACACAAACAAAAGTAGAATGTAACTCTGCACAGATATTGTCCTACCATAGATTTGAACCTGGGACCCTAGAGCTGCAAGGGAAGAATGCTGTCCACTGTGCCACAATCCTGCCTATCCTGTGCAGATTTCTTTAAAGCCAGCTTTATCGTCATATACAGCAGCAACTCCAGTTCATCCAGGTAATGCTTTCCTCGGGATCAGCTAACCAAATGAGATCCACAAAGATTTATGAATCTGCTTAGGGTACTTGAGTTGCCCTTTTGATGTTGCATGTGGAGTGTGGGTACAGGGTTGTAGCAGAGGCCAGGGCCCCCACCTCTCATGTGCCTCAGTGTTTTGTGATTTTAAAATCTTACTTTTGCAGCTCCTTGTGTACAGGTCAGTGGGAGGGAGGGGGGCTTTTGAGAGGGATACCTGCATGTGGCGCCCCCTACTGGTCACATAAGCTACGATTGTGTGCGTGCGACTGAGCTCTCTCTTCTGTCTATGGCTGTCCATCTCAGCTCTTGCTGGATTTGGTACTGCAGACACAGGTGAAAGCTTTTGCACTTTTTCTTGGCTGACAAGGCTGTCTGTGGATCAATTTAAATGGCAAAGTGCTGTGTGGGAGTGAAAAACCGCTTCTTTGTGTATGGCGTTTTGCTTAGTGTGTGTAATCATTGAACAAAATATTCACATTTTTATATTACAAAATAAATCATAAAATATTCTGATCTTACCCTCATAGGAACACATTTATCCTAAATTCTAAAATGCAGAAACGCACTGAATCTCTGCTTAACCTTGAAATTGTTTATTTAAACTTTGTGCACAGCACAGTTTGAGCTTTGCATATCAGATAAAATAGATTAAGCCATATTTAAAATACACATTGTAATATCCTCAAGGTTTCCTCTCAATGCCACTCAAGTTAGAATGTCCATGAATGTACAGAGAGTTTTGTTGAAGTTTTGAATGTGTTTTGTTTATTATGTATTTCCCATTATCTATGTCATAAATGTTGACTCATTTCTCTTATTCTGTTACAGTTATCCTTTAAGTAACGGCAGGCACTGGCCCCATAAGGACCCGAGCCTTATTTTGCTGTAATTCTAGCTGTCATCACTGTGATTGGCTCACAGTGATCACAGGGACGGGAGCCAATGAAATTGTCTCCTGACTGGCGAGTAGAGCTCAGATGTCATTAGACAGCTGAGAGAGAAGAATGCAGCGTTGCCAGAATGATGGGAAAGCAGGGCAGCAAGTCACTAAAATATATGTCCTGGCAGGGATAAGAGCAATAAACAGCTTGTAGATTTCACCCCTAACTCAGGAATGGTGTATCACACCAACACAAGGCATAGTGAAAATGAAAGTCAGATTCTTGGCTTTCCAGCAGTATGTAGATTTCCAAAGGGGAGTAAACATATTTTAAAGAGGGGGAAGTCAAATCTGGTAGATGGTATAATACGTAAGTACCCATTTATTTTATTTTAGACACAATTTATATTTATCTTCTGATTATTTTCTATATTTAAAGGAATCCAGAGCTGAGATAAACTAAAAGATTTATACATACCTGGGGCTCCCTCCAGCCCCATGTGCACGGATCGCTCCCATGTCCTCAGTCTTCTCCCTCTTTTGTACCGGGTCTCGTAACTTCAGCCAGTCGCAGCCAGTCTGGGCAAAGGAAGTGCACCCTCTACAAATCTCTCTGGCAGTTGCCGTGGGAGCCCCATCGTGGGAGTGATCCATGGGCATGGGGCTCGAGGTATGTATAAAACGTTTAGTTTATCTCAGCTCTGGTACACTTTAAGCACTTATCTTTTTCAAGGTTTTCAATCCCTTTGTAGAAGTGGAATCACACTACTCACCTGTGGGTTGGAGAAAATGGGGTGGGGAAGGGCTTTATGCTGATCATATAGTTACTGGCATTCCGCAGTCACGTGACAAACATTGCAGGGAGAAAAGAAAATAACCCAACAGATCCAAGTTACATTACACAGAAAGAACATGAAGAATGTGGTAGATAAAGCCAAATGGCTGTTACTTTCTAGACGACCCTCATACAAAGGTCACTTTTCAAAAACATTTTTTGCAACGATGCCTAAAGCTGGCCACTAACGGTCCAATTTCTAACGAAAAATCGTTCGAGCGATCAGAAATTCTTTTCGGATTGGTTGTAAATAATCTCCATTGGTGGACACAATCGATTATGAATGAGTGAAAAAAATGTCGCCGGAATGAATTTTCGTCGAACGAAAATTTGGATTTTCCTGGTGGTTGTGATAGATAGGAAGAAACGATTGGTGAGTTGATGGTGTAGTGAACGATTTTTCGTCCGATCAGAATTTCTGATCGCTCGAACGATTTTTCGCTAGAAATTGGACCGTTAGTGGCCAGCTTAATGTGATGTGTATTATAGCTTTTCAGCTTTTCTATCATTTTTAACAAAAGTGGAGATTTTGATGTTTATTTGTAGCTTGTATAACATCACCACAATACTTATTTTCCCTTAGAATCGAAGAACTGAAGATGTTTTTGATTTTACATTACAATGTCCTGTACATATATACACTTGATCGCTTTGATAATGTTAAGGGCCACAAGCTGTTATATTCTGCCAAGAGTATGTTAACATAAAGGATGTGCTTGTCCAGGTTAAGTTATCTTCATAATATAGCAGTAACCTAGACAGAGAATGCGAGCCCTGCCACAAAAGTTGCTTGAACATGGTGTAATAGGGTCAAAACTGTCACAATCGACAAGTTAAATGCAGTAAATGTACCAAGTCAATAGATATATAGTAAGGAGGTCATGGCTGACGAACGCCTGGGAAGTACAATGGTTTTATCTGCTCAGTGTTTGTATGTGCCAAAGCACAGCTGGCAGTGAATTATATTCTGCCTCTCTTCCCTAAATTAAAACAAGATGAGCTTGTGTTCTGAATGGGTAAGCATGCAATTTATAATGTATCATTATTTTATTTAGCATGAGAAATAGATATTTAGTATTATGTTTGAAATGCTGTCCATTTTAAGACACTGCTCATGCGAAAAGAAACACGTTAGCTGTAATTTGCCTTTGGAGAGGCCGTGATGCAACACAAATTGAACGGCATCGAGCAAGTGAGTGTCTTCTTTCCTGAGTACGGGCGGGTAAGTGGCGCTAACAGATGGGAGATCATTACTTCCTTATAATCAGAGGTGATTTCCTGAGTATACGAGACCTATTTGTAGTCAAAGCGCCAGCTCATACAGTTTGCCCAATTTTCAATTTCTTAGATAAATTAGCCCGATTGTGTTAAAGCGTTTCTTATGTAAAGAAGTGCCAAACTGAGCGTAATACGGAGGCTGCCATCTTTATTCATTTATTTTTTGCTTGTTTTAACTTCCATTTAGCCAGCTGTCGTGCTGATTTTATGGAGTCTGAATCGCATGTTTGCAACCAGCAAGTGCAGGGAGAAAACCTTAATGGGGGGTGAGTGTGGCAATCAGCTGGGCATGGGTTGCGGCTGATAGTTAGGGTCCTTTGACACTATATCATTTGCTGCCAGTTGTAACTGAAAGTACAACTGATGTGCAGCCCAGTGTCCATGTTTCCCTATGGCCTTTTTCACACTATCTGTTGAAAAACTGAAGCTTTTTCACAATGCATTGCTATGGAGAAAAAAAAATATGCTTAAAACGCAACGCATAGCAAGGAGTATCCATCTTTGTGTCTGTTTTGCTCGCCCGCATGTGTCTCTGGTTGCGGGTCCTTTCTCCCTCTACCCTGCGGCCCGGGTTGCAATGTGGTGCGAGTGAACAGGGTTACACATTGTTTTTGTTTTGATTTTGCCTGGCCGCCTTGATGCGTCCACTCGCACCCGCCTCCCTCCCGCTTATTGCCTGGCAGCCTTGACGGCTTTGGCTGCCGCCTTTTACGCGGCTTGGGGGCGGTGAAGGTCACTATGGCAACCCTTCCCTACTCCGGTTCTGTACGCGTCCTCTGTATGCAGTGACGCATCAGCACCACTCATCATGATGCATAACAAGTCACACCCAATGGTATGGCCCCACGTCATACAGGACAGGTAGGCGGGGACTTTACATGGAAGAAGGCTATTTTAATGGCCTCCTCCACCTAGCACTTTGTGCACTATTAGCCTCCGAGGAAGCAAGGCTCGCCCCATTGCAAAATGGTCGTAAGGCCGTGCACCCACTGGCGCCCTGAGCTGCCTCCCCTCTCCAGCAGAGCACGATAAGTACCACCTTTATTCACGGATCATGCTTTTTGTGAATGATTTACCACTCATGTTTGTACACCTGCTGCAATTATATTAAAGCTACAGTGCCAGACATTTTATGCTTTTTCTTTTTGAGTATCTGAAAGTACAACTGATGTGCAGCCCAGTGTCCATGTTTCCCTATGGCCTTTTTCACACTATCTGTTGAAAAATTGAAGCTTTTTCACAATGCATTGCTATGGAGAAAAAAAAAATATGCTTAAAACGCAACGCATAGCAATGCATTAAAATGCATTAATTGATACCTTAGCGGTCACATTTAAAAATTCCGCCCAGTGATCAGGTGGTCAGGGGCCAATGAAAACGACTCTTAACTAATGCACAGAACTCCTCTGTTTTTAGACCTGAGCCGGCGGGATGCACTATTGTGTGCTTGGGAGCCGCGGGCATTAAAATTACGCTGCAACAGGCATAGGCAGCCACAAGTGTGTCATAGTTTAATTGGCAGTTCAGAGCCAGTTAAAGATCATGCCACATACACTAGAAAATTGGTAGGCAATGGGTATGGCGTAGATCTCTTAAAAGTATGGTATAATTATAGAAATGAGTACACCAAAAGGATGTTAGCTGGACAGGAAAAACCTTGTCTTTGTATTATTAAAAAGCCAGAATGGAGCTTGTAAGGAGACAAAAATGCACTATTGCACTAGTCTTGCAGTTAGTATAGGATGTGACTGGTGATACCTGTAGCATGCTTTACGACCAAAGGAGTTGCTTCCTCAGAGGCCCAACAAGTTCAGATGAAGTGATAATCTGAAAACCATTTGCCTGGATCACTGGATGGCCATGGAAGGCATATCACAGCATGCGGCTCCAATGTGGTCTGAGGCTCAATCAAAAATGTATTAGAGAGTAATTGTGGGCTCTACCAAACAGAGACAAATAATGCGTGAATGGTCCTAAAAATAAACGCAGACTCCAACACCCATCATGGGTCCTGCACCTCAGTAGTACTTTTGCCTCTCAGAACTAGGGTCCTAAAGTTTGTATTTGGCCAGGACACTACCTGTGTGGAGTGGATGTCAGTGCTTTATAAATAAATAATAGTATTAGTATAATTATTATTATTTATATAGTGCTGACATCTTCCACAACCCTGTATGGAGTATGTAGTATTGTCACTTAACTGTCCCTCATAGGGAATCACAATCCATATAATCCTTCATATAATCTCGCTTCTTAAAACTTAATATGAATAAAACTGAACTAATAGTCTTTCCACCATCCCTGTACACCTCTTTGCCTGATATTACAATAAATGTTAACAACACGTCTATAACTTCAGTTCCCAAAGCACGGTGCTTAGGGATAATATTTGATTCTTCTCTCTCATTTATTCCTCACATTAACTCCCTAACCAGCTCCTGTCATCTCCAACTCAAAAACATAGCACGTATCCGACCTTTTCTTTCCCATGACACAACCAAAATGTTAGTACATGCTCTTATTATATCTCGATTGGACTTTTGCAATATATTGCTTGGTGGACTTCCAACTAACCGACTAGCACCGCTCAATTCTGTACTGAACTCTGCTGCACGACTCATACATCTCTCCTCTCGCTCTTCCTCTGCTGCTCCTCTTTGTCAAGCTTTTCACTGGCTACCAATTAACGAGAGGATTCAGTTCAAACTCTTAACCCTAACCTACAAAGCTCTCCACAATCTCTCCCCCCTGTACATCTCCTCACTTGTCTCCAGATACCAACCCAACCGCAATCTCAGATCTGCACACGAGCTTCTTTTATCCTCTTCTACAATTACCTCCTCACATTCACGTGTACAAGACTTCTCACGTGCCTCACCCCTCCTCTGGAATGCCCTGCCACAGCACATTCGCCACTCTCCCACCTTTGAAATCTTTAAACGCTCCCTCAAAACCCACCTTTTCCGACAAGCATATTCTCTAGCTTAGGCCATGCACCCATTAAATAACCTAATTATGCACTGCCTGTACAAATACTGTATACTTCCCCCACCTCTTGTTTCCACCCCGTTCCTTTAGATTGTAAGCTCGCAAGGGCAGGGCTCTCACCCTTTTGTGTTACGGAATGTTATTAATTGAATTGCTTGCACACTGTTAGACATTTATACATTTTAGTCATCATGTTAAATTTGCTATTGTACTCAGCAGTTCTGTATTTTGTATCAGTGTTCATATTTGATGTATATCATTGTCTGTATCATTGTCTATCCCTTGTTTGTTTTGTTACATTGTACAGCGCCACAGAATATATGTTAGTACTTTATAAATATAATAATTATAATAATAATAATCCTTATCATAGTCTAGGACCAATTTAGTATACAATGTAGTTAACCACAAATACACTGTGATGTTTATAGAGGGAACCACTCCATAACACCGCAGTCTTGTCAGCGTCCGACAGCCTACATGGGTCATGGTATGGCCTAGATTTCGTCCCAAGTACAAACACTAAGGCCCGGTTCACATTAGCGTTCCCTGTCCGGATCCGCCTGATCGCATCCGGACCGTATACTGCACAAACGGAACGGAACTGTACAAACGGAACGTACGCTCCGCATAGCAATGCAAAGGTTATGCGGACGTTCACATGCGTCCGTTCCGTACAGTACAGAGCCGGACCGGATTCGGACTCCGGACACTTTTCCAACATGCATTATTTTTTGGTCCGGCTCATCCGGCCCACGCACCCGGACCGGAGCCTGACTGCACCATCCGGATATAGAAAACCAATGGGAAACGGAAACACAGAACACACGGGAGACAACACCGGACGTTCTACCCCACTTCCTATGAGGATTTATAGCGGCCATTTCAGATGGGGACACATGGGCCCAGCATATCTGGAGTGGAGCAGCAGTGACACAGGTGCTGGAGCTGTTTTGGCTGTATGTCGGAGGTCGAGGTGAGGCCTACAGCGGAGGACCTGATTCTACAGGTGCACCAGGTGCACCTTCTGCAGACCCCAACAAATTTTAAGGTATTATGTTGTTGTTGTTTTTTTTTCCCCCACGGATCTGGATGGCAGCCTGAAGCTGTCCTGATGCAAACGGACCGGATCCGGATCGGATCCGGATCGGAACCGTTCGGTTCCAATCCGGATCAGGTCCTGATACAATCCGGATCCGGTCCGTTTGCATGCCAAAACGCAAGTGTGAACGGGGCCTTATTGTCATCAGGAGTCCCGATCAACCCCTCAGCGCTGCGCAAGGGGTCGGGGGGCGCGCGGCGGGTAGCGGCGATCGGTTTGTACACGCAGCTAGCAAAGTGCTAGCGGTGTGTACCAAAAAAAAATTATGCAAATCGGCCCAGCAGGGCCTGAGAAATTGTCCTGCGCGGCATAGCCCGAACTGAGTTCGGGCTTACCGCCAGGGAGGTTAATCCATGTGGGTGAACTGGGTAAGCATCTGGTTAGCATCCACAATGTAGGGTAATATTGCTCCACCCTGATTAGTGAAACACCACTCCCCAATGTACCTTCAGGACAAATTGCTTTATTTAAAAAAATAATTAAAAACTAAATAATATGCCTTGTTTAAGCAGATATTACTCTGCAAAGTCTGTAGGCTAATCTCCAGATGGTAGGTACAGAATGCAGTAACATGACTATAGCGAGCTCTATGCGATCATGGCAACCTCCACTCCTACATGTGCCCTACTGTTTCATTTGAAGTATATTTCTGATGTCATCTTCAACTGTTTCCTGCTTTCCTGCTCCATAGTTATCCACAGAACGTTTGTTTAAGAAAACAAACTTTCCCTTTGATCAGCACAACTAGCTACTTGTAGTGATTGCAGGGGTCACATGATAAGAAAGCAGACTGATTGGTCTATGATAACTCTCTAAGCTCCACTTGTTCCTGCAAATAGCTGCATGCACTGGAGTGAAGGCATTCTAAATGAAGTTACTTTAACCTCCTTAGCGGTAACCCCGTGTGTGACACGGGGTAAGCCGCCGGAGGGTGCTGCTCAGGCCCTGCTGGGCCGATTTAAATAATTTTTTTTTTGCTGGACCCAGCTAGCACTTTGCTAGCTGCGCCAGCACCCCGATCGCCGCTGCCGTGCGCCCGATCGCCGCTATCCGGTGCGGCGCGCCCCCCCCCCCCCAGACCCCTGCGCTGCCTGGCCAATTAGTGCCAGGCAGCGCCAAGGGGTGGATCGGGTCTCCCAATGACGTCCCGACGTCGCTGACGTCGGTGACGTCATCCCGCCCCGTCGCAATGGCGACGGGGGAAGCCCTCCAGGAAATCCCGTTCTTTGAACGGGATTTCCTGATCGCCTGTCGCCGGAGGCGATCGGCGGGGCTGGGGGGTTGCCGCTGAGCAGCGGCTATCATGTAGCGAGCCCTCGGCTCGCTACATGATTTAAAAAAAAAAATTTAAAAAAATGCTGCGCTGCCCCCTGGCGGTATTTTTCATACCGCCAAGGGGGTTAATAACTATCTTGCAGCGTGAACGCACACAAATGATAATTTACTGCACTGCAGAGGAAAATAAAGGGTTGCAATAAATCTAACACTATAATAACAATTGCTACAAATTGTTAAAGGGAACCTGAGATGAGAGTGATATGGAGGCTGACATATTTATTTCCATTTCAACAATGCAATGTATTTTTACCAGTAGGAGGATAGATACAATAGTGTATCTCGGCAGTTTATTTTCTCCATGGGTTCACCTAAAGGACCTCAATTCTAACAATGGCCTCCTGGAATTAGGGCTGTGGTCCCCAAACTTTTTCGGTCAAGGGCCGGGTCAACATACTTCAGACTGCCGGTGGGGCGGAACATACATAAAATGATGTTGAAAAACATTACATTGAATCTAGGTATTGATTCCCCCCAATCATGCCTGGAGGAGAACTCCCAGCAGCAGCCATTCAGTCATGCGGCGCCCCGAACAACGTCTTTGTGTACCAGACAGTGAAGCATACTCAGGTAACAACCTGCTATCCAGTTGGACAGCAGTGTCACCTGATGCAGAATTGGATTGGAAGCCAGCGAATGACTTTTTGCTAGCAGTATGTGGATGGGTGGTACCAGCATTCCTATTCTATATGCGGGCACCCAATATTTAAAGATACATTGGGCCGCATCTATAAGTTATAGATTTTGTGTTTGGGGGGCCAGTGAAAAAGCTTCGGTGGGCCACATTCGGCCCGCGGGCCTTAGTTTGAGGACCACTGAATTAGGGGGTTGCTTGGGGATCACGGTTCCTAGTGTAAAGTCTTCATTTGAAATGTAGACCATCACACATGTCATATCACAATAGCTTTAATTTTTACATTGTGCAAGCATCATTGGGTCCACTTTAACTTGTGTTAAAATTTTAAAACTAGTAGGATCTGAAGAACACTGTGGATTTAAACAATTTACCAGAAGCAAAAGATTTGCAATATTACCTGCAGAGTTGCCAATTTAGAATGTTTACCTTATGTTGTATAGATGTATGTAAATATATGTATCTTACTACTGAAAAATTAGATTAATTGACTGTAAACGCTATTCCTATCCTTTACATTGATATACCATATTTCTTATTGTAAAATGTTAATATGAAGGAAGATGAACCAGGATAGAAAGAACTGGTGTGGTTTGAATTATAAGACAACATATTGTTATGATCGCTTCTGCAGCGTTTACTGCTGACTGCAGTGGTATTGCAAACCAAGCAGTTCTAATGTCATTACATGCATTTGCTTGCATAGTTTGGTTTGCACTTAAACTAGTTGCTGATTCCATCTGCAGTCGCTCTGAAGTTAATGACAGTTTAATATGCTTTTGTGTAAACAAACATTGTCTGCTGCAGTGGAGGGGCGGTCCCTTTCCTGCAGGCTGCATATCATTGTCTGCCTTTTCCTGCTATCAGCCTGTGATTAATTACCATTCACTTGTGTGGGAATCTGCAGGTCTGCTCCCATTGGATGACCTCAGTATAAAGAACTGCTTCCTGCAATGCCTCATGGGCTATCATAGTCTCAGATTGTATCTGTTACTCTGCTCGTGCCCCACCTCGTTCCTGGTCCGTGTGGACTGCGCTGACTCCTGCGAAGGGGTCAGCGAGTCCTCCTAGTTCTGCTCTTGTTCTAGAAGTTGCTACTTGCTTGTCTTGTGTCATATATTGGTTCATCGCCAATATATACGCATACTTGCGCATTTTGTTATTTTCCTTGTATTTGTGTTACGTTGATATATCAGTGTCGCTGATATATACGTACACGAACTGTTTATTTCCTGTGTTCAGTTAGTCAGTTTTCCAGCACGTTTTGGTAGTTTGCGCGTACCGTGAACACCCGTGCTGAGCTAGTTATCCTGTTCCTGGTCCTGTTTGTGGATTGCGTTCATCTCTGCGAAGAGATAGCGAATCCTTCTGAGTCCTGTTCCCTGTATTACTCCAGTCCTAGTCAGCGTTCCTGCTTATGTCATATATCGGTTCATTGCCGATATATACATATGTTAGTCAGACCTTACAAAGAGTTTCATTGATAGCTGTAATTGTAATACGCTAGGAAAACATACTTATTGTATATTTATCTGTGTTACGTTCATCTGTCTCGATCCTGCTATTTTCTGACTATCCTGTCCTGTCTTTGTGAGGCACGCCATCGCCGCAACGCATTGGCTGCCTCATTCCAGTCTGTCTGGTTTTGGACGCTTGCTGTCACTAAGTAGCCGCTAGCTAGCAAGCGTTCATTCTGTCTACCTGTCCTGATCTCCTCAGTCCTGGTTTATGCGCTCAGCGCTACTTTGCGCTGAGACGTTATTATGAAAGTGTTGTTTGTGGCTGTTCGGATCTGCACCGGCTCTGTGCGCCACAATCTCCTATTGGAGTCAGTCCTCTCCTCCACTAAACTGGGGATATCCTGATCCCTTGTGCTGGTGTGTGTACCTCCTTCACGTCAGCTTATGTGTTGTATGCTGACTGTGGAGATTACACCTCCAAGCGTGACACATATATTTCTCATGAAATCTTTATAGTAGTGGTGACTAGGGGCGTGTCAGGAGTGTGGTTAGAAGTGTGGCAGGGATGTGGCTTAAAGGGAACCTGAACTGAGTAAAATTTAAAATAAACATGTGATGTAGCTACAAATGAATATATATATTACATACTTACCTCATCATCAGTTCCTCTCAGAAGCTCACTATTTCCTTCTTGCAGTGATCCCTTCCAGTTCTGAAAATATTTTGTCAGAACTAAAATATACCAGTTGCTGTCAGTTATATATCAGCTGCTGTCAGGTACAACTGAATGTGCAAGGTAATGTCCATGTTTCTCTATGGCTCAAATGGGGGATGTTACAGTTTAACAGTGTGCTGACCAGGAAGCTGTTCGGGAGTAATGGCCATTTTCAAAATGGAGGATGGAGAATTCCATTGATCACAGTGGACAAATGGGACGCAGGAGAGGAGAAAGAAATCGATTAGTGGACCACACGGGAGGTAAGTATAATGTGTTTATGTTTATTTTGACTTTTCATTTTCAGTTCAGGTTCTCTTTAAGTTTCCCTCTTTCTGATCTCAAAATGTTGTGAGGTATGCTTGCTTGCTTTAGGTTTCTGATTTAGACACTACTGATGCCAGAATGACTAGCAGGACTGCCAGGCAACTAGCTTTGATTAAAATGAAATAAATATGGCAGCCTCCATATATCTCTTGCTTCACATTCCCTTTAAGCGTGCCCAGATTGTAAAACAGTCCAATTAGACTATTTCAATTCAATCATTACAAATTACAATGTATTGGTTATTGTAGTATGAATCAGTATTCTAGTTTATAGCTATAATTTCCTGTATTCACATATCTCTGCTCTGTCAGATTTGTTCTGGATTTTAAACAACTGTAGGTAATCAAGAACCGCAAAGTTTTCCTTATAAAATATGGTGCAGACAAAGCCATGCATGACCATTGAACAGCCATATCAAATGCACGGAGGCAAAGTAAATGAGGAAAGGTTCCTTATTTTTAATACTTGTTAGAGCAATGCATGGACAGCCTTATCAACTGATAAGTGTTGGGAAGATCTGTAATATTAAGAGATTGCTGCTCTTGTTATTAGCTACAATTTTATTTCCTGTGATTTAGTTTGTTCCGTGCATGTGCTACAATGACACGGGTGCTCAGTTCAATTAAATCTTGGGAGATAGGAGCAAAATTATATCTGTAGCTGTAGGAAGTGTGGCTAATCCTGACTTGCAAACACTCATGAATCAAGACTCGGCCTTCCTGTATTACATAGATAGAATTTAGAAGAACTACAGAGGCAAATGGATGTATTACCAAAAGAAGTACGGTAGTCAGATAAAAACTCTGCTTTGGATATAAATATATATGTGTACCCATTTTCAGGGACTCAGAATATGTCTTAATCTGTTTATAACTTTAAAGGACAACTGTAGCGAGAGGTGATGTAGCCATTTATCCCCTCCCCCCCATAGTTGGGCAGGTGTGGTTTTTAATTCCCCCCCAGATAGCCGGGTGTATGCCCCTGTATCCCTCCCCGATAGATTGCAAATTGTTTGGCCCCCACCGCGGGGATAACCAGGTGTGTGGCCCTTTAAATTACCACCCACATGCCAGGTGTCTCCACCCCTCCCGCAGAGATAAGCGCAGGGAAGCGTTAGAAGGCACAATCTCTCGCCTGACCTTTTTCCACCGGCGATCGCGTTCCTCTCCCTGCAGTACCGCTGTCAGCCTTGCTATGCTGTCCGGATCGGGTCCCGGCTTGATGACGTCATCAAGCCGGGACCCGATTAATTCAGCATAGTGAAGCTGACAACGGAACTTCAGGGAGAGGAACGCGATCGCCGCAGGAACAGGTTCAGGTAAAGATTGTTACATTTTAATCCTGCCCTGCCCTGCCCAATCGCAGCATGGAGAGGGGAGGGAGGGGGGTAATTACAGGGGATCGGGCAGGTGGAGGGGAGATCGAACCCCCTGGCAGGGATGCCGGTATAGAGTAGTTAGGGGGAGGGGGGTTAATGAGCCCAGGAGCATGCTAGCACGCCCGCTGTGCTCATTAAATCAAAGTGACTTATATTCACGTCAGGTGGCTTTCAGGAGCCACTTGCTATGACGTGAATATACTGTAGTTAGGATGTAAACTGGTTAACAGCAAAAAATTCAACCAAGTTTTGAAACTTCACTTCTACTCTCTACCGTTCTCCAGCATTCCTCCGCTCAGGAGAACATTAATAAATCAAGCTAAAGGTCCCTCTGGCAGTTGAGTGGTTGACATTAGTTTTATACTTTTATAAATAAATACCATTTCTTTGTGTTCTTCTGAGCTGCTTGGATACTTTTGGCATTATTCTGATATGGCTGCACGATTACAGTCCCTTTGAAGAGAAATTGGCAGACAGTCACTTTTTTATTACATTCTACAGGTTGCTTTTTTTAGATACCTGCACTTGCCTCTAATGAATTATGAATAGGATGGGTGCAGCGCTGGAGAATAATAGTCTGCTACCTCCAGTTATGAATAGCAGCTGGAACATTTCTGAGGAAACAACAAATCATCCTCAGAACATGTATGAACAGACAACTCGGAAAATACTTCCCATATGCCCAGGAAACAGTCATTCTTCAGAAAGTCCGGCTCCTAAGAAATAAATCAAGAAGTGGAGCGAGCTATCCATCTCTGCTGTTTTACTTTTACCGGGGTTACATTTTAAATCAGCAACAAGAGGTGCAACGCAACATTATAATAAATGGTATTTGTTTTCAAAGGAATATTATAGAGAATTCTCAGTGCATGATCAGCTCGTGTACATGGGGGTCATCTCAAACAATATAATAAATGGCCTTCAGAAAGCTTAAAGAACTCACATAAGCACTATCTTGCTTTTATTTAGGAAAAAATATCAATCTTATCTGTTTATAGACAATCATAGTTCGATAAGCTTTATCTTGGTGCTGCCTAATTTTGGAAAAAAGATGCCAATCCAAGCAATTAACCCTTAAAGAGAATCTGTACTCTTTTTTACAATAAAAAGCATACCATTCTCTTCATTATGTTCCCCTGTGCCCCTCTGTGCTGTTTCTGCCATTCCCTGCTGCAATCCTGGCTTGTAATTGCCAGTTTTAGGCAGTGTTTACAAACAAAAGACATGGCTTCTAACCAGAGTATGATAGGCTGAGAACAGCTCACTGTGTGACTCATGCAGAGCTTGGAGAGGGTGTGTAAAGCTTCTGCCAATGACAAGCAGTGCTGCACATTCCACACATTCCAGCCTGAGCCCAACAGAGCCGACAGAGGAAAGAAGATAAGATTTATTACAGAGACAGTGCAACTAGAAAAGGCTGCAGTAAGACAGACCACATAAGAACAGGCATAGGAACTTATAGGATAGAAGAAATAAGGCAGAACATTTCGTTACAGAGCCTCTTTAAAAAGTTGATAATCAATCATTACAGTGACCTTGGTAATGGGAACTCGAGGTGAGAGGGATATAGAGGCTGCTATATTTATTTCCTTGTAAAAAATGCCAGTTGACTGGCAGCCCTGTTGATCTTCTGGCATAAGTAGTGTCTATAATCAAAACCCTGGAACAAGCATATAATTAATCCAGTAAAATCTGAGTCAGCTGAGTCAGAGTACCTGATATGCTGCATGCTTGCTCCGGATCTATGGCTAAAACTATTAGAGACACAGGATCAGGAGGACTGCCAGGCAACTAGTATTGTTTAAAAGGAAATTAATATGGCAGCCTCCACATTACCACGGGTTCCCTTTAAGGTGCCCATACATCACTCCATATTGTAGCCAGATTGAACTTTCGATTCAATAATATTATCGAATCAGAAGAGAATTGGAGCCATAACAAGGCTACCCGATCAATCTTTTGATTCATTTCCATCTGAAATTGGTCAAGGGGATTGATCGGCCTGCTGGAAAATTACAGATACAAGGGCTCAATTGGGTGTGTGGTGGAAACGGCATTCGATATCAGGATAATCAATGGATCTGATGGAGTCCCGACTGGTGTCCCCCAAGTATAAAGTGTCCCTCCTGTGCCTGTGTGCAGTGTTTTAAAGTATCGCCTATCTGCCGGTGTTTACCGTCGCCAGGAGTGCTGCAACCACATGACACTGGCAGACGTGGTACTGGGGCTTTTAGAGATACTTAACACCGGAGGAAGGAGGTCGATTTACGATATATTTTATGCTAAAATCTACAGGTGAAACTCGAGATGTTTGAATATCGTGCAAAAGTTCTTTTATTTCAGTAGTTCAACTAAAAGGTGAAACTAATATATGAAATAGACTCATTACATGCAAAGCAAGATATTTCAACCCTTTATTTTTTATAGTTTTGATGATTATGGATTACAGTTTATGAGAACCCCCAAATCAAAATCTCAAACAATTCGAATATTGTAAAAATTATCAATATTCTAGGCTCAAAGTGTGAGACTCTAATCAGCTAATTAATCCAAAACACCTGCAAAGGGTTCCTATTTCATACATAAGTTTCACCTTTTAAGTTGAATTAGTGAAATAAATGGGCTATTGCAATATATTCTCATTTTTGGCGTTTCACCTGTATTGCAAATCAATTCCCCATGTATGAGCAGGCAATAGATTCCTCTTTGATCAGAGTCTAATGGTCCATCTGGCCATAGATCAAGTGATGCATGGCCTGCTTTAGAGAGCAAGCCCTTAATAAGGTCTAACACTATTCTATCTTTAACCCTCATCTATTCCTAACATTAATTGGGGCTTATTTATAAAGCAATGACAAGCTGATTCTGCTGCCAGACTGTTAACTAACCAACCTTGTCACTGCCACATAACACACCCCCTTCACAGGCTACCTATAAAATGGAGGATAGGATTCAAAATCAGCCTATTGACAATAAATCACACATAATCTGGGCCCTGGATACACGAAAGAAATGTAGCAGCTGCGTAGCAATCCCCGCACTCTCAGATCCACAGGTACTAATAATCTAGTCATACCCAGAGTCCACCTGAAAACCTTTGGTCCCCGAGCCTTCTGTCATGCTGCTCCTACATTATGGAACTCCTTACTTCAGCAGATCAGGACAGCTTCATTTCTGGACGAGTTTAAATCCAGACAAAAAACCCACCTGTTCTGTCTGGCATTTGCAGAAATATTATTTTGCTATGTTACTTCATCCTCCTACCAAATACTGAATCTGAGAGAGCCCAAGCCCTTTCTTTGAGTCCTATGGGAGAAAAGTGCTATAGAAATGTTATTGTTATTATTGTTATTGATTACAGTTCTCCGGGTTTTGTTATGCCTCAGATTGGCCTGCTAGCAATGCAACTTCTCCAGGTTTTGTTATGCCTCAGATTGGCCTGCTAGCAATGCAACTTGACAGACAAATGACAGCGCTTAAGGCTGCACCTGCATTGTGAAACAACAGAGGCAATGCAGAGCCCCACTGGGGCTAAATACATTCTTTTAATGCAAAACAGATGCAAATTATGTGCTAATTCTAATCTAAAAATGTGGATGTAGATTTGAAGCAATGAATGCAGCTAGCCACTAGTATCCATCCGTTATCGCTGTGGGGAAGTCTATTAGGTAATAATCTGTGCACAGGTTATTTACTGAAGCTAACACCCCCCTTTGCCTGTAGTAAGTGCTAGGTGCGTAATATTGTCCAGTTACTGGAGCTCTGCACATCCATGCAGATTAATCATTCAGGTATAACTTCTGTTTGAAAGCACTGCCATGTCTCCTGCTTTAGCAATGCAACTTGCTCATGGCCATCAAAATTACATTATATTTTGGCTAAGGACAAAGCAAACAATGGATAGTGTGTAGTCCCTAGTCACTGAGCCAAACACCAGTGTCACATGTGAAGCGATAGTTATGTATAGTATAATCAAAGCATATAGAAAACATAGTGTACAACAGTTGAGAGCTCAGTGCTGGGCTCCTGGGATAAATCAAGGAACCATCCCAATCCAATGTAATAACTTCTTACTCCTCCATATCCCAGATGGTTCAGGGACAAGCTCAGCCTAACTGATTGAGAGTGGACAGCACTGCAGGAACCATAAAATACTTGCGCCTCTCCTCCCAAATCAAAATTTAAAACAATTTTATTTGGATACCCAATGGACTACAACAACACTACAGAGAACATTCAAATACTAGCACCACACCTATCAGGCCGCTTGCACACTGCATGCGATTCTGACTTTTTATGCGATCCAATTTTTTATTTCGATTAAAAAAAACGTAACAGTACATTTTTTTAATTGGAATCAAAATCAGTTGCAAGCCTGTATAGCATAGGGATACGCCACCACTTTACTCTCATGTGATCTTCTACACAGGATCATTTTAACTTTAATGACAGATTTAATAGAAAACAGATACTGGAACTGTGGGACTTGGGGAGACATACTTATACAGAAAGTCTCCAGAAGCTTCATTTAACCAGGGGCCACTACTACACTACGAAATACACTTACCTTTCCTCCAGTCAGTAGATGTCAACCTATTGAGACATGTCAGCTTTCCTTGACTCTTGCTCTTAATTTTGCTTGACGCTTCCCAATATATAATAATGCTGTTTTGCTGCCATATATGTAAAGACAGATGCTATGCAGAGCATCCCTCTGGCGACCTGCCTGTCTTATTGTTGCCTATAGCTTGGGTGACGAGGTCATGGAAATCTGATGATGCTTTGCATTCACTCGCCTTCAGAGTTAATCATCCGCTTTAGTTACCAACAATGTATATATTTTTATTTATCTCATTTCAGAGTCTCTTTCAATTTCAGAGTTAAATAGATAAATTCCACCTTTATTTAAAATGTGTTTTTTTTTCGCCCCTCTCTACTGCAGGCATTTATCTTTTTGTGGTGTTTATTATTACGTTTTAATGCATAACCTACAGGTAAAGAAAAGGTCAAGTTAACAAGCGTTTCTGTGCTAGAGAAAGACAGCAGTCTTATCCTTCATACACCTCCTGGCCATGAAAGACACCTTAACTGATAATTAGAAAAAGCTTAAGCAGAGATTAGTTTATATGTTGATAACTTCCAGCACCTGAGATAACATTCCAATTCTTGATTAAACACCACGCGGCAATTCGGCAAGCACCGGTTAGTGCCTCCTGTCACTCAACCCCGAGACACTGTGGAAACATTGTAATCAATGTTTATTACATCTATACGTAGAGGAAAAAATGTTTACAATGTATAATTATCCTGTCTAGCATTTATTAGTATTAGCGCGTAAGAGCCACGATTTGCAGGTGTCTTTGTAAAAAAAAACGAAAAAAATTTGGAGTCAGCCATAAAGAAGGTCTTGTGTTTTAAGTTCTTAAGAAGATCCCATCCACATCTGCGGAAGAGCAACGTTTGACACATTTCTACAGAGGAAAGCTGATTCCATGCACACATGCATTTAAAAAGACTTTACATGAATGCTGGTTGACACATGTCAGCGGTGGCAGGAGTCAAAACAGCGGCAGGTGTCAACAGGGCTGTCAGCCGGGGAAATAGTAAATGTGGGGAAAGGCGTATTACCTCTGATTTACATTTAACAACTTCATTTTCCCAGCATTTCCGTTTAATCACGGCATAGGTATAAAATTCTATAGAATGCTTGATGATGCTGGTTTAAAAGAATTGCGGAATGGCAAGAAATGGTAGAGGTCAGACTAGAAGGAATGAATGATAACAACAACAACAAAAAATAGGACATGCATATAAACTGATGTATATATCGTATGCCTTTGACTAAACACAAAAGCAGCCCTCGAAGATGAGTAGACTTTCGTTAGGAACAACGGCCAATACATGGAGGCTGGTTTCTGAAGATTGGAGAAGATAAGTAGACCAGTAAAACATAACCAGATGTTTTAAAAATTATCTGCTATTAGGTGGTAGACCCACATTAGTATTGCTATAGTCATTACTATTGTTTTTTATATACAGTATAAGGTGGTAGCATTTACCATAGCACCATACATAACAGAAAACAAAGTGTATACAGTTATAGACCAATAATGGGATACAGGTAATACACATAAAGATGGAAAATATGTGCCCACATATCACAGCAGTAAAATAAAAATAAGCAAGTGGAGAGAGCTCTGCCCACTCAAGCTTACATCCCAAGGGATCAATGGATGGAACAATTGGTAAGAGAAGCTGTGTACAAGGTGGTAGTGTGGCAGTCTATGGCTGGTTATAGTGTCTTAGTTGAGATTATATGCTTGCCTGAAGAGTTAAGTTTTCAGGTTACGCCTAAAGATGCTAAGTGTTGATAAGTGACAAACAAATTGTGGATGGGAATTCCTAAAGTGGGAAAAAAGTCAAGAGAAGTCTTTTAAGAAAGAATGAACGATGAGGAAAATAGGATAATATAATTTGCAGAGTGGAGGCTACAGGTAGTGTGATGTCTGGAGTGAATTGTAGTTATGTAAGACAGTGCTAGAATAAAGTGCCTTCTGGGTGGGAGTTAAACTGTGTACAAATGAACTATAACAGTCACCCACAGGAATTGGGACTCAATCTCTTGTTTGACAGTGCTGGCCAGTGGCCACAAGCTCATACAGATATGTCCCTCAGTGGGAGCATGGCAAAGTTCACTGTTCCTGTGGGGAGGGGAGGAGGAATGATGGCACAAAGCCCAAGGAAATGGTAAGGAGGGGAACAATGTGTTTGGACATTGCCATCTCCTAAAACAATTAAGCTCAGAGGACTGTTTGTTGCCCAGGTGCGGAAGAAGCAAGACACCTGTACGGACACAAAACGTATGGCCAAAACAATCGTAAACAATGGTTTCCACTGTGAAAACATTGATGTCTGCATGTGTTTAGTCTTCAAAAGAGTTGAAATGAAATTAGGAGCAGAAGTCTTCTGATGAACATTTTCAGAGATACAATCTCTTCTCTTAGAGACCAATCTATGTTCATACCATGGTCATCATGAGGGAGTAAACCAGAAAGTGTGAAATAGACCCATACAGAGACACTTTCAACTATTGTCATGAAAATAAAAAAAATGCTAAAGAATTATATGTGTTAATTTATTTATTAAGTAAAAGCATCCAAAGTAACATATGTATCTGTATGTATGTGTCATGGCTCAAATAAAGGTTACTTCAGGGGACCTCTAAAATCAATTATTGATGCCCACAAGGCATTGTGACGCTAGCAGCAGAGAACAAAATCAAATCATACCAAGAGCAGCAACCAATGAATGAACGGCTTTTTTTATTTTACTTTCGTTAGTCAATGTCGGGGTACAATTGAGAAATCAAGATACAAATATGTAAAGAGATACACACCTAGTAGGTAATCTATATCACAGTAGGCAAATATAGCAATAGCTGTGTGCTGTAAACAGTGAACATAACATGAACAATATATGCAAGAAAACATGCACACCATGGATATCGGATGCAAGTCAAATAGTGTGTTTTAGGTTATGGCAAAAAGATGCACTGAGCTTACCAAAGGCAGCTGCATGTCAGTGGTACTGAAATGTACATTTAAAGGACCACTATCGCGAAAAAAGTAGGTGTAACGATCGGTGAAGCACAGAGAGGATCTGATTACCGGTGATCTGCAGTATCACTGGGAATACAGATGTATACCAGATTATAAGTGATCTGCAGTATCACCGATAATCCGATATACTAGCTAACCTCTGTTCACCTGAGTAGAGTGTAGTGTTTGGTGTAACAGTAACACTTAGAGGACTAGGCCTCAGTGCAGCAAGGAGTACTGCACAGATTCCTTCCGCAGACCTGAGCTCTCCAAGACGGGAGGAGTCAGACTGACAGTAAGAAGGATAGTCTGAAAGTGACACTCAGGAGGAGATGTCACTGACAGGACGGGGAACCGCCTTTCTTTGTTTTCAACAGCATTTCCTGAACAGCAGTTTAACTGCCAAAATAGCAAGATACCAGCCGGCCTCCCTAATCACTTGCACACTATTATGTCAGTTAGAATTTGCAACTGTTGTTCAGGAAATGCTGTTGAAAACAAAGAAAGCCCTGAGAATCTCCTTAAAAAGATGGACTGGCCCAAAACATGTCATCTGTCACATTGTTTAACTGCCTACTTTTTTCGCGATAGTGGTCCTTTAAGTTGTGATATTTACATTTAAGGCATAAGTTAAGCTCACAGTCACATACAGTACACACAGTTCACTATAATAACAAGCCAACAAAATAGATGCACAAGCAAACTGATGCCTAAGGCAGAAGGGATCCAGCCTAAAGCCTGTGAACTAGTTTGAGTGATACAATTTCCGAGGCTAATGATAACCCCTATGTTAGAATGCAAGTCTATGCAATAAAGCTATGGAGTCTAGCAATCAGAGACAATGGAGGAATAACCAACACAACCTACCCAAACAGCATTTCAGAGGTGGTAACTCCTTTTCAGGACTCTGCACAACTTTGGTTGCCTTCCTGCTCTGTTCCCATTGGAAAAGGATTTATTGCATAGACATCAGAATCAGAAAAAAATATTTTGCCAAGTACTACGGGGGTTGTACCCGAATTATTTTTTGGGGGGAGATCACTATGAACACACAGTACGGTCACACAAACTTTTCTTGGCACACTGATATTGACACAGTATGGCCAGTCACACAGTCACACAGGTGTTTCTGTGATGCTGTGTGGGGGCAAAACAGCCACAATGCATACAGCAGGCAGAGACCAGCAAAAGGGTATAGGCACAAATCTTTTTTTTTGGGGGGGGGGGGGGGGTCGGAGGGGCAGAGATCACATAGAATGCAAAATAGGGTCACACAGCTGTTAAAGTGACATGGCAACACTACACATTGATCACACAGCAGGCAGCCACCACCCAAGGGGTATTGTCACAGATTTAAGTTTGTTGCTATAACAGTGACGCAGCCACACACAGTACAGTCACACAGCTGTTGAAGTGACACAGTAACAGTCAGTACACATTGCTCACACAGCAGGCAGTGACCAGCAAAGGGGTACTGGCACACAAGTCTGTTAAAGTCTGGCCTGACTGCCGTCTCTCAGCTCCAAGATTGCTTTGAAAATACAGATTGGGATATTTTCTTTCATGAAACAGACCTGGAGACGAGTACTTCCTCTATATTGTCATATGTTAATTTCTGTGTGGACACCATCACTGTCAACAAAAGAATTACGGTTTACCATAAACAATGGATAACAAAAGAACTCAAGGAACTTCTAAAGAATACAAACAAAGCTTTTAAAATATAGGACAAAGAAGCATATTCTTCAGCCAGAGCAAGTCTGAAAAAAGCCATACGAAATGCAAAACTTAAAGCCAGTGGTTACCTATTTAAAAACCAAAAAGTCAGATACTCACCTAATGAGAGGGAAGGCTCGGTCGTAATGAGCCTTCCCTCTCCTCTCCCGGTGCCCTCGGTGCTGCGCTGGCTCCCCCGTTCACGTCCGCCACCGCAGGGACTTCGGAGGTCTTCGGGAGCACTCGGGCTTCCGAAGACGGGCCGCTCCATACTACGCACGCGCGAGTGCGTCATAGAGGGCGCTCGCGCATGCGTAGTATGGAGCGGCCCGTCTTCGGGAGCCCGAGTGCTCCCGAAGGCTTCCGAAAGCTCCCTTTGGCATGTGGAAGTGGCAGTATTTGACCGAACTGGTCGAATACTGCCACGGGGGATCCTGCGTGGGACCGGGCACCGCAAGAGGAGAGGGAAGGCTCATTAGGACCGAGCCTTCCCTCTCCTTAGGTGAGTATCTGACTTTTTGGTTTTTAAATAGGTAAACATTCACTTTAAATACAAACAAAGGATTGAGGAAAACTTTGAAAATGACTCAAACCCAAAGAGGATGTGGCAAAGCATTCAACTATTCACAGATTACAATAAGAATATCACTCAATATACACTGGACAATAACATCCCCAGCCTAGCAGAGGAACTTAACAACTTCTTTGCTAGATTTGAAAAAGACAACAATCGGCCTCCAGTCAACTTTGGGCCCACTACAGACTCACAGCCTTTAATCCTTCACATACATGGAGTGCAGAAAGCACTCACAAATATCAACACCAGGAAAGCTGCAGGTCCTGATGGTGTGCAAGGACGTGTGCTCCAGGCCTGTGCTGGTCAACTAGCGAAAGTTTTTAAACAAATATTCAACCTCTCTCTGTTCTTTGGTGTAGTCCCATCATGCCTTAAATCTACAACCATTGTGCCAGTGCCAAAAAATCCTAGGATAACCTGTCTTAATGATTATCGACCAGTTGCTCTAACCCCTGTTATCGCCAAGTGCTTTGAACGACTAGTAGCCACACACATCAAGGCCTCTATCCCAGCAAATCTAGATCAACACCAGTTTGCTTACCGAACAAATAGATCGACTAAGGATGCCATCTGTGTAGCTCTCCATGCTGCCCTCTCACACCTGGAAAAGCCCAACTCCTATGTTAGGATGCTCTTTGTTGACAACAGCTCAGCATTTAACACCATTGTACCTAGCCAGCTGACCAACAATCTCCATGCACTAGGTCTTGCTCCCTCCATATGTACTTGGTTATTGGACTTCCTTACTTATCGCCCTCAAACTGTCAGACTAGGAAAACAGACATCCTCCACCCTTACCCTGCGCACAGGCGTGCCACAGGGCTGTGTATTAAGCCCTCTCCTCTATGCACTTTTTACCCATGACTGCCAGCCTATCCATACCTCAAACATAATTGTTAAAGAGACACTGAAGCGGAAAAAAATATATATGATATAATGAATTGGTTGTGTACTATGAATAATTACTAGAAGATTAGCAGCAAAGAAAATATTCTCATATTTTTATTTTCAGGTATATAGTGTTTTTTTCTAACATTGCAACATTCTCTAATATGTGCAGATTACATAACACTCAGCATTCAAAATGATTCTTTCAGAGCAGTCTGTGAACTAATGACCTCTCCTCTGGCAGAGAAAAAGTAAATAGTTAAAGAACAGTTGAGATAATAAAAGTCAGAAAACAGCCCTCTCCACGACTTTGAAAGTCGTAGAGATTAATGGCTTTTTTGTATAGAGATAACAACTGGAGTTTCTTAACTCTTCCTGTACTGGAAACAATTAGACTGATATATCTGATCTTAATGTTTTATTTCTTAGCTGTACTACACATACAAATCATAATATCATAATTTTTTTTTCGCTTCAGTGTCTCTTTAAGTTTGCAGATGATACGACTGTCATTGGGCTTACATCAGACAATGAGGAAGCTGCATACAGAGAAGAAGTTAGGAACCTGACTGCATGATGCGACATTAACAACCTGTTATTAAATACAAAGAAGACCAAAGAAATTATTCTGGACTTTAGGACCACCAAAAAGACCACTCACCTACCGCTAATGATCAATGCAGAGGCTGTGGAGAGAGTTTCCAGCTTCAAATTTTTGGGAGTCACCATTGCAGAGAACCTGTCCTGGGCTGACAATGCTTTAGCTCTAACTGGCAAAGCACAACAACGCCTCTACTTTCTGAGAAAACTAAGGAGCGCTAACCTCCCACAGAAGCTGCTGGTTAATTTCTACAGATGCACTATAGAAAGCGTTCTGACCAATTGCATGACGGCCTGGTACAACAGCTGCACGAAGGCTACTAGAGAAGCCCTGCAGCGAGTTGTTAAAACAGCAGAAGCCATTATTGGCACTGAACTACCATCACTGGAACTTTTGTATAATACTCGCAGCGTGTGAAGGGCCAAAAACATTATCAAGGACAACACTCACCCTAGAAATGCCTTGTTTGAGCTCCTTCCATCAGGTAAACGTTTTAGATCAATCCGCACACACACAAACAGACTGAAAAACAGCTTTTTCCCATCCGCCATAAACTTGACGAACTCTGAATCCTCTCTGAAATAATTAACACTGTGTACAAATTGTTTAAACATCTGTAATACCTGGCATACTTGTATAATTTCTTCTCTTTCTACCTTTGTTACTATCACTATATGTTCCCTATATGCACCGTGGGGTTGTCATGAAAAGTAATTTTGTTGTGTTACACAATGACAATAAAGTGAATTGAATTTCTGTCATTGTTTTTTGGGGGGCACACTAAAAACACAGATAACGCAGTACAGTTGGTGACACGGGTGTTGCTGATGCAGCCACACACTACGATGTATATGGGGTTGTTGTGTTTCTACAACACACCACACAAAAGCAACAACAAATAATAAATACAGCAGGGTCGATGTCACAGTCAGTCCTCAAAAGGACTATTGAGTGGTCCCTAGCTGATGACCTGCAAGTAACAGAGCATCTATCCAGCAGCTACACGGGACAATATTCAAACAATTCACAATAAAGCCGATCCCTCACTACCCCACTATCTGCAGCAGCAGCTCCTCTCCTGACTACAGGCAGAGTGAAAATGGCCCCCTGGGATCGTGCCTTTTATAGGGAAGAGTGGCTTGGGTGGAAATCATGTCTGATTGGCTGTCCTGTCCCACTTGACTTCAATGTGAAAGGTCAAAAAATTGCACTATGGGAAAGTAAAGGGCAGGCACAAACGTTTGCACTACTCGTGAGCATGCAGAGTAGTGCCTGTTCGCCGGAAACCGTTAGTCTGCAAACACATTCTGCCATCCTTATTCTTTGGCCTCTTTTACACCAGCAGCTGCTGCAGTGACCACCTGTCAGCTGAGCTGCTCTGATGGACACCTTGAGCTCTTGCGTCCATCTCATGGAGACACATTTGGACATGAAGGTAGCCATACTGAGATGTGACATGAGACATTTTTTGCAGCTGTGTAACTGCACCACATGTCAAATTCTGGTACGTGTGTGGTTACAAATATTAGCAACCAGCTGCAATAAATTGCTCATTGGCCAGCAGACCTGAGGCCGAGCTGCACACCAGTCTCATAGTTTAGCCATTCGTGTGAAAGAGGCCTACGAGGGACATGTCAAAGACTTTCTACTGCAGGTTCTTTGTGCTTCTGATCTCCTTTAAAAAATACACACAAAAAGTAGAATAATATGAAATACCTAATCTGTAAATACAAGTCCACCTGCTGAGACAAGTTCAATGCAAACAGAAGTCACTGAATCACAGCTAACACAAGCTCGACAAAAATAACTTGGGATATTCAAATACTGGGAAATATATTGGGAGCATGTCAAAATTTTTCATAGAGAAAGTTACATAATGGCCACTGTTTCTCTGACAATATTACATATGCTTAGTGAGTGTAGAACATCCTCCTATTTCAATATCTAAGTAATCAGAATAAAGCAACCATCTGGCATAGTTCAAGTAATGTTAACAAGGTGTAACCTTTGCTCCTTCCACTGTGCCTTCAGATCCTGTTTGTAGAGCTTATGTCCACCGGCAGCTGTGTCTACTGTGCATGATTATGGATGTGGTGAAAGGTACCACACTTCTCCAAAACAGTGCTATGCTCAGAAATTCTAGTGTATTCTACGAAACAGATAAAAAGGTGAAACCAAGATGACATTAAGCCACAAATCTTGCATACTGTCTCCCGTTTGTAACTTGAGAAGACAAGAAGAGATGAACACTGGTGATGAGTGAAGGTGCTCATTTTCAGTTCTTCAGTTTTAGTGAAAACAGAAGCATTGTTGAAACAAAATGCATTTTCACGTTTTTGTAAGAATGCAGGACAATTAAAAGATCACTAAGATCACTAATGCGTAAAACTGTTAACTCCATGTGTACATATACGCATAAGAAGAACATTTCTCCTAGAGTAAAACGCACTATAAATTTCAGTACTTTACACCTATGTTGCTGTTGCTTACAGTGGGCAGAAAAATTCTGACAGATCTGACAGGTTTTTGACAAGGCCATCTCCTCATGAGAGATTCTCACCATCTCCTTCATTGTTTACAAAAAGACTCACTGGAAGGGATCTATACAAAGATGTTGGTCAGTCTGCCTACTTGCTTGCACACTATTTTAGGAGATGGTTTGAGCAGCTGTTGTTCAGTAAGAGCTTTTAAAAAATAAACTAAAAACCTTGTGAATACCTCATGAGGAGATTAAATAGGCCAAATTCAATCAGATCTGTCAGATCTTTACTGTCTACTGTAAGTGATAGGAAAATAGGAGAAAAGTAATTTATAGTGAATTTTAATCTGGGAGGAATGCACTGTTATGTGTACACATGTATTTTAAATTGTACAATGTTTTTGTGATAGCAGTCCTTTGAGGTAAAAAAATAAATACACAGCAAATGAGGTCTTAAAGTGTCTTCAAGTGTTTGTCCAGTCATGGGAATATCCATCCTTCAGTATTGCCAAGTTGAAAGCAAATGGAATTTTTATTCCATGTAATTGATTGTTCTAATTAGATCCTGCAGTTTTTGAAAAGTAGTGGAGAAATGTCCAATACTCTATTTTGTAATGCAAAATAGTTTAATTTACATTTGCTAGTTTAATTTACATATGCTACAAATAAACAAGCAACAAGTTTTGGTTTTGTGTATTGTATGGAAATAATTTATCCTATAACAACTGAGTCTTTGAAGAGGATTCAAAAGGAATCGGAGGATCAATATGACAGGATGACTGATTTGTAAGTTTTTAAATTGATAGTCAATATCCTATGTTCATTTTTCACTTCTCCTCTTTTAGCCTGCACAAGAAACAAAAATAAAATATGATCATGTGACCAGACATCTACACTACTCATTCACCTATTCAAATCTGTTACATATTTCTTGATACATTTTCAAGAGTAAATTATTTTTTTATGCAAGTTAATGAAGTTGCTGCGATGAGAAAGAGCGTGACTCCTGCCTGGACAACACCTGGAGAGAGGTGATTGATCAATCAGCTTTATTTTAAGAGAACTTTCACAAACTTTCAAACTTTGCACATTTGAGTTGAAGTGAGAAACATCTGACTTTGCTTCAAAAACGTCAATGTTTCCAAAACTGTTACTTTATTTGTATTCAGTTTGTTTGAGGAAGGACATCTTGATCACACTTCTGAGTTAATTGTAAAGTCTCTAACAAGATATTGTCCCCAAACCTGTTATGGAGGTCAATGACATCTATGGAATCATGTCCCAAGTGAGAAGATGAAAGAAAAAAAATGCATTTAAGAAAAAAAAAAAAAGGTGGCCCCATGTTTGACCTAAAATATGCTTTCTGCCTGAATTAATTGGTGAAAGGTTGAAAATGTAGAGTCTCCAACAATATACTAGCCAAATTCTTGCTCAAGCATGCATCCTGGGTGGCCAGAGAAGGGAGGGCAGTGAGCGTAAAGCCATTTAGGAGGAGCTTGACAAAAGGGACAACAAAGCCTCCAACTCACAAAGTACTGCCATGCCATGGTTGATGGATAAGGACCTCTTCACCACTTCAATGTCACCTGAAGAAGGAGGCAGGGTAAAGGAAAATGGATGGAGGGGCTTATGGTGCAATCTGGCATGTCTTTTTACTATTAAGGTGACAGATAGTATGGGTTCCCAATATTTCCACAATCAAGAAAGAATACGCATATTGTGAGATTCCCTTTAATATTCCTAGCATACCCTTGTCCAAGCATGCACCATGAAAGGCCAGAAAAAGGAAAGCAGTGAACATAAACAACTCCAGGAGCATCTTGCAAAATTGGGCAACCTCACAAAGTAGTGTGCATTTAGACTGAAACTGGAAGTACAAAAGCTTGGAAATCAAGCATCACCTGCTTTGTGTAGGGTTGCAGAAAAAATACTTCTCAGCCAGTTTAATGAACATACTGCCCCGGCACCAATATGTGAATTAAAAAAAACAACTAAGTTACTGTATATTCTGCCGTATAAGACTACTTTTTAACCAAGGAAAATCTTGTCAAAAGTCGTTGGTCGTCTTATACGCCGGGTGTTGTCTTATAGGGCAGGTGCTAAAACTTCCAAGCCAGACTGAAGAATCTGCAGTTGCCGCATATGGTGGGGGGAGCATAAAAACGTCCGCAGCCACATCCCCGCCGTATGCAGCGACCATATGAAAGCAATTTAAGCAGGCTTTGTATACAACAGCCAGCAAGGTACATCGGTTGTTGTATACTGGGTACCACACACATTACAGCACCAGTATCTGTACCTGTTTGTACAGTATAGCCCCAGTACATACAGTAGAATATACAAATGTCCAACAGTCACGAGGGGTAGTCTTATACAGTGATTAGATTACAAAATTTAAAGTTTAACTGCAAAGGTTAGGGGTCATCTTATATGCCGGAATATACGGTATCAATATGGTAAAAAAAAATACATCAGCTGCAAGAATTACAATACAATATTGTGACACATATCTTGCAGGGATGCCACACACACTCTGGTTGTCTCCAGTGTCTCTGTCACTAAGAGGCACTGTAACATCATACAGTAAAATGTAATACAGGGGGCCTGACAGATGTGCCCCCTGCTCTTAATACAATACAATACAATAACATTTCTATAGCGCTTTTCTCCTATAGGACTCAAAGCGCTTAGGCTGAGGCTCTCTCAGATTCAGTAATTGGTAGTAGGATAAAGTATTCACACAACAAAAGTTATATTTCTGCAAATGTCAAACTGAACAGGTGGGTTTTCAGTCTGGATTTAAACACGTCCAGGGATGGAGCTGTCCTGATCTGTTGAGGTAAGGAGTTCCAAAACATAGGGGCAGCATGACAGAAGGCTCTGGGACCAAAAGTTTCCAAGTGGACTCTGGGTATGACTAGATTATTAGAACCTGTGGATCTGAGAATGCGGGGATTGCAACGCAGCTGCAACATTTCTTTCATGTATCCAGGGACCAGATTATTCCGTGATTTAAATGTCAGTAGGCCGATCTTGAATAGGACCCTCCATTCTATAGGTAGCCAGTGAAGGGAGTGCAGGACTGGTGTTATGTGGCAGTGACGGGGTTGGTTGGTTAGCAGTCTGGCAGCAGTATTCTGTATCAGCTGTAGGCGGTACAAGTCCTTTTTTGGAAGGCCAGTGTAGAGAGCATTGCAGTAGTCCAGTCGGGATGTGATGAAGGCGTGGACTAAGGTTGGCAGATCTTCTGGGGGGATGAGGTGCTTGTTTTTTGCGATGTTCTTCAGGTGAAAATAGGATGATTTCACCACAGCAGAGATTTGAGTTCTGAAGTTTAAATCCCCATCAATTAGAACTCCCAGGCTACGCACATGATCAGAGCTGCGTAGATCCGTGCCTCCTATTCCCAGTGGTGAAGACTGCAAGTTAAGATGTTTTGTTGTCATGCGCTGCCCTCCGATCAGCCGATCAGAAGGACTTCAGTTTTGTCTGCATTTAGTTTCAGCCAGTTGTCATTCATCCATTGCTGTAGTTCACATAAGCAGGCGTGTATAGTTAGAGTTGGGTCTGTCACACTGTCTTGGCTTCTTTGCTTATCCAGTGCCCAACTGACAGTTCCCGGCTGCCAGGACTCTCTTCTTTCTGTTAGGTCAATGACAGCAGCCAGAATATGTGGCATTTAGAAAGGATAGTTACAGTGTGAAGTTTTGAAAAATGCACAAGGTCAGGTGCGTAGCAATAGGGGTTGCAGAGGTTGCGACCGCATCGGGGCCCTTCAGCCAGGGGCCCTCCCTCAACTGCAGTATTAGCTCTGTATTAGTCCTGTGCTCATAATAATGACTTCTATAGATACTTTGAATATGGTAATCATCATTAACAAACTGTTCCCCATTCCCTTCTTGCACCTCTGGCACTGTAGTTGTCATTGGCAGGATTTGGTGCACCGTATCAACTGTTATGTATAGAGTGTTTGGGGCCCAATGTAAAACTTGCATCGGGGCTCACATCTCCTTAGCTACGCCACTGCACAAGGGTACCGACAGAGGCAGGGCTTGCCGGAAGGTTGTACTCAAAACTGCAGAATCTCTCCCAAACCAATTGATGGTACAGCTTGGAGCTACTCCCCTCCATGAAGTGACATCTCAAGACCCTACAGAAAAGCTACAGGTATATCTAACACTATATTCCTGAGACAGTGTTTCTTTGCAGGCTGTGCATCTTTTTTCTAACACGGTAGGGGGGGGGGGATAGCTAAGCAACTCTGGTCCCACATACTCCACACTAGTGTGCTGCACAATGAGTAGCTACGAGTATGTAGCCACTCATAATCAAAATTTCAATTAGACAGCTGTGCCCGTGGCAGAGAGGGATTAACTTACTCATACCACTGCTGTATCTGATTCACTCCACTCACGTTCCATTTCGCATTGCACATTACTCGTAAGCCCCATACTCACCACCTGACAGGTCCTGCAACGATGGTTGTCAAATGACGCTTCTTTGTGCCAGCGGGTATGTACGACGTCAGGTGACGCTACACGTCGGGAGCAAACAAGACTTTAAGCAATCGTGGTAGTTTGCGCTGGAGTTGTCAGGCATCATAGCGTTCTGATATGCCATGATGGTGCTTATTGCGGCGCGACACTAAGCCATGTTCGCATGGTCTTGTGACTGTACACAAGTTGCGATGTCGCTGAAAGGACCGCTCGGCGCTCAAGAAATTGACGGTTGGCAGGAAATTCATTGGGATATGTAGCATTATGCTTCCTCCTTCAACCCTGTAAGAAGGAAGCATGGAAGTGATGTGGAATGCAACGTGGAACGCGAGTGGATCACACTGGCTAAGGAGGCAGCATGGGTAAGTTAACCCACCCTCTGTTGTCTAATTTAAATTTCAATAACTTGTAGCTACATACTCATAGCTACTCGTAGTGCGCAACACTACTCCTCACTGTACTTTGCATGAGACATTAACTGGTTCTCCTTCCACGGTTTTTACACTTTAAAGTTCCTGACATTTTTTACACTTTAGCTGTGTCGTTTTGATACAGCAGTAACTTTTTTAATGATCTATGTCATCTTAGTGATGCATGTCTTGTTTTTTTCAGTACAATCTAGGCTTTCTTTGGGTAATATTTTTCTCCCAAAACTATTTTGTTTTATAGTCCATTTATGGGGAAAAATTTGGCGTAAATGCAGAAAACAAACATTTTTTTTCACTTTTCACCCTTCCCAATTTTCACATCACACGTCCCACAGTTATAAAACATTGATAATTAAATTATTTGGCCCTTCCCAATTAAAATGATACCCCATATTCCCTATTTTACTTCTAGCTGAGCATGTGGCGGACCGTTATCCCCAGTCGTTATCCCCAGTCTGCGTGTCTGTGGCGATCGAATGCATTCGCTAGGGCGACAGTTCAGGGGGCCAGAGTGCTGTACAGATGCATCGCTAGGCAATGGCAGAGCGTTACATCTGTAGAGCATTGGGGCCTGAAACTTTCGCCCTAGTGATTGCATACGATCGCTACTGGCGGCAGTCATTAAACATTTATAAACAGGTTTAGGTATTGTAGGGTTTAATAATGGGTTACTAGGCTAGGTTTGGGTTAAAAATTAATGGGGGATTAAAAAAAGAATACTTTTTATTTTATTAGAACTCACACTTTAATTTTTTTTTTTACTTTCACAACTTTTTTTTCGCCTAACTTTATTGAATGATTGTTGCTAGCTAACAGCAACAATCATTCACTTGACCGTCCTCGTGACTGTACACGAGTGTGCACGGTCACGTGCACGAGCGTGCACAGTCACATGCACGCGCGGTCACAGTCACGTGCATGCGCACACATGTGCACACGCGGCAGTGGCAGACGGTGCGAATTAATGCAGGACGTAGATTCTACGTCCTAGAACACACAGGGGGGCTAATTAGGACGTAAAATCTACGTCCTGAAACTTTAATCAGTTAAGCTGTCAAACCAAATCCACAGGGTAACGTGAGGGGGGAGGGATTAATGTTAACATTTCTAAGGCAGAGGGTCCATTGACATTTTGCAGTTATTTGTGGCTAGGCCTCTGCTTGGGAGAATCTTAGTACATCCAGCCCTACATTAGCGATGGTGCTTATATAGCTGAGCATGTCCATCTACACAATTGCACATTTTTGTCCACAAGATAAGTCTCCTGCAAACATATCTGGGAAACACAATATAGTTCACAAGGAAAAAAAAATGTTTTTCTTTCAACCAGCCGGAGTGACTGATGCCTTGTGCTAGAGATTTTCTCTCAAACTGTTTCATGTCGTAAGGCCAAGAGAAATATTGGCCAAACTATTAATCTGACATTAGGCCCGCTTCCTCCTAACTGCTCCATTTTAAACCTTTGTCCTGTTTCTACCACGTCATTTAAAACCGATCATGAGAATTTGTAGCTGGTGCATGCTATTGGAAACCCCACGTGAATGAAATATAGCTCATGTTAATGCTCACAAAACACATCACTTCAAAGAATTATCCACTAATGTTTAAAAATCTTTTGGAATATCCCTTTAGGCAGTTCAATCGAAGCTCTGGACTTTCTTTAAATTCCAAAGACACCCCTGGAGGTCACCTTTTGCACACAAAAGCAAAACAGGTGTTATGAATCAGAAAAACGTGCATTTCTTCGTAATCTCTGCTATTGCATAAATGATGTGCAACTTGCTTAGAGAGATTAAGTTTAAGAGCTGAAAAAATAACATGCAGATCAAAAGAGAATCGGCAGTCTGCATGCCAGTTACCATGAGCAATTTTATGTCCCAAATCATTGAGATTAATTTATTTATTTTTTCTAGTGGCAATCTTTTCCGAAGTCACATGACTTACTTTTATCTACAAGAAAGCCATCATTGGGACTGTGTCATAATTGAAGCGGATGTTTATTTAGCATTTCGCCTATACGACATCATCTGTAAACAATCTGTATGTAATGAGAGATATGCATTATTTATGAGTTTTTCGTCGCTTTTCTTCTCATTTCCACCGCAAATTGAGTAGGCATTCATATTCACTTAACAAACCTCATGTTTTATTTCTGTTAGCATTGCTATTTACCGTCACAGAAACATTCTGTGCTTTATAATGTACAGAGAATATACTGTGTATAATTTAGAGTGAAATACACCAATCAGACACAACAATAAAACCACTGGCAGATGAAGGATGCTGAATGTCTCATTACAATGGCACCTGTCAAGATGGGGAATGTATTAGACACCAATCGAACAGTCGGTTGTCTAACGGGTTGTGTTTGATGCAGGAAAAATGGGCAATAGTGAGGATTTGAGCAACTCTGACGAGGTTCAAATTGTACCAGCTAGACAACTGGGTAAGAGAATCTCCAAACTGGCAGATCTTGTTTGGGTCTACCAAAAGTGACCCAAGAAAGGACAGTCAGGGACAGCAGGGTCATGAGTAGCCAAGGTTCATTGATGTACTTGGAAAATACAGGTTAGCCAGTCTGATCCAACCTCACACCAATACTACCAAAGCACACATTACTGAAAAATGTAATAATGACCACAATGAGATAAAGGTGCCAGAACACACAAAGAACACTTTGTATGGGCCTCCTTAGCCACAGACCAGCCAGAGAGCCTATTCTGGCCTCTGTCTGTCACTGAAAGCATCTACAGCAGACACACAAGCATCAGAACTGGATCCATGTGTGTTATTTGCATGAGGACTGCAGAAAAAGAAATCTGATCTATGAAAGACCCAACTCCAAAACGTACTTAAAGTAACCTTGAAGCAACTAAAACACAAGAGTTAGATATTCCCCTATTTATAGTGAAGACTCTGGATCCCATAGAGCCTTCCCGTTCCTCGCTCCGTGCCCTCAGATCACCGCAGCCTCCCACTGAAATAATGTACCTTCTGGACATCTTGGAAGGCTTTGGAAGCAGTCGCGTCCTCAAGTTCTTCCAAAGGGGCACCTCCGTATGCAAGCTCAGATGTGCGCTGGTCTTTGGAAGTACTCGGAAGCCTGCGCGAGGAGTTCTTAAGGCATACGTGACCTGTAGGTTGAATAACTTCAACGGGGGAATGGCAGTGGAATGAAGGCTCTATGGGATCCAAAGCCTCCCCTCTACATAGGTGAGTATTCTCTTTTTTGTGTCACTTTAGGGTTGCTTTGAAACTGATACTTATATATTTACCTTATACACAACAGGACACCCTCAAACGTTTTGTGAAGTACACGTCTCTATGGAGAAAGAGAAGAGCTGTTTTGGTGGCACAAAGGTGATCTGCACAATATTAGTCACGTTGTTTTAATGTTTTATCTGATTAGTGTGTAATGTATAGTAATGTATAATGATAGATACATTTGTTTTTTTTTTAGCATTTTTCTAAATCAAATTAAGAGGCATAGGCCCAAGAACAGCAAAGCACATAATCAGTCTAATAACCCCAGGATGAGACTAGTTTTAAAGTAGCTTTAAACTGCACCACATTTATGGCAAAATAAGAGAAATAATGGTCCAAAGTAGTGATGGAATAATGCAGTGTGCAGAGCAAAGGTTGTAGTAATGTGTAGCATATGGAAATTAGGAGGAGATTAATGGATGGGCGTGGGGGGTAGCTTGTAAAGAGCTTTGTAGATCTAGTATGAACTGGATCTTCTGGGGCAGGTAACTGAGTTGCATGTCTTTCTATAGTCAGTGGCTAAAAGCAAACAAAAAGAGCACTCTGAGACTGGCAGAAAGTTGCAATCACACTGTCCTATTCTCACCTGGAATGTAGTGGCTGACTGGCTGTCGGTAAGGATCAGCCTGAGTCAGCTTGTGTCCCTCTCAGATGGCAGCCGGGGACCATGCTCTCCAGTTAGCAGCGGGCACGAGACCTCAGCGAGGAGTCCAGGATGCAGGAAGGGAGGCGCGGTGTAGTTAGATGCTACTGTTGGTCTCCTTGGAGGGAATCCACAGCAGAGGGAAAGGTGTCAGCCTGTCTCAGTGCTGCTGGCGGCTGTAAGGAGGGCTGAGAAGTCATGCAGTTGCTAGGCAACACTTACTGTGACTATATCAAAGGACTACAGGGGAACAGTTAGGGCCCGTTTCCACTGTAGCGTTACGAAATCGCCGGCGAATCACCGCAGGCAAATCGCATGCGGGTGCGATTCCGCATGCGTTTTTTGCCGCGATTTCGCATGCGATTTCGCATAGGTAAGGCTGTATGCGATTTTAACCATGTCACTGCCTGTGTGAATTAACATGGGTACCTATGCGAAATCGCATGCGAAATCGCGGCAAAAAACGCATGGGGAAAACGCATGCGATTTCCCTATTAAATACATTGTGTGCGATTCGCCTGCATTCCACACGCAGGCGAATTCTGAGGCCCCTACCCTGCAGATTTTTTCTGCACAGAAAAACGTGCGGGGAAACGCACAAGTGGAAACAGTCCCATCCACTTGTACTGACTGTGCGGATCCGCATGCGTTGCCCGCATGCGGATTCGCGATAGTGGAAACGGGCCCTAAGTGACTAAAAGTCACTTTATTGGGCTTGCTATAGTCAGTTGCTCCTTTTATGTATAGTAAAATCATCCAAAAATGCATTTCAGCATAGGCCTATTCAGGACAATAGGCAGAAAGCAATGATAGTACTTCTGTTCTAGGAGATGTCTGTCCGAGGGGAACAGATATTGGCCAGTATTTACAAAGGCACAGTAAACTTGCTGTACATGGGGATCCCATGGCAATTTTACCATTACTTAAAGTGACAAGGTAGTGAGTATTACTGTAACAATGCCTGCGTTACCTACGTAATGTAGGTCCCGCTGATTGCGCAGTGCGCACTACCCTGTAACTAATGATACAATTGCAATGTGCTGCCTGCTCATGGCAACTTTAATATGCTTTTGAAAATATGGGCTATTATAGCACATCTCATACAATCTACGTACTTCAAATAGTTGTTCTGTTTTTAACTAAACGTCACCAAATGTCTTTGAGACTGCTTCACAAGGGCAGAAAACAATATGTCCGCCTTCAGTCCCAACTATGCACTACAAAAAAAGGTATTTTACTTCAAGTAAAAAATGTATTTTTTTTTTCACATGTCTGCTTGCAGTGACAATGAGCCTGGATACATTAGTTCCAATATAAATGTAAATTATAGCTCTACCAGCCAGCAATTAAAACTTGGTACTGTTCTTTTTTAAAATTGCATCTTCGTTGGACCTTACAAACTAAAATGTACTAATGTGCAGTCAGTGTGACCCAAAATACATCTTATATGAAGTATATTTTTCACATTCTCTTGTCTCAAAAGAGATGTATTCCATTTTTCTGCTGCTCTTTAGCAGGAACTATCAGCATGTCCAATTGTGTCATCTTCTCAGTCCAGTCATCAAGCAGGATGATAACTAAACTTGTTCTAAACTAGAATTGTAACGTTCACATAATCCTTGTACATCCGATGTAACCTTAAAATACGACAACAATCTTTCCAAAGTGCGTTTTAAAAGTAATTTGTACCAACTACTTTCTAACAACCCCATTTTATGGAAAATTTTTCCCAAGAAAGGCCAATTTCAAAGTCATTGTGATGAAAAATGTCAAAATGCATTTGTCCCTTCCAGCCATGTGAGATTCAGATTCTTCAGCAAAAACAAGCTTACGCACAGAGAAGAGGTACAAAGCAGAAACAGTGACAAACACGTCACATCAGGTCAGAAATATTTGATTCCGGAAAGTTTTGAGAATAGTCCAATGTATTTTGAAATAAGAATACTTTTCCATCAAACGGCAATCCAGGTGAACTCCATCAGGCAAGGAGAAGGATGGAATGGTTGATTCTGTCCTGTAAAATAAGAGGTGAGCTAAGAATCTGACTTCTTGTTAATGGTTCTGTGGGGAATACATAATTTTGAAGATATTACGGCTGCAATGAGGGCTCATTCACTGCATATGTTCTGGCTGCTGTCTCCTTGACTATGAAACTGCGACTAATAAGCACTTACGTTATAACTGTGGTACAGGAGCGTAACTGCAACCCACAGGGACCCAGTGAAAATGTAATGTAACCCAGTCCTTAGGATCCACTGCCCAAGTGTGGTGGGTATTTCACTAACCACCCAACCTGTGTACATTTAAAAAAGGCTGCAGTAAATAAGCACGGCTATAGCCGGTAGTAAAATATCAATAAAATGAGTAACAGTAAAATATTGGTAATCTTTACAATATTTTATTATCCCCTAACCTAACCTTACTTTAATGTTAGCGCCCCCCCCCCCTGTTGCCTAACACTAAGCGATCCCCCCTGGAGCTGCCTAACTCTAAAACCCCCTGGCAGTGCCTAACACTAACAACTTCTCCCCTGTGCTGCCTAACCCTAAGGACCCATTTTCTGCTGCCCTAAAACTCCCCTGGTGATGCCTAACCTTAACCCTCTCCCCATGCCTAACACTAAGGACCCACTGCCTAAGTCTTTTGGCAGATATTTTCTGTGCTGCCCTAGGCAGCAATTTTAATAGCCACAATTGTTGGCTACTGGCAGTCATTTGGATAAAATGGCTTAGAAGGAAATAAATATGGCATCCACCCTGCCCCTCAAAATTCAGGTGCCCTTTAAAGTATTAGAGGCACAGGATCAGCAGGATATCCAGGTAATGGGCATTGCTCAAAGGGGAATAACTATGGCAGCTTCCATATTCCTCTGATTACAGGATCACTTAAAGGGACACTTAAGCCAGGAAAAAAAAAGAGTTTTACTCACCTGGGGCTTCTACCAGCCCCCTGCAGCAGTCTTGTGCCCTCGCAGTCACTCACTAATCCTCTGGTCCCCCGCTGCCAGCTAGTTTCGTTTTTGCTGACAGGCCCGACAGAACTGGCCATGTGTAGCTTTCTCCGCATTCCCGACTGCAATTAGCGCTATTGCGGGCCACAACGCGTACAAGTTACATAGATATGCGGCAACGCATATTTTTGTACACATTTCGGGCCGCAATAGCGCTAATTGCAGTCAGGAATGCGGAAAAAGCTACGTGTGGCCAGTCCTGTCGGGCTTGTTGGCAAAAACGAAACTAGCTGGCATCGGGGCACCAAAGGGTTAGTGAGTGGCTGTGAGGGCACAGAACTTCTGCAGGGGTGTAACGATCGGTGAAGCACAGAGAGGATCTGATTACCAGTGATCTGCAGTATCACCGGAAATACAGATGTATACCAGATTATACGTGATCTGCAGTATCACTGATAATCCGATATACTAGCTAACCTCTGTCCACCTGAGTAGAGTGTAGTGTTTGGTGTAACTGTAACACTTTGAGGACTAGGCCTCAGTGCAGCAAGGAGAACTGCACAGATTCCTTCCGCAGACCTGAGCTCTCCAAGACGGGAGGAGTCAGACTGACAGTAGGAAGGATGTCTGGAAGTGACCCTCAGGAGGAAGGGTCGCTAACAGAGCGAGGAACCGCCTCTAACGGTAAGGTCGGTTCTCGAGGTCGGACAAGCCAGGTCGTACACACACAGACAGATAAAGTACAAGATCAGGAGACAGAGGCGGAGTCTAAGTACAGGCAGGGTTCGGCAACGGGGTATCAGAAATATCGAGGTATAGAATCAGGAGGCTGAGGCGGAGTCTAGAAACGAGCCGGGGGTCGGCAACAGAGTATCAGAAATATCGCGGTACAAGATCAGGGTTCAGGAGAATGGTCGAAACAGGCAATAGGTCATAACATATAATCACAATCAAACTAGTACTTTAGCTATCAAATATCTAGCTAAGTGTAGGATTACAGCTTCAGCTGGTCCCGGCACACTTCAGGATCTGACTACGGATCTGGGTGCTCCCACGTATGTGATCGCAACGCCAGACACCCGAGAAATGACCAGCCAGCAGTATATATACACATCACTCCCTCCAGCACCTCCCACAGTGCTGGACCAATGGGGAGTGAAGCCAGAGTCAGCTGACCAGCCTGGTCAGCTGACTACTTCTGGCTACCATATATGCCCTGCCTGAGTGCGCGCGCGCGCGTCACTCTAAATCTTGAGGGACTACATGTCCCAGTCACAGCAGCCCCGCTCGGACCCTCCGCAGCGGGAGTATGCGCACCAGCCGCCGCGTCCAACGCGGCGGCTACTCCGCGCTCCGCCTGCCTCTCCACGGGGATGGCCGCCTCACGCTGGGAGGAGGCGGCTACCTCCCCGTGTGCGCGGCCACTGTATGCGGGAAGAGCCGCCGACCGCTGGCTCATGGCGGCGGCTCTTCCACGCTTTCTTACAGTACCCCTCCCCAACCCCCCCCCCCCCCGAGGAGTGGACTCCGGACAGCTCCTTCCAGGCTTTTCTGGATGTACAGTATGAAATTCCCTCACTAACTCATCCGCATGCATGCGGTTCCCAGGTACCCATTGCCTCTCCTCAATGCCGTACCCCTTCCAATGTACGAGATACTGCACCGAGTTCTGTACAGTACGTGAGTCTATGATTTTTTCCACCTCATACTCGGGTTGGGCATCGACTAAGATAGGAGGAGGAGGAGTGGGACCCACCTGGACTGCGGGTTTGAGAAGTGATACGTGGAAAGACCTTACTCCCCGCATGCTGGTGGGAAGATCGACGGTATATGTGACATCGTTGATCTTCCTAGTCACTGGGAATGGACCCACGAACCTGGGACCAAGTTTATCAGAAGGTTGTTTCAGTGACAGGTGACGGGTTGACACCTAAACCAAATCTCCTGGTTGGAATCTCCATTCTAACGAGCGCCTCTTGTCAGCCTGACCTTTCTGACTCTGAAATGCTTTTACGAGATTATTCTTGATGGTCCACCACATGTCTTTAAATGACCTTTGCCAAGCCTCCAAGGCTGGGAACGGAGTGGACGCAACTGGCAAAGGAGAAAATTTCGGCAGTTTTCCTGTCACAATCTGAAATGGACAGAAACCTGAGGAAGAACTCTTTAGGTTGTTGTGGGCAAATTCTGCATAAGGTAAATATTTAACCCAATCACTCTGTGCCTCTGCAACGTAACATCTCAGAAACTGTTCTAGCGATTGGTTGACCCTCTCCGTCTGGCCATTTGTCTGTGGATGGTAACCCGAAGAGAATGACAATTTCATGCCCACTTGGTGACAGAATGCCCTCCAAAATTTCGAAACAAACTGGACTCCCCGATCGGATACTATGTCTTCTGGAATGCCATGTAGTCTGAAGACATGGGTGATAAACAAATCAGCCAGTTCCTGGGCCGAGGGGAGTCCTTTCAGGGGCACGAAGTGGGCCATTTTACTAAAACGGTCGACCACCACCCAGATGACCGACATGCCTTCAGATCTCGGAAGCTCTCCCACGAAATCCATGGACAGGTGGGTCCATGGTTCACTCGGGGTGGGCAAAGGCTGCAATGTACCTACAGATGCCAGCCGGGAGGGCTTGCTTTTTGCGCATACTGCACACTCCCTGACAAACTCTTTGCAGTCAGCGGCTAACGAAGGCCACCATGCACATCTGGCCACGAGATCTTGCGTTCTAGACGCTCCAGGATGTCCCGCATTTTTGTGAGAGTGGACCATCTCCAAGATCTGGAGACGGAACGGTAACGGGACAAACAACACCCCATCAGGTTTTCCTTCCGGGATATTCTGCTGGAAAGGACTCAAAGTCTCTTTCCAGTCCACCCAAGTCTCGGTAGCGGCCAACACCACTCTTCGTGGGACAATGGTCTCGGGAACAGAGGGCTGTGCTGTCTCCGGTTCGAAACACCTAGAGAGTGCATCTGCCTTGGTATTTTTACTACCTGGCGTATACGTGATCAAGAATGTAAATCTCGAGAAAAATAGTGACCATCGAGCCTGCCTTGGGCTTAACCTTTTAGCCCCCTCGATGTATTCTAGGTTCTTGTGGTCGGTATAAACCGTGATGGTGTGCTCAGCTCCCTCTAGCCAGTGACGCCACTCTTCGAAGGCCAATTTGATGGCTAGGAGCTCCCTATTGCCTATATCGTAATTTCTCTCTGCCGGAGAGAATCTCCGGGAAAAATAGGCACACGGGTGTAATCTACCCTGGAGACCAGAACGCTGAGACAGCACAGCCCCCACCCCGACCTCTGAGGCGTCTACCTCCACAATAAACGGGAAAGAAGTGTCCACATGTCTGAGTATAGGTGCTGAGCAGAACAACCCCTTTAACTTAGCAAATGCCTGTATAGCCTCGGGAGGCCAATGAGTGGTGTCTGCCCCTTTTTTAGTAAGGCTAGTGAGAGGGGCGACCACCGTGGAGTACCCCTTTATAAACCTTCTATAATAGTTCGCAAACCCCAGGAACCGTTGTAGCGATTTTAACCCCACCGGCTGCGGCCACTCCAAGACCGCGGAGACCTTGGCAGGGTCCATAGACAGACCTGAGGTGGAGATTATATACCCTAAAAAGACAACCGACGTGACCTCAAAAATACATTTCTCGAGTTTGGCGTATAACAAATTCTACCTCAGTTTGTCTAAAACGATCATGACATGGGTTCTGTGTTCCGAGAGGTTGTTAGAGAAAATGAGAATGTCGTCCAAATAGACCAGAACGAACTTCCCTAACACCTCCCGAAAAACCTCATTAATTAGTTCCTGGAAGACGGCCGGGGCATTACATAACCCAAAGGGCATCACCCTGTACTCGTAATGCCCATCAGGGGTATTGAAGGCCGTCTTCCATTCATCGCCCCTTCTTATACGCACCAGATTGTATGCCCCCCGCAAATCCAGTTTTGAAAATATCTTAGCCTCTTTGACCTGTGTGAACAAATCGTCTATAAGTGGCAACGGGTACCGATTTTTCACTGTGATTTTATTGAGGCCACGGTAATCAATGCAAGGCCGTAACCCCCCATCTTTTTTCTTAACAAAAAAGAAGCCTGCCCCAGCGGGTGACCGGGACGGCCGAATGAAGCCCTTGGCCAAGTTCTCACGGATATACTCCTGCATGGCTAGTTTTTCGGGGCCAGATAAATTATACAAATGGCCTCGAGGAGGCATACAACCTGAACGGAGGTCAATGGGACAGTCAAACGGGCGATGCGGGGGTAATTTATCTGCAGCCTTGGGACAAAACACATCGGTATAATCCGAGTACTGTTCCGGTACACCTTCCACCTGCACCTTGGTTTGACCTAATGTCAGCCTCCCCAAACATTGCTGGAAACAATGAGGTGACCATGCTGTCAACTGCCCTGCGGCCCAGTCTATTTGCGGAGAATGAACCTGTAGCCAAGGCATGCCTAGGATGATAGTGGAGGTTGACATATGTAAAACAAAAAATTGCAACTGCTCCTCGTGCAATACCCCAATGGTGAGTTTTACAAGCGGAGTCGGTGACAGGGGACGATTCCGCTGTAAAGGGGAATCGTCTACTGCCGTGACCTGAATGGGGGGAGTGAGTGGTAGACCCAACTCTTGAGCAAGCTCAAAGTTCATAAAATTAGCCGCTGAGCCGGAGTCGAGAAAAGCTTCAGTGGCTACAGACCTATTATCCCATGTGACAGTACAAGGGAGAATTAACTTTCTTTCTTTAAGGGGTGAGGACTGTGTGCCTAGGGTGTCACCCCCCACTACTCCTAGGCAGACCCGTTTCCCGACCTGTTGGGGCAGTTTCGTACCCTATGCCCTGCCTCTGCACAGTATAGGCACAGTTGTTCCGTCATTCTCCGCCTCCGCTCCACCTGGGTCAGTTTTGATCGACCAATTTGCATTGGCTCTGGTGGAGGCAAGGTCGGAGAGGGCGAGACAGGCGGAGATGCTGTTACTGTGGATGCAACAGCCGGTACTGCGTACGAAGTCGCCCTGACCCGGTGACTACTCCTAGCCTGCCTCTGATGGCGTAGCCTGCGATCTACTCGAATGGCCGATGATATGGCCTCGTCAACTGTCTTAGGCTCGGGTATGGTTAACATTAAGTCGGAGACCTCCTCCGACAACCCAGACAAGAAGTAATCCATAAGGGCAAAATTATCAAATCTAGAGGTGACTGACCACCTACGGAATTCTGCCGCATAATCCTCGACCGAACCTCTGCCTTGCCGTAAAAGTTTGAGCTTCCGCTCTGAGGACGCAGCAAGGTCAGGGTCGTCGTAGATTATGGCCATGGCCTTAAAGAATTCCTCCACTGAGGTCAAGGCAGTATCGGTAGAGGGCAGGTTGTATGCCCAAGACTGGGAGTCTCCAGTCAACAAAGTTTTAATAAAAACGACCCGTTGGGTCTCAGTCCCCGAGGATCGGGGTCTTAACTCGAAATATGACAACACTCTACCCCTGAAATTCCGGAAGTCAGACTTGTGGCCGGAAAACTTATCAGGGACAGGCATGCGTATGTCATCACTAGGAGGGGATCGCACTGAATCAACTGACGTCTGGAGAGTTCTCACAGAGCCTGATAAGGCATCAATTAAGGCTTTGTGCTGGCCTAGTGCTTGATGGATGCTATCCACCGAAGTGGCAAGCACAGTCAGAGGATCAGCGCGTTCCATCTGTTTTATGGTCTGGTGTTCTGTAACGATCGGTGAAGCACAGAGAGGATCTGATTACCAGTGATCTGCAGTATCACCGGAAATACAGATGTATACCAGATTATGCGTGATCTGCAGTATCACTGATAATCCGATATACTAGCTAACCTCTGTCCACCTGAGTAGAGTGTAGTGTTTGGTGTAACTGTAACACTTTGAGGACTAGGCCTCAGTGCAGCAAGGAGAACTGCACAGATTCCTTCCGCAGACCTGAGCTCTCCAAGACGGGAGGAGTCAGACTGACAGTAGGAAGGATGTCTGGAAGTGACCCTCAGGAGGAAGGGTCGCTAACAGAGCGAGGAACCGCCTCTAACGGTAAGGTCGGTTCTCGAGGTCGGACAAGCCAGGTCGTACACACACAGACAGATAAAGTACAAGATCAGGAGACAGAGGCGGAGTCTAAGTACAGGCAGGGTTCGGCAACGGGGTATCAGAAATATCGAGGTATAGAATCAGGAGGCTGAGGCGGAGTCTAGAAACGAGCCGGGGGTCGGCAACAGAGTATCAGAAATATCGCGGTACAAGATCAGGGTTCAGGAGAATGGTCGAAACAGGCAATAGGTCATAACATATAATCACAATCAAACTAGTACTTTAGCTATCAAATATCTAGCTAAGTGTAGGATTACAGCTTCAGCTGGTCCCGGCACACTTCAGGATCTGACTACGGATCTGGGTGCTCCCACGTATGTGATCGCAACGCCAGACACCCGAGAAATGACCAGCCAGCAGTATATATACACATCACTCCCTCCAGCACCTCCCACAGTGCTGGACCAATGGGGAGTGAAGCCAGAGTCAGCTGACCAGCCTGGTCAGCTGACTACTTCTGGCTACCATATATGCCCTGCCTGAGTGTGCGCGCGCGCGTCACTCTAAATCTTGAGGGACTACATGTCCCAGCCACAGCAGCCCCGCTCGGACCCTCCGCAGCGGGAGTATGCGCACCAGCCGCCGCGTCCAACGCGGCGGCTACTCCGCGCTCCGCCTGCCTCTCCACGGGGATGGCCGCCTCACGCTGGGAGGAGGCGGCTGCCTCCCCGTGTGCGCGGCCACTGTATGCGGGAAGAGCCGCCGACCGCTGGCTCATGGCGGCGGCTCTTCCACGCTTTCTTACAAGGGGGCTGGTAGAAGGAGGCCCCAGGTGAGTAAAACTCATTTTTTTTCTGGCTTAAGTGTCCCTTTAAAGCAGAATGAAAGATAAACAGATACACAAATCAAACAAACTGTCCTTAGGCTTTAAACTCACATGACACACAGGAACTAAAGTACATTTTTCTAGCAATAATAATCTAGACATCTTCAACAGAATCCATATAAATGTATTAGATGCTCGGCTAATGGGGACCACACACCACATTGAATAGCATGGCCTATCCCTGGAAGATCAGCTGTCAATAGAGGATCTCCATTGAGGACAATGAGAGCAATAAACACACAAAAGAGACTGTAATTCCGTTCTATGCCAAAAAACCTAAAATACTTTTCTAGGCCTGAGTTTTCAGTAACCTTCAGGTTTTTTCTTCCATACATCTGGTAGCAAATGCAAATGACTAATTTGGTGATCTTTGGCTTCTTTGTGTTAGTGATTTGCATATTTCTGTTAATAACCTCTTAATGCTGTCTATAGTGGTACAAATGGAGACATACTTCCTATTATAACTTCATCTGTCATAAATGATCCTTCCTATATGTATTCCATCAGCACTTATAAACGGAATTACAAATAATACCGTGATTATGAAAAAAAAGAAATACCGAAGAACAGAATAGCATGTTCAAACACTTTGCAGAAATCTAGTGACCTTCAAACCAGTAACTCGCTGAACATTGTTTTTGTGTGCACTTTGCAGCAATTGTCCTTGCTCAGCTTATTTTGCATTACAGCAATCATCTGCTCTCATCCTTTACTTCGTCCTAATGTCCAAAATACACACAGTAGGCCCTTACATGACATAAAGAAAACCTACGCTTAAAAAAAACCACACAGGGAATAGATTGTTAGTATACGGCATTGAACAACTTCATCTTTAAGTGGAGAATAACTATAAGCTCATTACAGAGCACTCTGACTCTACAGTCTTCAATTAAAGGACATCTGAAGGGATATGGTTATTCACTTATACCAGTCTGCTCAACCTCCTACTGCACTGCTATTACCTAGATTTTAATTAGATTTCTAAAACTTGCTTAAAGTTACAGCATGGGTGCTTAGCTTTAAAGTGTATGTGAGTCGTGAGACATTAATTATTGGTGTATTTATACTTACCTGGGGCTTCCTCCATCCCCATGAGGTATATGGGCAACTTGGTGACCTCTCCATTCTCTTGCTATCGCTGCTGGTCATCTGGCCAGTTGCAGAAAGCTGTGCACTTCTGCGCATGCGCGGCCCAGCCACTAGGGATGCTCAAAAAATTCAGTCGGAATTCCGTTTTCCACATTTCCAGACGGAATTTGGTGGTTCCGTTCCGTCGCATCGGAACGGAATTGCTATAGCGGATGTGGATTTCCACGGAATGCAAATTTTTTGTGAAACAATCACAAAGAAGCCCCTAGAACAAGATTAAAGTGACAAAAAACGGATTTTCCACATGAAAATAGGAATTATTTAAGAAGTAATTACAGTCCTATGTTAGCAACCTATCCCAACCATTTTGTATAGCTTCCATAGCCTACGCGACACCTCTGCAGCACCAAAACGACCTCCATGGGACCACCTCCAGGTCCCAAAGCTTACATGACACCTCCTGCGGCGCCGAAAACCACCGCCATGGGACCACCGCCATGTCCCAAAGCTTACGTGACACCTCCTGTGGCGCCAAAACGACTGCCATGGAACCACCGCCAGGTCCCAAAGTTTACCCGACACCTCCTGCGGCACCAAAAACCACCGCCATGGAACCACCGCCAGGTCTCAAAGCTTACGCGACACCTCCTGTGGCACCAAACGACCGCCATGGAACCACCGCCAGGTCCCAAAGCTTACGCGACACCTCCTGTGGCGCCAAAACGACCACCACGGAACTAACGCCAGGACCCAGAGCTTACGTGACACCTCCAGCGGCGCCAAAAAGACCGCCATGGAACCACTGCCAGGTCCCAGAGCTTACGCGACACCTCCTGCGGTGCCAAAATGACCACAATGGGACCACCAATAGGTCCCATGGCTTAAAGGGACACCTCCTGCGGTGCCAAGATGACCACCATGGGACCACCAATAGGTCCCATGGCTTAAAGGGACACCTTCTGCTGCAAAAAAATAAAAAAATTAAAAATAAATAAAAATTAAAAATAAATAAATTACCGGGGGAACAGCCACTAGTTCCCATGGGCTACCATTTGGCATTAAAGAGGTTTCATTTGAGATTACTTTAATTTTTCCAACAGAATGCGGAATTCCCTCTGATCATCCCTACCAGCCACACGTGTGCCCCCGGTACTACTGTGCAGAAATCTAATTTCCTTACTAATCACATGCCTGCATTCAATAAACTACAAAAACTATTTGGTATAAGTAAGTAGCTCACTAGACAGGGACACACATCAGCATGTTATGGACATACACAACTTCTATTGGGGCCAGAGCTAAACATGCATATTACTATGTATCTATACAGTAGATGCAGTCCCAGGAAGAGCCTTACTTATGTACTTATTGCCCACAGCTAGAGATGGCCCGAACGGTTCACTGGCAAACGGTTCCCGGCGAACTTCCGGGGTTCGAGATCGCGGAGAACCGCAAACTATTCCAGAAGTTCGGTTCGCCCCCATAGTGCATCATGAGGGTCAACTTTGACCCTCTACATCACAGTCAGCAGGCACATTGCAGCAAATCAGGCTACACTCCCTCCTGGAGCCACTCCCACCCTTATAAAAGGCAGGCAGCGTCAGGCTTTGGACTCACTCGTGTGCCTGCATTAATTAGAGAAGGGAAAGCTGCTGCAGACTCTCATAGGGAAAGCTTAGATAGGCTCTTGTAGGCTTCTTAGCTTGCTCCTTGCTGATTCTTATTGCTAAAAAAGCACCCCTCAACAGCTCTTTTGAGAGCTAATCTTGTGCTTGTGATCTATTTTGTGTGTGTGTGTGTGTGTGTGTGTGTGTGTGTTTGTGTGTGTCCCACTGACACTTGTTTTGCATAGACAGCCTTGGTAATTCCTACTGTGTGTGCCACTGCTGCCAGTCAGGCCCAGCACATTCAGTGACTACCTGTGTGTGTGACAGGTGCACATTGTAATACCCATCACTGCATATACCTACCTGTTGTTCACTTCAGTCAGTGCACCCACCTACCTACGTAAGCGCACGCAGTGTCACTGTGCCTGCCCGATACCTGTCTGTGTGTGACAGGTGCACATTGTAATACCTATCACTGCATATACCTAGCTGTTGTTCACTTCAGTCAGTGCACCCACCTACGTGAGCGCACGCAGTGTCACTGTGCCTGTCCGGTACCTGTCTGTGTGTGACAGGTGCAGATTGTAATACGCATCACTGCATATACCTACCTGTTGCTTTCAATGCACCCACCTACCCACGTGAGTGCATGCAGTGTGATATACCACTCCGTGCATACCTGTTAACTGCACCTGTGTGACTGCACATTGTATTAGTCAAGTCAGTGCATACCTTTCACTTCATCCCCCCCAATATGGACAAAATAAAAGGCAGAGGCTGGCCACCTGGCAGGTCTGTTCGAGGTCGCGCTGTCGTGATTTCGTGCAGCCCTCGACCAAAGTACAGTGTTCAGAAGAAGGCACGTGACATCAACTCCCAATATTGTCAGGACTTAGTTGACTACTTAACACAGAACACCTCATCTTTCTCAGCTTCCGCACGGAAGCGTGACATATCTTCCTCCTCCTGCTCTGATTCTGGCACCCCACTTAACACTCAGTAGGCTGCCACCACCAAAGTGCCATTACCCCAGGGCTCAGCGGTGTGGAAATTGTTTTGTGTGTCTGCTTCAGAGGAGAGCAATGCCATCTGTACTCTCTGCCACCGAAAATTGAGCCATGGAAAGAACAAGACCCACGTAGGGACAACTACCCTACAAAGGCACATGATTACAAAGCACAAACTGCAATGGGATAACCACCTGAGGAAAAGCAGCACACAAAAGCAAAGCGACACACGGTGTGGTGTGCAGTGGAAGATACCAGGCCGCAATTTTTTCTCAAAAAAGGCCGTACCTAAACTGTACCGTGATGTTGAAAGGCAAGTGGTGACATCTCTGGCACACAGCTTTGGGTCAAGGGTCCATCTGACCACAGATGCCTGGTCTGCAAAACACACTAAGTCAGTCCCCACACACAGCATCTCTGCCTGCACGCCGTGTGACTGCCTGCCCCAAGACTAAGTCGCTCCCCACACAGCATCTCTGCCCGCAGGCCGCTTAACTGCCTTCTCTGCCACCACCAACAGGGTCCAGGACTCCAGGTGGATTTCTGAATTTTTAAGGCCGCTGCTAGCAGCAGCCGCTATAATAATTTTTTTGGTGCGTGTACATGCCTGCCCAATTTTTCTGGCTGCACTGCAGCTGCAACAACAAAACAAAAGGCATGTAGATGTGCCAATTCCCCTTTGTGATCATTACCTTGCCGGGGTGAAGGGGCTTCATTCAGCTGTCATTCAGCTACCTCAGCATGGCGACTATATGGGCTGGAAAGCTGCCATCACCTGTACTTTCGTCATGGTGCACTCCAGTCCAGCACGGCCGTCACTACACAAACACCTGTTTGCAGTCACTGAATACCTTTTACTGCATCTTTGACTGCACATTGTATTATACTTGGCAGTCAGTGCCACTGATTTTCACTTGAATGGATGGCAGACTTGCCCTCCATAACAGATTCTCGTTAAAGGATTTAAAGTTGATTCATCTCATATACAGCAGGGCCTCGAAAGTCCTCCTGTATTGTTATTTTTGGTCACTACCTCGGGACATGCATGCCATGCCTGCTGCCTTCCTTGGATGTGAGGTAGCTGTTCCTGCTCCTTTGCCCACAGCGTGCCTTCTGCCTTCCTTGGATGTGTAGTGGTGGTAGCCATTTCTTAGGCTCCCACTCCGGACCGGAATCGAACCAGGATTCCCGGGCCATTACCCGTGGTCACCATGCTACTGAGAAAGTACCATCGAAAGTTTCACACAGTTTAATGAATGGCTGACTTGCATTCCATAGCAGATTCTCGTTAAAGGCAAGTGGTGTCATCTCTGGCACACAGCACTGGGTCAAGGGTCCATCTGACCACAGATGCCTGGTCTGGAAAGCACGGTCAGGGCAGGTACATTACTTATACAGCAAATAGGTTCTAACTTGGATGTGTGGTGGTGGTAGCCAGTTTTCAGGCTCCCACTTTGGACCAGAATCGAACCCTGATTCCCTGGCCATTACCCGTGGTCACTCACAATGGCAGACTTGCCCTCCATAACAGATTCTCGTTGCAGGTACTGAACAGCCAGCAGAACATGTAATTTAAAAAAATAGATGTAAGCTTTAACAATGGTAGAGAAAGAACCATCGAAAGTTGATAAGGCAGTCAGACATCACCTAATATCACTGAGGAAGAGCAATCTCGCCATGGTGCGCACCGGTCCAGCATGGCTGTTACTACACAAACAGCTGTTTGCGGTGCGTTACACAGTGAGTTTGGTGTGTCGGTGTGAAGCAGTACTCTAATTACACTCCCTGATTGATGTATATGTTACGGCCAAAACCAGAAATCGGCCAATTCTAGAATTGGCCGGCCGTTTCTAGAACTGGCCGATTTGACATCGGCCAAAGTCCAAAATGCTGGGAATTTCTGACATTGGCCGGCCAGTTCTAGAAACGGCCAAAGTCAGTCGGCCAAAGTCCAAAACGCCCAAATCCCAGAACACCGCGGGGGTCCTGTCCGGTCACCATGAATGGCACTCGGAAATTGCTCTCTGCTCTGAAAGATACACAACAGCATAATAATCTTCACAGGAAAAAAAAACGGAAGCAGACAAATCTGTTATCATCCTGCGCTTTAAAATTAGCTGCTCTGCCGTGGCAGTCGAGTGACACAGGGGAGAGATCAAATTACAGTGGTGATTAGTGATGGCTGAGTGCGCTTCTTTGGGCGCTTTGCATGGCTGGGGGCTTTTCTGGGTGCTTTGCATGGCTGGGGGTGCTTCGCATGGCTGGGGGGGGGGCTTCGCTGGGCGCTTTGCATGGCGGGGGGGGCGGGGGCTGCGCACTTTGCATGGCTGGGGTGCTTCACTAGATGCTTTGCATGGCGGGGGTGGGGGGGGGGGCTGCGCACTTTGCATGGCTGGGGTGCTTCAGTAGGTGCTTTGCATGGCTGGGGGTGGGGGGGGCTGCACACTTTGCATGGCTGGGGTGCTTCACTAGGTGCTTTGCATGGCTGGGGGGCTTCACTGGGCACTTTGCATTGCTGGGGGTGCTTGCATGGCTGGGGGGGGGAGGGGGCTGCGCACTTTGCATGGCTGGGGTGCTTCACTAGGTGCTTTGCATGGCTGGGGGGCAGGGGCTGCACACTTTGCATTTCTGGGGGTGCTTTGCATGGCTGGAGCGGCGCTTTTCTATGTGCTTTGATTGGCTGGGGGGGAAGGGGGGGGGGGCTTTAGTGTGCGCCGGGAGAGTTGCCTGCACTACTCACAGACCTCAGATCACGGCGACCGAAGAGGTGGGGAGAAGCGGAGAGAGGCAGAGCAGCGTGCACGCTACCCGCCCGGACCTGTACACTTCACATGCGGAAGTGCCAAATGACTGGCGCTTCCTCACTGAAGTGTTCCAGTCCTGCGGGTGACTTGTGCGCTTTGCCTCTCTTTGCCTCTCCGGTCCGGTCGCCCTGATCTGAGGTTTGACAGTGAAGGCAGTGGGGGAGAGCCGAGGGAGAAGGACTTCGGGACTTGGCTGGCCACATACAGCCACAACGAGTTCTGGCCGGCCAAAGTCCGAAATGATGGTTCATTTTGCACATTGGCCGCATCAGCCGGCCACTTCTCATTTTGACCGGCCAGAACCCGAAGTGGCCAGACTTCGGGTTCTGGCCGTAACATATACACATGCAAGATGTTTTAAAGCACTTTAGGCCTGCAATTTAGCATTCAATGTGATTTCTGCCATTAAAACGCTGCTTTGCGTCAAATCCAGATTTTTCCCCGGAACTTTTGGCGTTTATCTCACTCCGCCATGCCCCCCTCCAGGTGTTAGACCCCTTGAAACATCTTTTCCATCACTTTTGCGGCCAGAATAAGTGTTTCTAGTTTTCAAAGTTCACCTCCCCATTGAAGTCTATTGCGGTTAGCCGAAAGTTTCCGTGATCCGAACTTTCGCGGAAGTTCGCGAACCAAAAATCGTAGGTTCGGGCCATCTCTACCCACAACTTTCCAGAAGAAAGAAGTGGAAGGCTACCTGTTAACCCAGCTCCGGTTTTGGATAGTGTTGTCATTGCAGAGATTTTCCCATATTTCCCGTCCCTAAGACCACCATGGAGAATAAAAGGATCTGAACAATGAATTGCTAAAATCTATAAAATGGACCTCCCCTAAGGGAGGTTTGTAAATAGTGTGGGTCATTGGGGGGTTGACAACAGGGCAGGTGCTAACATAGAGGCAAAGGGAGCATTTGCCCCGGGGCACCGACCTCTGCTGAGGCCCCAACAGTTCCGACCCTGCTATATTTTCTCCAACCCTCGCTCGCACTGCTCCCCGGGGCCCTGCTGCAAGTATATTAGCAGCCATAATTACCTTAGTCCCGGCAGATGAGCAGGCGGGCAGTGGCTGCACTCGGAGGCACGCTGTCTCCCTCCTTCTCTATGACCCGGTGTGTGTTTACACATGACGCGCCGGGTCATAGAGGAGTGAGTCAGCATGCCTCCGAGTGCAGCCGCTGCCCGTCTGATTATTCAACAGGACTAAGGTAATTATGGCTGCTAATATACTTGCAGCAGGGCCCCGGGGAGCAGAGGGGTAATGGGGGGTGCAGGGGCCCAATGCTGAAGTTTGCCCCAGGGCCACTGGGCCCCTTGAACCGGCCCTGGTTGACAAGCGCTACTTATCTATGGAGGGCTGCTCCTTAGCCCCCAGTCTGCATGCACTCTACCATCTACTCCAGCTAGACCCTAAACTGCAGCAGTTTCAAGTTCCCACAGTGTTGTTGTGGAATATTGAATCTCTGTCGGTTGACTTCGTGTTCAAATCTGTTTCTGACCAGCCATTATTTTTAATAACCCATGCGTCTAAAAAGTTAACTTTCTCTTGATCGCTATGTATAGTTAGAGCGATTTCAGGACAAGCCCTTTACGTATTGGAAAAACACAGTGCGTCGCAGTGCGTTACTTGCACAGACTGATGGGAATCCCAGTGACGTGCTTCCTGTCCAGCAGGGAGTACATCACTGAGCAGGTGGTGGGCCTATACAAATGACCCTGTTGCCGCACTGTGGTGAAGAAGGATTTGTGCTTTGCGGTGATGCTGCATCAGGCTCCCCTGCCACGCGATCACGGCAACTCTATAGTGTAAAACTGGCTTTAGTATTATTTTAAATTAAAATCTATTAAAGAGGAACTCCTATGAAAATAATGTAATAAAAAAGTGCTTCATTTTTACAATAATTATGTATAAATGATTTAGTCAGTGTTTGCCCATTGTAAAATCTTTCCTCTCCCTGATTAACATTCTGACATTTATCACATGGTGACATTTTTACTGCTGGCAGGTGATGTCAGTGGAAGGAAATGCTGCTTGCTTTTTTGGCAGTTGGAAACAGCTGTTATTTCCCATAATGCAACAAGGCTCACACGGTGTGATGTCAAAACCGGTCCTGACATCACACTGTGGGAGGGGTTTCCCCACAACATCAGCCATACAGAGCCCCCTGATGATCCGTTTGTGAAAAGGAAAATATTTCTCATGGGAAAGGGGGTATCAGCTACTGATTGGGATGAAGTTCAATTCTTGGTTACAGTTTCTCTATAAGCAGTTTTCCTCACCATACACCAATAACTTCTCAAACTTCTGCATTTCTCCAACTGGATTGTAAGTAAACTTCTCATAAACACCAGTATCACTAAGTTGACATCGATTTTTTGCAGCCGAACTCCCTTACATAAATGAGTGTGGCCACTCTGCAGGTGCAGGATGGCTCGCGCCTAAACAGCAGCAAGGAGCCACCTCTAGGGCTCGACAGAAAAAAACAAGCACATTTGGCTCTGTGCTACTGTGCAGGCGCAAACCATCCTGCATCTGCAGTGCGGCTGTGCTCATTCATCAAGCCCTTGTCAACAGGCTTCCAGGGGTCCTAGCGCTGCAACAGTGTTGTGGAGAGCATTGGGTTAAGCCTCTGGATTATCTAATAATACCAATACCAATTTGGTACAATTTAAGTAAGGTTATTCCAAATAGGGGTCCCATGTGTGCAGGGCCAGTTCTAGACTTTTTGCTGCCTGAGGCATACTTATGAGGATGCGCCCCCCACCCCCACCCCAATTTGGAATGAACGCACAGCACTCAACAATTTACTCTGCTTCATTTAATGTTCTCACATGACATTCTGCAGCTCAACACAATAGCACACTGGCTGGCTGTGAGTCTGTGACAAATAAACTGCTCACCCTCAGCCACTCCATTCCTCCTCAGTCAGGACAGAAGTACCACCTCCCCCCTTCTGCTGTGCAAGTCAAATGATACACTGCTGCTCTCACCGGCCTCCCCCCTCCTCACGCACTGTCAGGCTCCTCACACAGAACAACAAGCTGCTTTTCCCCAATGATGGCCTTTTCACCTTGTTCTCCTCTCTCTTCGTCTACTCTGACTGCATGCTGTTAGTGTAAACACAGTAAAAACATGCTGCCCCTGTGATCTCTGCACCTGATGCAAATGTTTCACCTTGTTTCATAAGTGAACTGGCCCTGCCTGTGTGATATGGTAATTTTCATATGCACTAAGGCCTCTTTCACATGGCCTTTTTCACTGCACACTGAAAACAGGCATTACCCCACTGACTGGGCCAAACGTATGCAGATCTACAGGAGTTAAGAAAAGGTGGGAGGAATGGCTGCGCGTCCCTAAACATATGTTGCAATTGGATGGTTAATCGCACAGGCATACACCGCCTCTGTTAGACTGAAAAATGCATGCCCTGCATCCAAGACAAGTGCCAACATTTATTAAACTAGGAGGAACTTTAGCTTCCAATATGGTTTGCATGCAAAGTATATTATACTAGACACTTGCGCCACGGTGAGGCAAACCTCCGGGCAAGTGACCTAACCTAAATTTAGCCTTTCCCTCCACCTTTTCTTAACTTTGTAACTATGTAACTGTCAGGTTAGCTGCTCCCAGCCCCTCCTCCTGAGTTTCCTGTTTGCATAATAAGTAGTAGCAGATTTTCATATGATTTGCATCTGAATTGAATGCAAAGTGTGCAGAAAATCTATTTAGGTGCTTCACACTGAGCTGGTAGTCATTTCAGATGCAGCCTTAGTGGTATGCACTGGCGTTCTCCTTGCTGCTCTACCAAATGTAAGTTACACTTTTTTTTTGCTTAGCTGCTCCCAAGGTTTTAAATTTAGGTTAGGTCACTTGCCCGGAGGTTTGCCTCACCATGGCGCAAGTGTCTAGTATAATATACTATGCATGCAAACCATATTGGAAGCTAAAGTTCCTCCTAGTTTAATAAATGTTAGCACTTGTCTTGGATGCAGGGCATGCATTTTTCAGTCTGGCAGAGGCGGTGTATGCCTGTGCGATTAACCATTCAATTGCAACATATGTTTAGGGATGCGCAGCCTTTCCCCCCACCTTTTCTTAACTTTGTAAGTATGTAACTGTCAGGTTGGCTGCTCCCAGCCCCTCCTCCTGAGTTTCCTGTTTGCATAATAAGTAGTAGCAGATTTGCATATGATTTGCATCTGAATTGAATGCAAAGTGTGCAGAAAATCTATTTAGGTGCTTCACACTGAGCTGGTGGTCATTTCAGATGCAGCCTTAGTGGTATGCGCTGGAGATCTACAGGAGTATTTGATGGGAAGTGGACTTAGTGTGTGCTATCCCTTTGTTTCTCTGAGCAGTATATACATTTACTGCATAATAATTGACAGAACTTCACCTAGCTTTAGCCGGTCTTTCTAGCACTCTGCTGCTATATTTAGTTGTCCGTGGCAAAGACAGGCACTGTAGGCTCCCCTTCTGGAGTGCCTCCCTCTCTTCTTTCCCTGTGCAGAGGCCCAAGTTGAGTTTAAATGAGAGGCTACTCACCTGACTCTCAGCATTCCACTGATGAGACTAGAGGAGGCACCTCTAGCTACTTAATACTGAGAGATCCTTTGGCTACCTAATACTAAATGATACCTGTAGCTACCTATGCCAGGAAAGGGAAGTAAGGGAAAAGTGACAGCTGGGCCAGCCAGCACACTTGCAGTGCCGTTCTGGGGGTGGGGTTGTGTAGGTTCATGGAGGGCAAAGTCTAGGGTGCCAGGAGATCAGTGCCTATAGGTTCATGTGATGTAAATTTGGGCCTTCTGAAAGGAATATAGATTATTAGCAGTAGTTGTCTGCCTTTATTCATTCTCTAAAGAAAAGAAAACTATGGAAACCTGTGTTCTATTAAGTGCATACAAGAAAAACTTTATAGAAAATAAGACCTTATAATGATTTAGAAATGAAATAAAGTGATCATTTAAAAAAAAAAAAAAAACTTTAGTTAATTCATGAAAGTGACAGATATAAGCATTAAATAATGCCTTTCAGACCTATTTTCCGAGAAGTGCAGTACATACATTTAGCATTTACACTTAAATTCACATCTGTAAAATGTGTGTATATACTGTACGCGCAACAGGCAACCTGAAAAAGGCCACCTAAAGCAACCCGAATAGTGGTGCTCGGATACCCCCCCCCCCCCCCCAATCACGGATTCGCGTAAATCCGATCACAGCAGTATTGAAATCCGGATCCGCTGTGATCGTGATCCGGACTTGATGCCCAATATTGAATTAGACTCGGATTTTAACCGTGATTAAAAGTGATCACGATTTGACTTTAATTAACGTTATTAATTAACTATTATTGATTAACTATTAATTAACGTTAATAGCAAAGCCACCATACATGTAGTGGCGTAGCTAAGGAGCTGTGGGCCCCGATGCAAGTTTTAAAATGCCCCCCCCCCAAGCATTCTATACATAACAATTGATCCGGCGCACCAAAACCTGCCAATGGCAACTACAGTGTCAGAGGTGCAAGAAGGGGATGGGGAACAGCTTGTTAATGATTACCACTATTCAAAGTATCTATAGAAGTGATTATTATGAGCACAGGACCAATAGAGAGCTAATACTGTAGTTGAGGGAGGGCCCTCCGGGGCCCCTCTGGCCCAAGGAACCTGATGCGGTCACAACCTCTGAAACCCATAATGCTACGCCCCTGCATACATGCTACAATCACCAAAATTGCATGGATTATAAAGGTGAGAAGTGACTACAATTAACTTAAGTTGATCAGCAGTGGCTGAATGGAGTAATGGTTAAGGGCTCTGCCTCTGACACAAGAGACCAAGGTTCGAATCTCAGCTCTGCCTGTTCAGTAAACCAGCACCTATTCAGTAGGAGACCTTGGGCAAGACTCTCTAACACTGCTACTGCCTATAGAGCACGTCCTAGTGGCTGCAGCTCTGGTGCTTTGAGTCTGCCAGGAGAAAAGCGCGATATAAGTGTTCTGTGTTTGTTTGTTTGTTTGATCACTGAATGGCTAACTAAATACAATTATCAAATACAGTCTAGCAAGGACGGAGCTCTTAATATGGCTGCTTTATATACAAGCACAGAGGGCAGAGCCGCCCCTCCTATGATTGGTTGCTAGGGCCTACGCTGGGAGCCTCTGATTGGCCCAATGACGTAATTTTCCCCAGTCACGAATTTGGCATCGTGATCACGGTAGAATTTGAGTAACATCGGCTGAAGCCGTGATTGGAATCCCTGATCGAGGTACAATCACGAATTTCAATCACGATGTCGGATTCGGGAAAAAGGCCTCGTGATCACGGTTATGCCGGCCCGTGATCACGAGGTCGTGATGGACACCCGAAACCTGAAAATGTGGCTGGCTGTGCAGTGTGGGAGGGCTATGTGAGATACAGGAGTGACTGGACAGTCTCTCTAAGGCTGCTTTCACAGTAAGACGTTACAGGCGCACGTTAGTGCAGCCTGTAACGCACCCCACCGCACAGCAATGAAAAATCAATGGGCTGTTCACAGTGCCCACGTTGCGTTACACAGTAACACTGCACGTTCTTATGAATTGCAGCATACTGTGCGTTCTAGCGGCTTAAGCACAGTATGCTGCACTTCAAAAGAACGTGCAACGTGGGCACTGTGAACAGCCCATTTTTAGACTGTTTGCACATGCTCAGTATGGGTGAATTTTTTTATTTTATGGGCGGAGAGGAGGTGGGGAGAGTCCGCTATGTAGCCAGGAACATGGCTAGTTATTATTCACTGCACTTGCAGTGTTTACTTCCTGGAGCGGCCGCTGATTGGCTGGCGGGACCACGTGATGCGGAGAGCTCCGCTCACGTGGTCTCCGCAGCTTATCCAACAGAACAGGTGCACCAAGAGCTGCTTTTAACATGGCTCTTGGTAGCGTCCTCCTCCACCACCACCAGGCATTGCGTTAGGGGCACGTTATGCGACCTATAACGTCCCCTAAACGCAACGTCCTGGTGAGAAAGCAGCCTAAGGCTAGGTACTCACATTTTAATTTTCAATCGATTTTTCCCGCACTCAGAGATTTTTTGCGCAACAGGCAATCGTTTCTGCAATCCCACAAGGTTGGTGAGTGTGGCCAATTGAGAAAACAATGTTTTGCAACACACGGCAATTACGACTGTCACAGCTTTGGACTCATTTGCATCGTCAAGTTTTCCAGTGGGTAGAAAGATGGATCAGGGAACGCTCGCCCGTCAGGTCGTATCGCTTACAAGATCTGATTAAAGCGTGCTTCACATGGGCATCTGCAGGCAGTACATCCATTGCCTGTTAGCTGCTCCAATCCTGCGCTGGGTGCTTGCAAGCACTCAGAATGGGTAATAGAGAGGCACCTGCCCCAAATCTTTCCATGACTGGAGCTGCTCTCAGATGCATCATGAAGTTGTTTCTGGTTACCAGTAGTGGTGAGCAGAAATAAATGATGCATCGTAATTGGCAATTACGCATCATAATCGTAATGCAAAATTTCAGGGAAAATCGTAATTAATTTGGTATGCAACTGTAATCATTGGTCATTTTGAATAATTTTTGGCGTAATTTTGTGCCGACTTTAATGGCAAAACACACATGCATGCCATTGCTACTAAAATGGCTACACATGTTAAGGAGGGTAGTGGATACAAGCAAAAAAAATGAATTTTTCAAAAATGTCGTTTTTGAGAAAATCGATTTTAAAGATGCTGAGAAAAATGGTTTTTCAAATGTTGTTTTTCTGAGTTTAAAAAACATTTTTCTTTGCTTTTTTAAAATTGATTTTCTCAAAAACTACAAGGTCTTTTTGAAAAAGTATTTATTTGACTTGTACCCACTACTCTTCTTAACATATGTATCAATTTTGGTGACAATAGCATGTATGAGTGGTTTGCTATTCACCGCCAAAGTCGGCACAAAATGATGTGAAAATTATGCAAAAAGTCATGCAAAATTACAAATAATTATTTATTATTTATTTATTTATTTATTTGTTGTATTTATAAAGCGCCAACATATTACGCAGCGCTGGACATTAATTTAGGTTACAGACAATATTTAGGGGTGACAAACAGCAATATGACAATACAGGAATACAAGAAAACCAGATCACACAGCACAGTATGAGTACAAGGTAATGCTTAGTCAGTCACTGGATGGGAGCATGGAGTTAGGCAAGTTAGGTTTACTCAAATGCATAGCATGGGTGCACAGTAATAGAGGTGCATGATCAGGTAGGACACAAAAGGAGTGAGGACCCTGCCCAAAGGCTTACAATCTAGAGGGAGAGGTATGGACACGAGAGGTAGGGGACCAGAGTTCGGCTGTGGGTTTAGAGCAATTGTGAGGGGTGGTAGGCAAGAGTGAAAAGGTGAGTTTTGAGGGCCTTCTTGAAGGTGTTGAAGGAGGGGGCTGCCCTAATGGGTGGAGGTAGAGAGTTCCATAGTGTCGGAGCGGCTCTTGAGAAGTCTTGGAGGCGTGCATGGGACTGGGTGATGCGGGGAACGGTCAGGCGAAGTTCATTGGAGGAGCGGAGTGAGCGGCTTGGTGTGTATCTCTGAGTAAGATCAGAAATGTAGGTTGGACAGGTTTTGTGGATGGATTTGTAGGTCAGACACAATATCTTGAATCTGATTCTGGACTGGATAGGAAGCCAGTGGAGGGATTCACGGAGGGGAGCCGCCCTGGTGGAGCGATGGGAGGAGTGGATAATTCTGGCAGCCGCATTCATGATGGACTGCAGTGGGGCTATTCGGGTCTTAGGGAGTCCAGACAGAAGGGCATTGCAGTAGTCGAGGCGGGAAATTATGAGGGCATGGATGAGGAGTTTGGTGGTGGCAGGGGTCAGGAAAGGGCGAATCTTACAGATGTTACGAAGGTGGAAGTTGCAGGACTTTGTGAGGTTTTGGATGTGGGGAGTGAAGGAGATTATACAAAATCAATTGAATTAACAATTTGTAATTACATATAGGCGTAACTGCTGATTACGATCATCACTGGTTACCAGATAGTTACACCGCATGATATGCAATTGATAGTAAACACTGTCATTCAGCTGCATTAAACTGCAGTGTTCACAGAGGCGCTTGGCAGCTGCACTGACCAGTACTAGTTATTGTTCCCGTTATTGCCTGATGAAGGGGGTTTGATCTTGCAAAATGCATTGCTGAGTGTATAAATCAATTTTATTGTTGACTATAAAAACAAACAATTCAGTGTCTACTTACTGGGGAGGTAAGTCCACCACTACCTCCTCTTTTAAACAGTTTTTAATGGTTTCATCCCATCATTGGCGCTTCTGTTCCATCCTTGCTGCAGTCAGAAGATGCTTGTTGGCTGCCAGAAAGGAGGCTGAACTGCCCAGCAAGAGCACAGTTCAACCATCTATAGTATATGAAAATGGCCTCAGACTAGATATTATGGCCCATTTGCAATTAACTTTTTCTCATGAGTTATTTCCTAGTTGTTATTTTTACACCTTGTCAATATAATGCCTTTTAAACCACTAGCAAGCAAGAAAATACTCAAAATGCTTTTGAGAGTACTTTTCACCTACTTTTTGATACTTTTTCCTCTTACAAAGTGCTGAAAACTTATTTTAAAGAAAAGATGAAAAATTATCTCCTAGGAGAAAACTCAAGAAAATGTTAATTGCATATTATATTAATAATAATAATTGGCCCCTTAGTCAATCAAATGCCTTTGAAACCATTAGTATGCATTAAATATTTTCTAATAGTACCTCTTCACCTAACTGTTGGTACTTTTTCAATTGCAAAGTGCTTAAAGTGTACCAGAGACCGTAGACAATAAAAGTTTTATACATACCCGGGGCTTCCTCCAGCCCCATCCGCATGGATCGCTCCCAGGCCACCATCCTTAGCCTTCTCCTGCTCCGGTATCAGGTCCCGTAACTTCAGTCACCAGAGAGATATGTAGAGGGCGTACTTCTCTTGCGCAGACTGGCCACATGTTCCTGATCCTGATGATGCGCCACAGCATGTAACGATGCAAAACAGCTGTCGACCTCCCCACCAGCCTTGTACCTCTCTCAGTGTTGAATGGGATATGTAATGTATGCCTTTTTTAATCTGCTATAATTAAAAGTGAAGTTTTATTAAGGGATGTGCAAAGCCCCTTTTTTCTACCTACTGGATCTACAACTGGCTGAAGGTACGGGACCCGGTACCGGAGCTGGAGAAGGCTGAGGACGGCGGCGTGGGAGCAATCGGTGCGGATGAGGCTGGAGGAGGCCCCAGGTATGTATAAAACTTATAGGCCTCTTTCACAGTGGGACGTTAAAGTCGCACATTAAAGCAACATTAATGCAGAATAACTCACTGCAATGAAAAATCAATGCCCGTTCACAGTGCACACATTGCGTTGGTGACTAACGCTGCACGTTAAGTGAAAGTACTGCATGCAGTGCGTTATACACATTATTAGCTGCATTAGACTGTTTGCACATGCTCAGTAATGACTTGGAAGCATACTTTTCATTGCCTGTGTGCTTTACTGTATGCGACGATAACGGGGCATTAAGTTGCATTGCGACTTCTTTGGGGTGTTGCGTTGTAATTTGCGTTGCGACTTTAACATCGCATCAAAACGCAACGTCCCACTGTGAAAGAAGCCTTATTGTTAATGGTCTCTGGTTTCCTTTAAAAGTTAATTTCGAGACAAGATTAAAAATGATCTCCTAGGAGAAAACTCAGTAGAAAAAGTTAATTGCATATGGGCCAAAGTTTCAAATGATACCTACAATACCTTTAAGCATCTAACATATACTGTATTTGAACATAATTAGCCACCAAGAGCTAGTTGTACACCCCAACATTTCAGCTAAAGGATACATCTAGCAATTCTGATTCAATTTACAAATCGATAGACTTTATTAACCCCCTTGGCGGTATGAAAAATACCGCCAGGGGGAAGCGCAACAGTTTTTTTTAAATTTTTTTTTTTTATCATGTAGCGAGCCGAGGGCTCGCTACATGATAGCCGCTGCTCAGCGGCATCCCCCCGCCCGCTTCGATCGCCTTCGACGATCACCGATCAGGAAATCCCGTTCAAAGAACGGGATTTCCTGGAGGGCTTCCCCCGTCGCCATGGCGACGGGGCGGGATGACGTCACCGACGTCAGCGACGTCGGGACGTCATTGGGAGACCCGATCTACCCCTCGGCGCTGCCTGGCACTGATTGGCCAGGCAGCGCTCGGGGTCTGGGGGGGGGGGGGCCGCGCGCCGCACCGGATAGCGGCGATCGGGCGCGCGGCGGCGGCGATCGGGGTGCTGGCGCAGCTAGCAAAGTGCTAGCTGCGTCCAGCAAAAAAAAAATTAAGTAAATCGGCCCAGCAGGGCCTGAGCGGCACCCTCCGGCGGCTTACCCCGTGTCACACACGGGGTTACCGCTAAGGAGGTTAAGGAATCGACTTCAGTATGGTTGATGGAAAGTCAATTTACTAGTGGCCCACACACTACAAATTATATCCTATGCCATTCACCTTCACATTCGATCTGCCCGATGTTGTGTCTCCATGCTCTGAATGCAAAAATCGATTCAGAGTCAATCGAATGACGTGAATAGTAGCCGATTCCTGTACGATTGACCGATACCTTGCATTATGCTCAATAAACTAAGCTGGTCAATTTGACATGAAATCAGCCGCTTTTCATCGATTGGGAATTCTGGAACGCACTACTCGATACTCTCTCAATTCTATAAAATGATTGAAACGAGCAGTCGATCGTACAGCCAAATTGCTAGATGTATGGCTACCTGTAACATGTATCAGTAAGTCAGCAATTAAAGGGACAACAGCAAGGTTTGCTTTCATTCTCCTGCAGTTCTAGTGTGCAGTCCATAGAAGAATAAACTTCTGTGGAAGAAAAAGAAAAGAAAGTCTTATTCATTTTAGCACCTACAAGTTGTTTAACATGTGTAAAGGCTGCCATATTGCTTTCATGTCAGAATTTCATTAAAACCTCTATGGGATTCCACTCCTCTTCATGTTATCAGGACATCCTAGGATGCAAGGAATCCCCTACAGCAGACGTGTCAAACATGCAGCCTCAGGCAAGCCTGTGTGGCTCCACCTATAGAGTTGACACACTTAAACTAGCTGCAGTGATGGAGGAGTGCCAAACAGCGTGTAAGTCTTCAGACTTGGCATTACTTCTAATGCGAATGAGTCAGCATGCAGAGTGTATTATTGCAGCCTGTCGCGGAGAGGAGTTTATTTACCTATTCTGCTGCTACAAGACTCCTCCACCCATGCTTGGACTGTGAACTGAATTGCCATGCTTGTCCTACAAATACTTATGTATTTATTTATTGTATTTATTTATTGTATTTATAAAGTGTCAACATATTACGCAGTGCTGGACATTAGTTTAGGTTACAGACAATATTTAGGGGTGACATACAGCAATATGACAATACAGGAATACAAGAAAAACCAGATCACACAGCACAGTATGAGTACAAGGTAATGCTTAGTCAGTCACTGGATGGAGCATGGAGATTAGGCAAGTTAGGTTCACTCAGATCCATAGCATGGGTTCACAGTAATGGAGGTGCATAATCAGGTAGGACACAAAAGGAGGAAGACCCTGCCCAAAGGCTTACAATCTAGAGGGAGAGGTAAGGACACGAAAGGTAGGGGTCCAGAGTTTAGCTGTGGGTTTGGAGCACTTGTGAGGGGTGGTAGGCCAGAGTGAAAAGGTGAGTTTTGAGGGCCTTCTTGAAGATGTTAAAGGAGGGGGCTGCCCTAATGGGTGGAGGTAGGGAGTTCCAAAGTGTTGGAGCAGCTCTTGAGAAGTCCTGGAGGCGTGCATGGGACTGGGTGCATGGGGACCTTTTATCTATTCTAAAGCAGACACCCAATCCATCTTCAGCCAGCATATGCATTAACCTCCCTGGCGGTATATTAAAAACCGCCAGGGGGCAGCGCTGCCATTTTTTTGTGTTTTTTTTTTTAAATCATGTAGCGAGCCTAGGGCTCGCTACATGATCCCCCCAGCCCCTCCGATCGCCTCCGGCGATAGGCGATCAGGAAATCCCGTTCAAAGAATGGGATTTTCTGGAAGGCTTCCCCCCTCGCCATGGCGACGGGGCGGGATGACGTCACCGGCGTCATGGACGTCGTGACGTCTAAGGGAGTCCCGATCCACCCCTTAGCGCTGCCTGGCACTGATAGGCCAGGCAGCGCAGGGGTCTAGGGGGGGGGGCTCTACGGCGGCGCGGACAGCGGCGATCGAGCGCGGGGTGGCGGCGATCGGTGTGCTGGCACAGCTGGCAAAGTGCTAGCTGCGTCCAGCATAAAAAAAAATTACGGAAATCGGCCCAGAGAAAACCTCCTGCGCGGCTTACCCCAAACTACATTCGGGGTTACCGCCAAGGAGGCTAAAGGTACTCATACATCTATTGATGATGGGCAGATCATTTAACCAAGAGATCGGATCTAATTAGCGAGAGATCTGTCGGATGCTCATACACCGCAGGCTGATTCTCGATCGTTTTCATCATAAAATCTCTTTGGAATTGACCACATCCGCGCATCCATCACCGCCCCCAGTGTATAAATATGCTCGTCGTGTGAGCATTTATACATTCTTTGCCCTATGCTGCCCACCGCGTGGTGCCCATCCATCTTCTGCTTCATGTTTCTCCATTTGCTCCTCACACGCTGCCGGAGTTTAGCACATGGCGTGTGTGACATCACACATGCGCCATGTACTATACACCAGTGGTGTGTGAAGCGCAAATGGAAGAGGAGGAAGCTGAATATGGGCACTGTGTGGTGGGCGACATAGGACAGGTAATGTATAAATGCTCACACGACGGGCACATTTATACACTAGGGATAACAGCGCCGGGGGTGTCTTCGCATTCGTCGATTGTCCTAATATCGCTGCCCATTACCGATGTGGACCGGAACGACCAAGACAGCCCACCTTCTTGCAACATGTCCAATCAAAACATGCTACCAATTTCAGCCTGAAATTGGTTGCATCGTCAATCGGGCATGCTCTTGGCGGTACCGATTTTCATCTGAATTAATAATAATTATCAAATTAGATGGTCGAGATTCTCCAAGATAGCTTAGTGGTATAATGATGTCATGGAAAAATAAAGTAACAGCAGTAATGGGCATGGTATAAACAAGCTGTTACACCCACAAGGATATATATCAATGATGGAACATGTATACACAAATGTCGCTAACTCATTTCACTTACATTGTGCTATAATATTAGTGGAATACCTGGAGGGATATACTAACACAAAGATGGTGAGAAATTGGGGTGAGTATACCTGTTATGGACTCAGAACAAACCAGCCCAAGCGAAGGTTTTCTTCACCACTACGGCCTGTCTCCACTTTTCAGGTTTTTTTGTGCGTCAGTTTTCTCAGCCACGCACAATACAGCATAATAATATAGGAGGAAATCATGCTGGGTACACATAACGCAATTTCCCTTCCAACTGACTGACCGGCAACGGGACCAACAGGAGCTGTTTGGACACAGAGAATAATGAGGACAGCTGATAATGGTTATGAAGGGGAAAGTGAAGCATTCACACGGCAAGGCACAGGATTGTGCTCATGCCTGGCTCTGTTAAGTTTCCCAGAGCTGCTCCATTCTCTGTACATGCTCCATGCTCTACAGCTGCTCCATGCTCTGCTACATCTAAAGTCAACTGTAGCAGGGAAAGAAAGGGGGCAGACAGTGCTGTGAGCTGCAGATATTCTGGTGTCTCAACTTGTGCCTGTCCCCAGACACTGTACCAGCCCTGGTCTGAGGGGGGAGTCTAGGCAGCTGTGACCCCCCCCCCCCCCCCCCCCGCGTTTGCCTATGGAAATACTTGACAAAAAATCCACTTGAAATCAAGTTGTATTCCTTGGGGTAAGGGTCATGGTAGATGGGATTCCTGCAAAAGCAATGTGATATCTGTAAGGAAGTCATCCACATAGGTTTATATTATAGAAACCTTACCAGAAGTCTCTAACTGTGGGAGTGAGGTTGCTCCAGCGACCACATAGACATTATATTAAACAGCATATCAGCTAGTAAAACAGCTATCATGTAAATGCAAGTGAGTAGTTGCCCACTGGCAGTTTTGTCAATATTGTGTATCACAAAAGCAAAATACATATATATCTTTTTTAAAGCATTAAGCTTTGAAATATGGTGTGGATTTGTATTCTGTTTACATTTGAATTACACCCTAGTTGCCTCAAGGACATTTTTCAAGGTCATTAAGGTAGCAAGACATCCAATTCTGCATACAAGGTTTTCTTGAAGAGACACCGAAGCAAAAAAATAAATAAATGATATAATGAATTGGTTGTGTAGTTCAGATAATTACTAGAAGATTAGTAGCAAAGAAAATATTCTCATATTTTTTATTTTCAGTTATATAGTGTTTTTTTATAACGTTGCATCACTCTCTAATATTTGCAGTTTACACAATACTCAGCATTGTAAATGTTTTTACAGAGCAGTCTTGTGAACTATTGACCTGTCCTCAGACAGAGAAAAAGAAAATACAGTGTACGACAGTTGAGATAACAAGCTTCAGAAGCTCTCTGCGACTTTGAAAGTCGTGGAGCTCAATGGCTCTTTTGCATAGATAACAACTGGAGTTTCTTAAAGAGAAACTCCAACCAAGAATTGAACTTTATCCCAATCAGTAGCTTATACCCCCTTTTACATGAGAAATATATTGCTTTTCACAAACAGACCATCAGGGGGCGCTGTATGACTGATTTTGTGCTGAAACCCCTCCCACAAGAAGCTCTAGGACCACGGTACTTTTGGCAGTTTGTTACAATGGAACAAGGTTCACAGACAGGAAATAGCTGTTTACAGCTGTCTCTAACAGCCAAAACAGCTAGCAGCAGCTACATAACCGGCCCACAGTAAAAATGTCACCATGTAATAAATGTCAGAATGTAAATCGGGGAGAGGAAAGATTTTACAATGAGCAAACACTGACTAAATCATTTATACATAATTATTGTTAAAATGAAGCACTTTTTTTATTGCATTATTTTCACTAGAGTTCCTCTTTAACTCTTTCTGTACTGGAAACAATATTAGACTTATGTCTCTGCTCCTAATGTTTTATTTCTTAGCTGTACTACACATACAAATCATATCATAATTTTTTTTTTCGCTTCAGTGTCTCTTTAAGGGGGCAATTTGAAACATGCCCACCAGCAGATAGTGAGGAGTCAAGTCAATGTTTATTATAAAGGGTCTTTGGGTGCTCGTCTCAAGATGGTGGTTAGAAAAGAAGAGTTTGGCAAAGTAAGTATACAGATACCCTCCTACCTTTCCCACTGAAGGATTTTTGGTATCATCCTTAGGTGACAATACCAGTAAAGTGCCTCATATGTCAGACTCAAAGTTTCTTCTCTGGTGGCAGACTTGTTCTGGTCTAGTGTCAGCCCTAGTAGTATATTCTTGTGACAGTATGAGTAGTAAAGCTTAGGTTTTTGTTCCAGTGCTCCTTTGCAGGTGACATTGTTAGTAGTCCTATTCAGGTATCAGCCTCGTTTTTAGATGAAAAAGAAAGTTCCGCACAATGTCAGTTACGCAGCTGTGTTGTTTTTACCCTATTCAATAAACTTGAAGTTACATTTTGCTATTGACATCATGAGGAACCTTCTTTTTAACTTGCTATCTTGGGTTTAAGTCACCTGGTTCCAGCAGTGACCTAGGAGTGGATGTTTAGCAGAACCAATCTTATTCTTATGCCTCAATTTTAGAGGTCCTCCTCTATCTTAGTAGCCTTCCTTAGTATACCTCCTCAGGTGGCAGTGTTAATAGACCTACTCTAGGTTAAGTCTCATTGCACATCCTCATGTGTAAGCTTTGGTAATAACACTCTGTTGGCTATCTCAAAGCTCCTGCTAAGGTGATGGTATCAGTATTCATCTTTGGATCACTGCCTCATCGAACTTCCTGAATCGACAGTGTTAGACACAGTTATCTGTCAAGTGTATGTGCTCACGAAGTTTGCAGCACAGCAGTCTTAAGGGGCCCATACAACTAACGATTTTCCTGCCGATATACAGCCATTTCGATCACAGTGATCGAAACGGCTGTGAAATCGGTGCACACTCCGCTGACAGAACGATCGATTTCCGCCCGAAATCGATCGTTCCCGTCGATTCCCATCGCCCCATCTGTGCGGAAGATTTTCCTCGGTTGCCGGCGGGTCGGGAGTGCGTCATTAATTGCAAACAGCGGGTATACATTACCTGCTCCGGCCGGCGCGAGTCCCTTGGTCTCTGCAGTCTTCTTCTCCGCTCCGGGCCGTTCCTGCTACACAGAACTTCCTGTCCCAGCAGGAAGTTTAAACAGTAGAGAGCCCTCTACTGTTTAAACTTCCCCTGGACAGGAAGTTCAGTAGCCGGAGCCCGGAGTGAGAAGAAGACAGCAGAGACCAGAAGACTCGCGCCGGCCGGAGCAGGTAATGTATGCGGGAGTGAGGGCGGCAGCAGTGGCAGCTCCACAGATTGTGATCGGTTTCAGGCTGAAATCGATTCACAATCTGTTTTCAGTAGAGGTGGCCATACAATCCCTCTCTGATCAGATTTGATCAGAGAGGAATCTATCTGTTGGTCGAATCTGATGGCAAATCGACCAGTGTATGGCCACCATTACTCTGGTGTCCAACTTAATATACCTCCTCAGGTTGAAAGGATAATAGTCCTGCTCAGATGTCAGCATACCTTTTCAGGTGGTACCATCTTTGATGCTCCACAGGTTTCAACCACTGCTGTTCTATTGAGCTGTCAGCTTTAGTAGTCCTCTTCAACAAGTGGCACCCTCAATCATATATTTTTTAGGTTTGGATATTGTCATTGATGAAATGATGATCTTGCTTGATAGTTTACACAACACAGTATGACTGGAAGGAGATGGTCGAACCAGCCATCTGCTGATTGTCTGTCATAGGATCATGTTAAGAGTTCCTACATCCTTTGCTGACAATTCTGTCACATTGAAATCCTGTTTAGTAGCAACAGTGAGCCTCTTAGGATAGAAACATGTCTGCTTTCTGCTGTGTGCTGCCATTTATTTAGATGCTACTTTTTGTGGCTCATCCTATTCACATTACGGTTTAATAATGAGTCACTTATCGAGAACAAGCTTACAGCCAGCCAATCCAAAAGTCCTTGTTTCAGGTCAGTAACTCAGTAAGTAATGAAGCTGTAAGGTAAGTATGGCAGCTAGAGAAGCGGCAACTTCTTAAAAAAGAAAAAACAAGTGTGAAATCGCAGCTTCCATTCTTCAATCATCACAAGTTTACTTGATACAGTCAGCAAAGTAGGAATAAAGATCCTGTTTGGCTTAGACTTCCATACGTAAATTTTACATTTTTATGTTGTTTTTTTTTCATCTTTAAGGCCTGATAAACATCTTTGATAGAGCAGTGTATTGTACCAGTGGGATAAAGCCACCTCTTTTACAAGAATGAGCCTTGAATCCTCTCATTTCAATCAGAAGTGTTTCGGAGAATTTCTTTATAAGGAAAAAGCGATATTTGCCAAGACAAATCTTTTTCCTGGAGAACGTGTCGGATTTTAATGATGTCGCGCTAAAGATATCCACATTTACATTTTTATCTAGCACCTCTCTGGCTGTCATTCTAAAACGCTGTGCAAAATGTGCATTTTGAATGACAAAATCAGATGCTAAAATGTAAGCAAATCAAATAAATGTGAAGATCATATTTGTAAATTCAACATCAGTATTCCTGATCTTCTGGAATAGATATGTACATTTCTATACCCATCAAACACTTAATAAAGGATGGCTCCTCAAGGCAATTTGCAAAGTATATTTTCATCTAGATGTATGTCACTGTAAATCAGAAAGCTTCAAGTCACACTTCTTCTAAACAAGTATACCATAATCTTAGCTGGCCCGCTTTACCTTAAATCTTCATAAATCTCCTGCATTGCTCTCCTCTGTCAGGTAGCTTAAATTACACCCAGAAAATACATCTTTCTCTACATTTGTCACCTACGTTTTGGCACAGATTAAGATGCTGGCTGCAATCAGATGAATTGAGAGTTCATTTTCAAACGATGATGGATTATGTTAATGTATACATTACATAGTGTAGGGAAATGGGGAAGGAGGTAAACAAGAGGGATGATTATAGCTCTATACTATACGGTGAGTTATTTGTGATTGGGGGGGATTACCAGTTCTATGGACCCCAATGAAAAATCCTTCTAACTGCAGAATCAGTCAGCCTGCTCAGTTTTAATAGCTACAGAAGTTAAGCCAGCACTCATTAGTGAAGGAAAACGTAGCCACGGTGGAGAGAGAGAGGATTAGGTTGTTTATACATCATTGCTAAGCAACGGTGCAAGCGGAAGCCATGCCCAAGATGGCACGGATTGGCTCCCAGGGTACACTAGTGGCTAGAGTAATGGAGTCACCTCTTGTGGTGATGCAAGACCAGTGAGTGTGAGCCAGCCCATGTTACGGAAGACCCCAGACCTCTAAGGAAGGCATGACGAAATGGCCATTGGGCGAGGGACACTCAGGTTTAGTGATATCCTGGTTTGGGTCCATTGCTTTACTATACATATAACTGATTGCTTTCTGCTGTCTGCAATGCATACACATTGGTTAATCATGTGAGCACATATGCACAAGGACTTGTACACATATGGTCAATGTCAGTTGTGCACTGGCATAAGATTGAGGCAACCTGAGGGGAAATATTGGTGGGTTTCAGTTTACTTTGCTAACTACTTTGTTTCCCTAGACAAGTAGCAAACTGTGGATCCACCCAATAGGATGAATGTTGACAGGTGAATGGTCAGCTTCAAAGGGGAGGAGTTGGGGCTCGAGTCTCTGCCAAGGGCAAGTTGCTAGGGTCCTTCAGTATCTGCCTGATAAGCAAGAAGGATGGCCAACCTCCCAGCCCAACATATTTTTGTCAGGGTACTGAAACTGTGAGGGGGGGTGGTTGTAATATATGATGACATAACTATTGCCTATGAATGGAGGTCTAGGCCTAAGATGTAGTAAGTGTTACATGTCAAGTTGTTATGTTATAAAGTTGTTATATTATGTTTTGTTGATTCTATAAAAACCTATAATGAAGTATTTCGGCCATTTTATTCTACAAAGAAAGGCCTGTGAGTGTATTTATTATCGTTGTATAGATTAATACGTTTTATTGTTTCCCGCCCTCAGTGCTGCCCTTTATTCCCATGGGTGCTGTTAGCCTTATTGTAAATATATGAAAATATGCCTCTGCTTGAAGCTGAGTCTTTGCAAAGCATTAGCATTACTGATTATAAAGACATTTCATGTGGAAATGAGAATAATTGCTATTATTTTACCTAATGCCTGTCCTGATCTTTCTAGTATGCTGATTTGATAATATAGTCAGGCCGGTCAGGGGCATGATGTACGGCTGTGTCAGGGCCATCCTGCTAAGCCAGATTGGCTACTTCTGATATCTGCCATGGACTTACTTCAATTTGCCTTTGATCTCTAGAGACTACCAAGGGTGAGTTGGATGCAGCATTGACAGCCTGCATGGTCATACCATCATTTGTGGCTGCCGGCACTTTACTATACTTTACCTTTACCCATTGGCTGCTCCTCCTTATCCCGTCATCCTGCTGTGCTGCCCCATCCACCCTCTTCCACAAACTGGCAAAGACCTCCTTGCCTATCATGCCACACTTCCCATCACACCATAGCCACACACTCCACCATTATATTAAATAAGAGAGGTTGGTGGCTGTACTAGCTATCTCCCTCCAGTAGAAAGGATGGGACTCCAAGGGCAGGGGTGGAAAGAGTGGCTTAGGTGCCACACCTCCTCCTAACAGAAAGCCAGGCTGCTGCAAGGATATGGAAGCCTTCCTCCAGGAAACATCAGGATGCTAGCTGGAAACTCCTGTAGGACATCATTTGATTCCCTAATCACAATCATATAATCACCTTCTGCTTCTGGAGATGGCAAAACCAGAAATCATAGGACATGATCACATGATCTCAACTAGTCAGAAGCATACAAATGAATCAGCTGATCAAACGGATCACATGTTTCTCTTCTGTTCAAGAAGAATTTCCATGGAATACAGTGATCAACTGTACTATTGATGGACAAGGCCGGTGCCAGCTGCCCCCGTGTAGTGATATCTCCTACAGAGGGAACAGAATCACAAAGGTACATACTGTATGTTATTGATATGGTTGTGCTTCCAATGTATTCTGTGGACAGTGCTTGAAACTTACAGCTGTCCTTTAAAGTGAAGTTCTATTTCTCTTGGGGAAAAAAGTTTTCTCCAGGTCAGATCATCAACTTGTAAGGATTTCAGAAAACTGACATTTCAAGGCAAGTGCGCAGAAGAACTAGAGCAAAAGTGAAGCAATCCACGTCTAGCTATGGAATGAAACAAGGATTTTGATTTGTTGTTCTTGGTATCTTTAATGCTATTGCTCCAGCTTGGTTTGCTCCTATCTTGATAAATCTACTCTTGTTTTTAATCATCCTATCTTGCTAATACCAGCCATGGCAAAAGGTAACTCCAGCCACTGATACGGGAAATCATTGTTTTTCAGTGTTGCCACACCCAATACCTATCCCCATTCTTATTAAGCATCATTTTCATTGTATTCCGAAATTGTGGTTCTCAGATTACTATGTGTTTATCTTCTCTTGTGTGACCCTGATTAGCCAAATCAGAGCAGGATTACCCACAAAGCAACTCAGGCAACTGCATGGGGTCTAGTGGGAATCAAGAGGCCCAGCTGCCACTATCTATGACCACACTCCTACCTCAACTTACCAAAAGACTGTAGGAGGAAGCAACAGCTAGTACCTTGCCTTGGGCCCTTCAGTTTCTTCTTAATCCTTTTCTGGTAGTCATATGAATAACCCACAGGAAGGTCCCTCTACATTATCACAGCGTAGTATCTTGTCGCCAAACAATTTTCTCCTTGTATAAGTGTGATAACTTTTCTAATTCTATAGGTAGGTACTTCTATGGCTAGAAGTAGCGAGCAGTGAGGCTTGTGTAATGGTGCTGCTTATTAAGAATCCACCTCGGTGAAATCTAAGATAAAGCCTAGAAATAAACGCACGCAGAGAACCAGTGGTAGGAAAGGCAGGGATGCCTGGAGTAATCTCACCTTAGAAAGTTGCTGGCAAGCCTGTACAGGTTTGTCCAGTGGCTGTGCGTGTCCCTCTGGCCGGGGACCAGGCTTGGCAGTGTCCAGATTATCCTCCGTAGGAAGGCAGGGCTGGAGTCCGTGGTGGTGTCTTTTCAGGTCTGTGCCTGGACTCTGTGCAAGTTCCGCACTATGCGGCTGCACCAGGGCCGGGCCGAGGCATAGGCTGGAGAGGCTCTAGCCTCAGGGCGCAGTGTGGGAGGGGGCGCACAATTCATTCAGCTGTCATTCCTAATTGTGTATGAAGCAGAAAGAAATAAGAAAAGGGGATACATAGCAATGACTGCAAGCCAGATAACTAGATATTAAGGTGTTGGGGAGGTTGTGGGGCATGTGGCCCTCTTAGTCTAATAGTAATCAGTGTGTGACAGCTGAGGTGGGAGGGATGGAGGGGTGCACTTTGATGTCTCAGCCTTGGGTGCTGGAGGACCTTGTCCCTGCTCTGGGCTGCACCACAGACTATGGCAGGTTGCACTAGTGCAAAGTGCTATGCAGTAATGGGGATGTCCAAAGCTCCCTGTTGCTCTGTGTGACTGTATACACAGCTCGTAGGCAATTGGCAGTATTATTATTATTATTTAGTATTTATATAGCGCCAACATCTTACGCAGCGCTGTACAGTATATATATTGTCCTGTCACTAACTGTCCCTCAAAGGAGTTCACAATCTAATCCCTACCATTGTCAAATGTGTATGTACTGTATGTATCATGTAGTGTATGTATTGTAGTCTAAAGGTGCGTACATACGCACTACCCCCGGCAACGACAGGTGCGCCGCTGGGCGGGTGTTCCAGTGACAGTAGTGCGTGTGTACTGTCTGGCAGGCAGACTGATAAGGCTGTTTTTTAACGATCCGCTGAGCGGATTGTTCAGAAACAGCCTTATCAGTCTGCCGACAGTGCATACACACGTACTACTGTCAGCTGAACGTCCGTCCAGCGTGAGGGTCCGGTGGACTCATCATTGCCGGCGGTAGTGCATGTGTACACACCTTAAAGAGAAACTCCCACCAAGAATTGAACTTTATCCCAATCAGTAGCTGAAACCCCCTTTTACATGAGAAATCTATTCCTTTTCACAAACAGACCATCAGGGGGCGCTGTATGGCTGATATTGTGGTGAAACCCCTCCCACAAAGAAGTTCTAAGTACGTACTCTTGGCAGTTTCCTGTCTATGAACCTTGCTGCATTGTGGGAAATAGCTGTTTACAGCTGTTTCCAACTGCCACAAAAAAACATGCAGCAGCTACTTCCACTGACATCACCTGCCAACAATAAAAATGTCACCATGTAATAAATGTCAGAATGTAAATCAGGGATTTAAAAGATTTTACAATGGGCAAACACTGACTAAATAATTTATACATAATTATTGTAAAAATGAAACAGCACTTTTTTTTTATTACATTATTTTCACTGGAGTTCCTCTTTAAGGCCAATTTAGGGGGAAGCCAATTAACTTATCTGTATGTAGCAATTATCTGTATGCAGTAGCGATCAACACTTTTCAATGTAGTAGTGCATGCGGCTGCTGTGTGGTAAAACAAGGTGTATTTGCTATGCGTGTTTCAGGAGGCAAGTCCTTCTTTTGTCGGGCAAAAGGTGATAACTTTTCTAAGCTTTGTTTCCATGATAAGCTTGTGAATAGGTTGTAAATGAACAAGTCAGTAATCAACAGGGAGGGGCAGAGAATTTGGAATGTTAGGATGTTATTAAAGCAGCACGGTGCAGTAGTGGTAAGGCTCTTGCCTTGCAGGGTTGGGTCCCCAGTTCAATTCCCAGCCAGGTCAATATCTGCAAGGAGTTTGTATGTTCTCCCCATGTCTGTGTGGGTTTCCTCTGGGCACTCCTGTTTCCTGCCACATTCCAAAAACATACAGATAAGTTAATTGGCTTCCCTCTAAATTGGTCCTAGCCTGAGCCTCAATTCACTTAGCAGTTTTGACTAGTCTACTGATGGTTATTAGTCTACTGATGGTTTGGTCAGTTGCATCAAAGGGGAATTAACTATTATCAATTGTTTTAGACCTGTTTTTAGACCTGGTCTGAACCATTTGGTAATTAGGTGGGTAGAGCAGGGGAAATGCCTCTATCGTCTTCCTCTCCCAGGCGTCCATCGCGTTGTGACTGCCTGTCATCACAGTGGGCGCTGTTAGCAATGCGACAGATGCCTGGGACAGGAAGGAGATAGAGGCTGTGGGGGACCACTGAAGGTGAGTTTTAACTATGCTATACCCGCTCCCCCCCCCCCCCCCCTGCCACTGTGCCAATACTGGAGGCATTTACCTATCTAACCTATACTCAGGGCATCTACCTATCTAATCTATACTGGGGCACCTACGTATCTAATCTATACTGGGAGCACCTACCTATCTAACCTATACTGGTGGCAACTATACAGGCTACCCTATACTGGAGGCACCTACCTAGCTAACCTATACTGGGGGCAACTAGACCTGGCTACCCTATACTGTGGGCTCCTATACCTGGTTCCACAGGGGGTAAGGCAATTTTTACACCCTCGCCCTGGGTGCAATTTAGCCTTGAAACTGCCCTGAATGCATAGTGGTTTTAAATTGAAACATACACACATATTATTATTTTTTCTTTTCATAACCTAACAGGCAAAATGAATACTATAAAATATCCTACAGCAATTTATTTTCAAAAATTATAGTTCTGTTTTACATGAAGATATGTAAGCCAGAAGTAGTACCCTGCCCTTTGTAGCCAGAACAGCAGCATTGCAGGAAATAGGTCAACAACAACACAGCCACAAATAAAATGGAGAAATGCACTTTGAAATACAGTAGTAGAAAACAGAAATGTGTAATGTGATAGCAGATGCAGATGTAATAACCACCGTCACACAGTAACAATGCCATACTTATTGTGTGATTTAAAGTTTTAAATGTGTGCTTTATGGTTTTGATCATATACCAGATGTTTTATTTTTAATCCCAACACAGCCTTTTGCTATAGCTCTCACTTTTCATACAACAGAACAACGGAACAGGCCACTTTGGCTTGTAATTTCTACAGGGATTCATGGATGCACCCTCTGTACTACTTAAAGGGGCACTATGGAAAAAAATTGTAACATTTTAAATATGTGCAAACATATACAAATAAGAAGTACGTTTTTACTTTTCTCCTATGTTGCTGACATTTACAGTAGGTAGAAATTTGACAGACGCGACAGGTTTTGGACTAGCCCAATCCTTTTTATGGAATATCTTTATAAAGAATAAAAGCCTTGTTGAGAATCCCCTATGAAGAGATGGACTAGTCAAAAACCTCTTCTGTCAGATTTCTACTACCTACTGTAAGTGACAGCAACATAGGAGAAAAGTAATTGTGGCTCATTTTACTCTGGAAAAAAAAATTTTGTCTATGTTTGCGCATATTTTCAATTTTACAATTTTTCGCCATAGTGACCCTTTAACTGCTTAGCTGAGGATGGCTGGATGCTGGTGCACTGCCATAAACTGCTCATGCCACACTCAAACTGGCCTAAACTTTACAATTTGGAGTCAGTTTAGTCAGGGCTGCCATCAGACTTTTCTGGGCCCCATACTTGGCAAACCTACAGGGCTCCCCTCACGCCAAATAATGATCTGATAGATAGATTCTAGTTGCAGGTGGGAAGTGATGGGCAGATTGTTTGGGGGCAGAGCCGCGGTATGTGGGGTAGAGTCAAAGCAGCTTGCCTGTTGCCCATAGCACCCTCCCCCCTACATTGATGTGAGAGGGAGGGAGATGAACACACAACTCCTGTTATGCCACGGTAGAATAATTGCCAGCAGAGGCTCGAGTGGCACTGCCACTGTTTGGGCCCCAGACCCTTCCTGGGCCCCATACTATAGTCCCTCCTGTCACCCCCTGATGGCGGCCCTGAGTTTAGTGATGTAACTAAATGCCTACATCGTGTCTTAAATAATACAAACTATTATCAAATGACAGATACACATATGCTGATGTTACCCTGGAATTTTTGAGCTTTGAATTTCAGCTATTCAGAACACAAACAGGTTTGCTTTGGACTAAAAACTCAGCAGAAAACTTGACCGCAAAGCAGTTTGTTTTAAGACAAGACACATAACATTTATATTGCGCTTTTCTCCTGGCGGACTCAATGCAACAGAGCTGCAGCCACTAGGGTGCACGCTATAGTCTTGGCTGAGGTCTCCTACTGAATAGGGGCTGGCTTACTGAACAAGAAGAGCCAAGTTTGAATCCCGAACTCCTGTGTTAGAGGTGGAGAGCCCTTAACCAGTATAGTATCCACAGTTTTAAGGCAGGAGAATTAGGTGTTGGCAATTGGCTTCAACCACACATTCAACCAAATTGTTAAGAAGGGTTGGTTGGAATTGCTGAATTCCAAATGCAAAGGAATTCAGAATTACATTTGGTAATTCCAAGTGAAATTCTGTGGTATTTCCTCATTGACATTAAAGTCAAAACCACCCACTTTCGTGGTTAATAGCTAAGCCCCCATACATGCTATTGCCACCAAACTGGCTGAGTATGTTTAGGAAAATAGGGGGTACAGGTCAAAAACACTACTTTGTAGTTTTTGAGAACATCAATTTTAAAAAACAAAGGAAAAATGTTTTTAAACTCGGGAAAAATGACACTTTAAAATTGATAGTTGCAGTTCTGTATACATGTATTTTGAACATTTTAAGAAAACAGATATTGTGGGGTCCCCCCTGCCAAGCATTTTTAAGCCCCTTGTGACCCATGCAGGATGGTATAACCGAAATTCCAAGTCTGGAATGCATGGGGCTCTCTACATGAGCTATAACAGCACGCATGGTCCATGATATTTGGGGCTAAGGTAAAGAGAGGCAGAAAAGCCCCCCTCACCCCAGAGTCCTTGTCCATACCATGGACAAGGGGCTCTTCCCCACCTATGGTGCCCAGGAGGAGGTGGGGGTGTAGGCCCAGGTGAAACGGCTATAGGGATTCTGACATACCACTTACCTATTTTCACAGAAAGTTAAAGATTAAATAAAAATGCAACCATGAGAAAAGTATTTTTATATTCTTAATTAACCATAAATACTTACCTTTACTTAATGATGCCTTGTCAACATCCTTGGAAATAATCCCGCACCAATATCCTCTGGACCTTGACTAAAGATCCCAAGTGATCTAGCGCACGCTCTGCACACGTAATTCTCTGCCGTCGGCACTTGTTATACTAAAGTATAGCAAGTGCCAGCAAAAGCATCTTTAAAGCATCTTCCCTGAGGAGGATTCCCGTTGGTCTGTTCAAGGACCAATGAGGCGCCCCAGAGGTAAATTTGAAGATGTTTTGCCAGTGCTTGCCTCAGCCGACTTGAATCAAGTGTGTGTATGAGGTTTTAGGCAGGAAGCAAAAAGTAGATATAATTAGATGATGGCAATCAGCCAACCTGAAGCTTAAAAATCAATCACATGATCAAATTGATTCCATTCTTTTCCATGAATTCTTTTGAAGAAGAATTTCTGTAGAATAGAATGACCATCACTAAAAATGCCCATACACTATCCAACTATTTTGATAGTTTAGACATTAGATTTTATATAACATCATTTCATTATTATGATCTTTTTCTGTAGCAGAGGCACATGGCTGTATACCAGACCCTTACTAGATTGTTCTCAGTGATTTGCCTAATGAAGCAGGATTGTGCCTGCGAAACTCGTTGCAATTTGGAGTACCTATTAAATGCTATTTTTTTGTATGAAATAACAGAATTGTGTCTGTTTGGACTACTCAGGAGGTAAGTCCACCACTACCTCCTTTTTTAAACAGTTTTTAACACTGTTTTACCCTATTTTGGCCCTTCTGTTCAAGCTTCTACACCTTTTTCTGTAGCTTTGCACTGCATCATGTGGTTTGGATATCGGAATGGAAGCTAAAAGGTTACAGTCAAGATCTGGCTCATCTTCATTCTAAGACCTGGAAATTCCCTTCTAACTTTCACCATGAACATTACATTCGTAAAGCTCTTTAAGTGCCCATGTACTCATGACATCAGCATGATGTCATCAAACAGACACCATAATATCACTGCCATTCTGGGGGTTGTGATTATGAAAGCATGCTATTACTCATAAATACTTATTTTATATTTTCATGTTGTGCCAAGCTTAATATTCATATATTGCTCTATATTACTTTTCCAAGGTCTTTCTTGCTTGCTTAGAAAAAAATATTAATGCAGTTAACTCTTCACCTACAGTAAATGAGAACTATTGTGCCACTTGATATATGTATATAGATATATATATATATTTTTTTTCTTATTGCAGGCTGTATTTTATAGTTTTCTGTTTATTGAATGCATTTGCAGGTTCCCTCAGGATGTGAAATGTATGGAAATGTATGTGCATTACTAAAGAAAGAAGTAAATTTATTCTTTCCCAGCACCATGCACTTCTTTGCAGTAGAGGTTTTTTAATTCAACACAGAGCTGGAATGAGATGGAGGCAATTTCTTGGTCTCTATGTGTGACAAATGCTGAAAGTAGCTCGAGATTAGGAAATTATTTGAAGTATCTTTCAATATTTTTCATTCTGTTCCTTAACCAAAAATGCACATTTTATTTAAAAAGAGCAAAAAGAAAAAAAAAGCTTATTTTAACATGCCAGGAAAGAAATGAGGAGAATTTCCTATAATCGTACATTAGGTGATGGTAGTTCCAAAAATGTAAATATTTGTTCAGACTGGAATATGTCTCTTACACAAATGCAGCCTTTTTTTTCAGTCTTAGTGGTATAAAGCTGCTTAATTTTCTTTAACAGCTTAGGCCTGTATTATAGAAAAAAAGATAAATATGTGAATAAAAGATACGCTTTTCAATATTTAAAAATTCCAAAGACTTCAAAAAATGGTGGCCAATCTTTTCGGCTTGTCATTATAATCTAATTTCTTCATAACACTGCTACCGTGAGGGAATAATAGCTAATAGAGCTTGAAGCTGAAATAGAGGTAAACATAAAAAAAATACAACTTAATCTAGTTATGTATGTATTTTTTAAAAGAACTAGTATAAGCAGTGGTGTAACAATAGACCATGCAAGGGATGCAGCTGCAGGGGGGCCCATAAGCCACAGGGGGGATTATTTTCTCTGTCCTGAGAGACTGACAACTAAGGGCACGGAGAGAAAAATATTTTCTGATCTCAGCACAATTGTTCTAATGACTGCATCTGCTCAGCCACAGGTAAAGATTTGTAGACAGTCCCTATTCAGTGTGCAGCAGGGTCTTGTGTACAACGCCCAGCCCCCAACTTATTTACCCCTCCCCAAGTGCTGTGTACTGAAATGATGCCGGAAGAGTCTACAGAGCCAGTTCTGCTCCATCAGAGATGGACAGAGTGACTGTAATAAGCTGAGGCTGGGAGCAAACTCATCTGTTTTTATCTGCATGGGGAAAACACATCCAAGTGTGCACTAGTCAATTAAATAACATTGGTTCTCAGTGTACCTGTGCATAAAGCAAAGGGTGAGGGGAGGGGCCCCATCCAATGTTTTGCAGGGGGGCCCAGTGATTTCTAGTTACGCCCCTGTAAGTACTTGAATGTGTCTCTGCACGGATCAGGCAATTTGGGTCAGTATTGGGCACTAAGAGTAGTTCGTAATTGAAATTTTAATTAGATAGCGCTGCAAGCAGCAGAATGGGAGTTAACTTATCTATGCCGCCCCCTATAGCCAATGCTTTCCACCCGCGGTCCACATAACTCCACTACATTCTCCTTCAAAGTTCAAACTCGGAAGGAGGAAGTAGTGGAGTTACATGGACCACGAGTGGAACGCATCTGTTAATAGGCGGCAGAATAGGTAAGTTAACCCCCCTCTGCTGCGGGCAGCGCTATCTAATTTAAATTTTCATTATGAGTAGCTATGTACTCATAGCTACTCATAGCGCCCAACAGTAATTTGGGTGCTGGAATCGGCAGGTATCTAATAGAAGCCAAAGCTATGAATCAATAAACTGGCAGCAAGGCAGTGAGTTGGGTGCTTGATGCGGAACTAGTCAATTAGAGAAGCTCAATGTCTAATTTGTAGACGATCAGCTATAAATTACAGTCATTTGTCCGCCAGGGTTTAATTTATTAGGAGGGGGAGGTTAGTTTTAGGCAATAGGAGGGGTTTAGTGTTTGGCATTAAATGTGGGGAGGGGGTTGGAATTAGGCACTAGGAGGGGAGGGTTAGTGTGGGAATGGGTGCCGAGGAAGCGTATAGTAAAATAATGTAAATTAAGCATATTTTTACTAGCATGCACCATCCAGTGCCCAACTCCCGTTAAAAAGTGGTAAATATGGGCTCTAATATTTTATATCTAAATTAGTATTCCTTAAATTCCTTAAATTATATATAACTGTAGCTGTTCTCTACAAACAGTAAACTAAAACAGAATTCCTTCTCTGAGACTATCACAACTAAATCTGACAACATGTTAATAATTATTTTGCAAAAGGGCAAACTGAATGCACATGACTTTCCAAGCTTCTGTGCAAAGTTCCTATGTAGGCAAAAAGAAAAAGAAAACATGCATTGGGTTTTATCTATAGAAAAAAATGAAAAATATAGTAAAACATCATGTTATCTGGCTACCCAATGAGGGAGCATGAGGAGTAAATTTCGATGATTAGACTCCATGGGGAAGTGGCTTGCGTTTGGCAATAAATGTAATCTAGTTTGTGGGACCCATTGATCTCAGTAGTTACCACTAGTGTTGGGCGAACAGTGTTCGCCACTGTTCGGGTTCTGCAGAACATCACCCTGTTCGGGTGATGTTCGAGTTCGGCCGAACACCTGATGGTGTTCGGCCTTTTAAGTTCGGGTTCGCCCCGAACTACTAAATGGCCGCCGAACAGGGCCGAACAGGGCCCCTGTTCGGCCGAACAGGGCCCTGTTCGGCCGAATACTGCCCCCCTATGGGGTCGCAGGCATAAGGGGGGAGCATGCCCCGATCGCGGGGGGGTCGGAAATTCCCCCCACCCCCTCCACTAGCGCTCCCCCCTCTGCCCGCTTCCCCATACAAAAGTTTAAGCAAAGTACCTGTAATAGTGGATGGCCTGGCAGTGGCACTGTGGAGTGAGGAGGAGGAGTCCGGAGTGTGACGCGTTGAGGGAGGCTGCATATCTGTGGTACCCGGAGCTCAGTTACTTTACTCACAATCTTCTCCTAGACAATAATGGAAAAAATAACTGCCCAGTTTTCTACAGGCAGGATACCAGCCCAGATCAGCGTTGTAAGGCAGGGTGGAGCAGATTTTTCAGTGCGCGCACCTTTAATGGCCAGCATAGTTTTCCATGTGTATATTATCCCGCAGAACGTGAACCTTAAAAAAGCCATTTCCTTTAATCTGACATGTTTATGTATAAGTGCCCTACAGAGCTGGCTTGACAAGCTTGTAAATGTGCACGTGTTTTTTTTTTCTTTTGATTGAACGAAAATCATAATAATAATAGAGAAAGAGACCTTCGGTAAATATGTACATACTTGCTTTTTCTTTTTTACATAGGCGCATGCTTAGAATGCAGGATGAGGCCTATTCGGGTTGTGCGCCTCAGTCACCTTTTCACATATCTGTTCATGTTGACAGACTATGTCATAATACATCAACTGAAAGATCAGCATTGGAGAACAAAACTGCATTGTCTGACAGCACAAGAGAAACGGGTTGCTATATTAAATTACTAAAACACAGCAACAATTTTTTTCCCCTTTATTTCGTCTCTCTCTTTTTTTTTTAAGACATAAGATTAGCACACAGAAATATCTGTCATTTAAAAAAAATTACATTTTTTAGCATACGCTGACTCACAAAAAAGACTTCCCTGTCTTGAAACCAGTGCCAGGTTTTCATTTTTTTAAATCTTTTATCTGTTTGTACATTTGACTTCCTATACAAGATAGGCTGAATTGTAATCTATTTAACCACTTGCCGACCGCACACTCATACCGTGCGGCGGCAAAGTGGTAGCTGGAGGACCAGCGACGCAGCTCTGCGTCGCCAGGTGCCTCCCTAATTAATCAGGCAAGGCCGCTCATGCGAGCGGCCGTTTCCTGCTAGATCACGGAGCGGGTCTCCGTTGATAGCCTGCGAGCCGCTAATCGCGGTTCGCAGACTAAATGTAAACGCAGGAGACATTTGTCTCCTTTGTTTACATTGTACGGCGCTGCTGCGCAGCAGCACCGTAAGGCAGATCGGCGATCCCCGGTCAATCAGCGGCCGGGGATCGCCGCCATGTGACAGCGGACATCCTGTCACAGGCTGCACAGGACGGATAGCGTCCTGTGCAGCCCCGATCACCGGGGGGACAGGTAGGAGAGGGAGGGGGGGGAATGTCGCCGCGGAGTGGGGCTTTGAGGTGCCCCCCCCCCCGCAACATGCCACCAGCAGGAGCGATCAGACCCCCCCTGCACATCATCCCCATAGGGGGGAAAAAAGGGGGCGATCTGATCGCTCTGCATGCCAGCTGATCTGTGCTGGGGGCTGCAGAGCCCACCCAGCACAGATCACAAAAATCAGCGCTGGTCCTTAAGGGGGGGTAAAGGGTGGGTCCTCAAGTGGTTAAAGAGAGTCTGAAGCCTTTTAAAAATCCTCTTTTTATTGAACATTTATGTAAAGCAGTATCAGCCTAGTTAAAACGCTGCATTCCCATGGCAAAACGAGGTAATTAACCCACCAAATCCCCGGGGCAAAATACGGGGAGCGCTTCCGCGTAGAGGCAGAGCTTTGTGCTGTAGCTCTGCCTCTACTCGTGTCAATCCCCGCTGATTGCCGCCTCTCCCCACCCCTCTCAGTCTTCTTTCACTGAGTGGGGTAGGGAGAGGCAGAGATCCGCGCGGACATGGCCGGCCTTTGACCTGAGCGACCGGAGCGGTCGCTCAGGGCGCCAGCTTGCAAGGGCGCACGGGCGGCATGCCGCGCACAGTACAGTGTCGCTGCTCCGCCGCCCGCTCTGTCTCTCCCCGCCGTCTCTCTGTAATTAGAGGGAGACTACAAGAAAATGGCCGCCGATGTCCACAAATGCGGACATCGGCGGCCATTTTCTTGTGGTCCCACTCTATTTACAGACGGAGAGGAGGCGGGGAGAAGCAGGGAAAGAAGAGTGACGTCGGCGCTGGAAGCCTGGAACACGGATAACAGGTGAGTAAATTCCCCGCCTCAGCCTGCTATACCTGAAACTATCTGGAGGGGGGAGCGCAGAAGGGGGGGACTGGGGGCAACTATACTAGCCATGGCCGACCTTTGACCTGACTACCTACACCTGGCTACCTATAGTGAGGGCAGCTACGCCTGGCTACCTATACTACTGAGGGCACCTACGCCTGGCTACCTATACTACTGAGGGCACCTACACCTGGCTACCTATACTACTGAGGGCACCTACGCCTGGCTACCTATACTACTGAGGGCACCTACGCCTGGCTACCTATACTACTGACGGCACCTACACTTGGCTACCTATACGACTGAGGGCACCTACGCCTGGCTACCTATACTACTGAGGGCACCTACGCCTGGCTACCTATAGTGAGGGCACCTACGCCTGGCTACCTATACTACTGAGGGCACCTACGCCTGGCTACCTATACAGAGGGGGCCTACACCTGACTTCATATACTGGGGGCACCTATAGCTGGCTACCTATACTGAGGGCACCTATAGCTGGCTACCTATACTGAGGGCACCTATAGCTGGCTACCTATACTGAGGGCACCTATGCCTGGCTACCTATACTGGAGGCACCTATGCTTGGCTACCTATATTGAGGGCACCTACACCTGATTTCCTATACTGGGGGCACCTATAGCTGGCTACCTATACTGAAGGCACCTATGCCTGGCTACGTATGGGGGGGACCTATAGCTAACGTCCTATACTGGGGGCACCTATGCTTGGCTACCTATATTTAGGACACCTAAACATAAGATCCTATGCACCTATAGCTGGTTACCTGCCTATACTGAGTCTGAGGGCATTTTTTTTGGGGGGGGGGGGGAGACAGACCGTGGCTATAATGCATGGTGCAAAGTGTGTGTGTTTGTGTGTACTGTGCGTGTGTGTGTAGGATGAAGGGGGGGGGGGGGGCACCAAATTCAGGTTTCGCTCAGGGCGCTGTGAAACCTAAGGCCGGCCCTGCGCGCGGAGATTGACGCAACTGGAGGCAGAGCTACCGCGCTAAGCTCTGCCTCCCCGGGCAGCAAAATCCACAACCTGGAAAGTAGTGAAATTTTGCACCGGTATTTGAGGGGTTTCATTACCTCCTTCTGTGAAGATTGTGAGGAATGCAGCGTTTTAGCTTGGCTGATACAGCTTTACATCAATAACTAATAAAAAGAGCATTTTTAAAAGGCTTTGGACTCTCTTTAAAGTAAGATGAAACACCATATTAACTGAAAACAAATCATCCAATAAGAATTACTTATTTTGTTCCTACTCTGTTGTTTTTAGTGTTCGCTATCCGTTTTAGGAGAAATGTGATGTGACAAAAAGAAAAGAATATTTCTGCTGGCTTCCATCTTTACTGTTTCCTGTGATGCCAAAAGTGACCACTTCTGTCTTTGGTTTTTTTTTCAACGCAAGGGCCCCTATGTATTTGTGCCCCATTGAATTAAAGGCCCCTATTTTGTTACATTTTTCTCTTGAGTTTTCTTCTAGCTGAAATATTCAAGAAAATGCCTTCTAAGAGTCTTTTTTTTAATTGTATTTTTCTTTTCTTTTTTTACAAAAAAATGTTGTGTAGCTATTGGGGAGTGTGGAAGGTAAGGGACTAATTTTAAAAGTAAAAAAAATGTAATCTGGAATTTTTTATTTCCAGATGTAATTTTACTATTTGGCCACAATATTCCCTCGCAGCTCACTTCTGCATGCAGTTTATGGGTTTAAAGCAGGTTCCCATTCCACATAGGGGAGGCAATCATGAGCAGGTTCTGCTCCAGAATGAAGCCAGATTAATATCTGAAACTGGAGCTTGTGGCCCTATTGGGCTTAATGAAAGGAATGAGCTTCATTGCTTTCTTTCTAAGTACTAATATTAATACTCTATCCTTATATATTTATTGATCTTTATTTTCGTAGCAGCTCTGTGGCTAATAATGGTTCTATTTGTAATGTGTGTCTTCTTTGTTTGAATACTCTGACGGTTGTGTCCCCTTGTATGTTTACAGCTATGGCTGATGATCACTATAGCAACCAGAACCTGGGATTTGGCCAGCGAACGGGCAGGCTGTGACGCATAACCCGGCTCATGACGACACACAGGAAGCAGGGAGACTTGCCGCTTCCCGATAGGTTGAAGCAGAGTGTACGTCACTTCCGGGGGCGGAGCCTATATGCCGGGACGCCGTGTCCGCGATCCTGGGGGCGTTGCGAACTACCGAGAGGTGGTAAGTGAGGCTACTTAATGCTGGACATCACTTGGGTCTAATTGTTCCTTACATTTTGCCTCTGAAGAAGCTTTCTTAGCGAAACAGCTGTCAGGCATCTCCTCACCCCCACTGTATACCCCGCTGTGTCCGAACACCGTGGATTAAAGGTACCTCTCTTTTTTACTGCAGCAGTGCCTCGACTTTCTTTACTTCACATGATCACTGTTTATCTCTGAGTAGCACGCTGCAACATGGAGTACATAACCCGGTGAAACCCAGGACCTCTCTGCCCGCATTTAGTGCCTGTCTTTTCCCCTCTCACTTCTGCATGCGTAGTATTACTACGCAACGCGGAAGTAATTCTTGGATGAGACAGAAGGGGATCTCGTTGACACCGTCAGTCTTTCATACGGGGACTTTGATTCATTGATCTCCGGGCTAACGAAAGGCGGCGGGATCGTGGCCAGCTCAGCAGCAGCAGTGCAGGCAATCTGGACGGAAATATCTGTCCAGATAGAATTAAATGGTGAAGTACTCCCTGAGCCACACCTAAGTACCCTCTTGGGTATGCACACTATGGGCTTGATTAACCTTCCTGGCGGTAACCCCGAACATAGTTCGGGGTAAGCCGCGCAGGAGGTTTTCTCAGGCCCTGCTGGGCCGATTTGAATAATTTTTTTTTTGCTGAACGCAGCTAGCACTTTGCTAGCTGCGTCAGCACTTCGATCGCCGCCAACCCGCGCTCGATCGCCGCTATCCGCGTCGCAAGACAACCCCCCCCCCTAGACCCCTGCGCTGCCTGGCCTATCAGCGCCAGGCAGCGGCAAGGGGTGGATCGGGACTCCCTTAGACGTCACAACGTCCATGACGTCGGTGACGTCATCCCGCCTCGTCGCCATGGCGACGGGGGAAGCCCTCCAGGAAATCCCGTTCTTTGAACGGGATTTCCTGATCGCCTATCGCCGGAGGCGATCGGCGGGGCTGGGGGGATGCCGCTGAGCAGCGGCTATCATGTAGCGAGCCCTCGGCTCGCTACATGATATAAAAAAAAAAATCAAAAAAACAGCTGCGCTGCCCCCTGGCGGTTTTTAATATACCGCCAGGAGGGTTAACTAAACCGTGATAACTCATTTCACGGGCGTGCTACCTTTTTCTACGAGCAATTTTGCATTTTGCGTGCGTTTTCACACGCAAGCGCGAATCTTCATGCCCAAGATGCGAAATTGCACGCAAAACGCTAGCGACTGTGGCATGAGTTATCACGGTTTAGTGAATCAAGCCCTATGTGTTGAGAACCTACATGTTAGGGGACTGTTTAACCACCCTGGCGTTCTATTAAGATCGCCAGGGCGGCTGCGGGAGGGTTTTTTTTAAATAAAAAAAAAACTATTTCATGCAGCCAACTGAAAGTTGGCTGCATGAAAGCCCACTAGATGGCGCTCCGGAGGCGTTCTTCCGATCGCCTCCGCCAGCCAGAAGTAACACGGAAGGCCGCAATGAGCAGCCTTCCGTGTTTGGCTTCTCCTGTCGCCATGGCGACGAGCGGAGTGACGTCATGGACGTCAGCCGACGTCCTGACGTCAGACGCCTCCGATCCAGCCCTTAGCGCTGGCCGGAACTATTTGTACCGGCTGCGCAGGGCTCAGGCGGCTGGGGGGACCCTCTTTCGCCGCTGCTCGCGGCGGCGATCGGGCAGCACACGCGGCTGGCAAAGTGCCGGCTGCGTGTGCTGCTCTTTATTTGAGCAAAATCGGCCCAGCAGGGCCTGAGCGGCAGCCATCGGCGATGATGGACGAGCTGAGCTCGTCCATACCGCTAAGATGGTTAACAGGCCTAAAGCAGTAGTAGAATCTGCTGCTGGGAGCAACATGTCCTCTTCTAAAGCCTTGAGGAAAAGAAAAGCCATTATATACAGTATTCCTCTCAGAAACTTGGAGATACCGCTCTGCCAGTCAATGCATTAGACAAGGTGGTGAAAGTGAGCAAGAGTGGCTTCTGCTGTGGGCAGATGATTACTCATGCAGCAAGATGGAAGTTTATGGGAAGAATATTTGCCAAACAAAAAACTATTTTTATGGTTGCAAAAAAAAAAAAAAGTATAACTTGACCTTAGTGTCACTTTTTGAAAGTTTTAACTGGCTGCAGGATAAAATAGAAAGGTATTTCAAAATGATGTGTGCACTGTGAAACACTAAGCTTGATGTATGGCAAAGTAGAAAGTGGAGTTTTGTTATGCATCTACGTCTTTCTCATGGTGCCCATACATGGTACAATTTTTTTCATCCAATCATACCATTTCTATGCAATATAAGGGAACTGCCTAAATTATCCTCTCAGTATTAGAGATGTCGCGAACCGCCGATTTTCGGTTCGCGAACCGGGTTCGCGAACTTCCGCGGAATGTTCGGTTCGCGGAAAAGTTCGTGAACCGCAATAGACTTCAATGGGGAGGCGAACTTTGAAAATAGAAAAAATTATGCTGGCCACAAAAGTGATGGAAAAGATGTTTCAAGGGGTCTAACACCTGGAGGGGGGCATGGTGGAGTGGGATACATGCCAAAAGTCCCGGGGAAAAATCTGGATGTGACGCAAAGCAGCGTTTTAAGGGCAGAAATCACATTGAATGCTAAATTGCAGGCCTAACGTGCTTTAAAACATCTTGCATGTGTATACATCAATCCGGGAGTGTAATTAGAGTACTGCTTCACACTGACACACCAAACTCACTGTGTAACGCACCGCAAACAGCTGTTTGTGTAGTGACGGCCATGCTGGACTACTGTGCAACATGGCGAGATTGCTCTTCCTCACTCAGTGATGTCAGGTAATGTGTGACTTCCTTCTCAACTTTCCTTGGCATTGTTAAAAAGCTTACGTTTTGTTTTTAAATTACATTTTCTACTTGCTGTGTACTTGTTCAGTACCGCTACAATGAGAATCCTGTGGAGGCGGGCAAGTCTGCCATTGTGACCCCGGGTAATGGCCGGGGAATGAGGGTTTGAATCCGGTGTGGAGCCTGAGCAACGGCTACCACTGCACATCCAGGCAAGGAGGGCAGCAGGCAGGCACCCGCCCTGAGGTAGTGACCAAAAATAACAATACAGGACTCAGGAGGACCTTTTGCGGCCCTAATTGTCATGAATCAACTTTAAATCCTTTAACGGGAATCTGTTATGGCGGGCAAAGATGACACCACATTCCTTTCACGAGAATCATATGGAGGCGGGCAAGTCTGCCATTTGTGACCCCGGGTAATAGCCGGGGAATGAGGGGTTTGAATCCGGTGTGGAGCCTGAGCAACAGCTACCACTGCACATCCAGGCAAGGAGGGCAGCAGGCAGGCAGGCATGCACGCCCGCCCTGAGGTAGTGACCAAAAATAACAATACAGGACTCAGGAGGACCTTTTGCGGCCCTAATTGTCATGAATCAACTTTAAATCCTTTAACGGGAATCCATTATGGCGGGCAAAGATGACACCACATTCCTTTCACGAGAATCATATGGAGGTGGGCAAGTCTGCCATTTGTGACCCCGGGTAATGGCCGGGGAATGAGGGGTTTGAATCCGGTGTGGAGCCTAAGCAACGGCTACCACTGCACATCCAGGCAAGGAGGGCAGCAGGCAGGCAGGCATGCACGCCCGCCCTGAGGTAGTGACCAAAAATAACAATACAGGACTCAGGAGGACCTTTTGCGGCCCTAATTGTCATGAATCAACTTTAAATCCTTTAACTGGAATCCGTTATGGCGGGCAAAGATGACACCACATTCCTTTCACGAGAATCATATGGAGGCGAGCAAGTCTGCCATTTGTGACCCCGGGTAATGGCCGGGGAATGAGGGGTTTGAGTCCGGTGTGGAGCCTGAGCAACGGCTACCACTGCACATCCAGGCAAGGAGGGCAGCAGGCAGGCAGGCATGCACGCCCGCCCTGAGGTAGTGACCAAAAATAACAATACAGGACTCAGGAGGACCTTTTGCGGCCCTAATTGTCATGAATCAACTTTAAATCCTTTAACGGGAATCCGTTATGGCGGGCAAAGATGACACCACATTCCTTTCACGAGAATCATATGGAGGCGGGCAAGTCTGCCATTTGTGAGTGACCCCAGGTAATGGCCGGGGAATGAGGGGTTTGAATCCGGTGTGGAGCCTGAGCAACGGCTACCACTGCACATCCAAGGAGGGCAGCAGGCAGGCAATGGCATGCAATACAGGACTTTGAGGCCCTAATTGTAATGAATCAACTTTAAATCCTTTTAACAGGAATCCGTTATGGAGGGCAAGTCTGCCATTGTCACCGCGGGGAATGAAGGTTAGATTCCGGCCCGAAGTGGGAGCCTGCTGAGACCCATGCTGTAGCTGCCCTGACCGTGCTTTGCAGACCAGGCATGGACCCTTGACCCAGGGGAAGACAAACCAAGTCGAAAGCATTTGCCAAGAATGTTTTACGGAGGGCAAGTTTTTTTGCCCTTTTTTTAAATTGTTTGAAAATGATAGATGGTTGTATTTTTAGATTGTTTGAAACTTTAGATGGTTGTATTTTTAAATTGTTTGAAAGTTTAGATGGTTGTATTTTTAAATTGTTTAAAAGTGTATCCATTCAAGTGCAAGTTATGCACTGACTGCTAGGTATAATGTGCAGTCACAGATGCAGTGAAAGGTATGCAGTGACTGCAAACAGCCGTTTGTGTAGTGACGGCCGTGCTGGACTGCTGCGCACCATGACGAGAGTGCAGGGGATGGTGGCTTTTCAGCCCATATGCTCGCCCGGCTGATGTAGCTGAATGACAGAACAGTGACTGTCCAGCTGATCAAATTTGGTCTGACCACAATGAAGCAACGACCTTATTATCTTTTGTGTGCCACCGCCAACCGAGACACTCAAATAGCCGGCGGTCATTGCTTCATTGTGATGCGCAAGCCCCTTCACCGTGGCAAGGTAATGATCATGAAGGGGGATGGGCACATGTACACGCACCAGAAAAATTAGTGTAGAGGCCGCTGCTAGCAGCGGCCTTAAAAATTCAGGAATCCGCCTAGAGTCCTGGACCCTGTTGGTGGTGGCGGAGAAGGCAGTCAAGCGGCCTGCAGGCAGAGATGCTGTGTGTGGGGACTGACTTAGTCTTCGGTCGTGCAGTAGCCCTCCGTGATCCATTCCTCATTCATTTTGATAAAGGTCAGGTACCGAACACTGTCGTGACTTAGGCGACTTCTCTTCTCAGTAACTATGCCTCCAGCTGCACTGAAGGTCCTTTCTGACAGGACGCTTGCGGCAGGGCAAGAGAGAAGTTGTATGGCAAATTGGGACAGCTCTGGCCACAGGTCAAGCCTGCGCAACCAGTAGTCCAAGGGTTCATCGTCGCTTTTCGCAGAGTCTACATCCACACTCAAGGCAAGGTAGTCGGCTACCTGCCGGTCCAGGCGTTGGTGGAGGGTGGATCCGGAAGGATTATGGCGAGGAGTTTGACTAAAGAACGTCCACATGTCCGACATCACCCTGAGATCGCTGGAGCGTCCTGTCCTTGCCTGCGTGGACTTGGGAGGAGGAGGGTTACTGCCAGTGGTACCTTGATTGCGTTGTGCAGCCACATCACCCTTAAATGCATTGTAAAGCATCATCGACAGCTTGTTCTGCAAGAGCTGCATCCTTTCCGCCTTTTGTTGAGTTGGTAAAAGGTCCGCAACTTTGTGCCTGTACCGAGGGTCTAGTAGCGTGGCCACCCAGTACAGGTCATTCGTCTTGAGTTTTTTGATACGGGGGTCCCTCAACAGGCTGGACAACATGAAAGAGGACATCTGCACAAAGCTGGATGCAGACGTACTCTCCATCTCCTCTTGCTCTTCCTCAGTGATGGGACGCAACTCCTCTTCCTCCCCCCAGCCACGAACAATACCACGGGAACGTGGAGCAGCAGAAGCCCCCTGTGATGGCTGCCGCGGTTGTTCTCCTTCCGCCACCTCTTCCTCCTCCACAGAAACACCTTCCTCATCATCACCATCATCAGAGTCTGACTCCTCTCCTTCCCCACACGACTCCTCTTTCACTCAACACAACAGGTAGTAGGTATATGCAGTGAGCTGGGTTCACTCAACACAACAGGTAGTAGGTACAGTATATGCAGTGAGCTGGGTTCACTCAACACAACAGGTAGTTATGTGCAGTGATGAGGTGGGTTAAGTCAACACAACAGGTAGTAGGATGCAGTGAGCTGGGTTCACTGAACAGTAAAGGTACTGGGATGCAGTGAGCTGGGTTCACTGAACAGTAAAGGTACTAGGATGCATGGGTTCATTCAACACAGCAGGTAGTAGGATGCAGTGAGCTGGGTTCACTGAACAGTAAAGGTACTTGGATGCAGTGAGGTGGGTTCACTCAACACAACAGGTAGTAGGATGCAGTGAGCTGGGTTCACTGAACAGTAAAGGTACTAGGATGCAGTGAGGTGGGTTCACTCAACACAAAGCTAGGTATATGCAGTGATGACGAGGTGGGTTAAGTCAACACAACAGGTAGTAGGATGCAGTGAGCTGGGTTCACTGAACAGTAAAGGTACTAGGATGCAGTGAGCTGGGTTCACTGAACAGTAAAGGTACTAGGATGCAGTGAGGTGGGTTCACTCAACACAACAGGTAGTAGGATGCAGTGAGCTGGGTTCACTGAACAGTAAAGGTACTAGGATGCAGTGAGCTGGGTTCACTGAACAGTAAAGGTACTAGGATGCAGTGAGCTGGGTTCACTGAACAGTAAAGGTACTAGGATGCAGTGAGGTGGGTTCACTCAACACAACAGGTAGTAGGATGCAGTGAGCTGGGTTCACTGAACAGTAAAGGTACTAGGATGCAGTGAGCTGGGTTCACTGAACAGTAAAGGTACTAGGATGAAGTGAGCTGGGTTCACTCAACACAACAGGTAGTAGGATGCAGTGAGCTGGGTTCACTGAACAGTAAAGGTACTTGGATGCAGTGAGGTGGGTTCACTCAACACAACAGGTAGTAGGATGCAGTGAGCTGGGTTCACTGAACAGTAAAGGTACTAGGATGCAGTGAGGTGGGTTCATTCAACACAGCAGGTAGTAGGATGCAGTGAGCTGGGTTCACTGAACAGTAAAGGTACTTGGATGCAGTGAGGTGGGTTCACTCAACACAACAGGTAGTAGGATGCAGTGAGCTGGGTTCACTGAACAGTAAAGGTACTAGGATGCAGTGAGGTGGGTTCACTCAACACAAAGCTAGGTATATGCAGTGATGACGAGGTGGGTTAAGTCAACACAACAGGTAGTAGGATGCAGTGAGCTGGGTTCACTGAACAGTAAAGGTACTAGGATGCAGTGAGCTGGGTTCACTGAACAGTAAAGGTACTAGGATGCAGTGAGGTGGGTTCACTCAACACAACAGGTAGTAGGATGCAGTGAGCTGGGTTCACTGAACAGTAAAGGTACTAGGATGCAGTGAGCTGGGTTCACTGAACAGTAAAGGTACTAGGATGCAGTGAGCTGGGTTCACTGAACAGTAAAGGTACTAGGATGCAGTGAGGTGGGTTCACTCAACACAACAGGTAGAAGGATGCAGTGAGCTGGGTTCACTGAACAGTAAAGGTACTAGGATGCAGTGAGCTGGGTTCACTGAACAGTAAAGGTACTAGGATGCAGTGAGCTGGGTTCACTCAACACAACAGGTAGTAGGATGCAGTGAGCTGGGTTCACTGAACAGTAAAGGTACTTGGATGCAGTGAGGTGGGTTCACTCAACACAACAGGTAGTAGGATGCAGTGAGCTGGGTTCACTGAACAGTAAAGGTACTAGGATGCAGTGAGGTGGGTTCACTCAACACAACAGGTAGTAGGATGCAGTGAGCTGGGTTCACTCAACACAACAGGTAGTAGGATGCAGTGAGCTGGGTTCACTCAACACAAAGCTAGGTATATGCAGTGATGTTGAGGTGGGTTAAGTCAACACAACAGGTAGTAGATATATGCAGTGAGCTGGGTTCACTCAACACAACAGGTAGTAGGTATATGCAGTGAGCTGGGTTTACTCAACACAACAGGTAGTTATGTGCAGTGATGAGGTGGGTTAAGTAAACACAACAGGTAGTAGGTATATGCAGTGAGCTGGGTTTACTCACCACAACAGGTAGTTATGTGCAGTGATGAGGTGGGTTAAGTAAACACAACAGGTAGTAGGTATATGCAGTGAGCTGGGTTTACTCAACACAACAGGTAGTTATGTGCAGTGATGAGGTGGGTTAAGTAAACACAACAGGTAGTAGGTATATGCAGTGAGCTGGGTTCACTCAACACAACAGGTAGTAGGTATATGCAGTGAGCTGGGTTCACGCAACACAACAGGTAGTAGGTATATACAGTGAGCTGGGTTCACTCAACACAACAGGTAGTTATGTGCAGTGATGAGGTGGGTTAAGTAAACACAACAGGTAGTAGGTATATGCAGTGAGCTGGGTTCACTCAACACAACAGGTAGTAGGTATATGCAGTGAGCTGGGTTCACTCAACACAACAGGTTGTTATGTGCAGTGATGAGGTGGGTTAAGTAAACACAACATGTAGTAGGTATATGCAGTGAGCTGGGTTCACTCAACACAACAGGTGGTAGGTATATGCAGTGAGCTGGGTTCACTCAACACAACATGTAGTAGGTATATGCAGTGAGCTGGGTTTACTCAACACTACAGGTAGTTATGTGCAGTGATGAGGTGGGTTAAGTAAAAACAACAGGTAGTAGCTATATGCAGTGAGCTGGGTTCACTCAACACACCAGGTAGTTATGTGCAGTCAGGAGGTGGGTTAAGTAAACACAACAGGTAGTAGGCATATGCAGTGAGCTGGGTTCACTCAACACACCAGGTAGTTATGTGCAGTGATGAGGTGGGTTAAGTAAACACAACAGGTAGTAGTAGGATGCAGTGAGCTGGGTTCACTCAACACAAAGCTAGGTATATGCAGTGATGAGGTGGGTTAAGTAAACACAACAGGTAGTGGGTATATGCAGTACTGGGTAGTACAATGTGCAGCTCCCTGTCACACACACAGGTAGTCAGTCACTGAATGTGCTGGGCTGCTGGCAGTGGCACACACACACTATCAATTAGCAAGGCTGTGCATGCAACAAAAGTGTCAGTTTGACACACAGTAAAAAAAAATAAAGTACAGGATGAGCTCTGAAAAGAGCTAGGTTGCTATAAAAGCAATAACAATCAGCCAGGAGCAAACTAAGCAGCCAAGAACCTAACGAATTTGTCCCTAGAAGAACAAGTCTGCAGCAGCTCGCCCTAGTCTGTCTAAAAGCAGGCACATGAGTGAGTGTAATGGCCGCCGGACCCTGCCTTATATAAGGGGGGGTGGGGCTCCAGGGCTTACTGTAGCCTGAATGGCTACAATGTGCCTGCTGACTGTGATGCAGAGGGTCAAAGTTGACCCTCATAGTGCATTATGGGGCGAATCGAACTTCCGCAAAGGTTCGCCTGGCGCAGGCGACCGCGAACCCCCAATGTTCGCCTGGAACCGTACGCCGGCGAACCGTTCGCTACATCTCTACTCAGTATATTCACTTAATTTACCCTTATACTACATAGAAATGGTAAGATTGGATGAAAAAATTGTACCATGTATGGGCATCAGACTGGATCTTTAACAGATGAAAGTTCAAAAAAGATCAAATAAGGCATAGCTCAGCCTGTCATTTTTGTATGCCTATGATTGTACATTTGCATCAACAAATGCACAACATTTTGTATATTCTTATTATTCTCCAAATCTGTATTTTTTTAATAAATATATGTAGCTTCGTTTTCTGTTAAAGGACCACCATTTTGAAAAATACATACATACATAATATGTACACTGAGCACTATAAATTACTTTTTGCCTATGTTGCTGTCGGTAGTAAAAACTGAAGGATCTGACAGATTTTGGACTCTCCATCTCCTCATAGCAGATTCTCAGTATTAACTATACTTAGTAAATCAGTATTAACTATTCTTTACAAAAGCACTCCCTGTAAAGAATCTATACAAAGATGTCAACCAGCTTCCCTACTCACTTGCACATCATTGTGGCAGTTGGACTGAGCAACTGAAGTTCAGTAAGGGCTTTTGTAAATAAAGAAATAACTGAGAAATCACCATGGGAATAGTCCAACACCTGACAGATCTGTCAGATTTTCACTCCCTACTGTCAGGGCTCTTTCACACTGGTGCGGTGCAGCAAATTGCCACACTGCTACCGCTGCCTAATGAAACCCTATGGGGAAGTTCATACTCCCCACGTCGCGGTAGGCTGCGCCAGAAGTAACTTTATACCAACGCATTTTTTTAAAAACGTTCACGACGTGACGTCACGGCACGCATGCGCAGAAGTGTATTTTTACAATACGCTTCCGTGCACTTCCACATACCCGAAGCAGGAAGTGACTGCAAGCGCGTGTCACTTGCTACTTGGACGAGTGCCAAACAGGGAACACAGTGTACTAACGTGGTGTTCCCTGAAGGCCTGTTTTTGGTGGTGAAATGCGGTGCAACGTGCGCGAAATAACGCATCGCTGCTGCCAAAATACCATCTGAAACCAGCATTAGGGAAATAGGAAAAAAGTAATTTATAGTGCATTTTACTATGTATGTTGCATCATGCTGAGTTGCCACATGTGAACGAAAAAAATTGTATGGGCATGTATGGAATTATTAAAAAAAAAGTTGAGACAATATTTGCAAACAGCTTTATTTCCTGTTTAAATTATTTTTTATCAAACATGTATTTTATAAATTAACTTGTACTATCGCTACTATCGCTAAGTGTGTACTATCACTACTATCGCTAACATGTACTATCGCTAAGTACTATGTTGGTCAGTTTGCAAAGCATGCTTGTTTTTCTAATAACAAAAAATCAGCACTGCCTAGATGCCCTGCCTGTATGTTTAAAATCAACCCTGTATCACATCTGTAAAAGATTGATGCAAACAGTATGGGTCTTTTTTTAAATTCACTTTTATGAAAAAAAAGGGAGATTGGTATATCACTATGTGGATCGCTTTGCTGTGTGGCATTGTGGGATCTCAGAACCATAGCTTGGCGGCCTTAGGACTCTTATCTGAAAAGTAATTTTAACACCAAGCATAAAAATATATATATAAAATGCTATAAATTTCCACTTACTGATAGAGATGGCCCGAACGGTTCGCCGGCGAACGGATCCCGGCAAACTTCTGGGGTTCGCGATCGCGGAGAACCGCAAACTTTTCTGGAAGTTCGGTTCGCCCCCATAGTGCATCATGAGGGTCAACTTTGACCCTCTACATCCCAGGTTCTCAACATGTGGTACGCGTACCCCAGGGGGTACTTCTGATTTTAGAAAATGATAAACCTTATTTGAAGACCAAATTGGTGTTTTAGCTAATTAAAAGCAATAGTAAATGCTTGGAAATTGTTTTTGATTGTTCCAGGGGTACTCGGGCCTGATATATTTAACCAAGAATAACAAATTCAGAGTTTTAGAAAATGATAAACCTTATTTAAACACCAAATTGTGTTTAGCTAATTAAAAGCAATAGCAAATGCTTGGAAATTGTTTAGAACCAATTATCAATTATTATGATTACTGTAAATTTATATTTGTCAAGGGGTACTTGTGATAATGTTTACTATGCTAGGCGGTACTTGGCGAGTACAAGATTTTAAAAGGGGTACATACCAATAAAATGTTGAGAAACACTGCTCTACATTACAGTCAGCAGGCACATTGTAGCCAATTAGGCTACACTCCCTCCTGGAGCCCCACCCCCACTTATAAAAGGCAGGCAGAGAAAGGCTTTTCACTTACTCGTGTGAAAGCAGTAATTAGTGAAGGGATAGCTGCTGCAAACTCTCATAGGGAAAGCTTAGTTAGGCTCTTGTAGGCTTCTTAGCTTGCTCCTTGCTGATTCTTATTGCTAAAAAAGCACCCCTCGAAAGCTCTTTTGAGAGCTAATCTTGTCTTGTAATCTATTTTTTTTGTGTGTGTGTGTGTGTGTCCCACTGACACTTGTGTTGCATAGACAGCCTTGGTAATTCCTACTGTGTGTGCCACTGCCACTGCCAGGCCCAGCACATTCAGTGACTACTACCTGTGTGTGTGACAGGTGCACATTGTATACCCACTGCATACACCTACCTGTTGTTCACTGTGCACCCACCCACCTATGTGAGCGCACGCAGTGTCACTGTGCCTGTCCGGTACCTGTCTGTGTGTGACAGGTGCACATTGTAATACCCACTGCATACACCTACCTGTTGTTCACTGTGCACCCCACCCACCTATGTGAGCGCACGCAGTGTCACTGTGCCTGTCCGGTACCTGTCTGCGTGTGACAGGTGCACATTGTAATGCCCACTGCATATGCCTACCTGTTGTTCACTGTGCACCTACCCACCTACGTGAGCACACGAAGTGTCACTGTGCCTGTCCAGTACCTGTCTGTGTGTGACTGACAGGTGCACATTGTAATACCCATCACTGCATATACCTACCTGTTGTTCACAGTGCATCCACATACCTAAGTGAGTGCACGCAGTGTGATATACCACTCCGTGCATACCTGTTAACTGCACCTGTGTGACTGCACATTGTATTAGTCAAGTCAGTGCATATCATTTCACTTCATCCCCCCCCCCCCCCCCCCCCGATATGGACAAAATGGACAAAACAGGTAGAGGCAGAGGTAGATGCAGACCCAGAGGAAGGCAACCCGGTCTGTGCGAGGTCGTGTTGATGTGATTTCGTGCGGCCCTGCCCCAAAGTACAGTGCTCAGAAGAAGGCACGTCCCATCAACTCCCAAGGTTGTCAGGACGTGGTTGACTATTTAACAATTAACACAGAACACCTCATCTTCCACAGCCACCAGCGCTACTACAAGCACCACAGCCGCTGCATTTGACACTTCGCAGGAGTTAATTGGTGGGGAATTAACTGATTCACAGACATTATTGTTACAACCAGATGAAGGCGCTAAGCAAGTTACACCACCTCATATGTCTGAGTTAGGCGACACTATGGACGTAACGTGTGCGGAGGGGATGATGAAGTACCTGCTGTTGGTGCAGTTTTGGAGGTGTCTGAGGCAAACGAAGCTGAGCAGGATGATTATGATGATGACGATGATATGGATCCCACGTATGTTCCCAATAGAGGAGATGAACAGGGGGACAGTTCAGAGGGGGGAGTCAGAGAGGAGTAGGAGGAGACAAATTCATGAAAGAAGCAGGGGGAGCTCGTCATCAGAAACAGCTGGTGGCAGTGTCCGGCGGCATGTATCGCCACCTATGTACAGCCAGTCAACATGCCCTTCAACGTCAGCTGCTGATGCCACCATAGTGCCATCACCCCAGGGGGGCTCAGCGGTTTGGAATTTTTGAGTGTGTCTGCCTCAGATCAGAGCAATGCCATCTGTTCTCTCTGCCTCTAAAAATTGAGCCGTGGAAAGGCCAACACCCACGTAGGGACAAGTGTCTTACGAAGGCACATGGAGAAAAGGCATAAACTGCAATGGGAAGAGCACCAGAGCAAAAGCAGCAAACAAAAGAAAAGCCAACCTCCTTCTACTCTTCCTCCTTCAGGTGCATCATCTTCAGCCGCTTTCTCCCTTGCACCTTCACAGCCACCCTCCTCCACTCCGCATCTGACCTTGAGCGGTGCCTGCTCCTCTGCCCACAGCAGCCAGGTGTCTGTGAAGGAAATCTTTGAGTGGAAGAAGCAAATTTCTGCCAGTCACCCCCTTGCCCGGCCTCTGACAGCTGGCTTGGTGGAACTGTTAGCTCGCCGGCTGTTACCATACCAGCTGGTGGACTCTGAGGCCTTCCGTAAATTTGTGGCCATTGGGTGGAAGATGCCAGGCCGTAATTATTTCTCTAAAAAGGTGATACCCAAACTGTACCGTCAAGTTGAGAGGCAAGTGGTGTAATCTCTGGCACACAGCATTGGGTCAAGGGTCCACCTGACCACGGATGCCTGGTCTGCCAAGCACGGTCAGGGCTGGTACATTACTTACACAGCCCATTGGGTCAACCTGGTGACCGATAGCAAGCAGGGAGTACATGGCTGCGCAGCGGACCAACTTGTGACACCTCCATGGCTTGCAGGCAGGCCTCCTGCCACCTCCTCTTCTCCTGCTACATCCTCTTCGCTGTTGTCATCCTCCTCCTCCTTGGCTGAGTTGCAGTTCAACTCTACTGGTGCTGCGATCTCCTCTCCAGCTACACAGCCCCAGCTCCCCAGGGCCTATGCTGCATGCCAGATACGACGGTGTCACGCCATCTTAGACATGTCTTGCCTCAAAGCGGAGAGTCACACTCTACCAGCTCTCCTGGCTGCTCTTAACAAACAGTTGGATCAGTAGCTGACCCCGCACCAGCTGGAGATCGGCAACGTGGTGTGTGACAACGGCAGCAATTTCATTTCCTCGTTGAATTTGGGAAAGCTGACACATGTACCCTGCATGGCACCTGTGCTGAATCTAGTCATTCAAAGATTTGTGTCAAACCCAGGCTTAGAGGACGTCCTGAAGCAGACCAGGAAGTTCTGTGGGCATTTCAGGCAGTCTTACATGGCCATGGCACACTTTGCCAAGATTCAGCGGAGAAAAAAAATTGCCGGTGAGACGCCTCATTTGCAATAGCCCGACTCGCTGAAATTCGACCCTCCTTATGTTCTCTCGCCTGCTAGAACCGGAGAAAGCCATCACCCAGTACCTCTACAATTTCAGTAGAAGGACACAATCTGGGGAGACGGGGATGTGTTCTGGCCCAACAACTGACACTGATGCGAAATGCATGCAGGCTCATGCGGCCTTTTGAGGAGGTGACCAACCTGGTGAGTCGCAGTGTACTTACTGGAACGTGCCTTCCATGCGTAGAGTGGTGGATCAAGCTGTGGAGGAGCGTGAAGAGGAACAGTTACGGGAGAAGCTTTGTGGGATAAATTCTTATCAGAACCAGATGTTTCCTCAACACCTGCGGCAGCACAGAGGGGGGAGGAGGAGGAAGAGTTGTGTGAGGAAGAGGAGTCAGACTCGGATGATGAGGAAGGTGTTTCTTTGGAGAAGGAGGCGGCGGTGGCAGAAGAACAACCGCAGCAGGTGTCGCAGGGGGCTTGTGCTGCTCAACGTTCCCGTGGTATTGTTCGTGGCTGGGGGGAGGAGGAGGACTTACCTGACGTCACTGAGGAAGAGCAAGAGGAGATGGGTAGAACGTCTGGATCCAACTTTGTGCAGATGGCGTCTTTCATGCTGTCCAGCCTGTTGAGGGACCCCCGTATAAAAAAACTCAAGGGGAATGAGCTGTACTGGGTGGCCATGCTACAAGACCCTCGGTATAGGCACAAAGTGCCGGACATGTTACCAACTCACCTGAAGGCAGAAAGGATGCAGCACTTGCAGAACAAGCTGGCAACTATGCTTTACAATTCGTTTAAGGGTGATGTCACAGCACAACACAATAAAGGTACCACTGCCATTAATCTTCCTCCCATGTCCACACAGGCAAGGACAGGACGCTCCAGCGATCTCATGGTGATGTCGGACATGCGGACATTCTTTAGTCCAATGCCTCGCCTTAGCTTCCGGATCCACTCTCCACCAACGCCTGAACCGGCAGGTAGCCGGCTACCTGGTATTAATTGTGGATGTAGACACTACGCGATGAACCCTTGGACTACTGGGTGCGCAGGCTTGACCTGTGGCCAGAGCTGTCCCAATTTGCCATCCAACTTCTGTCTTGCCCTGCCTCAAGCGTCCTATCTGAAAGGACCTTCAGCGCAGCTGACTGAAAAGAGAAGTCGGCTAAGTCACAAAAGTGTTCAGTACCTCACCTTTATCAAAATGAATGAGGCATGGATGCCGGAGGTCTACTGCCTGCCCCTAGACTAACTCCGTCCCCACACACAGCATCTCTGCCTGCACACCATGTGACTGCCTGCCCCAAGACTAAGTCACTCCCCACACAGCACCTCTGCCCGCAGGCCGCTTGACTGCCTTTCCATCACCAACAGGGTCCAGGACTCCAGGTGGATTCCTGAATTTTTAAGGCCACTATAATAATTTTTCTGGTGCGTGTACATGCCTGCCTAATTTTTCTTGCTGCACTGCAGCTGCAACAACAAAACAAAAGGCATGTACATGTGCCAATTCCCTTTTGTGATCATTACCTTGCCGCGATGAAGGGGCTTGCGTATCACAATGAAGCAATGACCGCCGGCTATATGAGTGTCTCTGTGACTGCACATTGTTTTATACCTGGCAGTCAGTGCATACCTTTCACTTGAATGGATAGCAGACTTGCCCTCCATAACAGATTCTTGTTACAGGTAATAAAGTTGATCAGTGTCATATACAGCAGGGCCTTGAAAGTCCTCCTGTATTATTATTTTTGGTCACTACCTCGGGACGTGCATGCCATGCCTGCTGCCTTCCTTGGATGTGTGGTAGCTGTTCCTGCTCCTTTGCCCACAGCTTGGCTACTGTTCTCCTTTGATGTGTGGTGGTGGTAGCCGTTTCTTAGGCTCCCACTCCGGACCAGAATCGAACCCTGATTCTCCGGCCATTACTCGTGGTAACTCACAATGGCAGACTTGCCCTCCATAACAGATTCTCGTTGCAGGTACTGAACAGTAAGCAGAACAAGTATTTAAAAAAATAGATGTAAGCTTTAGCAATGGTAGAGAAAGAACCATAGAAAGCTGATAAGGCAGTCAGACATTACCTGATATCACTGAGGAAGAGCAATCTCGCCATGGTGCGCACCAGTCCAGCACGGCCATCACAACACAAACAGCTGTTTGCGGTGTGTTACACAGTGAGTTTGGTGTGTCAGTGTGAAGCAGTACTCTAATTACACTCCCTGATTGATGTAAACACATTCAAGATGTTTTAAAGCACTTTAGGCCTGCAATTTAGCATTCAATGTGATTTCTGCCCTTAAAACGCTGCTTTGCGTCAAATCCAGATTTTTCCCCGGGACTTTTGCCGTTTATCTCACTCCGCCATGCCCTCCTCCTAGTGTTAGACCCCTTGAAACATATTTTCCATCACTTTTGTGGCCAGCATAAGTGTTTCTAGTTTTCAAAGTTCGCCTCCCCATTGAAGTCTATTGCGGTTCGCAAAAGTTCACGCAAACCAAACTTTTGCGGAAGTTCGCGAACCCGGTTTGCGAACCGAAAATCAGAGGTTCGGGCAATCTCTACTTACTGAGTTGAGTACAGTCTATCTACAACCCTTGAGACTACATTTTAGCCTCCAGGGGCATAGATAGTCTGCCACAATCGCCCACTGTGTGTTTTGTCGCCACCTGTTAGTACACTGATTGCTAAATGGGAACATGTTTTCCCAAAGCCAATCAAAGTGCCTGTAACTAATGATCTCTGGCATCAGCAAGATGCCTGTGGTCATTCACAAAGTGAAAGTAAAAACACATACACAACACTTCCTGTGTACTGTTCACAGTATACAGGAATAAAGTGAGGGGGACACCTAGCCGCAAATAGTAATAATACACCTACATACATTAAATTAAATAAAAATAAATAAATCCCCCATTAAGTAACCCCTTACCTCCCCATAGTTACCAAAATATAACACTTTATTAAAAAAAAATGACAATTAAAAAAAAAAAAACTACAGAAATAGTTACCTTAGGGACTCAACTTTTTAATTTGTCATGAGGGTATATGACTGTTATATTTGCAAATAAGGGCTTGTAATTAGTGTTATAGTATAAACAAACACAAAACTGAAAGTATATTGTTGCCATACATAAATTAATAATAATAATAATACATTGTACTAGGGACAATATTTAAATGTTGTATTAACTGGGACAAATGGTCAAATAAAATGTGTGGGTTTTATCCACAGTAGCATGTTTTATTTTAAAAATATAATCGCTGAAAACTGAGAAGCACTTATTTTTACAATGTTTTTTATTATAGCCCTTAAAATGTATATAGAATAAAATAATTCTAGGAAAAATTACCACCAAAAGAAAGCCTAATTGGTGGCAAAAAACAACAACATACAGACCATTTCAGTGTGATAAGTAGTGGTAAAGTTATTGGTGAATGAATAGGAGGAGTGCTGAAAGGTAAAAATTTCTCTGGTGCATTAGAAGAGCACAAGTGGACAAGTAGTTAAAGCCTCGTTATCAATTTGGTGCACACATTAAAAGAAATTAACAGGGAAACCTGTAGAGGGAAGCCTGCCACTCCTCCGTGACATTCCTCTGCTGTCCCCTCCGAAAAGCCGCTTGTCGACCCTTGTTTGCTTTCTCCACTGAAGCCCAAGTTGGTCCATGCTATTCTGCAGGTGCAGTACTTCCACGCTTTGAGGGTTCCTGCTCGCGAATAGCATGGTGGAGGAAAATGTTGGATGCCTCTGGAGGATCTAGAGGCTTCCCCCTCCTGAGAAAGATCAATGCTTATGCTTGGAGTGTGATGCAGTAGATATTTCCCTTGTTTACACATTACTTGCTGTAGCTCCTCCCATAGGTACCACTAAGTAATTATTTATACATTCGTATCAAATTTTGGGAGTGGCACATCTCCTGCAGCTGTTTTTTTTACCTGCATCCTTACCTCCTGTACTTGCATCATTTCACGTGACCCCTCTCACCAGTCCCACTATGTTAGCATGTGAGGGACTTCGATACTGACTATCCTTACTGGTCCTGCTTCATAATGCTGTATGCGTGGAAATGTAAAGCCTCTTCTATATTTAACCTCAACCATTCATGACATCTGTTTTTTGGGGATATGTATGGACAGGTTTGCTTTAAAGGGGTTCTCTTGCATATATATAAAAACAAAAACTGACACTTACGTGGGGCCTCTACCGGCCCCCTGCAGCTGTCATGCCCCGCGTCGTCCTCCTGCGATCTTCCATTGCCTGCCACCAGCACCGGTCTAATTATTTGTCTAACTAGACAAATAGAACTGCGGCTGCACGGCCGTGGCACTGGTGCCCGCTATTTTATTGGTCTTTAGATGCTGGTGGGTGGGTCCTTAGTGTTAGGTAAAGGCATGGGATTTTTAGGATTAGGCATCACCGGGGGGACTTAAAAGACAACTGTAATGAGAGGGATATGGAGGCTGCCATACTTATTTACCTTTAAACAATACCAGTTGCCTGGCAGCCCTGCTGGTCTATTTAGCTGCAGAAGTGTCTGAATCACACCAGAAACAAGCATGCAAATCCTGATATGCTGCATGCTTGTTCAGGGTTTATAGCTAAATGTATTAGATGCAGAAGATCAGCAGGATAACAAGGCAACTGGTTTTGTTTAAAAAGGAAATAAATGTGGCAGCCTCCATATCCTTCCATATCCCTCTCACTTCAGCTGTCCTTTAAGGTTAGGCACTGCCAGAGCCGGCGCTCCCATAGAGGCAAAGGGGTCAAATGCCCCGGGGCCTCAACCTCTGCAGGGGCCCCGCGCCTACCTCCCTGTCAATGCTGCTCCCAGGGTCCCTGTGATTGGTTCCCGTGCCGTAATTACCTATCTCAGCGGGCGGGCAGGAAGCGGCTGCACATACCGTGCACACTCTGAGGCTGCACATTGTCTCCTTCCCACTCAATGACCAGGCACATGTTTACACATTACACGCTGGGTCATAGAGAAGGAAGAAGATAGCATGGCGGCCTCAGAGCAGAGTGCACGGAGTGTGCAGCCGCTTCCTGCCCGCCCACTGAAATAGGTAATTACAGGAAGCATACTCGCAGGGACCCAGGCAGCAATCGGTTAACAGCGTGGGGTGGGTATGACGTCTCAGGCAGGGGGCCCCACACTTAAGTTTGCCCCAGGACCTTGGGTCCCCTTAAACCGGCCCTGGGCACTGTCAAGGGTGGGGTTTAGGGTTAGGCAATTGCCAGTTGGGGTTTTAATGTTAGGCTTCAACAGGGGGAGTTGGTTAATGTTAGGCATTGAGAGCTCATGTTAGGGTAAGGTAAAGTTAGATAATAGTATAATATTAGCAAAGATTACTGATATTTTACTATCAGAATGAACTTGTACAATATCAGTAATTTTACAAATGTTCTACTATTAGCTTTCTCCCGCGTTTCTTTTTATAGTTATCTAGGCACCAATTTTATCTACTTAAAGACCACCCCACGCCAATGAGCGTGGACGTGGCGGCAGCCCCAGGACCGCTTAACGCCAAGGTCCTGGAGCCGGCTACTGAAGGAGATTGCGCGCAGGGTGCGCGCGCATCTCTTTCTCGGGGGGGCGGAGCTCCGCCCCGCCTTCAGTCTCCGAGCGACAATCGCTGCTCGGGAGACTGTTAGACGGCGTAATTGCCATCTATTTACATGTACAGCGCTGCAATCGGCAGCAGCGCTGTACTGGGGACAGCCGTGTCTCATGGCTGTCCCCTCCATAGTTGGCAGTGATCAGCTGTCATAGGCTGAAGCTATGACAGGTGATCACCCTGATTGGCTGGCGGGGGGAGGGTGGGAGCAGGGGAAATACCATTTAAAAAAGGCAGTTTTTATTCAAAAACAAATAAAATAAATATTTATATTAGAAAAAATAAACAACTTTGGAGCGATCAGACCCCACCAACAGAGAGCTCTGTTGGTGGGGGGAAAAGGGGTGGGGGATCACTCGTGTGCTGTGCTGTGCAGCCCTGCAGCTTGGCCTTAAAGCTGCAGTGGCCAATTAGGGAAAAAAAAGGTCTTTAGGGGGTTTTAACACTGCGGTCCTCAAGTGGTTAAAGGATAAGCAGCACACATGGGGACAAATGGGGTGGTAGTATGGTCACCAGGTGGTAAGTGAGCAAAGGCACGGAACACTAGTTTAGACACTTATGCAGTTCCAAAACTCCTGGACGTGGAGAGGGAGACACAGATGAAAAATCAATATATTTTACCAATTAGTCTACTCATCAATCTCTTTCTCCTCTCCTGCGTCCTGTTTGTTCATTGTGATAGATGTAATTCTCAGTCCTCCATTTTAAAAATTGTAAAAACCCTGTATATTATCACTTCTGGGTCAGCAGTCCGTTAACCAGTAATATCACTTGAGCCATTGGGAAACATGGAAATTACCTTGCACATCAGTTATCATGTCAGTTGTAACTGACAGCAACTGATATATAACTGATATGAACTGATATATTTCAGTTCTGACAAAATCTTGTGAGAACTGGAAGTGATCATTGTTAGAAGAAAATGGAGAGCTTCTGAGAAGAACTGATGGCGAGGTAAGTATGTAATATTAATTTGCAGGTACATCATGTGTTTATTTTAACAAATTTTACTGGGTTTAGGTTCACTTTAAGGTTTGAGATCAACAGAGGGTGGATTTAGAAAGGTGGGCTGAGGACCTTTAAATGTTAAAATATTTACCGAGTTGCTGTCATGTGACGACCCAGAGACATCCCACTTCCTGGTGACAAGTTCCTCTGCTGACATCAGCAGAAACGTCATTTTCTTTCACTGGAAACCCTGCCGATGTCAGTGCAAGACGTTCATAGGAAAACCTAGAAAATAGATTAACCCCCGATGTCTTCTAGGTAAGCATTTAAACAAGCGAACCATTCAGCCAACACTTGCCTTCTCTTTCTCATCAGATCTCATCACTTAACGTGGCCTTGCCTTCAAACCTAGGCCTGCATTAATACGAGTCCTTATTATCGAATCCAGATTTACATGTTTAGGGTGGCTGTAAAAATGGGAGTTATTTGCACTTCTGCTGGATTATGCATGTTAGTTTGTATATGATCTGCTTTCAAATCTTTCCCTTCCCCCTGACACAAAAGGCAGCATCAACTAGGATTTGCCTTCATAAAAATGTCCTAACACCTTCAGAATTGCATTTTAAGAACAGCAGCCTATGCAGATATGATTCATTTGAAATCTAACAATACCTAGAATACATAAGGTCTTTCGCAGCCCGGGGCAACATCTGCCACTTATGCATTAATTTGGTCCCTGTTTGAACACTTTCTAACATATGCACTTCCTTTTGTCTGTTATCCCAGCGCTGTGTTATTCCCAAATATTGACATCATCTACTTTTATCAGGGCTAACCGCTCTGCCGTTTCCCACCCTCCTGCTCCTCTCTATTTCTCCGTATTGATTATCCGCGCGACTCCAGCAGGTAGCTCGCCTGCAAAGCCATCCTGAGCGATAGTTTCCAACCACTTTCTCCGCACAATTTACACGGAATTGTTTAAAGAAGATATTAGCTTTAATACAAATCATCGAGCCTCCCTTTCGTCAACGCAGGACGATTCAGCTGTTGGCACCTCGTCACATGTTAGTATTTAAAGTCAAATACCGTACCCAATCTGCACATTAGGCCAGGTATCTAGTTTCATATTAAAATGAGGCTAGACTTTCACTTTTCTTTTTTATTTTTGACATCTCTCCAATACCCTTTTTTACAGCACCTAAATGGACCATATGATAGTAATATTGGTTTAAATATATAAAAAAAAAAAAGAAAAAAAAAACCTCGAGATTACGGTAAATGCACGGCTTTGACAGTGTCCTTAAATATAATAAATTCAAAGGGAAATACTGTTAAGTCAAAATGGAGTGTTTTTCATTAAGTCCAATCAAATGGTAGACAACAAAGGATCTTTTATTTGGGAATATGAAGTGAAAATGAAAACCAGAAAACTTTTTTTTTTTCTTAGAAAAGTTCTAGCTAAATTATGTCGAATGGAGGTCCATAGATTGAACCTGGGTATTTCTCTTGCCAAACCGAATTAGAGTAAGATATGGTTTAAGCAGAGGTTTTAACAAAAAAAAATAAGTAAGAAAAAAAGAATGCAAAAAAAGAAAGAAAGAAAACCTCATACTACCTTCTACATAAGAAAATGCATTCAAGAACACTTTGCTATGATTTTTTTTTTTTTTTACTTGCCAATAAAGGTCACACATAAACAAATGATAAAACCTCAGATTTGCTTTCAAAACCAGAAAAAGATGGCGAATGGAGATTTTTTTCATTACCAATACTCTCGAAATTATTAGAGAAATCCCAGGAGGACTGTTTGCAAAGCGTCTGTAGTCCACAGTATTCAAAGAGAGAGTGGGGGGGAAAAATCGTAAATATGAAATATAATTACTGATGTTTCTGGCTTCAGAGCCAGAGACAAATGGCTTTTTCTTTGCAGGGGGAAAAGAAAAAAACAGCCAACCTAGGTTTAAGTGTGTAAAATTAACTCAGATCCTGCAAACCATTGTGGCAGTGCACTAAACGCTAAAAGATGTAATATATGCCAGCGATGTGATGCACGATTATGGACTGTGGTCGGTAAAGCAGGGGAGGGAGAGAAAAAAACAGAAAGGGAGGAAAAAAGCACCTCTGTAACATGGTGATTTAGTCTGAAAACTAATGCATATGGAACAAATGCCAATATCAATTAGAGGTTATATGCTTTTTAAGGGGAATGCCACAGATAGCGAAACATGCATAACAATAGCCACGAGAGAGTTTTCAGAAAGCAACAAAGGGAATGAACACTCGTGAAATAGCAGGTTCTCCTATTAAACTAGCCCTGCATCCTGGCTCCCCTGCAGTATCTGTTAAGATTTCTAGCTGCCCTAGCAGGGTGGCATAAACTATTGTGTGGACTTTAAGGGATAAGGGGAAAAAAAATCACACCCAGAAGAAAGAGGAGGTGATTTTGCTGCCAAAGTGAGTGCTTTTATGATGGGTACCCCGTTCTACTGGCCTTTCTTCAAAGCCATGTGCATATTTCGTATTAAGCAGGGAAGATTGACATAGAATGCAAGCAGTGTAATTACACAATATTGCATCGTGACGTACAGTCACAATAGATAAGGTGATTCTGGTTCACTGAAGATAACTCTTCTCTGTGAGGAGAGGCCAATTACTGGCTCTGGATCCTATTAACCCTGACGGTGTTGTTAAATTCATGTTGGTTAAGTTTTATGTGTATTTTAAAGACTACAAAAAGGCAAAAAGGAATAGTTCATGAATATATGTGCCAAGCCTGCTACTAGCTGTATTGTTTGTAGTTTTGAGTCTTATTCTCTGTATATGAAGAAAATCCTGGTTTAGATTTTATTTTTTGCACACTGAGTCCAGATTTAGGGTGTCACTAGACAGATAAATAGCTAGATAGACAAAAAGATACGATAGATAGATAGATAGATAGATAGATAGATAGATAGATAGATAGACAGACAGACAGACAGACAGACAGACAGACAGACAGACAGACAGACAGACAGACAGACAGACAGACAGACAGACAGACAGACAGATAGATAGATAGATAGATAGATAGATAGATAGATAGATAGATAGATAGATAGATAGATAGATAGTTCCTTAGGTCAAAAGGTTGAAAGCTGCATTTGTGACAGCCTATCCCTATTTATCACATTCTCTAGCAAATAAATCAGTATTTCTCCATATTCCTCATTCCCTTCAGTTATCTGCTGTCTGAGACTTCTACAAAATGAAATGTAATAGATTTATATTCAAATAAAATAATCTAAGGATAAGGAATAAACCAGAATGTGAGATGCTTTGCATAATATATGAGGGAGCCCCAGGGTACAGTTTGCCATAGGCTCTTGTGGCTTTTACAGATAGATAGATAAATAAAATAATTCTGTACACTATTGACCAAATTGCTGGTAGGGAAGCATTCTCTGCAGCCTTACCTCTTCAGCAGTCCTATCGGCTGTCACTAATGGGGTTCCCCTGGGTCCAAGAGTGTTGCCAAACTCAGAGTTCACACCCTATCTCAGACTTATAACATGGTGAGGGGTGTCCGGTTGATGAAATTCTGATGAAGAACCTTAGGAACTGGGAAAGGAAAAAAGGAAAACAACAGGAGCACCAAGTAGTGTAGTTTTTCCGGGCAATTAAATAATGTGTGAAACAAATACTACTTACAGACCTGGGTTGCTATTAGGCAATCATAGTATGATGTGGGTGAAGATATTCAGTCTTCACCTGGATTGGGTATCCTCGTCAGTATAGGTTGGGTCACACTCCATAAAAAGGACCACTGGATAATTATTGCAGGGGAAATTCCTGGGGTAGAGGGGAAAACTGTACACATAATGGGAGGAGGTGCACCAATGTGGGGTGCACTAGGTAAACTTAACTATAGGTGCTCTCAGTCCATGTGTGCCGCTGCATAAGACTCTGTACTGTAGATCTGAGGAAGCGGACAGGTCCCACAAAATGTATTGTCTTTTCCTGTGTCCAATAAAATTATTAACTTTAAACCACCAACTTGAGGTAAGATTGTTTAATTACCTAAGTTACCCATTGCACACCACATTGGGGCACCTCCTTCTCTCATTTGCGGTACAGACTTATAACATTTTCAGCTCTACCTGCTTATCTGCCAGTTATATAAAACCATGTCATAATCTGACTCTTGCTCCTATGCAGAGGTCACTCAGGAGTCCCAAACAATCAAGTCTGTAGTCAGAATTTTCATTTGACACTGGAGATTTCCCAAAGTCACCCTACTGACAGTGTGTAGCAGTATTGCAATGCACATGCTGCGCCCTTAGGCCTTGTTCACACTACCCAATGCAGATGGCCGTGCAATCAGAATGCAGCACGTGCTAACGTACGCCATCTGAATATTTCCGCATTCGTTTTTGGTAAAAATGCCTGCAGCAGTGTGATATCGCATGTGAGAACATCAGGCAGTGCAGTCACACACCATATACATGGCCGGAATGTGCACAGCAATGCATATAGTGTGAACAAGGCCTAAGCATGCTTTCAAGGCACACTCTGCCTTTGGGCTGAGAGAGAAATTCAGAGTTTCAGCCTATCAGTGATCCATGCTACCTTTTTATCATTTTTGGAGGGGAAGCAATTGGGGAGTTGGCTTGCCCCTGGATTGCTTTATCCTTGAGTATATATTGCTGTCCAGATTTTATTTGGCTTCCTAAGATTATCTATTGGATTATTCAATGCACTGTTTGACAGCTGGAGAAAAGCTAGAGACAGCATGAGAGATACTACTGAAATGCAGCACTCTCACTGGATGTTATCAGCTATCTCATGCCACCTTCCTGGGGTGCACCATACACCATGCAAGACCATATTTCATGCTAGCAAATATCTTGGTATGCCTGAGTCTTTTACTTGAAACGAGGCACTTTGAGATGGATTATAGCTTCTGGAGGAAAAAATCTCAAAGTAGTCTCAGTGCATAGACAGACATGCCTGACCTGTCCAGCTTTGACTGTTTATTCAGGTATATTAGGATTATCTACCTCTTTGGGGAGAATGAGGCTAATTAACATGATTATGTGCCAGTGAATTTATACATACAGTAAGGTAGGAAATGCAACGTCAGACATGCAAATGACATCAAGAAATCTGAACTCCTTCTCTGTTTCAACCATAAAGTCCTTGCAGAAAGTACTTTTTGGCTAACTATTACATATTACTGCCAAAACAAATGGTATTGCAAATACCTCAAATGAAGGAAATCCAAAAAAACCTCAATAATCTCAGAGATACTTTAACACCTCCTGGTCAGCAGGAGTAACACTGTCAAGGAATGTTGTACCCCATATGCAACAGCTGTTTTCTAGTATATTCTTTCATCATCAGAGGCATATGGAGTGCCAGCCAACATTGCAATTGCTTGAAACTACCGCTTATTCCCATCCAATCCCATACAATAGGGATATCAAAGCCAGATAATGCACAAGGCAACCTAGTTACCGTATATACTCTAATACAAGTCGGCCTCGTGTATAAGTCGACTCCAATATTCAACCCTCTTAAGCTAGATTTTTTTATTGACTCAAGTATAAGTCTACCCAGCAAAGTTAATGGCTGCACTTGGGGCTCAGGAGGGGTTAATGACTGCACTGCATACAGTATTGCAGCCACTAAACCCTCCTGTCTCTTAAGTGCAGCCTATACCTCCTCAGGGCCCCCAAGTGTTGCAATTATTCACTCTTTTTTATACAGTCCAGTATCCCCCCCCCCCCTTTCCTTGTTAATTGTGGCCAGGACTTTCAAACAGTTAGACTAAGTATCATTTACCACAGAGTAAATTGCTGCACATATTACTCAGTGTGCTCAGTGTTGCCTGTGACTTGTGTATAAGTCGACCCCTATACTTTTATGAAGGGAATCAGACCTACATTTCTAGACTTATACTTAAGTGTATACAGTAGATACCTAGGGCCAGGCAGGTGTTTTGGTACTGGTTGTCAAATTCTCTGGTTCACTTACCCACTCCTTTTGAAATAGAAAGTCCAGGTGGCAACGTCCTGCTACTTTGTCCCATTTCACCTTAATCTATCCTTCAATGTGGAGCATGGTCCTCAAATGGCCTTTCTTGCCTTCCACCCCTCACAATGTGATGTGCCTATTAGCAGTGCATGGTATAAGGCATAATATACAGACGTTAATTCCCAAAGCTACACTGCCAGTGGCGTAGCTAAGGAGCTGTGGGCCCCGATGCAAGTTTTACATTGGGGCCCCCCAAACACTCTATACATAACAATTGATACGGCGCACCAAAACCTGCCAAGGAGAACCACAGTGTCAGAGGCGCAAGAAGGTAATGGGGAGCAGTTTGTTAATGATTACCACTATTCAAAGTATCAATACAAGTCATTATTATGAGCACAGGACCAATAGAGAGCTAATGCTGAAGTTGAGGGAGGGCCCTTCGGGCCCCTCTGGCCCAAGGGCCCTGATGCGGTCGCAACCTCTGCAACCCCTATTGCTACGTCCCTGTACACTGCTTAAAGAGGAACTATACCAAAAAATAGTAGTAGGGGGAAAAATAAATCAATACATTGCAAAGTAGGAATTTATCAAGATCAAGAAATCATCGATATTCGGCATGTCATTTGTTCATGTTGTTTGATCAACAATGAGCCTGCACATCATCATCTTTACTACTGGCAGACAAGAAAGAGACTAGACAGCATCGCCTGCCGTTATCTATAACCACATCCCCTAACAATGCGGTAGGCTAAAGGGTTTTTCTTTTGATATACATATGCACAGAGGGAGATATTGGTTGATTGGCAGTTGGAAAAAGCCATTATTTTCCACAATGCAACAAGGTTTACAGAAAGAAAACTGTCATGACCATGGTCATGACATCACACTGTAGGAGGGGTTTCACCACAATATCAGCCTTACAGACATCCCTGATGATCTATTTGAAAAAAAGATAACGATTTCTCTCGGAAAAGGGAGTATCAGCTACTGATTTGGGATGAAGTTCAATCCTGGGTTAAAGTTCCTATTTAAGATGGGTATTATTATCATGCTGTGCTAATAACAAGCATTAAAATCATCATAGAGTAGCTGAACTGTACGAAATAGATAGGTAGTTTATGCATGGGTGCAATGGCTGCGACACCACTATATGTAAATCATGCAATGAAGGAAGCTGTCTGGAGAGACAGGCATGTTTACTGAGCAACGAGGAACAGGAAGAGCAAGGGGAGTTCCTCAGACAAGTTGAGGAGAAGCTCCTAGCTCTTCCAGGAATTAACCACATAAATTACTTTGTCAGTCGCCCTTTAAATATAGAGTTGAGATTATGAAATAAAAGTATTCACTATAGGACTTATCCTATTAGTGGTAGTTTTTTTTTCCCCCACTACTGTAATTCCACTGAGATTTTCGATGGGAGAAAAAAAAGTGGCCAGGAAAAAAATTGAATGGCCAGATCACAAAAAAATCCTGCATTCCTATATTTTGTACAGGCATTCAATTGCAAGAAAAATGCAGCAGAGCCGATAATTGCGATCTGGAAAAACTGTGTCGCAAACGCAGAACACTAAGAGAAACTTCCCCACGCGGCCTTCCTTAGTTTTTAGAGTAGCTAGCACTTCGCGACCCACAAGTGATTGAAATTAGATCGCAAATTGCTGCTAAAGGGAACCTAAACTGAGAAGGATATGGATTTTTCCTATTAAAATAATACCAGTTGCTTGACTTTCCTACTAATCCTGTGTTTCTAATAGCTATCTATAGCCACAGCCCCTCAACAAGCATGCAGATGAGGTGCTCTGACTGAAGTCAGACTGGATTAGCTGCATGCTTGTTTCAGGTGTGAGATCCAGATACTACTGCAGCAAATTGATCAGCAGGAGAGTCAGGCAACTGGTATAGTTTAAAAGGAAACATCCATATCCCTCTCAGTTTAGGTTCCCTTTAAAGTACAAGCTGTAGCAATGACCTATTATTGCGCTGCTGCTCTCTGCCATCCAATCAGACGGCTGTGATGTGCCTGCATTTGTCAAAATGCAGCGGAATAAAATGAGGTCAAATAGTTCTCGCTTTCTCTCTCTTGTCTGACCTGTCTAAAACCACAGGACCAACTGCAAAAATCTGCACAAGTTTTGGCCCATACTGTGCATTAATGGTGTATTACGCTAGGTTTGCACTGGGAAATGTATGCTGGAAGTTATGCATGTTCCATAGTTACCACCTTACACCATTTGATCTCAATCAGATTTCAGTAAAAAAATCATTTGTGAATATCGATCGTCTCATTGCTGCTAGCTTCGTACTGCTTGCAGTACAAATGTATTGGCGCCTCTAGCTCATGCTGCTCCTGCCTGCTGCTCATGCTGCCTGCTGCTGCTCATGCTGCTCCTGCCTGCTGCTCCACCACTCTATGCTTCCACTCAGGGCAGGATCATCCACCAGGCAACCTAGGCAGGTGCTTGGGGCCTAGTGGCTATCAATGGTCCCACCTGCCACCTTTCCTGACCTCTATCAGCGTCAGCTCACCAAAAGCACCACAAGGGGGCCCCAAATCTTTTTCCTCGCCTAGAGCCCCATCACATCTTAATCCATCTCTGCTCCCACTCATAGATCAGACATGTTTGATCAATGTTCATTTTATACAGCAGCTATCAATATAATCCTGGGTTGTTGTTTTATCTTTGTAGATCTTCCATAGTTTTGAAAGTGAAAGTTAACTCTAATCTATTGAAAGAAACTAGTGTATGCTGAGCATTAAGCCGCTGGATTTATGTTACCCGTAACCTACTTACTGGACAGACACGCTGTTCTGCTACAGCCGAATAGCCCAGCATCGTGCACTACTGACAATGAAGAGGTGATGTGGAATGAAAGGAAGCTGCGCAAGGTGGCCAGCTTCCTGCGGCCAGGTGAGTATGAACACAATGAGACAGTGGGACAGATTTCGTGTGTGTGTGTGTGTGCGCGTGTGTGAGTGCGCGTGTGTGTGCGTGTGTGGGGGTGTGTGTGCGCGCGTGTGTGTGTGCATGTGTGTGTGTGCGCGTCTGTGTGTGTGTGTGCGTATGTATGTGTGTGTGTGTGCGTATGTATGTGTGTGTGTGTGCGTATGTATGTGTGTGTGTGTGTGCGCGCGCGCATGTGTGCGCGTATGTGTGTGTGTGTGCGCGTATGTGTGTGTGTGTGCGCGTATGTGTGTGTGTATGTGTGTGTGTTTGCGCGTACGCGTATTTGTGTGTGTCCGCGTATGTGTGTGTGTATGTGTGTTTTGTGTGTGTGTGTGTGTGTGTGTGAGCGCGTATATATGTGTGTGTGTGTGTGCGTGTGCGCGTATGTGTGTGTGCGCATATGTGTGTGTGTGTGTGCGCGTATGTGTGTGTGTGCGCGTATGTGTGTGTGTGCGCGCGTGTGTGTGCGCGCGTGTGTGCGCATGTGTGTGTGTGCGCGTGTGTGCGCGCATGTGTGTGTGCGCGCATGTGTGTGTGCGCGCATGGGTGTGCGCGCATGTGTGTGTGCGCACATGTGTGTGTGTGCGCGTGTGTGTGCGCGCGTGTGTGTGCGCGTGTGTGTGTGTGTGCGTGCGCGTGTGTGTGCGCATATGTGTGTGTGTGTGTGTATGTGAGTGTGTGAGTGTGTGTGTGTGTGTGTGTGTGTGCGCATGTGTGTGTGTGTGTGGTGGGGGGGGGGTTGTACACATTCTTGGTTGAGACAACCATATTGGCTGGCTGAAGATTGCTTAAGATTACCTAACGTGTGTATGATGCTTAAAGCTGCTTCCCTTTACAACTCAAATCCAAACACAAATGGTTTCCTAGTCTTCTGTAGGTGTTCAGTAACAGAGCTGGTTTTTTTTTTTATATATGTTCCTTGATAGGCTGATGTCAGATAAATCAAGCACATTATTGCTAGTCATTTCCTGTAGAGCAGACCTCCAGAGCTGCAGACTGCCATTTTTTCAGCTATCCCTGTGTTTGCTCCAACCCCTTGTAAACTGAATAGCATAATGATATGGGGCCTGATGCACAAAAGTGCGGTAATAATAGCATGCACAGACAGCACACAGCAACATTACTGTTACTACTGGCAGCGTGTACCGGCAGTTATACTATAAGCACTACCCATGATACTTGAGTAGCGTGGACGTTGCTACGGTAACGTGTTACTAACAAGCTTGCTGTTAGTCCACTTGCTCCTGTAGCAACATTTGCATTGCTGGTAATAACAGTAATATTGCCATGATGCACTTTTGTGCATCAGGTCCATGGCATCAATCAACAACAGTAATAATAGCTGCAGTTAACTCCTTCAGCCATGCTCCTTCAGACCTTCAGCTCAAGTGAAACAAATAAAAAAGCTAGCTGCAGAAACATATTTTATACAAAGACGTAACATTTAGTCGTTTAGCTTACTAAGATATCAGACAGTATAACTTGAAGCAGGTTTGGAATTGAGCCTTAAAGTAGCCCTTATTTATTTAAGTATTTTTATGGTGCTTGTCTTGTCACTAACTGTCCCTTAGAGGGGCTCACAATCTAATCTCTACCATAGCCATATGTCTATGTATGTATCATGTAGTGGATACATAGTAGTCTAGGGCCAATATAGGTGGAAGCCAATTAACTTCTGTATGTTTTTGGAATATGTGTGGAAACCAGAGTGCTCGGAGGAAACCCACACAGACATAGGGAGAGCATACAAACTCGTTTGCTGATGTTGACCTTAACTCTTACACAGGACAAAAGGAAGACATAGAGAAATGTACCTTGTATGTATTAGTTTAGGCTGTCTAATTCCCCCTCATCTGTGACTATTCACAACTGTAATTTAATCTCTCAGCTGGCTGCCTTGACAGAGCAGCTAATCGGTAAGCACATGATTTTAACCCTATGTCTGCTTCCATGAAAGCAGGAAGTAGCCACCCTGCAAAATTTGTTTCAGTTGCAACAATGAAATGTTTTTCTTTAAAGATTATTATGCTGTTGCTTATCTTTTAGAACAGAGAGGAAGTTCTGAGTCCAGGTCTGCTTTAACACATTCCAAAAAACCTTCAAGCTTAATAAACTTAATCTTTTATTTTTTTTTTTACATTAGTGAGCAGTGGACTAACCATTCTTAGCTGCGTCGCCAGGCTAAGCAAAAATTCTAAAAGTGCAATATAGACTAATTAATCGGCAAAGTCCGATTTTTAATGAAAGCATACAGGATGCCCCAGGTATTAAGCTGCAAATATTGCATGTCCGTTGCTTTAGCAGCCAGAGGTGATTCATCCTTATGGATGTTTTAACTAAGGATTTTTTTTTTAGAAGAATAATAATAATTAATTAGAACTGTGTTTACCCATCATTTAAATGCTTCTTCAGGCTAATCAATTATACTAATTATGCGTTATTAATAAGGCCTCAAGAACAAAATGGCAAACAGTTTCCTTTTTATTCAAAAACAAAACAAAAAAAACAGCATAAGCTACATGTGGAGTTGCCATCTATTCTTTTATTTTAGAGACCAGTGAGGGGCAGCCAAGGTTTTTTGAACCCCTGGTAGAATAAAGGCACTGAGAGGTGACCAGGCTAGCCCTCGATATACATCTTCCCTCACATTTATCTCCTCCTGACGCTTATAGAGCAGTATTTTCTCCCAGTAAGATCCTACAGGGAACAATTCAAGAATCCAGAGGAGAGGGAAGGGAAAAAAAAAAACACATAAGCGGCGAGGACAGAAACAACTGCACATTCCAGCTACACAAAGACAGGTGTGGTGTGGGAATTCCTAGTGTGTGTATTGTCTGATGCTGTTGGCTGTGGAGTGGGGTGGAGGGCATTATACTGTGGACCTAAAATATGTTTGCTTATGCATGTAAGTAAAGAGCTGCATCCACTAACCATCATGCATTTCATTTTTTTGCCCTCTGATTACCATGAATCCACCTGCATTATCTGGACAGTGTGCTGCATAGTGGACACCGCTTTGAATTTAAATGTTTTTAACGTGCAGAGTAGACCTCGTCATGCAATTTTCTTTTTTTTTTTTTGTACATGAAAAACAGGAATACAATATTGAAATACTAAAAATTGCTGTTATTTCGAAATGTATTTTTCTTCTGTTTGTCGGTGTGCCAGGATGTCATCTGTGATTCTAACAATAAACTTAACTTCGTCCTCGGTTTTACTATTGTAACTGCCATTTATTAGGATGACTAAAAGAGGTGGATCATCCTAAAGTTTGTTGCATAACGACTTATTGTAGCAGAAAGAAAATCCAAGTCACAGAAATGTCCATGGAAGCTTGTTTTTCTTGCTATTTTTAAAACTGTGCAATTTTCTGCCTCTGAGAGAGAAAAAAAAAAGTTAATATATCTGGATTAACTGTTAAATTCTGTCTGCTGATAATGAATTGATAAAAAAAAATATGTTCTAGCCCAATCCTCAGCCTTAATACTAGGTTTGATTCTGTGATGCACGACACATAATCTTGGACATGTAACCAAGACTGTGCTTTCTTTTGACAAATGTCACTCAGCATTAGGGCACCAATATTTCACAGGAGCAAGAATCTTACCTATCCAGCTAATTATTTCAATCTCTTAGGTCTATGTTACGAAATGTTATGTGATTCTGTTCTGCTGGCTTTCAGGAAAAATCATAGTAATGTGATTTTGTGATGTTTAGATGTTCTATATATTTTTATATATGTTTATATTTTTGTTTCTTAGGAGTTTATTTTGCAGACTATTATTAGACTATTATTATTAATAATTAGACTGTTTATTGCATCTGTGCTATAAAGTAGCTTTAACCACTATCCCTGGCCAGCTTCCAAAAGATTAATCTGACCTAATTTAACTACGGGTTGTAAACTGTGCCCCACCACAGAATGATCAATTTACAGTGAAAGAAAAAAAAAAGAAGAAAAAAAGGGCAAACATCACAAAAAAGATAAAAGTCTCTGATATATATATATATATATATATATATATATATATATATATATATATATATATATATATATATATATATACATATATATTTAAAGCAAATCTCTTCATGTTGCAAAACATTATTTTCAAATATGTGACACCACTGATTTTTTATAATAAAAAATAGACAAAAACAAAGAAAAGTGGATTTAATTTGAAACCTAATAGATAAAGCTCTGTGCTTGTAATACATTGTATTTACTTTCATAAATTAAAATAGTGATTTTGAGAGCTTTGGTAAAACATATATACAGAAGTGAAGTGTGACATACAGTATATATATATATATATATATATATATTTATACTTTTGAATTGGTGCATGAACTTGCCAGCCATTCCAACATATACACTGTGTTTCAACCATCAAAATTCCTTATTTTATTCTTATCATAACTACTTTGCAGAAGTTGGGTTTTTAATGTCCTTGCTATCCTCTGGTCCTCCTTGATTGCAGCCTGAAGATCTTTTCAGTATGATTACTTCCCCACCGAAGCGTAACCCCTTGCTTGAAAGAACCGGAGAACAACTTTCTCTTCAGGAAAGTTCTCCTCACAGTTTGGCGGTGGAGGAGTTAAGGGTTTCCACCACTGGCACACAGGACCAGGCCATAATTTGGTTTCTTTTTCAGAATAAGCAAACTTAGTCACCACATCATATAATGTAACTGGAATGATTACAGGGCTGCCCACAGCTACTCTCTTTAAATACTTTTGACACATATGGAACACAGGAAAGAAGTATCCCTATAAATTGAACTTGAGAAATAGAGGGAAGGCTGTATATTTTAGATTGTTTATGTAAAAATCATGGGGGTTAAGCTTGGTTTTTGCCAGTTTATGTTTGCCCAGAACAGATATCAGCAGACCATCAACTTTAAAAGGATTTTACTCAGTTCCAAAAATGGTGCAAAGACTCTGAGATGATAACAAAATGACCGGTTTAAACAGTAGCCCAAAATAAAAAAAAAATGTAGTTATAAGCGAAGATAGAGGGAAAGAAAATGGCCCATCCAGAGTTGACAAAAAGGCTTTGGGCCTAATTATTTTTAAGTACAATCTAGCCTGTATCTTCTCATGCTCAGTCGCACCGAGTGACACTATTTGTGAAGCTTAGTGTGCTGAAACTAAGCAGGTTGCTGTCAGTTTAAAAATGACTATAATAAAAGTGACCATGAAGATGGATCTTGTGATTTTGCGTTTCTAATCAGTCATCTGTGAAGAACACTTTTGCTTTGATTCAGCAGACTGGTGACAGCCATGATTGATAGTGCATGAGGATAAAAAAGGTTATTAACTGTCTTCCTATTAAACTCAATGTATCAAACTCCCCTCCCCCCTGCACCACCACCACCTTAGGTGCATCTTATACTTTAAGTTAAAGATCTCAGGTAAGGTCACAGACAAAGTCTAAAAACAATGCATCTATTTAATAGGAGAAGACCCTGTGAGGAGGAATGAAGCTGAAACTAGGTATCATATATTACCTGTAGATCAGTAAACATTGGCAATTTGAGGCCATGTAATTGTTTTAATGCCAAAGAAAAATAACTTGACGTGTTTTGATATGGCTATGATAGATATGAGATGTGGGCATGAATGGGTTATTATCCTTTATATCTACAGCACTGGATACTCTTTAGTATCTTATGAGATGCAAGGAGGCTCTCATAATTATGGCTGGCCCTGTGAGTTTTACAGTTTGTGGTCTTAACAAAAGTCACACCAACAGACATGCTCAAGGTCAATTGGAGAAGAAGTCAATGAACCTTGCAATATAATTTTGCTATGGTAGAATGTGCATGTCTTGAAAGAAGTATTAATATTATTAATTATGTATCGATAGTGCTGACCTGGTTTCTCCAGTGTTTTACAGAGTATGTCAAACAATTAATGTCACCTACTGTCCTTAGAGAGGCACACAATGTAATGTCCCTTAAACCCTTCAGGTCCTATGTATAAAGATTTAAAAGCCAATTAATATACCCGTGTGTTTTTAGATGCAGGATGAATGTGAAGTAGTAGGAAACTAAAAGATAAAGACTTAAATTTCATAGTGCCCTGGACAGAATTTGAACCTGAGACTCTCGTGATGCATGGTGGGAGTGCTATCCACGTAGTCCTAGTATAAGTCCCACTTCAGAACCACTACTTACTGCTAGGCAACAGTACAAACCACTACTATATAAGTGTGCTAGATGATAAGGTCCAGCACTGAAAATCAATAGACTAGAAATACCATGCGAAAGAGTTAAAGAGTTCAGGTACTAAAAATGCAAAAATAAAAAAATAATCAGTGGTGGGCCTTATATATTCATCATGATAACATAAGTGTTGCTTTGCTCTTCCAACCTGTCTAAACAGTTTGTTGTCCAAATTTATACTAATTTTAAACCTGGAGAAAGCAATAGGACCTTGCCATACAGTTATTCAGAAACAAATCCTAAAAAGAGAAAAAATGAAGGATGGGTAGAGATGGAAACTTTGTGGAGTGTCTTCTACTGGAAGAAATTAAGAACTGGGTTCATGCATATCTAGAGAAAAACCATGGACTAGAAACTAAACAGGTGCTTGAAGCAACCTGCAGCCGCCTTTATCTGTCATCGGACAGGGAACATAAACATCCAAGGTAGCTTAACTTCCTGTATCCTATGATAACACTTGGTGGACAGCAGGGGAAAGGAAACAAGGTTATATTTGCAAACTTGCTTCATTGTCAATAATATATTAAAGAAGCAATTCCACAAAAACAATTAGAGGTGCATATTACCCACAAAAAGGCTCTCTGGAGTGCACTTACTCAAAGGTAATATAGAACTGCTTGTAGGAAGGTAGAGTGGCAGCCAGGCAGCGTGCTTCATCAGGACTGACCACCACGTGTGTGGGTGCGAAACGGCTGTCGACCTCCATGCAAACTGTGTTCCCTCTGTCATCATGGTGGACCGTGTCACTGTTTGATGTGATTTTATACAGTTTTTGAATAAAAGTTGGCTTTTTTGCTGGATTCCTTAAAGTGAACCCAAGGTGAGAGGTTTTAGGGAGGCTGCCATATTTATTTCCTTTTAAGCAATACCAGTTGCCTGGCTGTCCTTCTGATCTTCTGACTGCCTCTAATATTTTTAGTCACAGACCCTGAGCAAGCATGCAGCAGATCAGGTGTTTCCACATTATTGTCAGAAATACAAGATTAGCTGCATGCATGCTTTTGGTGTACTTTAGACACTACTGCAGCCAAATAGATCAGCACGGCTGTCAGGCAACTGGTATTGTTTAAAAGGGAAATAAATATGGCAGCTTCGATATCACTCTGACCTCAGGTTCACTTGAAAGAAGCAATGCCATTTTAAAAATGAGCTTAGATTTAAAGGACACCCGAAGCGAAAATAAACTAATTAAATAAACTATTGTACCTATCTTCCTTCTCCTAAAAATGACTTTTTAAGATATTCCACAGTTTTATTGTATGTTTAAATCTACTTTTTCAGTTTTAACTGTTTTGTTGTATTTGCTCAATGACACATTCATTAAAGTATGCCAGAGGTAAAATCTATGAACTATTGACCCTTTTTATCTCTTTCCTGCTCTCAGAAGCCATTTTCTGTTAGGAAAGTTTTTTATAACTGGAATTTCTTATCAGTGAGGGTCACATTGTAGTCACTTCCTGTCTGAGTCAGGACTGAGTAAGCCACTTATATACCTGATATTTAACTCTTTCAGGCAGAGAAAGAAAAAAGGAACACAGCATAGTTATTACTGTGCTGGGCACTGTACATACCCATGTCTATCTCATCATGTAACACGTCACTTCGGGTATGCTTTTAGCATTCCTTAAAGTGAACCTTCGGACTAAAAATCTACACAGCAGAACTGAAAAGGCTTGGTGTTTCTTTAACAGTTTCACAGCATCAGAACTTTGTTTTTCTTACCAAAGCATCATTTTTAGCTGAATTTTTAGCTAAGCTCCACCCATCAAAGAAAAAAAGCCCGGGCTTTTTTCCCCTGATGCTGTGCAGAACATGATGGGATTTCCTATGTTGTTGTTCACGTTGCCTAGCAACTGGGAGGGGTGATCAGGACACAGGACAGTTGGAACTGTGTCTCATGCTCCCTGTCACCTCCTTTCAACCAAAAAGATGGCTGCCATCATGAAATCAAACATTTGCCTGTTCTTTTAAAACAGTGTGGGTAAGAGATTATATTACCTATCTATTTTAATTAACATAACTAATGTAACTTAATGACAGTATGTTTGTTTAAGTTGGAGTTCCTCTTTAAGATTTTTCACCATAGAGATTTGTTTTCTGAATGTCTTAGCTTTCTAGATCACGAGAGAACCTGATTTACTAAGTGGACATAGCTGGAGAAAATAAATGGGCTTGGAAAACCTCACCGATATGTTTGTATGTGTCTTCGAGGAATCCTGCCTTCGATTCCATATAACCAAGAGGAAGTTTTCAAAGTTTTGCAACCTAATTGCATAGAATTCATAATGAATGCAGGCCAGGTTGCTAGGCCAGATCTCCACCCTGTAAGAACATTAGCTAATTGGGTCCATGGGATTTTAATTTTCCCCGTTTTAGTTACACTCTGCTTACTGCATTCTATATAATACAAAACAAAACAGAAATTCAACGGCGATAGTAAAATTCCCTCGCAGTGACCACAGCAGGTTGGCGGCACAGCTGTGAGCTCAGCTTGAATGATGGGTTCAGGTGGACAGAACTTGCAGTTGCATTTCTAGAAACATATGAGAAGCTTGTGGATGATTGAACCAGCTAGCCTCTACTCCAAACTGAAATTGCAATTCTGAATGCAACTAAGCCTTAAATGACCAAAGCCATTCTTTACAGAATATAATAATACAGAACCAGATTAAAGGGAGGTCGGTGCTAAATGGCTTTCTGGCAATGTTGTGTAACTTCTGCAGAATTCTACTTCGGTTGGTTATAATACATTGTGCAGAGTACAAGGCATCTTAGAGATTGTGATGACAAATATTAAAAGGTAGCGCTAAATTCATTACAAAATTATAGATAACATACTGTATGTGTTATACAAATAATTCTGCGATCTTTTTCTATTACAACTACCTTTCCTTTCCCTACTTAAATCTCTCTGACACTGCAGGTGTCATTGGCAGTAGTGATGGTCATGTCTGAGAACTCATGGAGAAGCAGGCAATTTGTTTGATCAGCTGATAGATTTGCAAAGCTCTGATTTGCTGTGATCACTGCTTTAGCACATGATCATGAATAGCAAATCAGAGACTTACACATCTATCACCTGACCAAACTGATCACATGCTTCACCATGAGTTCTCCTAGATAACCATCACTAATTGGCAGGTGTTGGTGCCCCATATCAGCTATTGTGTATAAAATGCTTGCGGGGCCCCAATTTAAAACTCAAACTGGGACCCATAGCTTGTCATGTTTGATCAGCATCTTAAACAGAACCTGTATAAAAAAAAAATCCCCTGAGGAGTACTTACCTCAGAAGGGGGAAGCCTCAGGGTCCCAAAGAGGCTTCCCCCCAACTCTGTAGCTGCAGGCAATCCAGCGCTGGCTCCCTCAAAGCCTCCCGCAATCCTCCCCTGACAAGGCTTGATATATTTACCTTGCCGGGATCCAGCTCTTCCTTCGGGCTAGGCAGAAGTAGCTGAGCCCGATCATATCTGCTCTATTGCACAGGTGTAAACAGACTCGCACCTGCGCAGTAGAGCGGATCAATAGGGTTCGTCTATTTCTGCCTTGCCCGAACGAAAAAAAAAAAATTATATATATTTCCTGCATATGTTTGCAATAAAAGCCCCCTTTTTTATATATATAATATATTTTCCCTCCCTTCCTTTTATTTTATTTTATTATGATAAGAATAAAGTTTGTTGCTGGATTGTTGACCTAATCAGAGATCAATTGGGTGAACTCTGAGGTCATACTATCCACTTCCTGTTATCATCAGGTATTTAACCATACTGGGTGCATGGCAGCAACTAGCTTGACAAAGGCGTGGATACGCCGAAACGCGTTGCGAAGTTGCTGCACCCATTGACCAGAGGTTAGGCTCCCGGTGTCCACCAACATCCAGGACTACTCCCACTGCTGGCCACAGAGGAGGAACAGGTTGCCACCCAGAGTCAACGAATTGGTTTTTTTTACCCATAATAACGCCTGAAGTTCATCACTTTTCAGTAAGTGTTTGTAACCCTTGTGGGGTTTTTAATTAAAAGGTTTAATACACTACGGAGTGCTCCTCTCCTTTTCTTCTATTTCTTCAAGAAAGGACCACTACCATAAAAAAAATGAAACATTTTAAATATATATTTATAAGAAATACATTTCTCCCAAAAATATGCACCATAAATTACTTTTCCCCTATGTCGCTGTCACTTAAAGTAGGTAGTAAAAATCTGACAGACATGACATGTTTTGGACTAGTCCATCTCCTCATAGCAGATTCTCAGTATTTTTTATTTTTTTTTCCAAAAGCACTCTATAGAAAAGATCTATACAAAGATTCTGGCTGGCCACCCTACTTGCGTGCATACTATTTTGGCAGGTGGACTGAACAACTGTCATTCAGTATGTGCTTTTGAAAATAAAGAAAACCCTGAAAATCCCCATGAGGAGATGGACTAGAAATTCTGTCAGATCTTTACCGCCTACTGTAAGTGACAGTGAGATAGAAAAAGGATTATTTATAGTGCACTTTGTTCTGGACCAAATTATTATTATTATTATTATTATTATTATTATTATTATTGATTTATAAAGCGCCAACATATTCTGTGGCGCTGTACAAAGTAAGAAACAAACATGAGGTGCATCATAATACAGACAATGGTGTACACTAATATACAAGATACATAATTAGTGACAAAATACAAAAAAATTATACAAAATACAGAATACAAATTATAGAATTGGTAATGAAAGTGATAAAAGTAGCATGATGAATAAAATGTATAATGATTTCCAAGACACAAAAGGGGGAGAGAGCCCTGCCCTTGCGAGCTTACAATCTAAAGGGAATGGGGAGAAACAAGAGGAGGGGTAGTATACGATAAAACATATAGAGGCAGTGTGTTTTAGGATACCTAAATAGGATGTTTTAGGAGTGCAATTTGGTCTTAGGGCTAAAGGAGGTGGTCTAAGGTAGCGCATATGCTTGTCGGAACAAATTAGTTTTTAGAGAGCGTTTAAAGGTAACAAAGGTTGGTGAGTGACGGATGTGTTGTGGGAGGGCATTCCAGAGGAGGGGTGAAGCGCATGCAAAATCTTGTAAACGTGAGTGTGAGGAGGTGATTCTAGAGGAGGACAACAGAAGATCATGAGCAGATCTGAGATTGTGATTGGGTTTGTATCTGGAAATTAGTAAGGATATGTATCGGGGAGAGAAATTGTAGAGAGCTTTGTAGGTTAGGGTTAGGAGTTTGAACTGGATCCTCTGGTTAATTGGCAGCCAGTGAAGAGCTTGACAGAGAGGGTCGAGAAGAAAGATGAATGAGACGAGCAGCTGAGTTCAGTACCGACTGGAGCGGGGCCAGTCTGTTAGAAGGTAGACCACAAAGTAGTATGTTGCAGTAGTCCAGACGAGAAATTATAAGAACATGTATTAACATTTTCGTTGTGTCTTTAGTGAGAAAAGGAAGGATGCGAGATTATTTTTAGCTGGAGATGACAGGAGCTGGTTATGGAGTTAACATGAGGAATAAAAGAGAGAGATGAGTCGAATATTACGCCCAAGCACCGTGCTTTGGGAACTGAAGTTATGGGAGTGTTATTAACATTTATTGTTACGTCAGGCAGAGAGGTGGACAGAGACGGTGGAAAAATCATTAGTTCTGTTTTACTCATATTAAGTTTTAGGAAGCGAGAGGACATAAAGGAGGATATAGCAGACAAGCAGTCAGGAACACGTTTGGGGAGGGAGTTAGGGTCTGGGGCCGAGAGGTACAGTTGTGTATCGTCTGCATACAGGTGGTATTGAAAACCGAATTAGTTGATTAAGTCACCAAAACCGTGCATGTAGATGGAAAAGAGGAGGGGACCAAGGACAGAGCCTTGAGGAACCCTGACAGACAAAGCATGAGGAAAAGAGATCTGATCTGAGTAAGTAGTAGACTGTGAAGGACCTTCCAGAGAGGTAGGAAGATAACCATGTGAGAGCAAGGCCCTTTATTCCTACATTTGAAAGTATTTGTAAGAGTAAGGTGTGGTCGACAGTATCAAATGCTGATGACAGGTCAAGAAGGATGAGTATGGAAAATTGACCTTTGGATTTACTGTAGCTGTAAGAAGGTCAATGGCCACTTTGGTAAGGGCCGTTTCCATAGAGTGGTTAGAGCGAAAGCCAGACTGGAACTGATCAAGTAGGGAGTTAGCAGATAAATAATGGCTTAATTCTGCATGTATGAGGCGTTCATGTACATTTTTAATATGATGATTATTATTATTGATTTTAAAAAGTGCCAACATATTCCATGGCACTGTACAAAGTGGAAAAACAAACATGAGGTACAAAGAAATGCAGACAAATGGTACACACCAATATACAAAATACAGACTTGGTACAAAATACGGAATTGGTGAAAATACAGAATTGGTAATTACGGTTACAAAAGTAACATGATGAATGAAATGTATAAAAAATTCCAAGACACAAAAGGGTGAGAGAGTCCTGCCCTTGCGAGCTTACGATCTAAAGGAATGGGGGGATACAAGAGGTGGCATAGTATACAATAATCATACCTAGAGACAGTGTGTATTTAGGATTTTTAGTAGGAGTGCAACTTGGTCTTAGGACAGAGGGAGAATGGCCTAAGGTAGAGAGTATGCTTGATGGAAAAAGTGAGCTTTAAGGGAGCGCTTAACGATATCAAAGGTTGGAGAGTGACGGATGTGTTGTGGAAGGGCATTCCAGAGAAGGGATGAAGCACGTGTGAAATCTTGTATATGTGAATGGAAGGAGGTAATTCTAGAGGAGGACAAAGAAGGTCATGTGCAGATCTGAGATTGCAATTTCATTCATATGCATACATATGCATTTTAATAGAGGGCTTTTTGGTCTTTTCAAGCCCTGAGATATCAATAAGATATAAATAGTTCATGCGGAATTATGTATTTTTTTATGCTTGAAAATGGATCGATCAGTTTAAACCTGGGTGGGACTTGATGGATCAATTTTCAAGCTGCATATATTTGCATAAAATTTACATAATCCTGCCTGAACTCTGAAATATTTGCATCTCATTGATCATCCCTAGTAAGGAGTGTTCTACCGTCAGACAGTTTCAAAAACATACTTTTTGGCAAAATAACAAAAGTTGCTCCAGGTGAATCTTCTATTGTTTTATTGATGGTAGGTTTTTTAACCTTAAAGCATAATTGTCGGGCATAAACTCAGAAATCAATTCTTTATTTTTATCTGGTAAACAACTAATAAGGATGCTAGCCAGACAATCCAAAAGTTAAAAATCACTTTTACTTTTCTTCTCCATAAAACATCATTCCCCAGTTTCCCTGGCTCTTATTTGGTACATCTGCCACACAAAGGAAGTTGCAGGGCATGCTGGGTTTTCATTTTTTTCTTCTCTACTTTCCCCTCAGACATAACTAATGCAGTCTGATTGACTGAAGCCTCTTTCTCTCCTGTTTCCCCCTCCCACACCTCTGTTCCTCTCTGATTGGCCAATATCTCTCATATTCAGTCAATGCACTTTCTACTGCAGAACTGCGTGGGAGTGTCTGAAGACTGGGAGGGGGCTGGCAAAGCATACACAGACAGAGTAAGGGAGGAAATTATGTCAGGATTGGCTTCAAGATAGACAGAGTCAGAATGGAAAATCCTAAGAAGGATTTTCTCTTTTTTACTATAGAAAAATCACTAAAATCAAAACACGGGACATGAGATACATCTATGTTAGTACAACAAGTATTTATCTACTTATATATGTGGGAATTTTTTTCAGAGATAGTATGGCTGACAGCTCCTCTTTAGAGGGAATTTGAGAGGAATATGGAGGCTGATATTTATTTTCTTTCAATGTCTGAGGAAGAAACTTTACCTTTCAAAACCTTGCAAGAAAACTATGTATGGGAAGCAGCAGGGTGCAGCCACAAATCAAGTCAGTAGGCCGCATACCACTCATTTTGTTGGCTGGTGGTGGTGGGGAGGGGGCAGGAAATGGAGGTCATGCATGATCCTATATTCCATCTAAATGAAGGAGCTACAGATCTCCAATTATGTCAAAACACTCATGTGATCTCATCACCCTTTTATAACGTTGTCGTTATAAAAGCCACAGTCATTCAGATTCAGAAGTGGAATATATATATATATATATATATATATATATATATATATATATATGTGTGTGTATGAAATCATAGATGCCACAGTGTTTTATGCATGGCTTCTGGAACATTTTACCAGCAGAAGCTGTAGGTAGCCTTGCCTTGTCTTGTCTCTGCCAGAGATTGATTAAAGGAGTTCTGTTGCCCTTTTTAAAAACAAAAACTGCCACTTGCCTGGGGCTTCTATCGGCCCCCTGCAGCTGGAATGTCCCGCGCTGTCCTCTTCCGATGTGCCGTTCCCCGCCGCCGTCACCAGTGTAACTACAGATGAATAGAAGTGCGGCTGCGCAGCCATTGCTGCACTCGTTGTCCCTCCCACGCGCGTCAGCGGTAGCTTACTGCAGTACAGGAAAACTTTGTACTGCGCCTGCACAGTAAGCTCCCGGCTGACGCACGTGGGAGCAAGCACGGGTGCAGCAATGGCCGCGCAGCCGCACTTCTATTCATCTAGTTAGATGAATAATTACACCGGGACCGGCGGAGGGGAAATGCGCATCGGAAGAGGATGGGGCGGGACATTCCAGCTGCAGGGGGCCGATAGAAGCACTAGGTAAGTGGCAGTTTTTGTTTTTAAGAAGGTCAATAGAACCCCTTTAAGATGTAATGGGGCCCTAGGCAAGGTAATGGATTTTGCGCCCCCTTGTGGTCCTTTTGGTAGGCTAAAGTGGCGAGAGGTCAGAGAAGGTGGCAGATGAGCCCTTCCTATGCTGCCTGGTGGATGAAGGTGCTCTAGTCTCTGCCTCACTGCAGCTCTGCAGCCGTGTAAGCCATGTAAAACTGCTGCACACCATCAAGTACCATAAAAAGCTGATCCTTATTTAAATATATCTTTATATCTCAGCATACATGGTTCCTGTGACTGAGGAATATGTTAGGAGAATGTTTGGCCGAAACAAGGAAATGTTGTTCAATTTGTTGAAAAAGACTTTGAAAAATGTCTAATTATCCCTGCATACAGGGGTTAAAAAATAAAAAAGACGAGATCCATTTTAGGCCCCGTTCACATTGGGTTGTTTGCGATGCGACTTTATGGAGGTATCTTAACGTAGAGAGTTGCACTGTAATAGTAAGTCTATGTTACGTAGAGTAGAGGAGTAGAGGAAGGAAGCGCAACAGCCAGCGGGCAAGTGAGGAGTTCTGAACTTTCGGTTGCCCTGAAAGTACAGTGACAAGGAAAAGGGGGAGGGGCAATCACTGGGCAATGCCAGCTGCTCTTCCATTAAAGAAAACCTGTACTGAAAATTAAAAGTCAAAATAAGCATACACAACTCATACTTACCTTCCATGTAGTCTACTCCTCAGTGTCTTTCTCCTGTCACGCGTCAGATTAACATGGGGTTGAGAGAGTTCCTGAGGTGCTGATAAATAATGATGTACACAATTCACTTGCTTATCTCTTTTGTTTACTGTATCAAATTCCTTTCACTCTAAACTGACAGCAGTCTGTTCTAATCTGTCAGCAGAGTGAAGGGATAGGGAATTCCCTCACAGTGATCTGTTAACCCTGTGTGTGTGTGAGAAAGCTCTCAGCAGCTGCAGCTGCCTGTGTCCTGTGTCTCTTCTGAACTGTCTGCGGAGAGCAGAGGAAATGTAACTTGTTATAAACATTTGTAATTGTCTGTGCCACTACAGCTTTTCATACTTTTTTTTTTTTTGCTTTCAGAGAAAAATACTGTGTAGTTTGATACGCAAAAAAAACACAACACTGACTGTTTATGGAAGCAGACACCCCTTTTGAGAATGATTTGTTCCAATAGAGCTAAATCCTGCACACAATGAATTAAAGCTGTTGCCTCTGATATTTAACATGAAAAGCAGGCAAATGTTTACACAGCTACTTAAACATCATTTGCACATTGTCATTGTAGAACACTTGGTTAGATAGTGTTCCTTTAGGGCCCTTTTACACTTAATGCGTTGGTATGTGTTAGTGTGCGTTAGTACGCATTGGTATGCGTTTTTTCCATAGCTGTGCATTGTAAAAAAGATTTCAGTTAAAACACATATAGTGGGAAATGTGCCATAGGAAAACATGGACATTACTTTGAAAATCCATTTTCTTTCAGTCATAACTGAGATCAACTGATAAACAACTTGCCGACGGCTTCACACCAATGGGCGTGGACGCGGCGGCAGCCCCAGGACCGCCTAACGCCGATTGGTGGAAGGTCCATGGGACGTGGTTTGCGGCCCGCTCTGATGGCAGAGATGGCGAAACTACGAAACTGACATATTTTATTGCTGTACAGCGCTGCGATCTAAAGCAGCTCTCTACTGGGGACAGCCATGTGACATGGCTGTCCCCTCCAGAAGCAGGGAAGTGATCGGCTGTCATAGGCTGAAGCCTATGACAGCCGATCACGCTGATTGGCTGGCAGGGGGAGGGAGGGGGGGGGAGTAGAAAAAACAATAGGCATATTTATTCATTAAATAATAAAACAAATATTTACAAAAAAATAAACAAACATCTGGGGGATTAGACCCCGCCAACGGAGCTTTCTGTTGGTGGGGTCTAATTGCCCCCTAGATGTTTGTTTATTTTTTTGTAAATATTTGTTTTATTATTTATTGAATAAATATGCCTATTTTTGTTCTACTCCCCCCTCCCTCCCCCTGCCAGTCAATCCGCGTGATCGGCTGTCATAGGCTTCAGCCTATGACAGCCGATGACTTCCCTGTTTCTGGAGGGGACAGCCGTGTCACGCGGCTGTCCCCAGTACAGAGCTTCTTTAGATCGCAGCGCTGTAATGCAATAAAAGATGTCAGTTTTGCAGTTTCGCCAACTCCGCCATCTCCGCCATCAGAGCGGGCCACAAACCACGCCCCAAGGACCTTCTGCCGATCTGGGGCTGCCGGAAGAAAATGGGGTGGTCACTTGTGTGCTGAGTTGGACAGCCCTGCAGCGAGGTCTTAAAGCTGCAATGGCCTATTAAGTGAAAAATGGCCTGGTCTTTAGGGGGGTTTAACACTGCGGTCCTCAAGAGGTTAGGTGTAAAAGGGGACTTAATGTTAAGAAAATTATTTGCACTTCATCACTAGGTTTGCATACCTCCCAACTTTTTGAGATGAGAAAGAGAGACACGTTAAGACACGCCCCACCACACCTCTAATCAGGCTCCACCACACCCCTAGCCACATATACCACTAAATATTCATAAGCAAAAGATGTCATTTTAGAATTCAAAAAACACTGTTCCTCTCCATCATCACTAGTTTTTCTTCATATTAATGTATAAAATTAAGAAATATATCAATTTCAAGTAGGGAAATAAAGTTTGGAGCCAGTTAAACATATTTTCAGTAGAAACATGCATATATTTACCTAAATCTGTACATAAGTCCTGAAAGAGGGATGCATGAGGAAGATAGAGAAAAAGAGGGACTGTCCTTCTGAAAATGGGACAATCAGGAGCTATTAGTTTGCAAAGCTATAGCTGGCTACAAATAGAAAGGCAAAGATACAACTTGTGCAACTCCAATCTACAATTATAGCAACTTTTTTTTTTCATTTTGCAGAAAGTGGAATTTGCCCTTGAAGCGGACCTGGACTCTGATTTTTCTCTCTGCTCTAAAAGACACGCAACAGCATAATAACCTTTAAAGAAAAACATTTTTTTGTTACAGCTGATACAAATCCTGCAATACATCCTGCACTGTTTCTTCTTCCTGCTTTCATGGAAGCAGACATATTATTGACATCCTGTGCTTTCAAAAGAGCTTATCTGCCATCTCTGCCATGGCAGAGATCAAATAACAAGTTGTGTTTACACACAAATGAGGGGAGAATAGACAGGCTAAACTCTTTAAATAGATACAGGGTACATTTCTCTATGTTTTCTTTCTGTCCTGTGCAAGAGTTCAGGTCCACTTTCATGAGACGCCTGGGAATCTTTACACCCACTATTTCTCCACTGCTTCCTGCAGCAACCACAAGCATGCATTTTATATGAGCAACAACCATTCTGGACATCCCACTATGTTTATGCACTGTGTGTCTGAAAAGGGCATGGCAGGGGAGGCTATTTCCCCTCCCCCCTATGTATACTCCTGCCTTAACATCTGCCACTCTAGTCAGATATTTGCTGTTCAGCTGCAATGAATTTGGACTGAACCTTCCTTAGCAAAGGTTCAAGTTGACACTGGCCCCTCTGATTCACTGCAGGGAAAGTAATCAGCCAGCCAGAGTTTTATTTGCAGAGCTTTGTACTTGCACTACGCAGCTAATTATCCTTTATTGTCCACCAGTAGTTTGCATGTGCTTGTTTATTAAGATGTAGGTGTGTGTGTGTGTGTGTGTGTGTGTGTGTGTGTGTGTGTGTGTGCTTTTATGTTTGAACAACTGCTGCATACAGAAAGTAAAATCCTTGCCTGGGAACTGATATGATTCCTTAGACGACCATTTCACTCTGGAGATTAGCACTACATACATAATGCACATTTATTTGATATAGGTAGTGTGTGTGTTAGTGAGTGTGTGATTGTGTGTCGATAGGTAGTGTGTGTGTGTGTGTGTGTGTGTGTGTGTGTGTGTGTGTGTAGGTAGGTAGTGTGTGTTTGTTTGGTTTGTTTGGGTGTATTTGTGAGTGTGTGATTGTGTGTCAGTAGGTAGTGTGTGTGTGTGTGTGTGTGTGTTTGTGGGTAGGTAGGTAGTGTGTTTGTTTGGGTGTATTTGTGAAAGTGTGATTGTGTGTTGGTAGGTAGTGTGTGTGTGTGGGGGGGGGGGTGTGGGGGGGGGGGGTGTTTGTGTGTAGGTAGGTAGTGTGCTTGTTTGGTTTGTTTGGGTGTATTTGTGAGTGTGTGATTGTGTGTCGATAGGTAGTGTGTGTGTGTGTGTGTGTGTGTGTGTGTGTGTGTGTGTGTGTAGGTAGGTATAGTGTGTGATTGTTTGGTTTGTTTGGGTGTATTTGTGAGTGTGTGTGTGTGTGTGTGTGTGTGTGTGTTTGTATGTAGGTAGGTAGTGTGTGTGTTTCTTTGGTTTGTTTGGGTGTATTTGTGAGTGTGTGATTGTGTGTCGATAGGTAGTGTGTGTGTGTGTGTGTGTGTGTGTAGGTAGGTAGTGTGTTTGTTTGGTTTGTTTGGGTGTATTTGTGAGTGTGTGATTGTGTGTCGGTAGGTAGTGTGTGTGTGTGTGTTTGTGTGTAGATAGGTAGTGTGTTTGTTTGGGTGTATTTGTGAGTGTGTGATTGTGTCTCGATAGGTAGTGTGTGTGTGTGCGTGCGCACGATACAAGCATATGATATATATTTTAATGCCTATGAGACATTTCTTTACAAAGTTGTTTTTGTTTTGTTTGGTTTTTTAATGTCAGTTAAAAAAAAAAAAGTTTAACCATAAAAAGACATTTTTGAAATTGCATTTCTCATATAATTGTTTTGGTCACCCCACTAGATTTATTTTAATATTGTTTAATCATTATCTGGATGCTAAGTAACCTCGCAAAGAGCACATGTGCTCATCTAAAAAGGGCCAAAGGGTCAAGCAAATGGGGGTAAAAATCCAATTTGCATTACTAATTTATGTAACAAATCTGAATCCGTAATTTCAAGTATCTTTATTACTTGGACCCACTCGCCTCCCTAATTTCTTTATCATACAGAAAATCAAATTACCGATATGTGTTTTTTATTTTACACTCTATAATCACATTTGTATTTGTTATTGATCCATCTGCTGATGGCGATTGTTACATATTTTGACTATGCAAAAATAAAAAAATAAATGAAAAAGGATTAAACAGTATGTAAATGGCTAAGCATATAAGGGGTTAACTTAAAACACTGCTCGGTTTAATGGATTCTAAAGCATTTAGATCTACCTAATTTTCTTTAGATAATCACTATGGAATTACTGTTTTAAGGAGATTAGTACTAGAGTATTAAACAGTGAAACACATGTTTGTTATGTTCAGAGCTTTCCCCAGATACTGGAGCTGCATGAAAATCCCATAATATGGGCTGAACGGCGCACTGTATATGTCAACAATCTGCATTGGAGGCTTTCTATATTAGTTTTCTAAACATTCCAGTGAGGGATATTAAAAACGAAAAAGGGAAAGAAAACAGAGGGATATTAAAAGGGATATTAAAAAAAAGAATATTAATTTTTTTTTCCAGCAAACATATTGCTTTGATATTAGAAAACAAGAAAACAATAACGGTTTTGCTTTCAAAAAAAGAGCATTGTTTGCCCGCTATCGTATAAATGGGAGACTTAAGTGCAGGCGTGACGTGTTTTACCAGCGGAGATCTGGCGATACGATAAAAGTATTTACATGTTTTCAGACCTTGTGTCTCCATATCTACAGATCATGGCTTGTCGTTGCTGCCCAGTTTGGTTCTGAGCTGTTGCCCTCCAATGTGCAGTTCAGCAAATTTTCACAGCATTTTAGAAACATGGACTAATGCCCCATATGGCTGTTCTAGGACATAATGTAAAGCAGAGACACAAAATGGGAATCTCTCCATCGGGTCAAGATGTGGGAGGGATGTAAGGCTATGCATAAACATCAGATGAAAGTCACAGGGGTTGCACATAATTTTAGGCTAAATCCAGCAATGATCTCGGGTCTCTAGGTGGCAACAGAATAATCAACTTCAATAGGCAAGGTTTGTTTCTGATTGTTATTGTTCTCATAGTGTAAGGCCTAGTTCACACAACAAAACGCAATCGCTAAGCGCCCAGCGATTCCGATTTTGCCAATCGATTTCCATAACTATTTTTAACCACTTCCCGACTGCCAAGCGTCTCTCTCATTTCTCCATGCCGCATATATATTTAATCTCGTGCACAGCGGACCGCAGCGCCAGCGATCAGACTTCCAGCCAGGGATCAGTGTTGGCAGGCTGTTTATTTTATTTGATATTTAGGTATTTATATAGTGCTGACATCTTACGCAGCACTGTGCAGAGTATATTGTCTTGTCACTAACTGTCCCTCGGAGGAGCTCACAATCTAATCCCTGCCATAACCATATGTTTATGTACTGTATGTATAGTGTAGTGTATGTATCTTAATCTAGGGCTAATTTAGGGGGAAGCCAATTAACTTATCTGAATGTTTTTTGTTTAGTTTTTTTTTACAAAATGTAGGTCTTTTTTGATTAATAAAATAAAAACTAAAAAATAGCAGCAGCAATCAAATACCTCCAAAAGAAAGCTCTATTTGTAAGGGCTGGTGCACACCAAGTGCGGTTCTGAGCGTTTTTAAAAACGTTGAAATGAGCTTGGCTAATGTATTGCAATGGGATAGTGCACACCAGAGTGATTCGTTTTTTTCCCCAAACAAACTCAGGTCCTGCAGCATTTTTGCTGATTTCTGAGGCAATTCAGCGTCAATGTTAAGTATAGGAAAGTGAAAAATCGCTCTGAAAAGCGCTAGATCAGAGCGATTCTCCAAGCGGTTTTGTTACAGAAGCTGTTCAGCAGTGCAGTTTCTTGGTTAAAATGCACCCAGGGCGAGGGTATAAAATTGCCCCCCCCCCCCCCGAGCAAGGTGTGGGTGCCCGCAGTATAGGTTAGCCAGGTTTAGTTGCACTTAGTATAGGTCCCCCCAGTATAGGTAGTCAAGAATAGGTACCCCAGTATAGGTAGCCAGGCATAGGTGAGCCAGTATAGTTGCCCCCGCTATAGGTTAGCCAGGTAGGTGCCTCCAGTATAGGTAGCCAGTATAGTTTCCCCCAGTATAGGTTAGATAGGCAGGCGCCCCCGGTATAAGTTAGATTAGGTAGGTGTCCCAGTACAGGTTAGCTAGGTGGGTGCCTCTAATATAGGTAGCCAGAATAGTTGCCCCCAGCATAGGTTAGATAGGTAGGTGCCCCCAGTATAGGTTATTTAGGTAGGTGCCTGCAATATAGGTGCCCCCAATACAGGTTAGATAAGTGCCCCCAGTATAGGTTAGATAGGTAGCTGCCCCCCAGTGTAGGTTAGATTAGGTAGCTGCTCCCCAGTGTAGGTTAGATAGGTAGCTGCCCCCCAGCGTAGGTTAGATTAGGTAGCTGCCCCCCAGTATAGGTTAGATAGGTAGCTGCCCCCCAGTATAGGTTAGATAGGTAGCTGCCCCCCAGTATAGTTTAGATTAGGTAGGTGCCCCCCAGTATAGGTTAGATAGGTAGCTGCCCCCCAGCATAGGTTAGATTAGGTAGCTGCCCCCCAGTATAGATTAGATAGGTAGCTGCCCCCCAGTGTAGGTTAGACAGGTAGCTGCCCCCCAGTGTAGGTTAGATAGGTAGCTGCCCCCCAGTGTATGTTAATTAGGTAGGTGCCCCCCAGTATAGGTTAGATTAGGTAGCTGCCCCCCAGTGTAGGTTACATTAGGTAAGTGCCCCCAGTATAGGTTAGATTAGGTAGGTGCCCCCCCCCCCCAGTATAGGTTAGATAGGTAGCTGCCCCCCAATGTAGGTTAGATAGGTAGCTGCCCCCCAGTGTAGGTTAGATAGGTAGCTGCCCCCCAGTGTAGGTTAGATAGGTAGCTTCCCCCCAGTGTAGGTTAGAGTAGGTAGCTGCCCCCCAGTGTAGGTTAGATAGGTAGCTGCCCCCCAGTGTAGGTTAGATTAGGTAGGTGCCCCCCAGCGTAGGTTAGATTAGGTAGGTGCCGCCCAGTATAGGTTAGATAAGTAGCTGCCCCCCTATAATGGAGGGGGGGAGCCGGAGCCGTGGGGAAGGCAGCCGACTTCTCCCTCTCTCTCCTCTCCTGGGCCGCCCTCCGTGCTCCCCCCTCCAGACTGCAGAGTAATGTGCAGGGAGCGCTGTATACAACATACCTCCCTGCGTTCCAAGTGCTGCTCTCTCACCGCCGGTCTCTTCCTCTCTGCCTATACGATGATACACACGCTGCTTCCTGTTAGCCGGAAGCAGCGTGTGTATTATCGTATAGGCGACAGAGAGGAAGAGACCGGCGGCGAGAGAGCAGCGCTTAGAACGCAGGGAGGTATGTTGTATACAGCACTCCCTGCGCATTACTCTGCAGTCTGGAGGGGGGAGCACGGAGGGCGGCCCAGGAGAGGAGAGAGAGGGAGAGGTCGGGCTGCCCTCCCCGCGGCTCCGGCTCCCCCCTCCATTATAGCGCCCCCCTCCCAACAGCGCCCCGGGCGGCGGCACGCCCCGCACAGCCCAAGAAAAGGGCGTGCTGTTTAGTTACAGCTCTACTGTAAGAAAACACTACCTCAATACACTCCAAAAAACGCTAGGCATACTTAGAAAATCACTAGGCACGTGCCTAGAATCGCCTTAAAAAATCACTTCAAAAAGCGCTAAGCGTTTGCTTTTACGATAGCGGTTTTTGGTGTGCACTGGCCCTTACAGTAGTAGAAAAGGAGGAAAAAAATCATTTGGGTGCTAAGCTGTATGACTGAGCAATAAACCGTTAAAGTTGTGAAATGCCAAATTGTAAAAAATAGCGTAGTCACTGGGGGGGGGGGGGGGGGGGGGATTTATAAACTTCTGGGGCTCAAGAGGTTAAAGAAATGATTGTTTATGCACCTTCTTTTTAAGAAAATAAGAAAAAGCGCTCTAAAAATGGTACAAAGAGCCCGTTTTAGCGCAGTCGCCACGCTGCAGTAAGAACATCCTCATAGGATGACACTGCTTTCGTGATTTGCCGATCGGCAAACTGAGCGCAATCGCTCATGGTGTGAACCAGCCCTTAGGCTACGTTCCCACAGGGATTTGTGTAAAGTTCCCTGAAAAACAGAAACACAGCGGAATGGAAAAGTCACACCACATATGTGTGCGTTGCATCGCGTACAGTGCAGCTTCAATGTCACTGTTCATGGGTATGTTACACGGTAATGCACAGTGTGTTGGAATGCCGCACTCCATTAGATCGTACCAGACGCACTGTGCATATCACATGTTTTACATTGCAGTGTGACTTTCTGCATTACAATGCATGCGTTATGTCACAGTGCAATGCCCCACTAAAAATTAACTCCTTACCTCCCACACTCCCCAATTTTTTTTTGTAATAAAAAAAAAAAAATTACAATTAAAAAAAATACATAAATAGTTACCTTAGGGACTGAACTTTTTAAATATTTATGTCAAGAGGGTATAACACTGTTACTTTATAAACTATGGGCTTGTAATTAGGGATGGACGCAAAACTGAAAAAAGCACCTTTATTTCAAATTAAAATATTGGCGCCAAACATTGTGATAGGGACATAATTTAAACGGTTTTATAACCGGAAGAAATGGGCAAATACATTTCATGGGTATTAATTACAGTAGCATGCATTATTTGAAAACTATAAAGGCCGAAAACTGAAAAATAATACATTTTTTCCCACATTTTTTCCTATTTTTCCATTAAAACACATTTAGAATAAAATAATTCTTGGCATAATGTCCCACCTAAAGAAAGCCTAATTGGTGGCGAAAAAAACAAGATATAGTTCATTTCATTGTGATAAGTAATGATAAAGTTATAGATGAATGAATGGAAGGAGCGCTGAAAGGTGAAAATTGCTCTGGTGGTCAAGGGGTAAAACCCCTCAGTTGGGAAGTGGTTAAAAATGGCCATTACCCCCTAACAGCTTCCTGGTCAGCACACTGTTAAACTGTAATATCACCCGCTTCAGCCACAGGGAAACATGGACATTACCTTGCACATTCAGTTGTAACTGACAGCTGCTGATATATAACTGTCAGCAACTGGTATATTTCAGATCTGACACAATATTGTCAGAACTGGAAGGGATCACTGTACGAAGAACATGGTGAGCCTCTGAGAGGAGGTGACGGTGAGGTTAGTATGTAATATTCATTTGCAGCTATGTGTTTATTTTAAATAATTTTCCTTACTTCAAGATCCCTTTAAGCGCTGTACGCACGTGAGATAAAGGTCTTTAGCAAACAAACAATCAATGATTGATTTGCCATTAATTTTTATGAAAATAGTTTGCAAAAGACCTCCAAAGATAGCGCCGTAATATATTTGTCTCTCAATTTTTCAAATCCATCCTGGCAGATACGGTCTACCGATGATAGTGTGTTAGGGCTCAGCCACATTATAAGCGCTTTTCTGAGCGCTTGTGATTTATTAGTGCTTTCTGAACGCTTTTTAAAAATCGCTCCCATTCACTTTCATTAAAATCGCTGTAAAGCTCGACCCGATTTTTCGATCACTACGATTTTTACTGCAATTTTAATTAAAGTGAATGGGAGCGATTTTTAAAAAGTGCCCAGAAAGTGCTAATCAATCACAAGCACTCAGAAAAGTGCTTTTCGTGTGGCTGAGCCCTTACAGGAGACGAATATGAGATTGCCAGATATTTTTCACTTTTGTGTGCACAGCGCATGCGTGAAGAAGAAGAAGGAAGTGAATATAGATTACTAAAGCATTTCTTTGGTCTTTTGCATGAACTGATTGCTTGCATGTGTACAGCATCATTAGAATGATCTGTCGCTCAAGTCTTCCTGACAAACCTATACTTCAGATTGAACAATTCAGAGGGTCTGCACACTCAATACCCTCTTTCCCTGAAATATAAGCCCTACCCCGAAAATAAGCCCTAGTGGAATCTATAGAGGAGGAAGAGGCAGCCAGCAAGCGGGGACACAGCAGTGCAGTGCCGATTGGGTACCAGTCCTGTCATCCCACAACCCAGCAGCTACTGTATAAACTCGAGTATAAGTCTAGAAATTTTAGGTCCGATTCACTTCATAAAAGTATAGAGGTCAACTTATACATGAGTCACAGGCAACACTGAGCACACTGAGTAATATGTGTACTAATAGTGACATTCCCATTTGCAGCAATGCACCCAGTGGTAAGTGATACTTTCAGGAAAGGAAATGCCAAGAAAACATAGGTCTGTAAGTCCTGCCCACAACAATTAAAAAGGAATGGGGCAGGGGGAAAATAATGAGCTGCATAAAAGGGAGTGAATAATTGCAGCACTTGTGGGCCTGAGGAGGTATTGGTTGCACGTAAAGGACAGGAGGGGTTGATGGCTGCAATACTGTATCCAGTGCAGTCATTTACCGCTCCTGAGCCCCAATGGCAGCCATTAACTTTGCTGAGTAGACTTATACTTGAGTCAATAAAAAAATTCAGCTTACGAGGGTTGAAAATTGGAGTCGACCTATACACAAGGTCGACTTGTATTCGAGTATATACGGTAGGTTATCAGCTGTGTGCAGGGATGACAGGGCGGTGCCTGATCAGTACAGTAGCATACCTTCAAATCCAGGAACAGCACGGTACAAAGGAACAGAAAATGTTCTGCTGAGACACTTCCTGGTAGAAATAGAAGACATCCATGGAAAAAAGCCCTAGCACATCTTTAGGAGCAAAAATTAATATAAGACATTGTCTTATTTTCGAGAAAGCACGTTAGTAGAAAAAAAACCTGGTTTACTCACAAAATTGTGACAAAAATCCATTCAATCGACCAACAACAGTTTAGCCGGTCTCCTTTGTTAAGGTAACAGAAACAAATACTTATCATTCTGTTCTGTTACTTTCACAAAGGGGACCAGCCAAGGCACTGACATGGTAGTTTGTTGATTGAATGGATTTTTGTCACGATTTGTAAATAAACAAGGCTTTATTCTTCTATTGGGTGTGTGGACCTTATGGATTGTTTTATTTGCTTTATTGGCCCAGCACCTCGTGAATGGTGTGCGGCTTAAGCTCTGCTAATCGCATGCTTCAGATTGATTCTTCAGTTTGCAAAGATTTTTATCTGATGTGTGTACCCAGTTTTGCACCAGGTGTGTCTGCTTCAGCCTTTCCACACAGCTATGTGCTAACTGAACTTGGGAATCTGATTATGTGTCCTATAAACCAGCTGCTCTAAATACCTTTCCGCCTCACAGAGGAAAATACCTTTCCGCCTCACAGAGGCAAACTGGAAAACTTCTACAGCTCCTCCCACTTTACTAAAGTGATGCAAATTAACACAAGGTAAACTGAGCAGTTACCTTCTGCTTTAAGAAGGTCAAAATACACTTCCCTTTCATTTCTTCATATTATGATTAATAAACTGTACAATAGATGGCGAGACGTTACAACATTAAACAATGTTACATAGAGACAATACAACATTAGACAATGGTACACAAAATAGCGATGTAACAATAAACGGTGGTGCACAGATTGGAATAAATATAGCAAACAAGTCACTGAGTCCATATGGTGATGGAAAAGAGCACACTGGGAGGAGGGCCCTTCCAGTGTTACAATCTAAGGGCCTGGGGTAAAGGGTCACATAAGGGTGGGGTGCATGTCCAAGGGAGCTATGAAGATGGCGTGATAGCAATAGAGAACAAATGATCTTAAAGGCCTGCTTGAAAGAGTTGAAGGTTGGGCGAGCCTGATGGGGGCAGGTGGAAGTTCCATAGAATAGGGGCTGCTCTGGAGAAGTCCTGGAGCCTCGTGAGTAAGTGGTGCAAGGGGTGGACATCCGTAGAGTGTTACAGGAGTGAAAAAAAAGTTGGGGTTGCCGTACACACACTAGATTTCCATCAGAGGGGGGTTCATACCTGAACTGCATTGTGAAATGTTGAGATAAACATGGATATATACAGTACCAAGCTTAGTTAGAACTAACATGTGTTCAATTTTTTCATTTGCAAAAAAATAAATAAATCAGTGCTTCATGCAGTCAAAGAAAAGTTGAATTCAGCCCAGGCTCTCCTCAAAAGATAGAGAAACAAAATACTTTAATCTGGCTGTGCAAACAATACTGATAGTAAAAGGGTGCTCTCCAAATCCAAAACAAATCATTTCTTTTCATTAGGAGCTGAAAGAAACTACATTTTACATCACAATGATACAGCTGCTGTTTACACTTACACTTACAGTCCTTACAGTGACAATTAGAATAGAAGACACCATGGTATTCTATAAACCATTGATAATTGCTACTACACATACAATTAATTAGCTCTGGGGGTTTTTTCTGTTGAGGCCTGCTTTGAATCTAGAGACTGAGCAAAAAATTGTGGTGTAAGAATTGATGACTTTCCAATTGATTCCAGAGACTAGTCAATCAACTCAGCATATCAGACCTTAGAGTGAACCTGAAGCAAGAGGCATATGGAGGTTGCCATATTTATTTCCTTTTAAACAATACCAGTTACCTGGCAGTCCTACTGATCTTTCTGGATTCAGCAGCATCTGATTCACACACCTGAGACAAGCATGCAGGTTACCAGATGTTTGTCAGAAACTACTGATCGGCACGCTTGTTCAGGGTCTATGGCTAAAAGCATCAAAGGCAGAGTATCAGCGTGACAGTCAGACAATTTGTAATGTTTAAAATTAAATAATTTGTCAGCTTCCATATTACTGAAATGTTTATGCCTAGCTTATGGGTATATGGCAGATCCTTTGCATCTGGTACATTGCAAACACTGGTCCACATGACAGCCCCGGGGCCCCAGGTCTCTCTCACTTGCTGGGGCCCCCAAACCACCATGCGACACCTAGAGGGAAGTGTGGGCAAGCCCTGGACCTCTCACCTCCAGGGAACTCACCCCACCACCTCTAAATTGAATGCCAACTGCAACAAACACAATTGCTAACTTCCAGCTAGAGCAATATCCTGCCTCTATCTGGCCAGCAGACGCCAGTCAGCCAATCAGGTGTACTGTCATACACCCTTTGCCTGCTGTACCAAATCTAGCAGGAATTACATAAATTAGCATTCAGGTGGAAGGCTTTGGTTGGACGCAATCGTGAATTGCATCGTTTACAGGGACGCCCCGTGTAGGCACATCTCCCACACGGTCCCCTCCCTAACCACTCACCTGTCAACCGCATCCTAGAAGCTTCAAAAAATAAATTTAAAATCACAAACACTGGTCCACATGACAGCCCAGGGGCCCCAGGTCTTTCTCACTCGCTGGGGCCCCCAAACCACCATGCGACACCTAGAGGGAAGTGTGGGCAAGCCCTGGACTTCTCACCTCCAGGGAACTCACCCCACCACCTCTAAACTGAATGCCAACTGCAACAAACACAATTGCTAACTTCCAGCTAGAGCAATATCCTGCCTCTATCTGGCCAGCAGACGCCAGTCAGCCAATCAGGTGTACTGTCATACACCCTTTGCCTGCTGTACCAAATCTAGCAGGAATTACATAAATTTGCATTCAGGTGGGAGGCTTCGGGCGAAAAAAAGTTGAAAACGCCTGCAGTGTGAACAAGCCCTTAACATTCACTATTTTGGATTGTGGCAAAATACATTTTTATTGTAAATGCACAAGAAAGGTGTCCAATTTTAAACCACAAAGAAAAAAAAAACTGCAAACGGAACTGCCTAAGGAGTCTAACCCTGTGTGTATAGTACATGTCATGAGGAGTATGATGCAACTTTATACATTATTTTTTATTAATGTGCAGTCCTTTTTTATGTATAACTAGCAGATGACCCGGTGTTGCCCGGGTATGTATTTGGTTGGTGTCGGCTCTGCCCACTTTTTCTAACCCTAACACACAAACACTCAGTGACCAAGTTTGTGAGCTTTAGCATTAATAATTTGTATATTCCTATAGAAATTAAATAAGTCAGATTGGTGGTTTGTGACTCCATCGCTCTCCAGCATTTGAACCCCAGTCACCCAATGACCAACTGTAGCAGGTTTGCCTCATTTGCTATTAACAGTTTAAAAATGGCAGCAATTTAAATATTCCCCTTGAAAATCAACAGGTGAATTTTGATTGGCTATTATAGGCTCCACCCACTTCCATGAATATTAATCTCAGTCACGCAGTGACCGTCTGGGCAAAGTTTTAGAACCCTGCCATTAACAGTGTAAGAAGACCTGCCATTTATATTTTCCCAGTGAAATTTGTTTTTGTCTCTGCCCACTTTTTGTAACCTGGACACACAGTCACTCAATGACCAAGTTTGTGAGCTTTTGGGTCCTTGGCATCATTAAAAACAAATCTAATTTGATTGTGGCTCCACCCCTTTTCTGAATTTGAAGCCCAGTGACCCAATGACCAACTGTACCAGGTTTGAGGCTCTTGACATTGACAGTGCAAGAATGGCAGCAATTTTAATATTCCCCTTGAAAATCAACAGGTGAATATTGATTGGCCTTCTTAGGCACTACCCACTTTTTTGAATCCCAGTCACCCAGTAGCCAACTGTGCAAAGTTTGAAAACCCTGCCATTAACAGTGAAGAAGGGTGACAGTTAACATTTTGCCAGGGAAATTTGTTTTTGACTCCACCCAGTTTTTGTAATTTTGACACACAGTTACTCAATGACCAAGTTTGTGAAGTTCCGGGTTCATGGCATCAAAATTGTGAATGGAAGCAGTTTCCAGCTAAAAAAATTGACTGGCTGTTTGTGGCTCCGCCCCTTTCGTGAATTTGAACCCCAGTCACTTAATGGCCGACTGTAGCAGGTTTGAGGCCTCTGCCATTAACAGTGTAATAATGGCAGAAATTTCAATATTTCCCTTGAAAACCAAAAGGGGAATTTTGATTGGCTGTTGTAGGCTCCACCTACTTTTCTGAATATTAATCCCAGTCACCCAGTGACCAACTGTGTCAAGTTTGAGAACCCTGCCATTAACAGTGTAAGAATGACAGCAGTTTATATTTTTCCATTTAAAAAGTTAGTAGTTTTTGACTGTTTCTAACCTTGACATAAAGTCACTCAATGACCAAGTTTATGAGCTTTGGGATCCTTGGCATTAATAAGTTGCATTTTTTCATTGAAATTAAAAAAATCTGATCGGCTGTTTGTAGCCCGCCACGTTTTCAGAGTTGAAACCCCTCTCCCAGTGACTGACTGTACCAGATTTGAGGTCTCTGCCATTAAGAGCGTAAGAATGGCAGCAATGTAAATATTCCCCTAGAAAATCAATAGGTGAATTTTAATTGGCTGTTGTAGGTTCCACCCACTTTCCTGAATATTAATTCCAGTCATCCAGTGACCAACTGTGTCACGTTTGAAACCCCTGCCAATAACAAAATGGCTGAAATCAATCTAACAAATCTGATTGGCTGTTTGTGGCTCCACCCCTTTAGTGAATTTGGACCCCAGTCACCCAACGAATGACTGTTCCAGGTTTGAGGCCTCTGCCATTAACAGTGTAAGAATTGTAGCAATGTAAATATTCCTTTTGAAAAATCAATAGGTGAATTTTGATTGACTGTTGTAGGCTCCACCCACTTTCTAACTATTAATCCCAGTCACCCAGTGGCCACCTGTGTCAAGTTTGGGAGCCCTGCCATTAACAGTGTAAAAATGGTTGCAGTTTATATTTTACCATGTAAAAAATTTAGATGTTGGTACTGCCCACTTTTTCTGACCTTGACCTATAGTCACTCAATTACCAAGTTTATGAGCTTTGGTGTCCTTGGTATCAATAATTTGTATATTCCCATTGAAATTAATCAAATCTGATTGGCTATTTTTGGCAGCACTTTCAAGATTCCCCTTGAAATCCAACAAGTGAATTTTGATTGGCCGTTGTAGGCTCTACCCATTTTCCTGAATATTAATCTCAGTCACCCAGTGACCAACTGTGCAATGTTTGAGAACCCTGCCATTAACAGTGTAACAATGGCTGCAGTTTATATTTGAGCAGTGAAATTTGTTTTTGGCTCCACCCACTTTTTAGTAACTTTGACACACAGTCAGTCAATGACCAAGTTTGTGAGCGTTCAGGTTCCTGGCATCAAAAATGTGTAAATGGAAGCAGTTTATCCACCAAAGAAATTTGATAGGCTGTTTTTGGCCCTGTCCCTGTGAATTTGGACCCCAGTCACCCAATGACCGACTGTAGCAGGTTTGAAGCCTCTGCCATAAACAGTGTAGGAGTGGCAGCAGTTTAAATATTCCCCTTGAAAATCAATAGGTGAATTTTGATTGGCTCTTGTAGGCTCCACCCACTTTCCTGAATCTTAATCTCAGTCACCCAGTGACCAAGTGTGGCAAGATTGAGAACCCTGCGGTTAACAGTCTAAAAATGGCTGCAGTTTATATTTTCCCATTAAAAATGAATGGCTGAAATTTGATTGGCTGTTTTATGCTCCACCCACTTTTTCTGTATTTGTAACCTCGGTCACAATTGACCAACTGTGCTAAGTTTGGGGACTCTGGCTTGACTTCTGTGAAAATAGCAGCCTTTTCCATTTTTTTCCATTGACATGAATGGGGCAAATCTGATTTGCTATTTGTAGCTCCACTCAGGTGTGCAGGGGGGACGCGAGACCCCCAGAACATATCATCCCAGTTAGTAAGGGATCTGTATACCAAGTTTCGTTCACACACACACACACACACACACACACACACACACACACACACACACACCACACACCATACACACATACATCCGATTTTATATATATAGATAAACTTTTTATACTATATTAGACTGATGGTCTTGCAGAAAAGGTAAGCCTTTTATTTTTTAAGTAATTTTATTTTTTGGTGCGCCTCCAATCCCACCCTTGTATCATGTTTTACACTCTGGAAGGAGGTTGTTATTGTAACTAAGTTCCTACTACTATTGACAGTTCTACAAACCTACTACAGATGAGAGCGTATTATCCCCCTGCATGCACTGTAAGTGGTTGAAATTTGCAACCTAAAGTGTATTATATCTTTATACTTACTCTTAGTGCTCTAACCTACTACACCATTGGATCCTGGTTTTCTTTGTGGGTCTTTTGTGTTTTTGTGTGTGGAGGGGGGGGGGGGGGGGTTTAAGGGATTGGTCCCAGTCCTTTTTGGTACAATCCTTCCCATCACAAGTTATACGTCAGGAGCTGTAATGGTCATATCTAAGAGAACTCATTGAGAAGCATGTGATCAGTTTGGTAAGGTGATAGATGTGTAAGTCTCTGATTTGCTAGTAATGGTCCTATGCTAAAGCAGGATGTGATCATAGCAAATCAGAGCTTTGCAAATCTATCAGCTGATCAAACAAATCACATGCTTCTCCATCAGTTCTCCTAGACATGACCATCACTAGTCAGGAGTAACAGCCATAGATTGCAACACTGCCATTTCTCTGTCTGGTTTTAAATTCAGCACTCACTGCCCTTCTTACTTTACCACTGATATATGCTCTGTCAAGTTTTTGTTCCATGATGGCCTTGCAATAAAGTATATGTCTTGTGCATTTATCATTTGTATCTGCTTGCTTCAAGTGAGTCACAGTTGCTAGTACGAGCTACCAAGCAGGTTCAGCAGAAGAACGTATTGCTGTATGAATAGAAGTGTATGTTTTTTCCTCAGGTTCTGTGAGAGTATTTCATCATCTCTTCCAGAGGGAATGTCCACTTTGTTATGCCGGGTTCTCGTTCTTAAAGGTAATGTCCTATCAAACACAAAAATTTTGCATTTAAATTGGCTCAAAGGATGTAGACTACCACCTGTGTGGTTCAGCATGTGAATGAACCACAATGCTATCAGTAGGAGTGAACTATCCAGACCTGCCTTAAAAAAGCTGAATAGAAATGTTTTGAATTCATTTCTATTTATAGAGCATGATCACCTCCTGAGACACTATACAAAGTGCAACATAGACTGGTGCAACAAACAAAAAATACATACAATGTATAGTTTATCCATAATACAAATACAGTAAAATATTGGACTGAGCGTATCTTGGTTTAGGAGCGCTTTGCAATACAAGCAAACATTTTTGTGAAATTTTGACTTGATATACAAGCAAAAATAGAGTATACATGCATCACAACTGAGCCGATAGTTCTTCTCCTTTTGCCACAGCAGGATTGTACTTAATTGTACTTAATCTGAGTTTAGAGACTGTGCACAGTCACATTTCCATGAAATCCTCAAAAGTAGCTGCCATTGGATAAGTTATTTGTTAAAGCCACACAAAAAAAAAAGGTTGGGGCGAGCCAACAGATGGCAATGATTCTGTTAGTTATAGTGAAAGTCTTGTTTACATTGTTATTTTATACTATTTTACTATAACTGTGTTTGGATTGTGGAATGAATCAAGTGGGTTTACATTAATCTTAATGGGAAAATTTGCTTTGGTATAAGAGTGCTTTGGATTACAAGCATTTTCTGGAACAAATTATGCTCGCAAACCATGGTTCCACTGTAAGTGCTAAGAAAAAAATAGTACGTGGCATATAAAACATGGAGGGCTAGAGGATAGGAGAATACCTCTTTGCAGAAGGGACAATGTGGTTGGAAGGGTATCTGAAAATAAGTAAGGAAATGTATGAGCTGACAGACTAAAGTACACCTTTGACTTTTGTAAAGGAAAAAGTTTGATACTTACCTCAGTTCGAGGAAGCCTCTGCATCCTCCAGAGGCCTCCCCGTCCTCTCCTGCATACCGGGACCCCTGGAACTTTGCACCTGTGCTCCCGTACGTGAATGAGCATGGATGCACTGCACCTGCGCAGTAGCATGGACCTGTTCGGGGAAGGGGAGGGGAGTGGAGCCCGACGGGGTCTGTGCTGCTGAACAGACAGCTTGTGCCTGTGCAGTAGCACAGATCCACTCAGGCTTTGTCAGAAAAAGCCAAGCCCGATTGTCAAGGTGCTAGTCATGGACAAGAACTTGTCGATGGCTTTGAGGGGGTGGTCCCAACCTTCAGAGTATCCCAGCACTAGGACAGATACATGTGGAGGAAGATTATCTGGATTTTACAGAGTAAAGTGAGTACCCATTCGGCGACGTACACCATATTGTCACCAAACATTGGCAAGTTTTGAAAGACACATGTTCCAGAGTTTCAGAAACTTGTTTTCATATAAAAGGGCCCCATCACTGAGGTCCAAATTAGTACATTCTGATCTTGGATGTCAGTCCAGGAGAGGAAAGGACCTACACAAAGATGCCCCCTGGCCTGCCTACTTATTTACACATTATTTTGACAGTTGGAATGAGTAAACGCTGAGTAACCGCTGTTCAGTTAGTGCTTTCAAAAATAAAGAAAACCCAGATAATCCCCCATGAGGAGATGGACTAGTCTAAAAGCAAATCAGTCAGATTTTTACTGCCTACTGTAAGCGACAGGTATAAAGAAGAAAAGTGCATTATATAGTGCATTTTAATTTGGGAGAAATATACTTATTTTACACATGTATTTTCAACTTTCCAATTTTTCATGATAGCTTTCCTTTAGTGAACCTTAACTAAATGAAAAAAAAAAGAGTTTAACTTTCATAGGGCTTCTACCGGCTCCCTGTAGACATCCTGTGACCGCGCTGGGACAAACTGATCTTCCAGTCCCCCGCAGGGAGCCAGTTTGATTTCCACCAACTCACCAGTCGGTGGGCCACTGCTCCTGCATGGCCCTGTGCTCACTTCATCTTCCTGCGCATGCAGTATGGTGACGTGAGTATGAGAAAATCTTGTCCTGCGCATGCACAGGATGGCTATGGCTGTGTGAGCAGTGGCCTGCTGACTAAGGAAACAAAACTAGCTCGCTGCGGTGGACTGGAGGACCAGTTTGTCTTGGCAGGACATCTGCAGGGAGCCGGTAGAGTGTTTTGTTGCTCCGTGTTTAGATCATAAACGGTGTACCCCTTACTTTAAGGTGGTATGGGAAAAATAACTACTTAGAAGGTCTGTTGGATAAGAGAACTGGATGCGCTAGGGACTGTGGGGCTCAATCGAATTTATGATCTTAATTTTACATGGTAACTGGCTTGTGCTTCGAGTGAAGGGTGGGTTGGGATATTGGTGCTGTCTCCGTTTAATTTTAATGTGTAATATTTTTGTGCATTTTATATTAACATTTTTGTGCCAAATCGTGGTTCACTTTATGAGGAGGTGACATTCCGGTCTTGTGGCTACCATATGTGGCACACGTCTGTGTTGCATTCCAGGGACCATGGCAATGGCTTCATTTGTGCATTGGCCAGATGTTTCTGCATTGAAGGCCACAAACTAGAGGGAGCACTGCCGCAGGTCCTCTGCTCCCCCAATGCACTATTAGCTGAGGGGTTGGGGCCATCCCTGGCTAATGAACTCTGGGCAATTGCCTACCACTGCACCCCTTCTGTGCCCCCTTTCGAGCTAGATCTTCTGTCTGGATTGATCAATAGTTTCCATCAATTTTAGACTGAAATTGATCTAAATTACAATCAGGCAGCCATATTGGGAAAATTGATTAGTCTATGAGCACCTTTAGCTAAGTTTCCATCTCACCCACTCAGTGTATTGAATGGACTCTGCTTTGTGTGACTATTAGCACACAAAGATGAATCTTTTTTGTTCAGGAAGCAGCAGCTGAGGACCACATGACCCAAGTCTAAAATTGGTTTTCAATGTATCAGCTAAGATAAGTATACATTTGTATGCTAAAATTATATTTACAGTATATAGAAAGTTACATGTTTCTCTATCTCTTTGGATTGCTGCCCAGAATTCCGCTTTAAAGTAGTCACACATTTTTATCCAGCCTGAATGAAGTACATTCTTGGTATCTCACCTTCTCACCTTTTCTGAGGAAGTTGATAAAACTCAGTGAAGAGAATACAAACATTACTTTTCATTGTTCAGGTCTACCGGCTAATTGTGCTTTATAAATTATACATCAAACGTTATCTCTTACATGAACTTTAGTCGTAGTTTCAGATGCTGGCTGTGCTCATGCCCTACGTATAGACAGAAAAAGGTGGTTTGAAACAAATCAATGGAATATATGAATAAATATAAATGTTTACACAGATTATAGTCTATTTAACCCTTTCAGGACATCATGGTTTCCCCCCTTAAAGCGGTATAAAACTCTGACATAATATTCAATAAAAACATGATTTCCTACTTTTTATATCCCAATTCCCAAACAGTTATCATATTTGCTTTTGTGCACAAGTATTATTATTCATTTAGAAATTACAAGTTCCCAAAGAACATTTTTTTTGCTCAGAGAGCTGACATTGCATTTTATTCATAACTGGTGTATTCATATTATAATGTAGCCAGAAATGCTTTCCCGAATGTCTGTCTGTGTTCTGGAGTGTCTGAATTGCCAGAGAATGTTTACATTCCTCACTTGATACAATTAAGTAAACACAAGCTAATGTTATATCCAGTTCGGATGCGTCCAGCTTTCCCTGCAGGGAGCTTGTAAGTCCTGTGTTTAACTAGTTGAATGCTGTTCTAGTAAAAAAAATGGTAGTATATAATATCCTGTAAATATTCTTTTAAGAGCAAAGACAAAATGATGGGTTTCATACCACTTTAAGGATCTTGTTATCTAGTGCCCCCCCCCCTTCCAATTTTAATAATCCCTGGTGATCTAGTGTCTCCTCCCCTTCCTGAAGCATTCGCTGGTAGCCTATATGTAGTGGGCCAGTCATTCTCATTTAGGAGGAAAAAGGGACAGGTACTGGAAGGATGAAGATAAGGAATATATAGCTGCACTAACCACACCAGAAATTGGTTTCAATATATGGTATTACTATACACCCTCCCTGGCACCCAATTCAGTAGGAGTGCAACAGTTATTAAAATTATAAAAGATATTCCAATATACAGTAAACTGCAAAGCAGCATCCGTTCCTTTTCCTGAGACTCCAAAGATGTCATAAGTACCTGCAACGGGACAGCCTATAATGGTGCATCAACCAACTTTCAAAATTCCACCACCATAACACAGTGGCCAAGGCATCCAGCACTGCAGGCAAAGTAACTTTTAGAGATCATGTAACCTGCTGCCATTTCACATTATCATGCACAAAATAGTGCATAAAATGAATACAAAAACATAATAAAAATTATATTTCAAAGGAACAGATTGATATGGTAAAATATTAGGAGAAAATAAAGGAGAAATAATAACTGGATAAAGTCTGAGCAGTTTATGGAATTACCATGTCCTTTGGAATTATTAGTCCAAGAATGTTGGTAGTTCATTGTTAATAGACCAAAGTAAAAAGCCCAAATCCAATTGGGCTAGCAGATGGATCTGTGATGGGATTAGGGTCGGACTGGCCCAGCGAGGTGCCGGGAGAATTCCCGGTGGGCTTTCTTGCTTTTTAAAACTGGCGCCAGTGCCAGCTGCCATGGCACCACTCTCTTATGGGGCCACCCGCACCTGACAGGAGCGAGGAGGAGGGGGGCTGACATCTTTCCACCCTCCCTCTCCATGGGTCCCCCTCCTGTGTCCCCCTGCAAAGCTAGCGCAGCTGTGAGTTGCCTCACCTGCTCAGCTCCATGCAGTGTCTTCTCCGGCTGCCAGCTCCTCTCTACTTCCTGTTTCCCTGCATGACCATGCAGAGATCAGGCGGCAAGAGAGGAGCCAGCATCTGTAGCGTACATTGCAGGTGAGTCAACGCACGCTGCCCTAGCTCTGCAGGGGGATACAGGGGGGGAAGCTATGGAGAGGGAGGGTGAAATGATGTCGGCCCACCTCCCCAGCAAATTGCAAAGCCCCCAGCCAAGAAAATTGCAAAGCATCCAGCCCAGCAATTTGTACAGCAAAGCACCCAGCAAAGCCCCCAGCCCAGCATATTTCACAGCACCCAGCAAAGCCCTGAGCCCAGCAAATTGCACGTCACCCAGCAAGACCTCCAGTCCAGAAAATTGCACAGCACCTATCAAAGCCCCCAGCTGAGACAATTGTACAGCACCAAGCACGCAGCAAAGCCCCTAGCCTAGCATATTGCACAGCACCCAGCAAAGCCCAAGCCCAGAAATTGCACAGCACCTAACAAAGCCTCAAGCCCAGCAAATTGCACAGCACCAAGCACCCAGCAACGCCCACAGCCAAGCAAATTGTTCAGTACAGCAAAGCACCCGGCAAAGCTCCCAGCCCAGCAAGTTGCAAAGCACCTAGCAAACTGCACAGCACCAAGCATCCAGCAAAGCCCCCCAGCCCAGCAAATATCAAAGTCCCGATCTCAGTAAATTGCACAGCACCAAGCACCCAGCAAAGCCGCCAGCCCGGCAAATTGCTCAGGACCTAGCAAAGCTCCCAGTTCAGCAAATAGCAAAACCCGAGCCTAGCAAATTGCACAGCACCTAACAAAGCCTCCAGCCCAGTAAATTGCACAGCACCAAGCATCCAGCAAAGCCCCCAGCCAAGCAAATTGTACAGTAAATCAACACAATAAGAAGAGAAAAAAGAAAAAAATAGAGCAACCAGACAGAATAAGAATATGTTTACAAACATAGGAGAAGGATTGAGTTACAGTGGTCAGAGTCCATACACAGAAGTCTAAGTCAAGCGCCCAAGGGGACATTCGCATTTTAACCAGTGATGGTCCCACTCATTTGCTTTGACAGTAAATGCTTTACGATAGGGTTCTGGTTTCCTGACTTTCTTATCTCAATTCTGTTCAAATCAGATCTTGGAATGTAGCTCTGGCAAACTAAGCCGGGGTAATGGGTTTATTTGCCCCTTTAGGGCTGGTTCAGACGGACGTCTGCGTAGCGTCGCGTCTGGGGGCGTTGCGGCGGCTGCGCGGTCAGGCTTTCAGTAGCCTTCGGTCGCGTCGTGATGCGGTTGCGGTTTTTTTTTCCCGTAGGGGAACATTAGCCGTCGCGGTTGGCCGCTCCCTGGAAGCTACATGTTGCTTCCAGGGGCAGCCCGAACGCTCTCGAAAATCGGGACCCGAACGCCGCGTTCGGGTAAAAGCGCGCAAAAGCTTGGTGTAAACGCTCCCATTCACTTGAATAGGAGCGTTTACCGCGACGGTCCGAACGCTTGCGGTAAACGCTCCGCAAGCGTCCGTCTGAACCAGCCCTTAAACAGGCGAAGTTTTACAACTCTGCATAGGTAAAGTGTAAACCCTTGCCTGACAAACCTTCTACAGAAGCACTTTTTTGCTAAGAAAACTTGAACTTAAGGGGAACTCTGGAGAGTCCCAAAGTGTTACTTTCAGGCAAACTGCGAATCCACGATTGAAAAATATGTGGGGTTAGCAGAGATGTTAATTAACACAGTCTTTAATTGGCTGAATTAAGAAGAGAAAAACGTTTACAGGTTAACTTCTTAAGGACCACTTGAAGGAGACAAAAGGAAACCGAGAGCCCAATATAGTGTAGTATCTCAGGGACAATTAGTCAGGTGTACAACAAAGTACAACAAAGTAATGGTTTTACTCACAAACGTGGGTCGCCACAAAGGCAACCACTGGATAAGCGGGCGGGGAGAATTATAACCTGACCCCGCTCAGGTTTAAGAAGTCGCTCTCTGTAGACAGGAAGGAATGGGGATACACCCCTCCACCAGGGGTGGACTAGACAATTTGTAAAGCAGCAACACAGAGGCGCCAAGTAGAGTAAAATTGATTAAAAAACTGTTTAAAAGGGGGAGGTTGGTGGACTCACCTCCCTCGTAGAAAGAAAGACCGGACAATGGGACGTTACTCACAGTATAAAGTAACTTTTTATTAAAAGCTCCAAAGTTGCAACATGTTTCACGGGTCACAATCCCGCTTCATCAGGCAAACATTTTTGGAGGGTACAAAATCGGGTCAATGGCTTGGCTGAGCGCTTCTGTCAAGAGCTTTTAATAAAAAGTTACTTTATACTGTGAGTAACGTCCCATTGTCCGGTCTTTCTTTCTACGAGGGAGGTGAGTCCACTAACTTCCCCCTTTTAAACAGTTTTTAATCGATTTTACTCTACTTGGCGCCTCTGTGTTACTGCTTTACAAATTCTTAAGGACCGCGTCACACCGATGGGCGTGGCCGTGGTGGCAGCCCTGGGACCGCCTAACGCCGATTTGCCTTAAAGTCCTGGGGCTGGCTTTTGCAGGGGATCACGCGCACAGCTGTGCTCGCATTCCCGCTTGGTAAGCAGAGCTCTGCTCCGCCTTCAGTTTCCCAGCAGCGATCGCCGCTCGGAGACTGTTAGATGGCGAAACCACCATCTAATTAGCATGTACTGCGCCTAGATCTGGGAGACCTGGGAGACCTGAAGTGGTCGGCTGTCATAGGCTGAAGCTTATGACAGCCGATCACGCTGATTGGCTGGCAGGGAGAGGGAGGGAGAATATATCAATAAAAAAAAGAGGAAAATGTGTTAAAAAATAAACAAATAAATAATCATAAATAAACAAACAAACATCCGGGGGGCTCTGATGGTGGGGAGAAAAGGAGGGGAAAATCCCTTGTGTGCTGAGTTGTGCGGCCCTGCAACAAGCTCTGTAAGCTGCAGTGGCCCTTTTTGTAAAAAATAGCCTGGTCTTTAGGGGGGGGGGGGGGCAAGCCTGCAGTCCTGAAGTGGTTAGGAAACAACACTAGCACTTTTACTACACACTTTTTCAGGACAGACTAGTGGATTTATTTTCTTGGTTCGACTACAAGGCCTCTTTAACTCAGAACTGAAATGGTAAATTGCAAAACTCCGGACAAATATCACTATCACTTACACTTATTACATCCGATCAGATTTCTGAGTCAGCTTTTGCAAAGTAAAAGCTGGAATCTGCATGTCTGCCATGAGCAACACCTCCATTATCCTCTACTTTAGCAAACATAACTGGGTACAGCTCTGTCTTATCCATAATGCAGCGTGAGGAATACAATTTCTCTATCTCTTAAGCAATTTGCTTTTCTGAAGGGATTATTACTAGGCGCTAGTCCCTTCCGCAGTGCAGTGTATATTTCAGTACCCGCAGATGCATGTAGCTTTAGTGTCTAAGATCCCTATGTGATATTGCTGAATTAATATGGCTGTGCAGCTCAAACAATGAAAAAAAATGAGGTGAGACAAAGCAAAGCATTACTGTGTATCCCAGCTTTGCATTCATATCTTTCCTAATGCTATGGTAGCTGCTATGTAGGCACTATGTATTATCTTATTCTGCTGTGGTGGTGTTTAAGAAAATGCACATTTTTCCATATTTTAAACATTTATATATAACTTCTATTGTGTGTTATTCAGCAGATCAGTGATTGTAACACTAAGAATGTAGCAGGGGCCTAAAATTGTTTTGTAAGCTTCTATTTTCTATATCTCATTTTGTATTTGGAAGAAATATATCTGCGATGGTACTGAATTTTTCACAAGTTTACACTGCAATTAACTTAAGGCCAGTATGGCAGTATCCAGTACAGGGGAGGCTTCTTAATCCAAACACCATGTATTATTATTTTTTATTTACCGGTATATAGCGTCAATGCCTTCCATAGTGCTGTACATAGTACAAAACAAACACTGTACAATCAGGACATCAAGCAATACAAAAAAACAATACATACATTGTTGATGTGTGGTTTAAAAAAATCACTAAAATGAATACAAGTTCATATGATAAATTACAGCAAAATAAGAAACAATAGGAGGAGGTCCTTGCCCTTGCAGGCTTACAGTCTAGCTCCTTTTTCTAACCATCTGATCTTTTCCCATTTTGATAAGGAAAACAGAACTTGGATTTAGTGATATGCTTATAATTTTTGACAAGGGGGTTTGTGTATAAACACCAAAGTTGCAATCTCTTTATATAATCTCCCTGTGGCCCAGCGTCCCATGTCCCTGTGTTGGTGCACGGACAGCCGTTGGGACAGGACAGAGGACGGACCAGAGGGCGTATGTGCATGCACGCTGTAATGCTGCGGTGTGACTGACCTAGTGCCCGTTTTTAAATGGGCTTAGGTCGCCTAGTCAATCAATAATTACCAGGAAAAAAGACAGGAAACTACTATAAATTTTGGAGCCTAGCATTACAATATCAGTACCACTACACTAATAGTACAGCTGAACTGGCATTTAAGGCTGTATTCACAGTGGGACATTGCGTTTTAATGCGACGTTAAAGTTGCAATGTATCTGTGTTAAGAGGTAACAAACTGGAAGCAGTGAGTTACCACAACGCAACATTTTTAACGCGACTTTAACATTGCACTATCAGCCATCTCCTCCTGGATGACCACTAGGTTCCTGAATCTAAATTTAGACAAAACGGAATTAATGATCTTCCCACCCCGGCCATCCATGAACCTCCCAGATGTGCATGTCACTGTTAACCACACTACCATTCGCCCTACCTCTCAAGCCCGCTGTCTGGGTGTCACCCTGGACTCCGCATTCTCTCCTTCACTCCCCACATCCAAAACCTCACAAACTCCTGCAACTACCACCTTCGTACCATCTGTAAGATTCGCCCTTTCCTGACCTCTACCACCACCAAACTCCTCATCCATGCCCTCATAATTTCCCGCCTTGACTACTGCAATGCCCTTCTGTCTGGTCTCCCTATGAACCGAATTGCCCCGCTGCAGTCCATCATGAATGCGGCAGCCAGAATTATCCACTCCTCCCATCACTCCACCATGGCGGCTACCCTCTATGAATCCCTCCACTGGCTTCCTATCGAGTCCAGAATCAGATTCAAGATACTGTGTCTGACCTACAAATCTGTCCGCAAAACCTGTCCAACCTACATTTCCGATCTTACTCAGAGCTACACACCTAGCCGCTCACTCCGCTCTTCCAATGAACTTTGCCTAACTGCCCCCCCGCATCACAAAGTCCCATGCACGCCTCCAGGACTTCTCAAGAGCTGCTCCAACACTATGGAACGCCCTACCTCCACTCATTAGGGCAGCCCCCTACTTCAACATCTTCAAGAAGGCCCTCAAAACTCACCTTTTCACTCTGGCCTACTACCCCTCACGAGTGCTCCAAACCCACAGCTGAACTCTGGTCCCCTACCTTTCGTGTCCTTACCTCTCCCTCTAGATTGTAAGCCTTTGGGCAGGGTCCTCCTCCTTTTGTGTCCTACCTCCATTACTGTGAACCCATGCTATTCATCTGAGTCAACCTACAATACAATACAATACAATAACATTTTTATAGCGCTTTTCTCCCATAGGACTCAAAGCGCTTAGGCTCTCTCAGATTCAGTAATTAGTAGGATGAAGTATTCACACAACAAAAGTTATATTTCTGCAAATGCCAGACTGAACAGGTGGGTTTTCAGTCTGGATTTAAACACGTCCAGGGATGGGGCTGTCCTGATCTGTTGAGGTAAGGAGTTCCAAAACGTAGGGGCAGCATGACAGAAGGCTCTGGGACCAAAAGTTTCCAAATGGACTCTGGGTATGACTAGATTATTAGAACCTGTGGATCTGAGAATGCGGGGATTGCTACGTAGCTGTAACATATCTTTCATGTATCCAGGGCCTAGATTATTCAGGGATTTAAATGTCAGTAGGCCGATCTTGAATAGGAACCTCCATTCTATAGGTAGCCAGTGAAGGGAATGCAGGACTGGCGTTATGTGGCAGTGACGGGGTTGGTTGGTTAGCAGTCTGGCAGCAGTATTCTGTATCAGCTGTAGGCGGTACAAGACCTTTTTTGGAAGGCCGGTGTAGAGAGCATTGCAGTAGTCCAGTCGGGATGTGATGAAGGCGTGGACTAAGGTTGGCAGATCTTCTGGGGGTATGAGGTGCTTGATTTTTGCAATGTTCTTCAGGTGAAAATAGGATGATTTCACCACAGCAGAGATTTGAGTTCTGAAGTTTAAATCCCCATCAATTAGAACTCCCAGGCTACGCACATGATCAGAGCTGCGTAGATCCGTGCCTCCTATTCCCAGTGGTGAAGACTGCAAGTTAAGTTGTTTTGTTATCATGCTCTGCCCTCCAATCAGAAGGACTTCAGTTTTGTCTGCATTTAGTTTCAGCCAGTTGTCATTCATCCATTGCTGTAGTTCACGTAAGCAGGCGTTTATAGTTAGAGTTGGGTCTGTCACACCAGGCTTGAAGGAAAGATATAGTTGGGTGTCGTCTGCATAGCAGTGGTATGTCAGGCCATGTTTTTGGATTTGTTTTCCCAACGGTAGCATGTAAATCGTGAAAAGCAGGGGAGAGAGGATTGAGCCCTGGGGCACCCCATACTTAAGTGTTACAGGGGTGGACAGGAAGGGCCCCATAGACACTTTGTGGGTTCTGCCACTCAAGAAGGATTGGAACCACTGAAGTACTATGCCATCAATGCCGCAGTATTCCTGTAGCCTGTTTATCAAGATGTCATGGTCAACTGTGTCAAAGGCTGCAGAAAGGTCTAGCAGGGGGCTTAGTCCCCTCCAGTGACTAAGCATTACCTTGTACTCATACTGTGCTGCATGATCTGGTCTTTCTTGTATTCAGGTATTGTAATTTTGCTGTATGTCACCCCTAAATATTGTCTTAACCTAAACTAATGTCCAGCGCTATGTAATATGTTGACGCTTTATAAATACAATAAATAAATAAATAGGATTAGCTTTGCAGTGCGGTAAGCTGCGTTATAAGACTTTATAACGTGCGACCATAACGTCCCACTGTGAATGCGACCTAAAAGAAAAAATACATTTAGTGGTTTGCTTGAAAGAGACAAAAAAGAAACCGAGAGCCCAATATAGTGTAGTATCTCTGTGACAATTGGTCAGATGCTCAACAAGGCAATGGTTATACTCACAAACGTGGGTTACCACAAAGGCAACCACTGGATAGGCAGGCGGGGAGAATTATGACCTGACCCCGCTCAGGTATAAGAAGTCGTTCTCTGTAGACAGAAAGGAATGGGGATACACCCCTCCACCAAGGGTGGACTAAATAATTGGTAGAGTAGTAACACAAAGGCGCCAAGTAGAATAAAAGCGATTAAAAACCATTTAAAAAAGGGGAAGTTGGTGGACTCACCTCCCTCATGTAAAGACAAACCGGACAGTGGGACGTTACTCACAGTATAAAGTAACTTTTATTAAAAGCTCCAAAGTTTAGTGGTTTGTATACGTGCCTATGGACACCTCTGGGACCCCCCATTTCACGCCACTCCCTGCTGCAGGCTTGCCTGACGGAGATGCAGTCGCTTTTGTCCACACATGAGATCCTGTGGGCTGAGCATGCACAAGGTCTCTAGGGCCTAAACACACTAACTTGCTTCTGTTTGCTTCTCAGCAACACATCCATGTTAATGATGCTGAAAAGCATCACAAGTCAATTAGTGTATTCAGGCCCTAAACCTAAAAGAAAATTGTTAAATTTAATTTTGTCTTCTTAAAACAGGTATTTTGTAATGAACGGTGTCGGCACGCAGAGAGAATCTGATTATTGGTGATCTGCAGTATCACCAAGAATGCAGATATATACCCGATTATTGATGATCTGCAGTATCACAGATAATCAGATATATTGCTAACCTCTGGACACCTATAGATATGTGAGTGTTTGGTGTAACAGTAACACTTTGAGTGAGAACCACCAGAGGAACTGGAGGTAGGATGATGAAGGGAATTCACCCCGGACTGTGGGTGAATCCCTATAAGCCCAATGGCTCCCTAGGAGAGGGGCCTGGCCTAGGTTGCAGGAAGCCCTGCTGCTAAATGAACCAACTTGCCCTACTGGATGAGAGATCCTGGCTCTCTACCCTAGTGGCGGGCTAAAGTAATAAAGATACACAGTGCTAGTCTTGGGTGTGAGGAAAGTAGTTACAGCACCCTGGAACTAGCATACATAACATAGCATAGAGACAGATTCCTAAGCTTGGGTGTGAGGTCCGTAGTCACAACACCCTGGAACTAGTCTATAGCATAACATAGCATTGAGACAGTTTCCTAAGCTTGGGGGTGAGGTCTGTAGTCACAACACCCTGGAACTAGTCTATAGCATAACATAGCATTGAGACAGTTTCCTAAGCTTGGGTGTGAGGTCCGTAGTCACAACATCCTGGAACTAGTCTATAGCATAACATAGTATTAAGACAGTTTCTTAAGCTTGGGTGTGAGGTCCGTAGTCACAACACCCTGGAACTAGTCTATAACATAACATAGCATGACAAGCGAGAGAAATCTAGCTCAGTGTGATTTCCCAGGTCCGTCCTGGTTCCAACACACTGTAGGATCTGACTGAGGTCTGTGTGCTAACACGTAAAGCATTTGCAACGGCAGACAGCGTGAGACTGAGGGACGAGTGGTTATATAGTGCAGCACTGATCAGCGCCGCCCAGTCCCTTCCAGCCAATCCGCATACATCCTAGGATCAGCTGACCAAGGGAGTCAGCTGATCCCTCTCTGTTTCCCATAAAGCCTCTGCCTCTCCGCGCGCGTGTGTATTCCTCAGTCTATGTGCACAGGAAGGCTGCACTAGATCAGACACATGTCGCCGCGCGTAAACCGCCGGACTAGACGCGGAAACAGCCGCCACGCCGTTAGAGCACGCAGCGGCTATTCCGCTATCCTTCACAGTACCCCCCCCCCCCCCCCTGAGGAGTGGACTCCGGACACTTGCCACCCGGCTTCCCCGGATGTAAGTCATGGAACTCTTTCCTCAATTCCTCTGCGTGCATGCAGCATTCTGGTACCCAAGTTCTATCCTCCACACCATAACCTTTCCAGTGTACCAAATATTGCACAGAATTTTGCACCAGCCGGGAGTCCAGAATCTTCTCAACCTCATACTCAGGTTGATCATCAATTAATACGGGAGGGGGGGGGGAGTGGAATCCACCTGTACTGCCGGCTTGAGCAATGACACGTGGAATGATCTTACACCGCGCATACTGGTAGGAAGATCAACAGTATAAGTGACAGCATTCATTCTTTTGGTGACTGGAAACGGCCCAATAAACCTAGGCCCTAATTTGGGTGACAGTTGTTTCAGTGCCAGATGTCGTGTAGACACCCAGACCAAATCTCCGGGTGAAAAGTCCCATTCAGCAGAGCGTGTCTTGTCAGCCTGCTTTTTATGAGACTTGAAAGCCTTTCACAAATTTGTTTTCACCAGCGCCCAAATTTGTTTTAACCCCACCTGCCAATCCTCTAATGCTGGGAAAGGAGTAGATACCACGGGCAAGGGAGCAAAGTTAGGAGACCTTCCTGACACCACCTGAAAAGGGGAAAACCGAGAGGAAGAACTCTTCAGGTTGTTGTGCGCAAACTCCGCGAAAGGCAGAAATTTTACCCAGTCAGTTTGTGCATCAGCCACATAGCACCTGAGAAACTGCTCCATGGATTGGTTGACCCTCTCGGTCTGGCCATTTGTCTGTGGGTGGTAGCCTGATGAAAATGAAAGATCCATGCCCATAAGATGACAAAATGCCCTCCAGAACTTAGAAACGAATTGGACTCCCCTATCTGACACTACATTCTCCGGAATGCCATGCAGCCGGAAAATGTGCTGGATGAAGAGATTAGCCAACTCTTGGGCGGAGGGGAGTCCTTTCAGAGGGATAAAATGGGCCATCTTGCTGAATCTGTCTACTACCACCCAGATGACAGTCATGCCCTCAGACCTGGGGAGTTCACCCACAAAATCCATGGACAGATGGGTCCATGGTTCATTTGGGACCGGCAAAGGCTGTAAGGTCCCCACTGGAGCCTGTCGGGAAGGTTTGCTCCTAGCACACACAGCACACTCCCTCACAAACTCCTTACAATCTGTGGCCAAGGATGGCCACCATGCACACCTGGCAAGGAGATCCTGTGTCCTGGTGGCGCCGGGATGACCAGCGTTCTTATGGGAGTGAAACAGCTGTAAGAGCTGTAAACGAAAGGGCAGGGGCACAAACAACACTCCCTCGGGCTTTCCTTCTGGGACATCCTGCTGATATGGGGCCAGAGTGGCAGCCCAATCCTTCCAGTTCTGTGTGGCTGCCAAAACCACCCTCCGAGGCAGAATAGTCTCGGGTGCCGAGGACTGTGCCGTCTCGGGCTCTAAACACCTGGACAAGGCATCAGCCTTAACGTTCTTGCTACCAGGGGTGTACGTAATTATAAATGAGAATCTGGAAAAGAACAGTGACCACCGGGCCTGTCGAGGACTGAGTCTCTTAGCATTCTCTATGTACTCCAAATTTTTATGGTCCGTGTAAACTGTAATGACATGTTCTGCACCCTCTAACCAGTGTCGCCATTCCTCAAAGGCTAACTTGATGGCCAGGAGTTCAGGGTTGCCTATATCGTAGTTTCTCTCTGCTGGAGAAAACCTACGGGAGAAGTAAGCTTAAGAATGAAGCTTACTCTGCAAACTGGAACGCTGAGACAACACAGCTCCCACCCCCACCTCAGAGGCATCAACCTCTACTATGAACGGGAAGGTGACATCGACATGTCTCAGGATAGGGGCAGAACAGAACAGTTTCTTTAGGGTATCAAAAGCCGTCAGAGCTTCCTCGGACCAGTGGTGAGTATCAGCCCCTTTCTTAGTGAGACTGGTGAGGGGCGCAACCACCGTAGAGTACCCCTTAATAAATCTCCTGTAGTAATTTGCAAAACCCAAGAATCTCTGGAGGGCCTTCAGACCTACAGGCTGTGGCCAATCCAGTACTGCAGAGACTTTCCCAGGGTCCATAGAGAGGCCCGAGGTAGATATTACATACCCCAGAAATGCCACAGAGGTCACCTCAAAAATGCACTTTTCCAGTTTGGCATATAATTGATTCTGTCTTAGTCTTTCCAGCACATACTTAACATGTCTCCGATGCTCGGCCAAAGTGGCTGAAAAGACTAGTATATCATCGAGATATACTAATGCAAATTTACCCAAAATTGGTCTGAAAACTTCGTTAATCAGCCCTTGGAAGACGGCCGGGGCGTTACACAACCCGAAGGGCATCACTAAGTACTCGTAATGCCTATCGGGTGTATTAAAGGCCGTCTTCCACTCGTCACCGTCCAGGATGCGCACTAGGTTGTATGCATCCCTTAAGTCAAATTTCGAGAGAATTTTAGCATTGGTGATCTGGGAGAATAAATCGTCAATCAGAGGCAACGGGTAACGATTTTTCACAGTGATCTTATTCAAACCCCGATAGTCTATGCAGGGACGGAGGCCTCCATCTTTTTTTTTTACAAAAAAGAACCCAGCGCCCGCAGGTGACCGGGAGGGGCGAATGAAACCCTTAGCTAAATTTTCTTGGATGTACTCCTGCATTGCCAACTTCTCTGTCCCGGACAAGTTATAAAGGTGACCCCTAGGAGGCATACAACCAGATCTTAATTCAATTGGACAATCAAAGGGACGATGCGGGGGGGGGGGGCAATCTGTCTGCTGATTTAGGACAAAAGACATCAGCAAAATCTTTATACTGCTCCGGCAATCCTTCCACCTGAATACTGGTGTTACCCATGGCTACCTTTGCCAAACAATGATGAGAGCAGCGGGTAGACCAGCTCATTAGCTGACCAGAGGCCCAATCAATCTGAGGGGCGTGAAGTCGTAACCATGGCAGACCAAGGATAATGGTGGAAGTTGCCATCCGTAACACAAAAAACTGCAGACTCACCTTGGGCTCGATTCACAAAGCGGTGCTAACCCAGTTAGAGACTTTAGGTGTGATAACCATTGCACCACGCTGGTGAAAAGCCAGTTTAGGTGTGATAAGTTTAGGCATGATAAGTTTAGGTGTGATAAGTTTAGGCATGATAAGTTTAGATAAGTTTAGATCGCTTGCAAAGTCCCGCACGCAAAGCAGCGCCATTAAACTTTATACAAAGTGCACCAGACTTTGTTAGCGTAAAACTTTTGATCAGCTGTGCACTGCGGTGCTAACCCAGTTGGCGCTTAAACTTATCATGCCTAAACTTATCACACCTAAACTTATCATGCCTTATCTTATCACACCTAAACTTATCACACCTAAACTTATCATGCCTAAACTGAGTTTAGGCATGATAAAGGGCTTTTCACCAGCGTGCTAACTGTTAGCACCGCTTTGTGAATCAGGCCCCTTATGTAAAACCCCTATGGTGACCCCCAACTCTGGAGTCTGGGACAGAGGGTATTTACTCTGCAGAGGAGAGTCGTCCACCGCAGTAACCAACACCTTATGACTTAATGGAACAATAGGTATTCCTAAGTTTCTAGCAAAATCATAGTCAATAAAATTGGCGGCCGAGTCGACAAAGGCCTCAGTAGAAACTGTCTGGTCCTCCCATGAAATGGTGCATGGGAGGAGCAGGCAATCGTCTTTAAGAGGTAAATTCTGCGCGCCTAGGGTGTTACCTCTGACCACTCCTAGGCGGCAGCGTTTCCCGACTTTTTGGGACAGTTCTGCGCTTTATGCCCCTCCTCTGCACAGTACATGCAGAGCTGTTCAGCTTTTCTACGACTCTGCTCAACTCGGGACAATTTTGACCGTCCAATCTGCATGGGTTCAGGAGGGGGTGACGTAGGTGGAGAAGAAGCATAGGTAACGTATCTCACACTACTCCTACCCCGACTTTGTCTCTGGTACCGTAGGCGACGGTCCACTCTGATCACTAGAGAAATGGCTTCATCAATAGTTTTAGGCTCAGGATATCCCAGCATTAGATTAGACACTGCATCTGATAATCCTGACAAGAAACAATCTAACAATGCAAATGAGCCCCATCTAGCTGACACCGCCCACTTCCTGAACTCCGCTGCATAAGTCTCCACCAAATCTTTGCCTTGCCGCAACATCTTGAGCTTCCGCTCAGCGGTCGAGGCAAAGTCCGGATCATCGTAAATTATAGCCATCGCTTTAAAGAATTCCTCCACAGAGGTCTGGGCCCCATCCCCTGGTTGAAGGTCATATGTCCAGGTCTGGGAATCCCCAGTCAACAGTGTTTTAATAAAGATAATTCTCTGTGCGGCAGTACCTGAAGTATTAGGTCTCAACTCAAAGTAAGATAACACTCGATTTTTAAAGTTTCGAAAGTCAGATCTATGACCAGAAAATTTCTCGGGCCCCGGCATGCGTAAGTCTGTAACAAGAGGGGATCTCACTATATTAACAGTCGTCTGAAGGGCTTGTATGGACCCAGACAAGGCATTGATCTGGGTCTGATGACTATCCAGCACGCTGATGCAATTCTCCACCAAGGTGGTGAGTGCAAGCAGACGACTGTCAAGTGTGTCCATATTGTTTTGGTCTGCCGTTCTGTAATGAACGGTGTCGGCACGCAGAGAGAATCTGATTATTGGTGATCTGCAGTATCACCAAGAATGCAGATATATACCCGATTATTGATGATCTGCAGTATCACAGATAATCAGATATATTGCTAACCTCTGGACACCTATAGATATGTGAGCGTTTGGTGTAACAGTAACACTTTGAGTGAGAACCACCAGAGGAACTGGAGGTAGGATGATGAAGGGAATTCACCCCGGACTGTGGGTGAATCCCTAAAGCCCAATGGCTCCCTAGGAGAGGGGCCTGGGCTAGGTTGCAGGAAGCCCTGCTGCTAAATGAACCAACTTGCCCTACTGGATGAGAGATCCTGGCTCTCTACCCTAGTGGCGGGCTAAAGTAATAAAGATACACAGTGCTAGTCTTGGGTGTGAGGAAAGTAGTTACAGCACCCTGGAACTAGCATACATAACATAACATAGCATAGAGACAGATTCCTAAGCTTGGGTGTGAGGTCCGTAGTCACAACACCCTGGAACTAGTCTATAGCATAACATATCATTGAGACAATTTCCTAAGCTTGGGTGTGAGGTCCGTAGTCACAACACCCTGGAACTAGTCTATAGCATAACATAGCATTGAGACAGATTCCTAAGCTTGGGTGTGAGGTCCGTAGTCACAACACCCTGGAACTAGTCTATAGCATAACATAGCATTAAGACAGTTTCCTAAGCTTGGGTGTAAGGTCCGTAGTCACAACACCCTGGAACTAGTCTATAGCATAACATAGCATTGAGACAGTTTCCTAAGCTTGGGTGTGAGGTCCATAGTCACAACACCCTGGAACTAGTCTATAACATAACATAGCATGACAAGCGAGAGAAATCTAGCTCAGTGTGATTTCCCAGGTCCGTCCTGGTTCCAACACACTGTAGGATCTTTTTAAAGTAGAATACAGGTGCTGCTCCCACTTAAAGTGCGTCCGCAACGGCTCTGCACGGAACGGAATTAGGTAACCCTTTATATATTTGCCCAGATGCTCAGTCTCCAGTGTTCCCTGACGACGGCGGAAAGCCGAAACCGGTCAAAACTGGAGACTGGGCAAATCAACTGTTTCCGTGAGATTTTATTTTGTATTGGTATACACTATACGCTTTTACTTACCAAGGGTCCCTGTCAAAACGACCCTTAAAGTAAGCTATTGTATATGTGCTATGTTTGTCAAGTTTTATTAAATTGTGATGTTTTTAGAGACAGTGAGTGACCTTTTGTTGAATTCATTCCTGGTGGTGGTCACTGTCTGAATATTTACACTGCGGTGGATCTGCAGATATCGTGGTACCTCACTAAGCGCTGTGGAGCTTTTTGCTTGGACACTGTAGGATCTGACTGAGGTCTGTGTGGTAACACGTAAAGCATTTGCAACGGCAGACAACGTGAGACTGAGGGACGAGTGGTTATATAGTGCAGCGCTGATCAGCGCCGCCCAGTCCCTTCCAGCCAATCCGCATACATCCTAGGAACAGCTGACCAAGGGAGTCAGCTGATCCCTCTCTGTTTCCCATAAAGCCTCTGCCTCTCTGCGCGCACGCGTGTATTCCTCAGTCTATGTGCACAGGAAGGTTGCACTAGATCAGACACATGTCGCCGCGCGTAAACCGCCGGACTAGACGCGGAAACAGCCGCCACGCCGTCAGAGCACGCGGCGGCTATTCCGCTATCCTTCACATATTTGCAATAATTCAGCTTCAAATGAGCAAGTAAGATATGCCATGATGCATCACTGCTAAATATACATACAAATCATGTGTTTATGCCCTTTAAAGACTGATACGCATCCAGAACCGTTGAAGTATAGTGAGCCTATAGATTATACATTTTATAGAGCCATTGGCAAAGGCTTTTAAAAGTGGATTGGTGTGACTCTGTAAACATCCATAACCTATAGGCTCATTATACACCAGCAGTTCTGAATGTGTGCCTTGCTTTATGGGGCATAAATAGATGATTTGCATATTCAGCAGTGATGCATCAAGAAGACTAAATTACATTAACCACTTCGGTCTATCTGGACGGGTATATCCATCCAGATAGACTGCACAGCTGCTGCGGGGCCGCGTGTGCTCTTGTGCGTGCCCCCACGTGCGCTCCCGACGCCTTTGGCTGCCCCTGAGATCGATGAATGGGAATACAGATCCCATTAATTGATCTGTGTTCCCCTAAGAAAAACTGACGGCTTTCTCCGGAAAGCCGCAATTTTTCTGTGTCCCACCTCACCCCTTCTGTTCCTGCAAGAGAGAGCTCTCACTTGCAGGATGGAGAATCAAAAACTCACTGTGGCCATCTTGTGGCCAAATAGTAAAACTATATCTACATTTTTTTTTTAAATATACACAATAAATTTTATTTAAAATCTTCTGTTTAAATCCCCACTCCGAAAACCCCCAAATAAAAGTTTTAATAGAAAGAAAAAAAAAATTACAATAAAACAAAAACAAAAACATAAATAGTTACCTAAGGGTTTGAACGTTTTTAATATGCAAGTCAAGCAAGTGTATTACTATACTACTAAGCTTGTAAATAGTGATGGGCGCAAATTGAAAAAATGCACCTTTATTTCCAAATAAAATATTGGCGCCATACATTGTGATAGGGACATAATTTAACCACTTGGCCATTTTGACCAGGCCATTTTTAGCTAAATTGGCCACTGCAGCTTTAAGGCCAAGCTGCAGGGTTGCACAACTCAGCACACAAGTGATCCCATACCCCCTTTTCTCCCCACCAACAGAGCTCTCTGTTGGTGGGGTCTGATCGCTCCCCCCATGTTTATTTTTTTTAAAATAAATATTATTGTTATGGGATTTTAGGAAAAAAAAACTGTTTCTTTAAATGTATTCCCTCCCTCCCTCCCTCCCCACAGCCGGCCAATTATGGCGATCGGCTGTCATAGGCTTCTGCCTATGAGAGCCGATCGCTCTCTTGTCTCCCATGGGGACAGCCGTGTCACACGGCTGTCCCCAGTGCAGCGCTGCTGCTCATCGCAGCGCTGCACAGTGTAAATAGACGGCGTAATCGCCGTCTAACAGTCTCCCGAGCGGCAATAGCCGCTCGGAGACTGAAGGCGGGGCGGAGCTCCGCCCTCCAAGCATGAGATGCGCGCGCACCATGCGCGCGATCTCATGCTAAACAGAGCCCCAGGACTTTACGCCAATTGGCGTTAGGCGGTCCTGGGGCTGCCGCCGCGGCCACGCCTACTGGCGTGACGCGGGCGGCAGGAGGTTAAATGGTGTAATAACCAGGACAAATAGGCAAATAAAATATGTAGGTTTTAATTATGGTGGCATGTAGTATTTTTAAGCTATAATGGCTGAAAACTGAGAAATAATTATTTTTTTTCCATTGTTTTCTTAATATTCCCGTCAAAATGCATTTAGAAAAAAATAATTCTTAGCAAAATGTACCACCCAAAGGAAGCCTAATAGGTGGTGGAAAAAACAAGATATAGATCAATTAATTGTGATAAATAGTGATAAAGTTATTGGTGAATGAATGGGAGGTGAACGTTGCTCGGATGCATAAGCTGAAATGACACTGTAGGATGAAGTGGTTAAGAATACTTTATTTTTTAGTAAGAGGGCCGTTTGGTCTATTTAATGTGGTATGAAACGCCAACAATTCCTCTTTGTTTTAAAAGATTATTTACAGCATAAAATCTACTACCACAAGAAAAGTAGCAAAACAGCATTCAAACAGTTAAACACAGCACTATGTTCTTCAGTGGAAAGCTCCTTGCTTCAGTGGAAAGCTTCTGGCTGCATCCAAAGAGGTGATAACATTGTCTTTTGTTTACATTCCTTTAAAAGATACATTTAGTAAACATTAGCAAAATGCTGAAACTGAGCTCTCTCTGCTTCTAGTATCTGTGGAGTTCAGAGGTGATCACTAAATAGATTTTAATATATAAATACAGCAGCTATGCAATAAAATGCAATGGCAACTTTCACGGCAGATAAACTGTACTTTGAGAACTTGTAATTTGTAGACAGACAATATTACTTGTGCACAAAAGCAACTATGGCAACTGTATGGGTAATAAAAAGTAGGAAAACACATTTATATTAAATGTTATGTCAGAGTTTTATCCCACTTTAAGCCTCTAATACTTTCCTAATGGTTCTGGGTCACCATAAGCTCTCTGGATATTCTGTTAAAAAAATGTTACTCATATACTAGTATACACAGCAACACTGATCTCACTGTTCACCTAAATGAACTGCATTGTGTACCTTTTACCCACAGACAAACTGAAGCTTTGGTAGGTTCTTCTGAACTGAATATATAATATTCCTCAATATTTAGTGATCTATACTAATTGGTATGCATAACAATGCACAAAGATTGAAGAGCCTACCAGCCTTTGTTCAAGTTATTACTAGTGAGAGTGTTAATTACTGCACTACACAAGGATCCTGAAAAACTGCTACAAACATTCCTCAATCAAGATGAACCTGTAAGAGGCACCAGGTGACAGGCCAGACATAGAAAAAGCATTATTTTCTGCAGAATCTCTTTTGCAGGATTTTATAGATAAAGAAAGAGCTGAGTACATGGGGAGAATCCACTACAGCAGAATTATACAACCTTGCACTGTATTATAACTCAGAGAAGATCAATAAAATGTCTTTTTTTCCTAGAATTTAATGTTTGAACGTTAAGTGGAATTTAAACTTGAACCTTGGTCCCTTCACTGTTCAGAATTTTGCCAAAGTACGAAAAGGCAATCTCTAAATGTTTAACTCTACAGATGCTGGAGGATTTTATCTCTGGTGTGAAGAAGCATTTCTGTACCACAGGTAGCTCTTTATAAACTAGGCTAAGTCAAATATCAGGAAGGTTCTGCTTGTGCTTTTTTGATGCTATGTAAAATTATTTGTTTTCTCTTGCATGAGCTGATAAAGAAGTATTTTTACTGTGGCTTTTTATAAACGGACACCCAAGATCTGTCCACATCAGGGCTGGCACTTCCATAGAGGCAAAGGAGGCAAAAGAGAGAGGTGTAGCTAGGGTTTTCAGCACCCAGGGACAAAAGAGAGTTATTGCGCCCCCTCTGGACAAAATGGGTGTGGCCACACATCAGAATGTGGTGATGGTCATGGGTGGGGTCAAATGCTATTTAGATAGCCATATGTGCCACCTTACCCCATATAGATAGCCAGATGTGCCCCACTTAAAATAGCCAAATGTGCGCTCCTTTAGATGTGCCCCCCTTCCCCATCTAGATAGCCAGATGTGCCCCCCCCCCTCCCCTTTAGATAGCTTTTTCTGCTGCTGCTAATGCTTCTGCACTCCTCTGGTGAAGAAGGAGAGAGGAGAAGATAAATAGTAAAGGAAAGGGGTGTAAAGTCTTTATTTGTACCAGTTATTCAAAATAAACAGCTTCACCTGTTTTCCCTAAAATCTCATTTATTATTATTATTTAGTATTTCTAGAGCACCATCATCTTCACATTACTGTACAGAGTACATTGTCTTGTCACTTAACTGTCCCTCAGAGGAGATCACAATCTAATCCCTACCATAGTCCTATATCTATCTATGTATCATATCTATGTTTGTACCGTATGTATTAACTCATCCGTATGTTTTTGGGATGTGGGAGGAAACCAGAGTGCCCAGGGGAAACCCACACAGACTCAAGGAGAACATACAAACTCCTTGCAGATGTTGACCTGGCTGGGATTCGAACCGGGGACCCAGCGCTGCATGGCGAGAGCACTAACCACTACGCCACAGTGCTGCTGATTTTTTTTTTCCTATGAACAACTGCAACAAGTTTTCAGGTGGAACTGAACAATACTAGAGTGATTATAGTCGCAGTGCTGAACAGAGGAGACTTTGCCAGATGTAGCTGTTGATGGGAGCAACTCGTTCCTCTCAGCTCTGGGTTGTTGAGCTCAATATTCATCTAAAGATGGATCAGGAACCTCACAGTGACACCTTCCAATGAACGAGGCTCCCTGATCCATCTTCCTACCAGTAGGAACAAGTGACGTCATGCAACGGCACATGACAGATGCGAATAAGAAGTCAAGCGTTTGTGGAACTGTGAAAGTCGTCGGGATCTTAAAGATCCGATCCGTCATTATGGGCGTTATCACGACAAATGTCGTTCGTTTAACTGCGTGCCTTTACCCACGTTGCGAGGTTGTGGAAACACAAAAAAGAAATCAGCATTGGTGGAAAGAGGTTTTTTTTTATATGTTTTTACAGTAGAGTTAGTAGCTTGGGAGCCAATTTTCTTCCTTACTCAGCAAGGACTCGAGAGATGGCAATGGGAGACTAAAGTCAAGTTAGTCATTTACCAGCTTTCTGGACAGAATGTTTTTGGCATATAGGTAGTAATGAGACTATCTATAAAAATGGTAGTAACACCAGTAAAATGGTGGTAACAGTACAAACTTCAAATAGTGCCTTAAAGGACCACTGTCGTGAAAATCTTAAAAATGTAAAATACATGTAAACGCATACAAATAATAAGTACATTTCTTCCAGAGTAAAATGAGCCATAAATTACTTTTCTCCTATGTTGCTGTCACTTACAGTAAGTAGTAGAAATCTGACAGAATTGACAGGTTTTGGGCTAGTTTATCTCTCCATAGGGGATTATCAGCATGGTCTTTATTCTTTATAAAGACGATCCAGGGAAAAGATTTATACAAAGATTCTGACCAGCCTCCCTGCTCACCGTATACTTTTTTGGCAGTTGGACGGAGCAACTGCCATTCACTAAGTGCTTTTGAAAATAAAGAAATCCCTGAGAATCCTCTAAGAGGAGATAGGCTAGTCCAAAACCTGTCGATTCTGTCAGATTTATATTACTTACTGTACGTGATAGCAACATAGGAGAAAAGTAATGTATGGCTCATTTTACTCTGAGAGAAATGTACTTCTGATTTGTATATGTGTACATATAATTTACATTTTAAGTTTTTTGGCAACAGTGGTCCTTTAAGAAGAACTGCAGTACTATGACTTACCAAATCCAAAATAACCAGTTCTGCCTACAAATTTAGTTAAAGGGAACCTTAAGTGAGACAAATATAGAGGCTGCCATCTTCATTACCTTATATACAATGTCAGTTTCCTGGCTGTCATGCTGAGCTTTTGTCTTTGTTGTTTTTTTTAAGTCATGAATCTGCAACAAGCATGCAGCCCATGGGGTCAGTCCACAGTCAAAGCATTTAATGTGCATGCTAATTCTGGGCCAGAGACTTCTAGTATTAGAGGAAAAGCATCAGCACAGAATTCCCAGCAACAGGCATTGTTAAAGGGGCACTATGGCAAAAAATTGTAAAATTTAAAATATATGCAAACATATACAAATAAGAAGTACATTTTTTTCCAGAGTAAAATGAGCCATAAATTACATTTCTCCTATGTTGCTGTCACTTACAGTAGGTAGTAGAAATCTGACAGAAGCGACAGGTTTTGGACTAGTCCATCTCTTCATAGGGGATTTTCAGGGACTTATTTATTTTCAAAAGCACTTAATGAATGGCAGTTGCTCTGTCCAACTGCCAAAAAACTGTGTAGCGAGCAGGGAAGCTGGCCAGCATCATTGAATCCTTTTTATGGAATATGTAACAATGTGTGGTGTTTGGTGCACACTCAGAGTATTCAGATTGTTGGTGATCCACAGTATCACCAATAATGCTGATATATCCGATTATGTGGCGATCTGCGGAATCGCCAATAATGCGGATATTTATTTGTAACTCTGGATACCGGGTATAACGACAGTGGAAAACTCACCACACTGATATCTTTAAGAGGACTGGCTACCTCTAAAAGAGAAACGCAGTGTGTGCGATTCTGCGACTAGATGACGTAACGCTAGAATCGCGTTCCCCAGCAGCAATGATATACTGGGGAACCACTGAGACCTCCGCAAGGAGAGATTCAGCAGAATAAATCCTTTAGTGGGAGAACCACTAAAGGGGGCAAAGTCAGACGGAAACAATTCGGTAACAAACTGGCTGCGAGGTACCAAATCGTGAAACAGAGAGCAGAGTCAGAAATCTAGCTAAGGTCAGTAACGGAAATCAGATAGGCGGAGGTACAAAGTCAGAAAGCCAAACTCGTAGTGAAATAGACAAGCAGAGGTTTGGCAACGGGAGATCAGAAAATGGCACAGATAACAATAGTGCTTGCGAATATATTGGCAAAACCAATATATGTCGCAGATCAGGAAAATAACAAATCTGACTGTTGTGGGCTAGTTACGGCAAGCCGCACTTGGCCCACGATGGTACTGACTGTCAGATCACTATCTGGCTGACTATTAGATCAACTGACTGGCTGACTATAACAGAGATCAGGTTACATACAAATATACAATGATCAGGAAAACAACAAAGACTGACTGAGGAGAGACAGGAGCCTTGCTCCAGCTAGGACTGTCTCTCTCGGATCTAGCTAAGGTCTGAGGGCTATCACAAAGTAACGCTTACTGCAGACAACTTGCAACTGACAGAATGCCTGCTTTTATACTGTGCTGGGCTCAACCAGCCCGCCCAGCCAATCAGCCAATCACAACACAGCTCAAGGACCTTGCAGCACAGCTCAAGGACCTTACTGAGGTCAGCTGACCAGCTGGTCAGCTGACTCTCCTTCTAAGAGTATAAAAGGCTTTATTGCACACGCGCGCAGCCCCTACGGGGTCCAGACTGGATTGAGGATAGCGTTGGTGTGTGGCAGGCCCTGAGGCCTGTGAGGGAAGAACCGGACCACAGCCTCGACGTAAAGTACGCCGAGAGGCCTGTGACCGAACGGTGGATCGCAACGCCGATGCGGATGTTTCTCCACGTTCCGCATGCGACCATGTGGTGGATGGTGCCGCTGATGCGGACGCGGACAAACCTCCGCGTTCCGCTTGCTGAATGCGGTCAGGCCGCCGTTTTATGACAGAATATCTTTATAAAGAATAAAAGCCTTGCTTAGAATCCCCTATGAAGAGATGGTCTAGTCCAAAACCTGTCACTTCTGCCAGATTTCTACTATCTACTGTAAGTGACAGCAACATAGGAGACAAGTAATTTATGGCTCATTTTACTCTGTAAATAACGTACTTTGTTTGTTTGTTTGCACATAATTAAAATTTTACAGTTTTACACCATAGTGCCCCTTTAAAGAACAAGTGACACCCATGCTAACCTAGAAATAAAAAAAACCCCACATATATATGTCGATAAATACTAGTTCTAATTACGTAACAGATGTATTGCACTGTCCGTGTTATGATTCCTGTGAATTTTATAAAGGAATAGCAGAGAATCCTATTCTATACAGTTTCCATCTTGGTTAACTTTGACCTCCTGACATAATTTCCTCCCTCACTCTTTTTTTTTCCTCTTGCTAATTGTATATTCACTACCCGCCCTCACCCCAGAGTCTTCACACACTCCCACAGAGGTCTATACTAGGAAGTGCACTGTCTTCTTATGTCATTAGAAGGAGGGGGAAAAAAAGGAAGAGGAGGAATATACTATAGATAAAAAGACTCCCCCAGCATGCAACTTTTTGGCAATGGCAATTTAAGAGCCAATGCACCTAAGGTATGTGATAACGCCAAACCATAACAGCAGAAAAAGTTTTGAAAGTTTTGATTGCAGGATTATAATCTTTATCACTTAATACACTCAGACCAGTTGCTGTTGAAATTTGATTTTTATGGTGACAATCCCGCTTTAATATGGGAGCGAAGATGGCAGCGTCTGCATTCCACTCACTTCATGTGCAATAAGCCATTATAATGTAATTTTAATGAAAACCTTTATCAAAAATACACTGAATAGGCTTGATGCACACACTTTTATTTCTTGTCTCTATTCTTTTGTGCAATACTTTTAATTAACACTACATTTTTTAATCATTAATGATATACACATGTATCTCAATAGACAGATATATTTCCAGCTTGAAGCAGAAACTGTATGCTACAAACTGGTCAGCATACGTGTCATCTGGGGGTAATGATTGGCTTGTGGCTAAGCAGAAGATGAAACACATATGTTTGTGGGTCAGCTGGACCCATTCAATTCTCATCTCAAAACTAATTTTAGAAATCTACGGGCTTTCCAGCTTCTTAACTGTTTGAATGCTAGATTTTTGCTGCACATCTGCAAACTTAAAAAGGTGATCTTGCTTTGGATGTAAGCCCTGTGCAGATAAGTGGGAGCCACCAGACATCCAGGTACATTTCTATAGCCCTCTGGTCACTGAACTGACAATTAGGCCTCTTTCAGATAGGAGGCTGGACTGCACGTTTGTTGGGCAGTTCAGCCTCCCGCCTGCTACCTTTGAGCGCCATCCCTGGAAACATTTAAGTCTAAACTGAAAACCTACCTTTTCAGTCTAGCATTCATGAACATCTGACTATCTCCTCTGTAACACAACCCAGCCTGAAACCCTGTATTAATCTGAGACACAGCTATGCGCTTTGAGTCCTATGGGAGAAAAGCGCTTTACAAATGTTATTGTATTGTAATTAAAATGCAGCCAAATGTCAGCATTTGCTACACCACACCTGTCAGTGCTTGACACACATGGTGTTACCACGTGGCGGAGAACCACGACCTGTGGTGTCTGAGCAGCTGTGGCCATGATCCGATGAGACTCCATGAGAGGACCACCTGTCTAGTGTCTACCAGCGGTACCAACACTAACAAGTGCACAACCGATGCGCAAGAACAGATGACAGGCGATTAATTCACCACCTTCAGCTGCTTACAGTATATGAAAGAGGCCTTATAGCTGGCTGAGCAAAAAGTGTATGCCTCTATAAGGCATACCTGTTCATTGCTATGGAGAGAGGGTGGAATAAGTGAATAGGCACCCCAAGAATTGGAGAACTACAGGAATCAAAAAGACCACATGAAAAAAGTTGTAAAGAATGGGTTAGTTGTAAGATGATCACTGTTTGGGCAATTAAGTAAACTCATCACTAGTATCCCGAAAGCACCAGTTCAAACATAATTATTTTATATGTGTGTAGTGTATATGAAGAGACACTCAATGCTGCTTGGCAAACATACACTTACAGGGCCACCAGGGCTAAACTGTTGCAACTTCTATTGGCCTCTGAGGAAGCAGAGAGACCCGTGAAACGGCTGTCAGGACAATCTATCACCCCTTGATGTTGATAATGCAGGGGAACAGGTCAAATTTTTTATTGGAGGGGGATCTAGGGGTAGGATTTTGCAGGGGGCCTGACTGGCTTAGTTTTGCTGGGGTGGGGGTCACCTGTGCTCTAGGTACACCCAAGTGCAAGAATCAGCACTGTACGAAAACTGACCATCTTTTTATAAATCTTGTGTTGAAGTGGCAACTAGATTTTGAACACTGTAGAACAGGGAAGAAAATACAGTAAATTTATGTGTGCAGCCGGTGCTTTGTAGTGAGAATGTACATTATCCATTCACCTTGAGACCAATATGCACTGCTTTATACGCAGAGCCCCAGTTGTCAGCAGACCCAGAACCATGTGATACAGTTTTGGATTGTACAGTGAAGGGGGAGTGGAGAAGACAATAAATACAACTGTAATTTAATCACATGCATGTGCAGTACAGCATTTGTTCTGGAGCCAATTTTTTTTCTGTAAAGAAGCATAGAAAGGACAATTTGGATTGCGTATTAAAAGTCTCTTGTCATAAAATAAGAATTCTCTTTTGCTGTCTAACAGCCGTCCATAAATTTCCACAAATTCCACATTTTTTTCTCTGAGTCACAACATATGCAGAACAGATTGCAGACAGAGAGAATGCTTTAAATGCTATATAAGGATAAGGATGAGATAATGGCAGTAGCTGCTGCTGACACCATTGTTTCTCACAGTTATGCCACTGCTTACCCGCAATGTGTTCTCAGCTCTGTCTGCCTCTGAAGGTCCCCATATGTTGTTCAATAGATTAGACATTGAATCTAATGAAGCTCTAGTAACAATGAGAATTTACCCGAAAGATGTTGCATCCTCTTGCTGATTAAACAGTGATTGAAAAAGGGCGTTTTTGTATCACGCACTAGTGATGGTCAAGTAAATGCAAATCATTTCAAGCTGATGCAAATGTATGCAAATTTATCCAGCTTGAAAATGAACCAATCAAATCCTGCTGAGGTAAAATTCGATTGGTTCATTTTCATACATGCATACATTTGCATTAAAATTTGCATAGATATGCATCGATTCAAAGTTATTTTCATCTACTTAACCACCACGATCGAGCACAGCTAGAGCATGGCAGGGTGCAGGAGGAAGTGATGCAATCAAAGACTGAACTGTATGAAGAGAAAGCACTGCACATTTGTCCATGTTTTAAATAAATTGCACTCCCTATTGGGCTGTCCTGGGTATTATTTATTATTCAAATAAACATTCAACGCCAAAGCAGTGCAATCCATGTGATCCCGCTTTTTGCATTGTTGCAAAAGTCTCCCCCCCCCCAAAAAAAAAATAGATCAAAGAAAGAATAGAAAAGAAATGGCATCACTAAGCTTCATTAGGGGCTCAACTCCATCTCCAAAGGTCAGTAGGAGATGAGGGTAATAGTATGGGGGTGACATATACAGTATTTTATAAACCCCTTTAAATAATAAGTACGGCCCCAGACCGAGGCATAACTAGATATCATTGGGCCCCCCTACAAAAATTTGGATGGGTCCCCCTCCCATAGGTGCCAAATAATCGTAATGGGGCAGCGTGTCACTATAAAATAATTGTAATGGGGCAGCATTTCACCATCAAATAATCGTATCGCAGCAATGTTTCACCATAAAATAATCAAAATGCGGCAATGTGTGCAGCATTTCACCAGAAATTAATCGTAAAGTGGGAAGCATTTCACCAGAAAATAATCGTAAAATGGGCAGCATTTCAACAGAAAATAATCGTAAAGTGGGCACCATTTCACCAGAAAATAATCACAATGTGGGCAGCATTTTACCAGAAAATAATCGTAATGTGTGTAGCATTTAACCAGAAAATAATTGTAATGTGAGCAGCATTTAACCAGAAAATAATCGTAATGTGTGCAGCATTTCACCAGAAAATAATCGTAAAGTGGGCAGCATTTCACAGAAAATAATCGTAAAGTGGCCAGCATTTCACCAGAAATTAATCGTAAAGTGGGAAGCATTTCACCAGAAAATAATCATAAAATGGGCAGCATTTCATCAGAAAATATTCATAAAATGGGCAGCATTTCACCAGAAAATAATCGTACAGTGGGCAGCATTTCATCAGAAAATAATCATAAAGTGGGCAGCATTTCACCAGAAATTAATCGTAAAGTGGGAAGCATTTCACCAGAAATAACCATAATGTGTGCAGCATTTCACCAGAAAATAATCGTAAAGTGGGCAGCATTTCACCAGAAATTAATTGTAAAGTGGGAAGCATTTCACCAGAAAATAATCGTAAAATGGGCAGCATTTCATCAGAAAATAATTGTAAAATGGGCAGCATTTCACCAGAAAATAATCATACAGTGGGCAGCATTTCACCAGAAAATAATCGCACAGTGGGCCCTGTACAGGGCTTTGGGCGCCATCTTCCTGTAGCCCTGCTATTCCTCCCAGCGCGGGAGATTTGCTGCAGGAGAATCATTGGGCATCAGGGGAGACTTCTGCCGGGTGAGTAAATAATTTATTTGCAGGTGCATTAATTTCTGTTAAAATGCTGCCCACTGTACGATTATTTTCTGGTGAAATGCTGCCCACTGTATGATTATTTTCTGGTGAAATGCTGCCCACTGTATGATTATTTTCGGGTGAAATGCTGCCCATTTTATGATTATTTTCTGGTGAAATGCTGCCCACTGTATGGTTATTTTCTGGTGAAATGCTGCCCACTGTATGATTATTTTCTGGTGAAATGCTGCCCATTTTACGATTATTTTCTGATGAAATGCTGCCCATTTTACGATTATTTTCTGGTGAAATGCTTCCCACTTTACGATTAATTTCTGGTGAAATGCTGCCCACTTTACGATTATTTTCTGGTGAAATGCTGCACACATTATGGTTATTTCTGGTGAAATGCTTCCCACTTTACGATTAATTTCTGGTGAGCACAGAATGTCTCCAGTGCAGGGCTTCAGACGCCATCTTTCCGTAGCCCTTCTCTGCCTCCCAGAAGACTTTCACAGGCTAAGGTGAGCTGCGGGTTGCTGGTAAAGAACTGGCACGGTATCTATTAGATGCTGCAGCCAGTTCAACACCTGTGGAGTCCCACAATCGGGCGGTAGCGCTCCCCTCGCACACAGCGCTTCTGTTCCTACCCCCCCAAAAACAGCCCAGGCCGCCCTGCAGCTGAAGGGGTTGCAGCCCCTATAGTTACGCCCCTGGCCCCAGATGTCTGCCCCTTCCTAGTAAATAGGTAAGAGCTCATGTTAATTATGATTTTATAGATTATAAACCTATAATAATAATTTATAAACTATCAATAAGAAAAAAGGCTAGTTAACCAACATGGGATTTTATAGTGTAGTGTGTAGTTTATGTAAAATAAAAGTTTTATACATACCTGGGTCTTCCTCCAGCCCTATCTGCTTGGATCGCTCCCACACCGCCGTCCTCAGCCTTCTCCAGCTTCGGTCCCGGCTACCGTAACTTTGGCCAGTCACTGCCAGTCTGCGCAAGAGAAGTGCGCTATGCAAGAGAAGGCTGAGGACGGCGGCGTAGGAGCGATCCTTGTGCATGGGGCTGGAGGAAGCCCCAGGTATGTATAAAACTTTTATTTTACATAGTCTCTGGTTTCCTTTAAAGGGGAAGTTATGAAACGTCTATATATGCCTTATTTCACACATTAAATAAGGTTAAAACTTAACATTTATTTCACAAGTATAAAGCAAAGACATTTTAAAAAACAAACATAAAGAAAACCATTGTTATGGTGCCAAATAACATTCACGTATACAAGATTTCACATGTGCTTCATCCCTCCTCTGCAATCCCTTGCCACAATACATCTGTCACTCTCCAACCTTTGAAATCATTGAACGCTCCTTCAAAAATCAGCTGTTCTGACAAGCATACGTTCTAAATTAGGCCAATCCCCCATTGACCTCTGGCCAAGTTGTACTCCTTACTAGATAAACTAAAAACACACTGCCTCTAGGTATGAATATTGAATACTCCCCCACCTTTTGTTCCCTCTCACTGTAATTACCAATTCTGTATTTTGTACAGTACTATAGTTTGTATATTGGTGTACACCATGATTTGTGTTGTTTTGTACCCCATGTTTGTTTCTTACTTTGTACAGTGCCATGTAATATGTTGGTGCTTTATAAATCAATAATAATATTAATAATAATCCTCATTAATTACAAACATATGGACCAGTCTAATTAATAAACAGTGATCAGTTGTTGTATTCAAAAGACCAAACTGGGTTTGATGACTCACCTCACTGCTCATCAGGTTTACGGTAAGTTTTTTCAATAGAAAGAATGGTACAGGACGTCAACATGTTTAATAATTCCCAAAGCACTTGATGTGTTTTTCGTGATACAGAGTTCACGTCTTCAGTTAAAGAGTTTGACACAAGAGATGTATATATCTGAGAATAAATACAATGGTTTCAATTAGTATACCTAGTTCGAAGCATAAATAAGAACAGTGGAATAATGTGAAGGGGATGGAAAGGAAGGAGAAGGGCAGATACACCCATTCAGTGATATAATTCTCTGCCCATCTTTCCCTGCTACTCCATCCACTCAAACCGCTCACCACTGTGTGTCTACGAAGTAGCAACAGGAAGATGGGCAGGGACTGACATCACTTAGTGGGTGACTGCTTGTATGTGAGAGAGGTTAGCTATAGCTCAAGATCCATACCACTGTAGTGACACCTGGGTTTCAGCAGATTTTGAATAACAAATATTGCTATTATGCTAATGACAAGAAGTAACTAGTTTGTGAGTGCTGCCCGGGGCATAAAAATAGCACCTATGGCAGACACTGAAATTGCGCCCCCTTCCCCGGTAAGACCACCTTGCGCCATAATAAAAGCTTCTTTTCTTGCATATATACATTATCGCTTTGTTGCACAGGATATTGCAGAAGTTACTTGTGTTGTCCCTAGATACCAGAATTAAGCAGCTGGGTTACCCAAATACCAGAACTGAATATGACCTGGATGCATAAATTGAGTAGCCATGGTCTTTTAGATATTAAAATTAAGTACCTCAAAATTAACCACCCTGACGTTCTATTAAGATCGCCAGGGCGTCTGCGGGAGGGGTTTTTTTTAATAAAAAAAAACTATTCCATGCAGCCAACTGAAAGTTGGCTGCATGAAAGCCCACTAGAGGGCGCTCCGGAAGCGTAACTCCGATCGCCTCCGGCGATCAGAATTAACAATGAGCGGCCTTCCTTGTTTTGCTTACCTCGTCGCCATAGCGACGAGCGGAGTGACGTCATGGACGTCAGTCGACGTCCTGACATCAGCCGCCTCCGATCCAGCCCTTAGCGCTGGCCGGAACTGTTTGTTCCGGCTGTGCAGGGCTCGGGCGGCTGGGGGGACCCTCTTTCACCACTGCTCGCGGCGGATCGCCACAGAACGGCGGCGATCAGGTAGCACACGCGGCTGGCAAAGTGCCCGCTGCGTGTGCTGCTTTTTATTTGGTATGAATCGGCCCAGCAGGGCCTGAGCGGCACCCTCTGGCGGTAATGACGAGCTGAGCTCGTCCATACCGCTAAGGTGGTTAAAGAAATAAATAAATAAGTAGTTCCACACTTCCAGATAAAATAATTAAGTAGTCCCATGCTTCCACATAAAATCATAAAATAATCAAATAGCTCCCTACCTCCAGATAAAAGAATGAAGTAGTCACATGCCCCCCAATAAAAAATAATAAGTAGTCACAACAAGTATCCAGATAACTAATTATTTACATACCTCCAGATAAAATAATTAACCCTTTCTGGACCAGCACCCTCTGCCCCCTTAAGGGAACCTTAACTGAACGGGGGGTGAGGAGTTTTACTTACCTGGGGCTATTACCAGCCCCCTGCAGCAGTCCTGTGCCCTCGGCGCCGCTCTGGAATCCTCTGGTCCCCCGCTGTCACTTAGTTTCGTTTTTGACGACTCACCAGTCGCCGGCCGCCATGCGTATTATTGGACGCATTCACCAATGCAATTAGCGCTATTGCGGACCGCAACGCGTACAAAAATACGCGTTGCCGCATATCTACGCGTGCGGAATGCGGCAACGCGTATTTTTGTACGCGTTGCGGTCCGCAATAGCGCTAATTGCATTGGTGAATGCGTCCAATAATACGCATGGCGGCCGGCGACTGGTGAGTCGTCAAAAACGAAACTAAGTGACAGCGGGGGACCAGAGGATTCCAGAGCGGCGCCGAGGGCACAGGACTGCTGCAGGGGGCTGGTAATAGCCCCAGGTAAGTAAAACTCCTCACCCCCCGTTCAGTTAAGGTTCCCTTAAGGGGGCAGAGGGTGCTGGTCCAGAAAGGGTTAATTATTTTATCTGGAGGTATGTAAATAATTAGTTATCTGGATACTTGTTGTGACTACTTATTATTTTTTATTGGGGGGCATGTGACTACTTCATTCTTTTATCTGGAGGTAGGGAGCTATTTGATTATTTTATGATTTTATGTGGAAGCATGGGACTACTTAATTATTTTATCTGGAAGTGTGGAACTACTTATTTATTTATTTCTTTAACCACCTTAGCGGTATGGACGAGCTCAGCTCGTCATTACCGCCAGAGGGTGCCGCTCAGGCCCTGCTGGGCCGATTCAGACCAAATAAAAAGCAGCACACGCAGCGGGCACTTTGCATTCCGCACGCGTAGATATGCGGCAACGCGTATTTTTGTACGCGTTGCGGTCCGCAATAGCGCTAATTGCATTGGTGAATGCGTCCAATAATACGCATGGCGGCCGGCGACTGGTGAGTCGTCAAAAACGAAACTAAGTGACAGCGGGGGACCAGAGGATTCCAGAGCGGCGCCGAGGGCACAGGACTGCTGCAGGGGGCTGGTAATAGCCCCAGGTAAGTAAAACTCTTTACCCCCCGTTCAGTTAAGGTTCCCTTTAAGGACCAGAGGGTTCTGGTCCAGCAAACCGCCGGTTCCCGACGAATCGCCGCAAGTTACCGTCGCTCCCGCCGGACACGCCGCTCTGTCCCCGCTGCAGGCTGCTCTCTCTGCCGTCGCTATGATGGCAGAGCACTGTGGGCCGGTCAGGAGTCGCTTTCATTGGCTCCTGACCCTGTCACTCCATGTAAGCCAATGGGAACGGCTTACATGAATGACAGGGCCAGGAGCCAATGAAAACGGCTCCTGCCCAGCTCACAGTGCTCTGCCTTCATAGAGGCGGCAGGGCATCACATTGCGGTGGGGGCAGAGCGGACCGAGCGACAGGGAAGGGCGGGGGCGCGCCGTCAATGGGACGTAGAGCTTATGACCGGTCAGGACCGCAGCGCCCCCTGCCCGCCATAGGTTTATACTCGCTCGGTCCACAGGTAGTTAGGTAGCCACTTGCCTCAAGGTAAACAAGTAGCCCCCGCCCCCATAGGTAATGAGAGGTGTCCCTCAGTATAAGTAACTTTCCCCATAATAGGTGATTGGAGGTGTCCCCCCCCCCAGCAAAGGTAATGAGAGGAGTCCCTCAGTATAAATATCTTCCCTTGTATAGGTGGTGAGAGGCATCCCCAGTACGGCGTTGCGGCATGAGGGATGAGGGTGCAGGCATGGCACACATGGGCCCATATGTAATTCACTTTTTCACCTGAGTTTTCTCCTAGGAGATAATTTTTCATTTTCTATTTAAAATAATTGTTCAGCACTTTGCAACTGAAAAAGTACAAAAAGGTTGGTGAAAATGTATTATCAAAATTATTTTGAGTATTTTCCTGCTTGCTGCTGGTTTTAAATGTATTTTATTGACAATTTTGAAAATATCCCCTAGGAGAAAACATTAATTGCATATGGGCTATGGTGTTGTACCACCCATGGCACGAGCCATGGCTGCACCCCTCTAGATACACCACTGGTGCTGTCACCAGCATCCACAGTGACCTTTACACAGGTTCTCTTTAACATCTTCCTTCTTTACATTACAGTGATTATAATTACAGTATATTTCCACATTGCTGGAAGTTTAAGAACAAATTATATGTGACATGACATCATCTATTATTTCGGCTCCAAGAAATGAAAGCCCACAATGCACTGTTTGTTAATTATATTAAACAATAAATGTTAACATAGCACATTTTATTTTAATTTCCCTTTTCTAATGAAAAACATCGACAACAAATGTGCTCCTGGAGTGAGAAGTACACATTTATATGGCTGTGAGAAATTAAACAAATATAACAAAAGAAAAATAGTTTGGGCTGTGGGGTGCATTATTAACAGCAACAATGAATGGATAAGAGGTCAATTTCCATCATGTTGTTAAACTGTATTGTTAAATATTAACACCAAACCATAATTTATGAATTTCTTACAAGAAAAGAATAACAAAACCTCAGATATAAATGTTGCATACGCTCTATTTCAAAGATATTAAAGCAGATCTCTGAACGCACATACAAACCATCCTTTAGTTCAGATGCAGCATGTATTCATTTAAGCAAACCTTAACTGAAAATGAAAAGTCAAAATAAACATACACACATCATACTTACCTCCCATGTAGTCTACTCGTCAATCTCTTTCTCCGCTCCCACGTCCCACTGTGATCAATGGAATTCTCTGTCCTCCTTTTTGAAAATGGCCATTACCCCATACCAGCTTCTTGGTTAGCATACTGTTAAACTGTAATATCGCCCATTTGAGCCATAGGGAAACATGGACATTACCTTGCACATCAGTTGTCCTTTCAGTTATAACTGATAGCAACATATATATAACTGACAGGAACTCATATATTTCAGTTCTGACAACATCTTGTCAGAACTGCAAGGAATCATAAGAAGAAAATGGTAAGATATTAAGAAGAACATGGTGGCGTAGTGGTTAGCGCTCTCACTTGCAGCGCTTGGTCCCCGGTTCGAATCCCAGCCACATCTGCAAGAAATTTGTATGTTCTCCCTGTGTCTGTGTGGCAGTGCAGTTAGAAAGGAGGGTTTAGGGTTAGGCATTAGGAAGGAGGGGTTTAGGGTTAGGCATTAGGAAGGAGGGGTTTAGGGTTAGGCATCAGGAAGGGGGTTTTAGGGTTAGGAATCAGGAGGGGGGTTTAGGGTTAGGCATTAGGAAGGGGGGGGGGGTTAGGGTTAGGCATCAGGAGGGAGGGTTTGGGATTAGGCATCAGGAAGGAGGGTTTTAGTATTAGGCATCAGGAGGGGGGGGGGTAGGCATAAGGAAGGGGGGTTTTAGTGTTAGGCATCAGGAAGGGGGATTTTAGTATTAGGCATCAGGAAGGGGGGGGGGTTAGGGTTAGGCATTAGGAAGGAGGATTTAGGGTTAGGCATCAGGAAGGGGGGTTTAGGGTTAGGCATCAGGAGGGGGGTTTAGGGTTAGGCATCAGGAGGGGGGTTTAGGGTTAGGCATCAGGAGGGGGGGGTAGGCATCAGCAAGGGGGGGTTAGGGTTAGGCATCAGGAGGGGGGGGGTTGGGATTAGGCATTAGGAAGGAGGGTTTAGGGTTAGGCATCAGGAGGGGGGGTTAGGGTAAGGCATCAGGAAGGGGAGTTTAGGGTTAGGCATCAGGAGGGGCGGTTTAGGGTTAGGCATCAGGAGGGGGGTTTAGGGTTAGGCATCAGGGAGGGGGGTTTAGGGTTAGGCATCAGGAGGGGGGTTTAGGGTTAGGCATCAGGAGGGGGGGTTAGGGTTAGGCATCAGGAAGGGGGGTTTAGGGTTAGGCATCAGGAAGGGGGTTTAGGGTAAGGCATCAGGAAGGGGGGGTCTTAGGGTAAGGCATCAGGAAGGGGGGGTCTTAGGGTAAGGCATCAGGAAGGGGGGGTCTTAGGGTAAGGCATCAGGAAGGGGGGGTCTTAGGGTAAGGCATCAGGAAGGGGGGGTCTTAGGGTTAGGCATCAGGAAGGGGGGTTTAGGGTAAGGAATCAGGAAGGGGGGGTCTTAGGGTTAGGCATCAGGAAGGGGGGGGGTCTTAGGGTTAGGCATCAGGAAGGGGGTTTAGGTTAAGGCATCAGGAAGGGGGGGTTTTAATGTTAGGCACCAGGAAGGGGGGGGTCTTAGGGTTAGGCATCCGAGGGGGGAGGGTACTGTGTGAGAGTAGGGTTAGGTTAAGTTGCAGTAAAATATCAATAATATATATCGATATTTTAATATGATCATTTACACTATTTACACTTTAAAAACAAAGATGGTCAGTAGAAATTAACGATAATTTACGAACAAAAACAGGTGCCCATTTTTCCTTGAGCCTCTTTTTCATGCACGCCTTTTTTATGCCTTACTCTGTGCTACATTCACTTGCTAGTCATTGTGTCAGTAATCGATCCTTCAGGTTTCCTGTACTTTGTAGGCCACATGCATAGCACACTGCACACTGCACACCTGTTTCTGTGATTATCCTCACTGTCTCTATACTGACCTATTAGTATTAGAAATGGATTTCCTCAGTTCCTAGTCGTATAAAACAGAATGCGGCACCTTTACAAACCGGCTTGTAGCTTTTTCTAACAAAATGAGACATAGTTTAGAGGAGACTCCAGGAATGATGTATTCCCCTACAAAATCTGACCAAAAGATCCTGAATTCTGGCACAGATCATTTTCATTTTTAATCCACACAGCTATAAAAAGGAACCACGAAATACGACCATCCCCTACATGACAGGACATCCTTTGCTGATATCAATGTAGTGGAGCCTACTGGGTGGCATGCTATTAATTTTCTGTGTCCTTTTTGGTTTTAGGTCTGCCCTCAGGGACTTCATTAAGGCACAGTTGGTCCATTATATAGTGCAGGCTTTTTGTAGTCAGGCAGGCGTGTGTTAATCTTGTAGGTGTAAGGGACTTATGACAGTGTCCCATTTTTGAGTGTGGTCCAATGTAATCATTTTAAACTGTCTGTACGCTTAAAGAAGAATGCCACTAAAAAAGCTGTGTGTATAAAATGTCAATACTCTCCCAACTTCCACAGCAAAACACTAAGGCAATTAAAAAAAAAAAATGTGTCTGTGCATAAAGTGATTTTCTGCACAGGTGATTTTAGCTAGTTTCTAAAAGAGGCACAGAAGTGACTTATATTAGTATGCAGTAAATTATGCAGGATACCCTTTTATATTAAAGGGACTCTGAGCTCAAAATAAAAATAAAATTTCTACTCACCTTGGGCTTTCTGCAGCCCAGTGCTGGTCGGGAGGTCCCACGACGGCGTCCTGGCTCTTCTCCTAGGCCTTCGCTCAGAAATGGCTGCCCGGCGGCTCCCGGCGACACTGGGCCCGAGTGTCGGGCTCCTTCTTCCTCAAACGTCACACTGTCGTCACCACGCCGGCCGCCTCGCGTCATCACAGCGGGCGCGTGACTTTACTGCGCATGCGCGATTAAACCGTGCATGTGCCGTAAGGTTACGCCGGCTGCCGTGATGATGCGAGGCGGCCGGCGTGGTGATGACAGCGTGACGCTTGAGGAAGAAGAAGCCCGACGCTCGGGCCCTGTGTCGCCGGGAGCCGCCGGGCGGCCATTTCTGAGCGAAGGCCTAGGAGAAGAGCCAGGACGCCGTCGTGGGACCTCCCGACCTACACTGGGCTGCAGAAAGCCCAAGGTAAGTAGAAATTTCATTTTTATTTTGAGCTCGGAGTCCCTTTAAGGGATACCTTAGCCCTTAATGAATTCAGTAATTGACGCCATTTTGTGCATGTGGGGAGGTGTGCATAAGCTTACATCACCTCCGTTACCCGGGGTCTGTCTCCATTCATCTAAAAGAGGTCCCGGTCCAATGCAGTAAGCAGCCGGGGCAGTGCAGCCGCAGTGTATCTGCGGGAGTATGCGCGCTGGCTACATCTTCTTGCAGGAGTGCGCGACATACTGCCGCTGCGCTGACCCTGCCGACCACTGCTTTGGACGAAGATCTTTTTTAGATGAACGGAGACAGAAGCCGGGCCACGGAAGGTGCTGTAAGTCTATGCGCACCTCCCAAAACACACATGGTGTCAGTTATAGAATTGATTAAGGGATATCCTGGTTCCAACATCAGAAACACTTCCTATATTAATATATCGCTGTATACTGAATGTAGCCCTGCCCTCCCAATGATGTTTAGCCTAGGCTGATTAGCTATGTGGAATCCCCCCTTCGCCCCTCCCCCCCAAAGCGTTCTGGGAGACTAGGTATATTTTGTACTGACCTCAGAACTTTCAGTAAACACACATTCCTCAGAGATCATCTGACAGGTCTACAAATGTCACCACCCTCACCTCTCATAAATTTCAGAGTGTAAATAAGGGTGAGGAAAATGTTTACAATAATTTTTAAATAAATACTGTAAAAAAAAATACAAGCAATTTTCTTCATTACGTTATTTTCAGTACAGTTCCTTTTTGAGGTGGGCATACACTAGTGGATTTTAGTTCAACAGATTAGGTGTTAGATTTGGTTCAAAATGAATCTTGTGAAAATCTATGAGGTTGATGCACAAAAGTGTTGCTACAGCAATACGCATTAGTAACACACATTACCGTAGCAACGCTCATGCAGCTCGAGTAGCTCAGGTCCTGTTAATAGAGTAACACGAAGTACAATGTTCCCAGTAGTAATGGCAATATTGTTGAGTGCTGCCTTTCACGCATCAACCCCAATAGCACTTTGATTGCAAGCATTTTGCTTGAAATATTGATCAAAATTAATCGGACATGTCCATTCCTTACTGAATCAAGCAACTGGGAGAATGGAGAATTATTGTGTGTGTGTGTGTTTTTGTGTGTGGGGGAGGGGTACACGTGTGTCCGTGTGTGTTTGTGTGTGTGTGTGTGTGGGGGGGGGGCGGTACACGTGTGTCTGTGTGTGTGTGTGTGTGTGTCTGCCCCCCTGTCCCCCTCCATGCAGAGATTGTCAGCAGTAAGCGATATTGGGTGAGTATTACTCACCTCTGTCCAGGACTTGTTCTAGCTACAATGGGGCCCCAGGGCAAAACTAACCAAGGGGCCCCTCTGAACTCGGACAAAGTGAGATTGTGCCTGTCCCCATTGTCTCCATATTTCTGCTGGTGGAAGAGGGAGTGCACATGGAGAGAGGAGAGGGGCTTCAGCCACATAATTTAGTGGGATGAAGGGGACACTTGGGGCCCCCATGGATCCTGGGGCCCTGGGGCAATTGCCCCCTTTGACCATATGGTAGCGCCGGCCCTGCCTCTGTCCCTCTCCAGAGATGAACAGGCATCACAGCAGCCACCCTCATACTGAAGCATGTATCGGGGTCCTGGCTTGATGACAACATCAAGCCAGGCTAGTACATGCTTCAGTGTGGGGCTGGCTACCAATAAGGACAGACATGCGCAGCCAATTGTCGGGGGAATGTGGACAGGTGAAGCATTTGTTTACCTCTATGATCACTACCGATCGTAGTGATCACATGCAGGAGTGCGTGGACCATGGTCAGTGAAATCTACGTCATGACAGCCACCAGCACAAATTTGAACCACATCACTTTTGAACAGGTTAAAAACTGAGTTGAGCTCAGCTGGGATGGCAAGTCAAAAACTAACTTGTATGCACGTGCGCAGTCACATGCATGCAAACGTGTTCACATCTGTGAATTTGTGCATATGCCCTGCGAATACCTTGTTTGCCCAAAGCTAGTAATAGCTTCTGAAATCTTACACTTTATTACATTCCACAAAATCCAGGCTAATTCTAATACATTCAAAAAAGGGTCTGACGGGCTCTGTGTCTATGGATATTTTCTGGAAAGCCTGTCTTTCTACATATAGCAAGAATAAAAATCCACTTTTCACTACAAAACTGAAATCTCTCAAAAAGTCAAACCAGCTAAGTGCAAACCGACATCTGGAATCCATGACTGGTCAGCTACTTTTGGCTCAGGGGGCAATTGTTAATTGTAACCTACAGTACAACATGTGTTATATGTTTAATAAGGGATTTTAAAACACATGCAGAAGCAGCACTCTTGATAGTTCTGAAGCTTTATCCTCCAGCAGGCTACTCATAGCTGGAACGTAAAAAAATGGTATTGATTTTTGTCAGCCAATAAGGAGTAGCAGAATCAATGCCATGCAAATGCTGAACATTTCAGGAAAGTTTTCCTTGGTTTTAGTATCAAAGCAAGAAAATGTAAGCATTCCTACCTTATCAGTCTCTTCAGTTGTAGGGTGAGGTTCAGTAATCATAATGGCATACGTATATGTACGTCGCCAGTGAGGTGGGCGACGTACTGACTGACGGCTTACCCTGCTGCCGCCCAAATCCCTGGCGACTTAAAATACGATTCCCCATCCGAGTCTTCGCAACTCAGAGGGAGATGTATTTCAAGGTCTGGTGATTCACCGAGCTTCGAATTACCGTTACGTGCCCCGTACAGCATAACAATACTGCTACTGCGGCACCCAGTTTTGGCAGTCAGCGCTGAGCTTCCTTATAGTGCTGTCTGAACAGTGCAGCAAGTGTCATTAGTCTTTGTCATCCCAGTCACTCACAGCTATGCCCAGGGCCAGATTTGTAATCTTTACCGCCCAAGGCCACTGTCATCAGCCGAACTCCCATCCCCGTATAGGTAGCCACATGACTCCTTACCTCTAGTATAGTTAACCTGATTACCCCCTCTCCAGTGTAGGTAGCCAGATGACCCCTCCCCCTCTTTCCCTCCAGTATAGGTAGCCAGATGACGTCTTCCCCCTTTCCCACCAGTTTAGGCAGCTAGATGACTCGTGAAGTACCGTGGTCAGACACTCGCTTGATTTCCCTGCACTGCAGCATTTGCAAGCTTGCAAATGCTGCATAAGTTTAGCTTGCTGCTTTGGTTCCCTTTCTCTGGTGATGCCCTAGGCCATGGCCTAGGAGGCCTTGGCCTAAATCCAGCTCTAGCTATGCCCCTTTTTCTTTTTCCTTCTGTTATCAGCTATACCTCATCCTGGCACCATCCAAGGTTGGTGATATTAAGGCCCATTCCCACGCCGTGATTTTTCTCAACAATTTTTTCCATGATATCGCGCAACATCGTTTAATGAGAATGCACACTACATTACTAAGCAGATCTTAATGAACTGAAGCAAATTTTTTGGGGTAAATTACTGAACTATTATCATATGTGTGGAGATTACAGAGTGCGGTATTGTACTAACCTAATTTTATTTACCGAACAGCCTTAGAAAATGGACGCCACTATCTTTGAACCCCTTTGGAGACAAGTACATATGTCACTGATTCTATGTACTCTGTAAGGCTAGGTTCACAGTGGGCATTTGGGTTGTATTTCCTGTAAAAGCAGGAATGCATCACAATGGAACAGGAAAGTCGCAACGCACGCTGTCCGGATATTACATTTCATACAGCGAAGCACACAGTCAACGAAACATATGCTTCACTGACAATGCCAGATGCCCTTATTCTGCAACGGCCGCACTGTGAACGGCACATAGGTGGTGCATTGTAGTTCGGCCGTAACCTTACAAATAAATACTAGAAATAGCATAATAAAAGATGATGTTCAACTGACACAGTGCCCTGCAATCTCATCATAGCATATACTGGTTAACTAAATTACAATATTTTAGAATACAGTGGAACCTTGGTTTGCAAGCATAACTCGTTCTAGAAACATGCTTGTAATCCAAAGCACTCTTATATCAAAGCAAATTTCTCCATAAGGATTAATGTAAATTCAAGTGATTCGTTCCACAATCCAAAAACAGTTACAGAAAAATATTTAACCTCCTGAGCGTTACGCACCACAGAGGGTTTGCAGCCGAGAGTCTCCCAGTATAATTTTAAGCAATCGCATACCTGTAATAGCTTCAGCTAGCACTAGGCTAGCTAGTAGTGGTGGCCGGCATCCCCCTGATTACTTCTGATTCCCCCGATTGCCGCTAAATACATTACCCCCCTTGATCCAGCAATCGGCCCAGCCTCCCTGCACATCTCCGGTCCTCTCTATGGGGAGGATCGGGTCTGTGCATGACGTCATGTTCGATCCTCCCCATAGAGAAGAGCAGAGCTGTCCAGGGAGGCTGTGCCGATCGCTGGATCCAGGCTGGGTAATGTATTTAGCGGCGGTCGGGGGGATCAGAAGTAATCAGGGAGATGCCGGCCAGCACTACTAGCTAGCCTAGTGCTAGCTGAAGATATTACAGGTATGCAATCGCTTACAATTATACTGGGGGACTCCTGGGGACAGCCAGCGGTATGCCCGACACAGTGTCGGGCATACCGCTAAGGAGGTTAATACAAAAGTACTGTACTGTATAAAAAAATGATGTAAACAAGGCTTTTACTATGACTAACAGAATCATTGCCATCTGTTGGCTCACACCAACCTTTTTTTTTAGTGTGGCTTTAACAGGGAACCTATCCAATGACAGTTGCTGCTTATTACTTTAGAGGGCCCTTTCACACTGGGGTGGTGCGTCAAAATGATGAACTGCTACCGCACTCCAATGCAAACTTATGGGGAAAATACATTACCTACACCACGGTTCCCCCGGAAGTCCTCGATCTGACGCGGCTCCAAAACTAAGTTACCTGCGGCGTTCTGCGTCGGCCTGGAAGTCATGTTAGTCTATTGCGACGCGGGAATTTTTAAACACTTTCCGACGTGATGTTACAGTGCACATGCGTGGAAGTGTATTTTTTACAATACACTTCCGCGCACATGATGGTTTGGCCGGCAGGAAGTCACCATCACTTCCTGCTTGGCCAGATGTGCTGTATTCCCCGAGTCCTGTTTCTGGCGGTGTGACTGCCGTACTGCACCGTCAGTGTGCAGTGTGAAACCAGCCTGAGGATTTCACGGAAATATGACTTTGTACAGTCCCTACACTCAGATTAAGTACAATTAAGTACAATTCTGCTGAGCCAAGGAGTGAAGAGACATCAGCCCATTTGTAATGATGTGACACGTGTAAATATTTTTTGCTTGTATATCAAGACGTTGCTTGTATATCAAGTCAAACATTTTTGCTTGTATTGCAAAGCGCTCTCAAACCAAGTTACTCTTAATCCAAGGTTTTACTGTACATATATACAGCATTCGTAAATAATGTTTTGCTTCTGAGGGAATATGCCCCCCTGCCCCATCCTTCCTATAGAAATATAACTCTTAAGTCACAATAAAGCCACAACTTCAATTTATGGAATGTGTAATTTGTAGGCGCAAATTAAATAGTGGAATTATTATGAGAAGTATTTATAGAACAGAACATTGTAAGTCCCTGCATGAAAAGTGGCAGGCTAACCATTGTTTTATGATAATTGCCTGTGTTAGAGGTTTTGTAGTAATTCTTGTCTTTATCTGTCATGCTCCTGAGCACTGTGTGATCCTGCAGGTCATAATGTCATAACTGGTGATAGGCAGAGGTTACCTGAGGCTTCATACGCTCACTTAAATGAGGTATGCTGCTGAAAAAATGCATAATTGTGTGAACTAAGCTCTGTGGGATTAAATTCTAGGGATAATTACACCTTAAACGTATAGCTCAATTAAGATGTATTATTATATATTGGCTATGAGATCAAATGTAATATGCTGGTAAGCTTGGAGGTGCTTGACAAGTTATAATGTAGATAGATAGATAGATAGATAGATAGATAATCATTGTTATAATTACTTTATTTTAATATATTTATATAGTGCTAACATCTTCCATGGAGCTGTACAGAGTACAAAAGAGACAATAGCAGGGACCATGAATCTATAAACATGTCATGCATTCTATAATAAAACATTCAACAACACAAGTACATAATCAGGGCCGGATTTGTACATTTTACCACTGAAGGCCGACTGTCATCAACCGCACCCGTCCCATTCAGTTCTTGTGCTCCCCTGTGCTGTTCTCTCCCCCCAATCCTGTGCTGTTCTCACCCACCCTGCAATGTCCTTCACTGCCAGGGACCGGGTCTGTGACCACTGCCATTTACATGTTTGGCAATTTAACTGCCTATGTGTGCCAGCGGCTGCCTGCCCCTTGCTTCCTGCTGCCCTAGGCCATGGTCTTTGTGGCCTTGCCTCAAATCCGGCCATATACCTAATGCATATATAGTTCATGTGTGGTATAAAAAAACAGCAGAAGAGGTTCATGTTAATTTAGCAGAATAAGTAAAGCAGAAATTACAAACACCAGGAGAAAACCCCATTCTCCTAAGCTTACAGTCTCAAGGGTAGTGGAGTAGAGACACCAGGTGAAGAGATAAATGGAGCTAGAAGGAGACTCAGGGGCCTCAGCATCTCATATGTAACTCTGATAGGGAACTATGACAGATTATAGGCTTACCTGAAAAGGTGAATTTCAAAGATGATTTTGAACGTTTTCAGGTTTGGAGCATGGTGCACAAGAGATGGAGGAGAGGTCCAAAGGAGAGGTGAAACTCATGAGAAGTCCAGGACACAATAGCGAACAGTGGTGACTAAGCTAAAAAACATGAGGGTTTCATGGGAGGTATGAAGATTTCATTTGGGAGGATATGTGTACATATAATTTGCATCCCATGTATGTGAGTTGTTTGCTTTAAACCTTAAAGTAAACCGGAGACGAATCAATACAAAATAAATACATACTTGGGCCTTCCTCCAGCCCCCTCAGCATTGATCATTCCCACAACATCTTCCTCCGACTTCTCCTGGTCCTAGTAGTAGCCCTGTAGGTTTGGTGAGCACAGTTGCTCGTCACGACCTCGTGATCACGAGTCATTTTTTGCGATCACGAGGTCGTAATTCGCATTCATGATCGTCTCTCAATCACGAATGCCAATAATGAATGCACTGGTGATTGCACTCGTTACCCGACTCATGATCACGAGCTACTTAAGATCACTAGTCGTGATTCGTGATTAAAAGCCAGCCGATTTTAATGGTTCATAGCGAAGCCCCCTTACATGCTAGAAACACCACATTTGGCAGATAATGTTAAGAAGAACAGTGGGAACAAGAGGAAAACATTTTTTTAAAAAGACCTTATAGTTAGTTTTTGAGAAAATCGATTTTAACGTTTCAAAGGAAAAAAGTATACATTTAAATGCGGTCAATGACAGTTGATGTATTTACCGCATTTAAATGTATCATTTTTTTCCTTTGAAACTTTAAAATCGATTTTCTCAAAAAATTGTTCCCACTGTTCTTCTTAACAAATCTGACAAATTTGGTGTTTTTAGCATGTAAGAGGGCTTTGCTTTTAACAGCTAAAGTCGGCAGGTTTTGGTGGGTTTTTAATCACAAATACTTTTTCCCTTTGAAATTTTAAAATCGATTTTCTCAGAAACTATAAGGTCTTTTTAAAAAGATGTTAAAATCGGTCTGTTTTTAAACACCAATCACGACGATATCTATTTCTACTCGTGATCGTGAGTCAATTTGTAAGTGGGTGGAGTCGAATTCGTGATCACTCGAATTCGTGATTGGGGGCATCCAAGCATCACTGTTGGTGAGTCAATGTGCACTGCGCATGTGCTGCCCACTAATGGCTGGGAGAGCCCTGCGCCTGTGCAGTATTACTACGTAAGTGCAAAACACTACTAGCTGCGGGATGGAGACCTGGGGGGGGGGGGGCTGCAGCCGCACTGCCCATGTGCTGACTAACCCCAACTGGGCAAATTTACGGGGCTTTTAATGGGACCAGGAGAAGGCGGAGGAAGACGGCATGGGAACGATCAATGCAGATGGGGCTGGAGGAAGCCCCAGGTATGTATAAATCTTTTGTATTGATTTGTTCCTGGTACACTTTAAATAAAGTCTACACTTACATATTTTTTATCCATCCCACATTCTTGATAATGTGACTATAAACACCTGGGTGATTCCAACTGGGAAGAGTTGCATTTCATTTCACCAGAGGGGATGAACGCTACAGAGGACCCTGTAGAGTTTAACTGCCAGCATACCGTTGGCCAGCCAGCACACGCATGATTGACAACCTTATAACAGGAGGATAACAGAGGCGCCAGGAAGAATAAAACACTTTAAAACTTCTAAAATGGGGGGTACAGGATGACTTAACTCCCCAGAAATGACACAGTTGTAAAGATCATAAACAATGTATTCTTACTCCAGAAAAACTTAGAAAAGGTTTTCTGGAGTAAGAATAAATTGTTTATCATCTTTACAACTGTGTCATTACTGAGGAGGTAAGTCATCCTGTATTAAGGAGTCAGTGGCTACCTATACTGGGGGGGAAAGGGGGAGGGGTCATCTGGCTACCTATACTGGAGAGTATACCTATACTATACATCCGAAACAGTCTGTATGCATGTTGGATTATTATGGCTCTGTACAAATTAACAACCTGACACATCATTGCATTCCAGCGGTTCTGGAGGTGTGTTTAGCTTCTAAGTGCACAATGGTTAATTTGCATATATTCAGCAGTGTTGCTCTGGGAGACATCTCAAGCTCACTCCAACCTGAATTATCGCAAATTCTTTCTGTTTTAGGAAAGCAAACTTTTGTTTTTCTTAACATCTTAGTAAGGGGGCTTTTAGGACCATTGTAGTCCCTTACACACTCCAATGAGTTCTGGGTCACCATGAGCTTGCTGGTTAGTCTATACTGGAGAGAAAGTGAGGAGGGGTCATCTGGCTACCTACACTGGGGTGTCATCAGGCTACCTATACCAGAGTGAAGGGGGGAGGGGTCATCTAGCTACCTATACTGGACGGAAGGGGAGAGGGGTCATCTTGCTACCTATACTGAAGGGGCAGCTGGTGACAGTGGCCTTGGATGGTAAACAGTACAAATCCAGCCCTGAATGCGCTTACGGCACAACAACAATTTGAGCACAATAAAGATATAATACAATAAATCCATGTTCATGGACCAACCAAACTCTAAAATACCAAACAGAAGTCCATACTGAACCAAATAGTAAAGAATAGGTGCAACTCCAAGCAAGATAAATATTGAATTTTATTTAAGGAATGCTCATAAAAGCAATTAAAAACACATAGACCTCGATTCATCAACACTTAGCAAATTTGTTAACAACAGTTTGGTAAAATACCGAATTTGTTAACTTCATTTCAGGATTCATCAAAGTTATCTACAGCTGTTAGCGAACATTCGGTAACGATTCGGTAACGATTCGCTAAAACGGAATAAAGTGCAATTCATGAAAAAGAAAGTGGGCGTGGTTTAGCGTTACATTTAGAATTAGTTATCTCCTTCACTGCTCTGTCGTTATTCCTGTCAGATCATTGCTGACAGAGAAGATGGAGCCATTTGTAAGTGGTTATGTATCAGCTGAGAGTGATTCAAAGGCGCAGAAGGGCAAGAATAAGGTCTGCAACCATATACATTTGTAAGAGAATAGATTTATTTGCTATAACACGACATCTGCATTTCTCTTGAATCATCTTGTAAGAGAACACAGGCAGTGTCAGGGTTAACTAATTTTGCTAGCTGCACTATAATTTTTTTAGAAAAGGCTCCTATCAAATTGTGGGATTGTCCCAACCACTTTCAGAATCCTGGTCCAGGTGTAAAGCCCTATTCAGAATGTTGCTACGTAGTGCTCAAAGGACTGCCTTTTACCCACAATTCCATGGGAATCTTATGGCCTTGTGTTAAAGTACCACTGTAAAATGGAAATATCGACACGTTACCGAATGGTTACCGAATTGTTATCGAATTCACACCGAATGAGGAAAAACCTTGATGAATACAACTAGAAATCGCTAAACTTCGAATTCGGTAATTTACCAAACTGGAAAAAGTTATCTCAAAGAGAATGATGAATCGAGGCCATAGAGCCCAACACTCTGCGCACAGCAGACAATGGCCTCGATTCATCATTCTCTTTGAGATAACTTTTTCCAGTTTGTTAAATTACCAAATTCGAAGTTTAGCAATTTCTAGTTGTATTCATCAAGGTTTTTCCTCATTCGGTGTGAATTCGATAACAATTCGGTAACCATTCGGTAACGTGTCGATATTTCCATTTTACAGTGGTACTTTAACACAAGGCCATAAGATTCCCATGGAATTGTGGGTAAAATGCAGTCCTTTGAGCACTACGTAGCAACATTCTGAATAGGGCTTTACACCTGGACCAGGATTCTGAAAGTGGTTGGGACAATCCCACAATTTGATAGGAGCCTTTTCTAAAAAATTATAGTGCAGCTAGCAAACTAGTTAACCCTGACACTGCCTGTGTTCTCTTACAAGATGATTCAAGAGAAATGCAGATGTCGTGTTATAGCAAATAAATCTATTCTCTTACAAATTGATATGGTTGCAGACCTTATTCTTGCCCTTCTGCGCCTTTGAATCACTCTCAGCTGATACATAACCACTTCAAATGGCTCCATCTTCTCTGTCAGCAATGATCTGACAGGAATAACGACAGAGCAGTGAACGAGATAACTAATCCTAAATGTAACGCTAAACCACGCCCACTTTCTTTTTCATGAATTGCACTTTATTCCGTTTTAGCGAATCGTTACCGAATCGTTACCGAATGTTCGCTAACAGCTGTAGATAACTTTGATGAATCCTGAAATGAAGTTAACAAATTCGGTATTTTACCAAACTGTTGTTAACAAATTTGCTAAGTGTTGATGAATCGAGGCCAATATATCCAATACTGTGAAATGAGTACAAAAAATCTTTTACATACATCAAGGGAGGTAATCACATCAGAAAAATGCATACAAGTCCGGATAAGCTGCAATGAAGATACATGCATCTATAAATAACTGGCAACTCATGTATAATAACAACGTCTGATGGATCCACTTACCCCAAGAGTGCTGCTGTCCACTGAGCGAGGCTGGGCTCAAAAACTGTCTGACACGTATCGGACTTCCGTCCTTCGTCGGAGACCGAATGCGCTTACGTGCATCAGCTGACAAGCTTGTCGGTAAATTTTGGGGGGAAGCCCGCACTGGATCAGGGCTACACAGGAGGACTGGCGAAGCCTCATTAGGTAAGTACCCCCCAGGGGCACTTTTTTATTATGTATTCTCTTTAAGTGACAAGACAATATACTCTGTACAGTGCCGCGGAAGATGTCGGCACTATATACATACCACATAATAATAACTAGTTGATGCATAAAATAATGCAAAAGCTTTATTCAATGACTCGAATGGCTGCACTTACAGTTTTGCTTGTGATGTTACAAATGCTTCAAAGCACTGGTCATGTGACTGACACTGTAAGAGTAAATTCTCAGCATTCCTGCCTGAAAAGCAAGTATATGCACTGACACATCATCACTTTTAACCACAGCCGAGGAGACGCTATTTTAATCATGAATATTTTCTTTTAAAGGATAGGGCTCACTTTAAGCGTCAATTAGTCAAAATAAAGATGTTTCTGAACAAGGCCGAATGCAACTTTCCCTCCATAAAAGAGCCACATGAAACAGTAAAATTCATTGTAACATCAATGAACATCTGTTCACATTTCATTGCTTTGTCAATTGTGCCATTTTGGTCTCCAGTTGTGAAATACATTCAGATTGTATTTACATTTCAGTAAGATGTCTCTGGCACAAGTACTGCTTTTACGTAGGAAATGGAAGTGTCTTTTTGTTCCATTCATCACAAAGCCTATCCAAGTCAGCTGAATTTTGGTGTGATCGCTATGCAATTTGCTTTTACAGGGCTTGTTGAATGCACCACTTAATGTAGTAGTAGCGGAAAATGATTTCATGCACTATAATCCTCAACACTTCATCCTTCTGTCTTGCTGCCTTTTCACAATAGCTCCATTTTGATGTTCCAGTCAAGTCCCTCTCTCCCCACTGTATTGATCATCATTGGGTCTGCAAGACCATGGAAGTAAGTTTAAAGTTCTTCCGTAATAGTCGCCGCAAGAAAAAAACAATATAAATGCTCGGTATCTGGATTACCGGGCGCAGTTCTTACCACTGATGTTGGACAGATGTGCAGGTTTCTAAGCGTATAGTTATCCGAGTACTAGAGGTAAAGTTATCTCATTGGAATAGAATGCAACAGCATTTTCCACAGTATTGAGCTTATAATATAAATCATTTAAATGTATTTTTTAACAATACTATACAAAAAATCAAAACCCCTGGGATTATATGTCAGTTTTTAAAGCAATACTGAAGCAAAAATAATGAATTGTGTGTGCAGTACAGCTAAGAAATAGAACATTAATAGCAAAAAAAAGTCTCATATTGTTTTCCAGTACAGGAAGAGTTAAGGAACTTAGGTTGTTATATATGCAAAATAGCTTCGCTGGGCTCTTCAACCAAACAGTCCTGTTTTCTGAAACACTTAAACAGCCAAGAAACAGTGAGAGGGCTGGTGCACACCAAGCGTTTTTGGTAGCGTTTTTCAAAACCGCTGCCGCCTGTGAAAACGCTTGGCTAATGTATCTCAATGGGATGGTGCACACCAGCGGTTTGCGTTTTTTTTAGCAAACAGCAAACGTGGCTCCTGCAGCATTTTTGCGGTTTGCAGACGCGTTTCTGCCTCAATGTAAAGCATAGAAAAAGCTCACACCGCTTATAAAAATGCCAGATCAGAGCGGTTTTCCAGGCGTTTTTGTTACAGAAGCTGTTCAGTAACGGCTTTACTGTAACAACATATGAAATCTGCTACACAAAAAACGCTCCAAAAAAGCCAGGCATGTGTAGAAAACCTCTCTAAACATGCCTAGAATCGTTCTGAAAATGTGCTTCAAAAACCTCTAGTGTTTTGCAGATCTGCTAGAGATTTTTGGTGTGTACTGGCTCAGAGACAGGTTGAGAACTTGAGATAAGGTTTTACTACAGGTTCAAAGTATCACTAGCTCTGCTCTGGTTTATAGTTTAAAATACAGAGTGTGGTTTGTAAACTGGAAATGTGACAGAATGATGCAATGTTATAAAGAAAAAAACCTATATAATGGAAAATAAAAATAAGAGACTTTTCTTTGCTACTAATGTTCTATTCATTATTCGTACTACACATACAGTTCATTTTATCAAAAGTTTTTTTTCTCGCTTCAGGTTTGATTTAACCACTTCACCCCAAGGCGGTTTTTACCCTAACGGACAAGAGCGATTTTCACCTTTCAGTGCTCATCCCTTTCATTTGCCAATAGCTTAATCACTACTAATCACAATGAAATGATCTATATCGTGTTTTTTTCACCACCAATTAGGCTGTTTGAGGTTGATATTTGTTTTCAGTACTTTCTTTTCTATGCATTTTAAAGGGAAATACAAGGAAAAAATGAAAAAATACACTATTTCTCCAATTTTATCCCCTATGGTTTTAATATAAACACTGCTACTGTACATAAAACCTACACATTTTATCTGCCCATTTGTCCTGGTTATCACAAGATTTTAATTATGTTCCTAGTACAAAGTATAGGGACAATATATCATTTGGAAATAAAGGTGTATTTTTTTTGGGTGATTTTTTTTTTCACTATTTTCACATGCACGTGCACTAGGGTGCAGGTGCACACACGGGAGCGTGCACGTGCACGCACACGCTTGCACACGTGCGCGTGCAGGCGCACAGCGGCAGCAGCACTGTCTGACTTATGAAAACGTCCTGGAGCCATTAAGAGGCTCTAGCAGGACGTATTTATAAGTCAGCATGTCATTAAGTGGTTAAAGACCTGGGCCATATGCAATTCACCCTTTCTCCTTAGTTTTTTCCAAGTTGATATTTTCACACCTTGTCAATAAAATGCATTTAACTTCCCTGCCGGTGCATGTCTGTCTGGAATTATTGGTCTAAAAGCAGTACATTTGTTTCAAGAATTTTAGGCCTCCAATTGTTAAAGAGACTCCGTAACAAAAATTTCATCCGGTTTTCTTCCATCCTACAAGTTCCAAAATCTATTCTAATGTGCTCTGGCTTACTGCAGCACATTCTACTATCACCATCTCTGTAATAAATCAACTTATCTCTCTCTTGTCAGACTTGTCAGCCTGTGTCTGGAAGGCTGCCAAGTTCTTCAGTGTTGTGGTTCTGTGATGCATCTCCCCCCTCCAGGCTCCTCTCTGCACACTGCCTGTGTGTTATTTAGATTAGTGCCGCTTCTCTCTGCTCTATTATCTTTTACAAGCTGGATAAATCCTCCTCTGAGCTGGCTGGGCTTTCACATACTGAGGAATTACATACAGGCAGAGCTGTCTGCACTCTGCAGGAAGAAACAGCCTGACACTTCAGTGGAAGATAGCTGCAGGGAGAAAGAAACACACAAATGATCTCTTGAGATTAAAAAGGAAGGCTGTATACAGCCTGCTTGTGTATGGATGTATTTTCTATGTGTGGACATACTGTACATCAACCTACTTCCTGTTTTGGTGGCCATTTTGTTTGTTTATAAACAAACTTTTTAAAACTGTTTTTAACCACTTTTAATGCGGCGGGGAGCAGCGAAATTGTGACAGAGGGTAATAGGAGATGTCCCCTAACGCACTGGTATGTTTACTTTTGTGCCATTTTAACAATACAGATTCTCTTTAAGTCATAACTCACCAATATATATCAGAATAAAAGCCTGGTACACATTCTTCATATAAATAAAAGACTGGAACACAAAATTGTTGAAGTAATTACATTTATGAATAAACTTTAAAAAAAAAATGTGAAACTGTACAAATAAGACAGGCAGAGAGTAGTCAAAATCCAGGCAGAGGTCTGTGCAGACGGCAGGCAGAGAGTAGTCAAAATCCAGGCAGATGTAAGTGCAGATAGCAGGCAGAGAGTAGTGAAAATCCAGGCAGAGGTCAGTGCAGGCGGCAGGCAAAGATTAGTTAAAATCCAGGCAAATATCAGTAACAGTAAGGCAGAAGCACTTAGCTCAGAAGCAGTTGGGAACCAAATGGCTATATTGTTAACATCCTGTGCTTTCAAATGAGCTTATCTGCCATCTCTGCCATGGCAGTCAGGTGAAAAGAGGGAAAGATCAAATTGCAACTTGTGATTAGAGACAAATGAGGGGGAATCAGACTAAATGCTCTATAAACATGCAGGCAGAATTTCTCTGTTTACCTTCTGTCCTGCTGATTGGGTCCAGATGGGGGGATCAGACAGGGTTAACTCTCTAGAAACATACAGTGTGCATTTCTCTGTTTTCCTTCTGCCATGTGCAGCAGTCAGATCGGGGTCCAGATGGGGGGATCAGGCAGGCTAAACTCTCTACTTTCATACAGGGTGCAGTTCTCTGTTTTCATTCTACCCTGTGCAAAAGTTCAGGTTCACTTTAATTTTATTTGCCCACCCCCGATGACAACACGCAGCCCGACGTCATGCCGCATACCACCACTCTGCCAACGTGATTAGCCGCTGGGATCCCCAGAAAGAGAATAAAGGTAAAGGGGATCCCGGCGGCCGGGGGGGGGGGGAGAAGCCTGACCAGCGCTGATTGTGCGCGGGACCCAGGAAAACAATGCACGCAGTGGTTTTGGCTAGCCCGGGCTGAGCTTGGGCTTACTGCTCTCAGCACCTTTATCTCAGCCCGAGCTCAGCTCGGGAATAATGCCAGGGGGGAGGGGGTTAAACCCTCGGCAAGCAAGAAAGTACACAAAATCCTTTTGACAGTACTTTTTCTACTACTGTTAGTACTTTTGTAATTGCAGAATGTTGAAAAATTATTTAAAAAAGAAGATGAAAAATTATCACCCAGGAGAAAACTCAGGAAAAATTGTAAATTGCATATGGGCCCTGATATCAAAATGGACAGTATAGTTAATTCACAAAACTTATGACTTATCTCTCTGGTCCTAATTTTATTACATTTTTCTTCTAAGTGATATTGTCATACCTCACCAATAAAATGCCATAAGCCACCAGCAAGCAATAAAATACTCTAAATAATTTTGGATCAACTTTTTTCACCAACTTTTTGATACTTTTTTTTAAATGCAAAGTGTTGAAAAATTATTTTAATCTCTTCCTCAACTCTGTATCTACTCCCCTTTGGACTTCACTTCACAACCAGGGTCATAGATACATGTATCTTTGTATTTACATGTATTCCCAAAACCAATCAAAGTACCCGTAGTGAATGATCACCGGCATCAGCAAGATGCCTGTGGTCATTCACAAAATGAAAGTAAAAACACACACATACACATTACTTTCTGTGTGCTGTATAGTACACAGGATAGTGTGTGGACACCTAGTGGCCAAAAGGTCAAAAGATATGTTAAGTACATTAAAATAAATGAAAAAATAAATTACCCATTAATTATTAAACATTTCTCCCGCACTTCCCACAGTTATCAAAATAAAACACTTGTAAAAAAAACAGTAACAGTATTTAAAAAAATAAATAAATAGTTACCTTAAGGAGTCAGCTTTTTAATGTGTATGTCATGAGGCTATATTACTGTTATTTTTGTAAATAAGGGCTTGTAATTATTGTTCTAGTACAATATAAAGGAACACAAAACAGAAAAAATACACCGTTATTTCCAAATAAAATATTGTCGCCACGCATTAAACTATGGACACAATTTAAACCGGGAGAAATGATCAAATAAAATGTGTGCATTTTAGCTATAGTAGCACGTTTTACTTTAAAATTATAATAGCTGCTAAAAACTAAGAAATAATGATTTTTTTATTCTTTTTATTTTTATTCCCTTTAAGATGCATATAAAATAAAATAATTTGTAGCAAAAAGTACAGCCCAAAGAAAGCCTAATTTGTGGTGAAAAAAAAAACAATGTATAGACGATTTAGCTGTCTTAAGTAGTGATAAAGTTATTGGTGAATTAATAGGGGAAAATGAAATGTGAAAATTGCTCTGGTTTTTAAGGGGAAAAAAACCCTTAGTGGTGAAGTGGTTAAACAGGTGATCAAAAATTATATCCTAGAAGAAAATCTAGGAGGAAAAATGAATTGAATAAAGGCCCTTATCCGTTTATGTCATGAATTATCTAAAATGATTTGCCTTAATGCAAACCTGAACTAAAAATTAAAAAACAAAATAAACATACACATGTTTACTGAGCTCCTGCGTAGTCTACTCATCAATCTTTCTCCTATCCTGCAGCCTGTTTGCCCACTGTGATCAATGGTCCTCCATTTTGAAAATGGCCATTACCCCATTATAGCTTCCTGGTCAGCACATTGTTTAACTGTAATAATGCCCACTTGAGCTATAGGGAAACATGGACATTACCTTGCTCATCAGTTGTCCTTTCAGTTATAACTGACAGCAATTGATATATAACTGACAGCAACTGATATATTTCAGTTCTGAATAAATCTTGTCAGAACTGGAAGGGATCGTCGTTAGAAGAAAATGGTGATGAGCTTCTGAGAGGAAGTGATGGCGAGCTAAGTATGTATTATTAATTTGCAGGCACATCATGTGTTTATTTCCAATAATTGTACTCGGTTTAGGTTCACTTTTAAGTGGAACTATAGTAGAAAAAAAAATTCTCTGGGAAACATCGCATTTCATTTCACCAGAGGGAATGAATGCTACAGAGGACCCTGTGGAGCTTAACTGCCAGGATACCCTGTGGAGCTTTACTACTTATGTTATGCATATGCTTACATACATGTTACAGTGTCTGTGTTCACATCATGTTTACATTTTTTTTTCTAGGCACTCTCGTTCCTTCCTAAAAGCATACTGATATGTTAATTGGTTTAAATCCAAATTGGCTTTAGACAATGTCATGGACATTATACTATGACTATTTAAGAGATTATACTGTTAACTCCTTTGAGGCACAGTTACTGTAGGTCCACACTTAAAGAGAACCTGAACTGAAAATAAAAAGTCAAAATAACCATACACAGGTCATACTTACCTCCAGTGTAGCCTACTCCTCAATCTCTTTCTCCTCTCCTGCATCCTGTTTGTCCACTGTGATCAATGGAATTCTCCGTTCTCCATTTTAAAAATGGCCATTACCCCATAACAGCTTCCTGGTCAGCACGCTGTTAAACTGTAATATCACCCACTTGAGCCATAGGGAAACATGGACATTACCTTGCACATTCAGTTGTAACTGACAGCTACTGATATATACTGCAACTGACAGCAACTGGTATATTTCAGTTCTGATAAAATATTGTCAGAACTGGAAGGGATCACTGTAAGAAGAAAATGGTGAGCTTCTGAGAGGAACTGACTGTGAGGTTAGTATGTAATATTCATTTGAAGCTACGTCGTGTGTTTATTTTAAATAATTTTACTCGCTTCAGGTTCCCTTTAACATAAGAAATGGTCTTATTAATTGAGCAGACTGCAGTGGAGCAACAGACACATCATGGATCTCATGTGAACCATTTCTGTACCAGCAGTCTCTGCCGCCTTACGGACCAGAGACTGCTAGTACGGTAAAATGCCTCCTCCCGATGAATAGCTGCAAGCAAGCAAGAGCTTGTCAACTGTGTTCCGGAGGGCCCTGCGCTAAAATGGCCCAGTGGAGAAAGGGCGGGAGTAGCCTTTGGATTACCCAGAAAGTTCACTCTACTGTGGCGAGTACCAATTTTTAGCACTTTTTTTTTTCAGTACAGGTACATTTTGAATGCATTTTTCACTAACAGAAAAAAAAACTGACAGCAATATCGCACTGTGTGTGTTTTTGCTATCAATTACATAAGCTGCTGTGAAAAGCCATGCATTTTTCCCCACATACAAGCACAAATGGTGTGCAGAAAAATCATGCAGAAAAACGCACACAGAAAACCAACAGACAAGCGTGCTCCCAGCCTCTGCATTTTTCTCACATCAAAGGCAGAAAGAATGTAAGAGCTTTCTGTCGGGGGCGTAACACTAGAAACCACTGTGCCCCCCCTTCCCCTGCACACACACATGCACACACAACTTTGGAAGTGGGCTCCCCCCCCCCCCCCCCCCCCAAGGAAAAAAAAAAACTAATAAAATGAAGAAAGGCAGGTTATAAATAAAAATAATTATAAACAAGTTCTGATGTACACAGCAGGAGATATCAGATCCAAAGCAGGATGGGAATTAGGTGTCTCTGACTATGCAGGCAGCCTAAGCCGGTGAGCCCCTCTCTGTCCAGACACAGCCGCAGGTAGGCTGTGCCACAATGGCAACGCCGGCGGTGACAGCGTCTGCTTCTTCCTGCTACAGTCAGGAGAATGGGAGTTGCAGGACAATGTTGCATGCTGGGGGCGGGGCAGACCGGGCAAATGAGGAAGTAGCAGCCAGGAACACTGCAGCCCAGCCCAAGTAGGCCCGGGTACTAGAGCCTGCCCACACCAGCACAGCCACACAGCCTGAGCCTGCGCCAGGCACCGGAGGCGCCAAGTAAATAAAAAATAAATGTATATGGGTTTCCATGCCCCCCCCCCCCAGGGTTTTACCCCCCCCAGCCCACCCTCAGATGCAGGCATAGCAGGGGCGATTGTTATACACCTGCTTTCTGTGCATCATACTTTGCTCTGTTGCTATGGTTTCAAGGAATCACAATTTTAATTATTTGTTATACCTAGAAAATGATAACTGAGTGCAAATTAAAAGAGAGAGGTCATATAATAGCTTGTATACCACCGATACATATTATTCAATTTTTCAATGAAAGTTTAGATGCTCTTTGAAAGAAACACATTAAATCATCTCCAAGGATAAACTAATTATATATTTCCCTGTATTAAGAGGAATCCAGGTTTTTCGGCAGGAATAGAGTTAATAAATGACTTCAAGAAACATTTTTTACACTTTCCAAGAGATAACTGCTGAGGATTTTCTTATTACCGGGATTTAAGAGTAACAAGATGAAGATCATCTTTACAGGTTGACAAGACATGGCAGGGATTAGCTTGATTTCGATTTACAGCGACTCCGCTCTTGGAAGGTGGCAGAATTCACCTATACAACACATCTCACCTACTGTTGACTGTAAACTAAACAATTATACATAAAACACGTTTGGTCCAAGTCACCGAGCTAAAGGACATGTACATATAGCAGCGGAACTGGCTTGCAGTATAGCGGTTGGCATCGTGATTTTTTTCTCACTAACAAGCTGTTGGTGGCAGGTTTATGCCATCTATAACCATGGCAATTTGTTTTTGTTGGAAGTTGCAGAAATGTCACTGTTGCTTAGAACCACCGTAAAGTGTTCCAAAAATAACGTTAATGGTCAGCCTTAGGGCTTGGGTTTAGAATAGGCTACGTAAACAATTTTCACAGTGTACTAAAAGGGTGGGGGACAAAAAAACAATTCAGAAACGTGTAATCTAGAATGTGATGTGTTTGCTTTTCAGAAGAAAGTACAGCTATGCAGATTTCTAATTCTAGAAGAAAAAAAAAAAAACACTAACGACTGCCTACTGTGGGTAGATCTCTCGGATAGTAATGTAGAATTGGGGTTATAGTGTAAATGTATGAAACAGCATCAATCAAGAAAACAATTAAATACATTCACCATTTTAACCACTAACCAGATCTAAAAAAGCACCTTGGAGCATCTCAGATCTCCCTAAATGGAAATCAAGTTGCCATGTTCCTCTTTCTTCTTCATTGTTCCTTTTTTGGGACTAATATAAACATCTGCACGAAAAGCTAGAAAGAGCATTTAGTAGAGCTACTAGAAAGAACATTTATATTGTGATAGATATTATCTTTAGGCCTCTTTCACAGTGCGACGTTAAAGTCGCACGTTAGAAAATGTTTTAACATGGACTAACGCACAGCAATATTAAAGGGATACTGTAGGGGGGTCAGGGGAAAATGAGCTGAACTTACCCGGGGCTTCTAATGGTCCCCCGCAGACATCCTGTGCCCGCGCAGCCACTCACCGATGCTCCGGCCCCGCCTCCGGTTCACTTCTGGGATTTCTGACTTTAAAGTCAGAAAACCACTGCGCCTGCATTGCCGTGTCCTCGCTCCCGCTGATGTCACCAGGAGCGTACTGCGCAGACAAAAGACCATACTGGGCTTGTGCAATACACTCCTGGTGACATCAGCGGGAGAGAGGATGCAGCTGCGCAGGCGCAGTGGTTTTCAGACTTTAAAGTCTGAAATTCCAGAAGTGAAAAGGAGGCGGGGCCGGAGTATCGGTGAGTGGCTGCGTGGGCACAGGATGTCTGCGGGGGGCCATTAGAAGCCCTGGGTAAGTTCAACTCATTTTCCCCCGACCCCCCTACAGTATCCCTTTAAGTCTGTGCAACATTCACAGTGCCCACGTTCCATTGTGTGTAACGTGTAGCAATATTTAGAAAGTGCTGCATGCTGTGCGTTTAGCAATAAATTTGATGCGTTGTGTGTGTTGCACATGCTCAGTAATGTTTTTTTTTTCTTATGTAACGCATGCGCAGTTTTCATTCCATCACTGTGTGACGAAAACGGCGCACCAAACGCAGGGCTAAAGAATGTACTATAACGTCCAAGTCATAGTCTTTCAATGCGTTGCACTAGGGGCACGTTATGCGACCTTAACGTCGCATCAAACGCAATGTCCCACTGTGAAAGAGGCCTTAACCTCTCATTTATTGCTTTCCATGTTTTCAGATGTAAAGGAAAAATACTATTGAAAAATAATGCTAGGTACACACGATACAATTTTCTGACAGATTTACTGTCAGAACGATTATTTACAACAGGTCTGATCTGATTTAAAATCGATTTTCTGATCGATTTTCCATTCCTTCTATGGAAAATTGATTGGAAAATTGATTGGAAATAAGATCGGACCTGTTGGAAATAATCGATCTAACAGTAAATCTGTCTGAAAATTGTATCGTGTGTACCTAGCATAAGATAGTAGTAATCTGATAAATAAGCAATTTAGACAGTTAATGTGCACATATACTTATATTATTATTATTTTTTTTATTATTTATATCGGTGCCAACATCTTCCATTGCATTGTACATGGTACAAAAACAGGACTAGATGTACATGAGCAGTTGTACGCACTGTGCAATCAAGATATCCAGCAACACAAATACACAACACATTCCAGCGAAAATGCCCTTGAAAGTCATTTTGTAATAAGTTTGTGATTTTTCACACTTTTCACAAATTTTCAGTATAAAAATAACTTTTGCATTTTTTTGCGAATTTTCCATATTTTCTTAAAATCGAAAATTTTCGATGCAAAAATGACTGGCAAAAAATTTGCAAGCAAGTTTGAAAACATCATGAATACTGCTACATGCTCATTTAGTAAACATGAAACATAAGGGGGATTACGGTATATGTTTTCCTTGTCAATTCCTGGCAAGTTCACTAACTGTGATAGAATCTGCCAAAAATATATGCCCCAACATGGCAGATTGATCATAATTTCACTAAAAACCGATCAAAATGATCAATCTGACCCCCAGTAGGAAGAGCGGCGGTAGATGGACGGCCCATACTGCATTGAGCAGTTCAATGCAGCAGATCAGCAGATTTTCAATAGATTTAAAAGAGATTTAATAGATAGATATTCAAATCAATTTAATATCTATGGGCCCTTTGTGCAAGTAATAGATCCCTCTATGATCAGATTCAGATGAGTGAGGTATCTATAATTTTGCCACATTCAGTGGCAATCTATAAATGTATGGGCACCATGACGTGCTATGTTCTGGATGGTTATTGTTTACAGTGCATTCAGAGGAATGGTAAATGCAGAGTGCAGTTCAGACTCGTCTAGAGATCACTGGTATCAAGGTTACAGATTGCCCAGCTCATGGTGAGCCAGAACTCCTAGGAGTGTTTAAGGGGCTAAAAAGGACCAAAAAGCCTCCTTACTAAGATGCTATGCAAAGCAGAAGTTTGCCTTCTTAAAACGGAAGGTATTTGGGATTGATCAGGTTGGAGTGAGCATACGACACAGCGCATGACTGCTGAATATGCAAATTGCCCCTTTGTTGTCCCTGAAAGCTAGACACACCTCCAGAGCTGCTGGAATGCAATGATGTGTCAGCTTGTTAATAGTACCGAGGTAAAATCTTCACATAGGAATGGACAGCACAGGAAGAATTTACAGAGAGCAGAGAAAAACATGATGCAGATGTAAGACTAGTTTAATACAGTAGAGCCCCAGTTATCTGGGACTTAACTAACCGACATTCATTCATTTTGCAGAGCAAACCACTTAGAAAAGCTCCAGGTGGCAGTTTTCTTTACTACTACAGCTGCCTGCTGCTCTGCTGCATCACCGTACAACTCCCTTTACTCACCTTACCCACATCAAGTCACGCACACGCATGGGGAGCCATGCAGAGCAGATGCAGCAAAACAGCTGCAGCTATAGAAGCAAAAAAGTGTTGTTTCTAAGTTGTTTCTGCTGTGCGCTGCTCTGCATTTGGTCCGTGGGGGGAGGTTAGTGTTTTATTTACTTTGTACAGCGCCACGGAATATGTTGGAGCTTTATAAATCAATATTAACAATTGAGGCCCTGATTCCTTGACTTCTCAAGCAACTGGAAATTACATATATCTGGCATCAAGCAATCCCTGCCTATGCCGGATAACTGATACTTTACTGAACATATACTGTAATGCTGGTACACAGTGTACACAGTCTACAGCAGCCTTTCTCAACCTTTTTACCCTGGAAGAACCCTGCAAATACTTTTTGGATCTCAAGGAACTCCTGCAGGTAATTGTTGGATCTCAAGGAACCCCTAAAATTATTTTGCAGGTGGTTTGGTCTTTAAACTCTAGTGTGGCAGTCAATGCCCTATTACAGTGCCTTTCATTATAATGTCTCTTTATTCCAGTGATTTTTATTAATGGGCTCATTATTATTCTGGCCACCAATTTAGTGCTTCTTTTTACAGTACCCCCTAATACAGTGTGCTCTCTATCATACTTGACCCAACATCCACGATGGGGAAAAATGCCAAGGAACCCCTGCAGAGTGCTCAAGGAACCCTGGTTGAGAAAGCCCGGTCTACAGGCTGTTGGTATACAGTTTAGGAGTGTTTGCGCATAAAAAGCACCTGGCAGCATCTATTGACAAGTGCAATATCAGTCATGCACTATGCCTGCATTATTGTCTCTTTTCTATACAATACAATACAATAACATTTCTATTGCGCTTTTCTCCCATAGGACTCAAAGTGCTTAGGCTCTCTCAGATTCAGTAATTGGTAGTAGGATGAAGTATTCACACAACAAAAGTTATAATTCTGCAAATGCCAAACTGAACAGGTGGGTTTTCAGTCTGGATTTAAACACGTCCAGGGATGGAGCTGTCCTGATCTGTTGAGGTACGGAGTTTCAAAACGTAGGGGCAGCATGACAGAAGGCTCTGGGACCAAAAGTTTCCAAGTGGACTCTGGGTATGACTAGATTATTAGAACCTGTGGATCTGAGAATGCGGGGATTGCTACGCAGCTGCAACATATCTTTCATGTATCCAGGGCCCAGATTATTCAGGGATTTAAATGTCTGTAGGCCGATCTTGAATTGGACCCTCCATTCTATAGGTAGCCAGTGAAGAGAGTGCAGGACTGGCATTATGTGGCAGTGACGGGGTTGGTTGGTTAGCAGTCTGGCAGCAGTATTCTGTATCAGCTGTAGGCGGTACAAGACCTTTTTTGGAAGGCCAGTGTAGAGAGCATTACAGTAGTCCAGTCGGGATGTGATGAAGGCATGGACTAAGGTTGGCAGATCTTCTGGGGGGATGAGGTGCTTGATTTTTGCAATGTTCTTCAGGTGAGAATAGGATGATTTCACCACAGCAGAGATTTGAGTTCTGAAGTTTAAATTCCCATCAATTAGAACTCCCAGGCTACGCACATGATCAGAGCTGCGTAGATCCGTGCCTCCTATTCCCAGTGATGAAGACTGCAAGTTAAGTTGTTTTGTTATCATGCTCTGCCCTCCAATCAGAAAGACTTCAGTTTTGTCTGCATTTAGTTTCAGCCAGTTGTCATTCATCCATTGCTGTAGTTCACGTAAGCAGGCGTTTATAGTTGGAGTTGGGTCTGTCACACCAGGCTTGAAGGAGAGATATAGTTGGGTGTCGTCTGCATAGCAGTGGTATGTCAGGCCATGTTTTTGGATTCGTTTTCCAAGCGGTAACATGTAAATCGTGAAAAGCAGGGGAGAGAGGATTGAGTCCTGGGGCACCCCATACTTAGACCTCGTTCCCACTATATGCACTGCCGTGCGCATTTCGGCAGCCCATATGGTGTGCGACACTCAAGAACGGTAGAAGGGCATAGACAGCACATCTACCGTTCCCATCATATGCGCTGTGCAGCAGTGTGATGCGCTATCGCACTGCTGCATGCATTTTTCAGAAATCGCAGCGCTGACCCATTGAATGGGATCTGCAGCCCATAGTGGTTCAGACGACGTGCGATCGTACGCGTTGCATTCCGATCGCACGGCCATTTGCGCTAATTGATGTGAACGAGGCCTTAATATTCTGAGTATTCTTCTCTTTTGAAAAACTGAAAAAATATCATGGACATGTGCCAACCAAAATCGAGCTCCCAATGTAAAAGTATTAAAGTTGTCAATGACAAGATCATTTCAAACCTCCAAATAAAATTTGCTAGTTGAAAAAAGAAAAAAAAAAAAGTTTACTTATTCCTTTGGCATATGAAATAGTTTACATCAACTTGGCTTACTTAGTCGGAGTAGGCGGGTGTTTCTGCAAAATCAATTTTGCTTAAATCACTAAACAGTGCTAAAACTGTCCTTTAACGCCTACTGAAGCAATGTATAAATGACCTGCGTTACCTGAAAGACTGGCCTTTTCCCTGCCAAATTCCATGTCGCGGCACCCTTGAAAAATCTACATGTCACTTTGCAAAAGTAAATTTTCAGCATTTACTGTACAATGCTTTCAGAGCATGGCTCTTTGACAGATACTTCATTGTCCCTTTGTTGAATAAGAAATTTAAAGGACCACTATAGCAAAAAAAAAAAATTGCAAAATGTAAAATACATATAAACACATACAAATAAGAAGTATGTGCCTTCCAGAGTAAAATGAGATATAAATTACTTTTCTCTTATGTTGCTGTCATTTGCTGTTAGTAGAAATATGACAGAACTGACAGGTTTTTGACTAGTCCATTGTTCATGGGGGATTCTCAGTATTTCATTTATTCTTTACAAAAGCCCTCCATGGAAAGGATCTATACAATATGCAGGCTGAACACCCCACCTGTTTGCACAATATTCTGTCAGTTGGAATGAGCAACTGCTGTTCAGTAAGTGCTTTTGAAACTTAAAGAAAATCCTGAGAATCCCCCATTGATGAGATGGACTAATCCAAAACCTGTCAGTGACAGCAACATAGGAGAAATGTACTTTCTATTTATGAGTTATCATGTATTTTAAATTTTAAAAAAATAGTTTTGTAATAGTGGTCCTTTAAAGTTACGAAAGCTTGCAATAAACCATGTACAGTTAGTCATTAAAGGTATTACCTGAATCATCGCTTGTTGGTTTGAAGTCTACATTTCTCTAAGAGCTCCACGGTCAGTGCTGATATTTATACAGTGACACAGTAAGAAAATCTACAGTCTGATTGGCCATAACTACTGGCCAGTCATTGCTAGTTCCACATGGAAGACTCATAGTTCATACAGACATTCCATTATGTACCGGTTGCCCCATTAACAAAAATAACTGAATGTGCTGGTGCCTTTGCAGAATTATATAGCTGTGCTTGGGCAGCCATACACATGTACATTTAAAGAGGAAATGTAACCAAGGATTGAACTTCATCCTAATCAGTAGCTGATACCCCCTTTCCCATGAGAAATCTTTACCTTTTCACAAACGGATCATCAGGGGGCTCTGTATGGCTGATATTGTGGTGAAACCCCTCCCACAGTGTGATGCCAGGACCATGGTCCTGACACTTTCCTGTCTTGCATTGTGGGAAATAACAGCTGTTTCCAATTGCCAAGCAACCAGTATATCTCTTTGGCCCAGTGCACACCAAAAGTGCTAGCAGATCGTCAAAACGCTAACGGTTTTGGGAGCAGAGAGCCGATATTTGGCCGGGTGCACACCGAGCGGATTTTGTATGCGATCTGCCGGCCGCATCAGCATCCGCATGGCTAATGTATCTCTATGGGCTGGTGCACACCGGCGGTTTGAGGTTTTAAGCAAACCACAAACGTGCCTCTCACGTTTGCAGTTTGCTTAAAACCTCAAACCGCCGGTGTGCACCAGCCCATAGGGATACATTAGTCATGCGGATTTTCTAGCGGATGCGGCTGGCGGATCCGCCCAGTGTGCACTGGGCCTAAGTGCATATTTATATCTATAAAAAACAACCTTTTAGCCTATTACAATGTTAGTGGGTGTGGTTATAAATAATGACAGTTGGTGCCGTCTAGTTGTTTTCTTGCCTTCCAGTAGTACAGCTGAAGTGCAGGCACATTGTGGATCAATAAACATGAACAAATTACATGGCGAATATCAATCATTACTTGATCTCTCTTCTATTTTTCAACTTTGCAATGTATTGATTTATTTTTTTACACTTTTCGATAAAGTTTCTCTTTAAAATGGGCAGCAGAGGAATTTGGGCACCGGAGATCAGTGTTGCTTGTGAATTTTATTCAAAGTCATTTTTGCATTGAAAATGCTATTTTTGATTGTGAGAATATATTGGCGAAAATACATTGTATTTTCCCAATTCCCAATATGGTCAAAGTTAATGAATTTTATTTTCTGATGATAAAATTCACAAAAAATGCAAAAAAATGTGTCTCTGGTATGGAACTCTGCAACTTCTGCAGGGCTACCTTTAGTCTCTATGCTGCCTGTCTGATCAATGCCCACTTTGCCGGATCGGTGAGTTTTGGTGGGCGGCCCTCTCTTGGAAGGTTTGTTGTGATCCCATGTTTTCTCCATTTGAAAATGACAGATTTGGTGGTGCTCTGGGGAATATTCAAAGCTTTGGATATTTTTTATACACCAACCCTGATTTGTACTTCACAACAACTTTGCCCCCGATTGTCCCTTGTTTGGAGAGCTCCTTGGTCTTCATGGTGTGATGGCTCTTGCTTAAAGAATACCACAACTGACATGTGGCATAATGAGATAGACATGGGTATGTACAGTGCCTAGCACACAAATAACTATGCTGTGTTCCTTTTTTTCTTTCTCTGCCAGAAAGAGGTAAATATCAGGTATGTAAGTGGCTGACTCAGTCCTGACTCAGACAGGAAGTGACTACAGTGTGACCCTCACTGATAAGAATTTCCCCCTTTTTTATCTCTTTCTTGCTCTCAGATGCCATTTTCTTCTAGGAAAGTGTTTTATAGTTGGAATTTCTTATCAGTTGCTTCAAAGATCAACAAAACAAAGAAGCTTCTTTGCATATCATCCCAATAATTAAGGACATGTTGGTAACATACTTCTACAACTGTGAAAATCTCTCTGACTCACTGTTAGGCCAGAATGGTTGTTCACTTTTCCATTGTCTGTGCTGGGGTTGGATGCTGCAACATTTTGCATTCTAAATTTCAGGCCTAGGCCCAGAACATTAACAGAAGCAAAGGATCTTTGCATATGGTAGCAGATGTAGTAAAGCCAGCGCAAGGAAAATTGGAGCTTAAAGAGGAACTTAGTGAAAATAACAATGAATAAAATTGCTTATTTTTTTACAATGTTTATTTATAGATTATTTATTCAGTGTTTGCCCATTATGAAATCTTTCCTCTCTCTGATTTACATTCTGAAATGTATCACTGGTGGAGACAACTTTAGTTCATCTTTAGTTTTGCCAGGTAATCTGTGTGAAATGTTCATTACTGAGAGTTCTATGCACAGAGGGAGATACTGCTTGCTTGGCGGTTGGAAAAAGCCATTACTTCTCACAATGCAAAGAGGTTCATAGACAGTAAACTGTCACGACCATGGTCATGACATCACACTGTGGGAGGGGCTTCACCACAATATCAGCCACACAGATCCCCCCTCTCCCCTGTAGATCTATTCGAGAAAAGGTAAAGATTTGGAGAAAAGGTGGGAAAAGGTGATGTCAGCTACTGATTGAGATGAAGTTCAGTCCGGGGTTAAACTTCCTCTTTAAATGATGCAAAACAGGTGTAAAAGTGGAGTAGATGCTGAGAGTGGCCAATAAGAACCCCTTGATCTAGGTAACTGCTCCATTTTATGTATCAGTTTTGCTTCAATTTTCATTCGTTTTTGATAAATCTGCCTTTTGACTCTATTGTTAAAGGACACCTGTAGTGAGAGGGATATGGAGATTGCCATATTTATTTCCTTTTAAACAATACCAGTTGATGGCCTCCATCTGATCTTTCTGGCATCAGTAGTGTTTGAACCATATACCTGAAACAAGCATGCAGCAAATCCAAACATCTGATCGACATGCTTGTTCAGGGTCTATGGCTAAAAATGAGAGAATCAGCAGAACAGCAATGCAATTTACATTGCAGGACATAAATATTGCAGCCTCCATATTCCTCTCACTACAGTTGTCCTTTAACCACTTCACGACCGCCCCCAGCCGATGGGCGGCGGCAAAGTCCGGGCCCAAACGACCGCAATATGCCCATCGGCGGGGGCGGCTGCGGGAGTGGCTATGCGGCGATCGCGTCATTCGTGACGCGATCAGCCGCCGGGGACTGGCTCCGCCCCCCGTTCGCTGTAACCCGCCGGCCGTTCGGAAGCGCCGGCGGGTTACTAGCACCCGGATCGCCGCGTGTACTGTGTATAATAGGCTTTGTAATGTATACAAAGCTTATTATACTGGCTGCCTCCTGCCCTGGTGGTCCCAGTGTCCGAGGGACCACCAGGGCAGGCTGCAGCCACCCTAGTCTGCACCCAAGCACACTGATTCCCCCCCCCCTGCCCCCTGATCGCCCACAGCACCCCTCAGACCCCCCCCTGCCCACCCCCCAGACCACTGTTTGCACCCAGTCACCCCCCTAATCACCCATCAATCACTCCCTGTCACTATCTGTCAACGTTTTTTTTTTTTTTAGTCCCTAATCTGCCCCCTACTCCCTCCTGATCACCCCCCACCCCTCAGATTCTCCCCAGACCCCCCCCAGATCCCCCCCCCGTGTACTGTATGCATCTATCCCCCCTGATCACCTGTCAATCACCTGTCAATCACCCGTCAATCACCCGTCAATCACTCCCTGTCACTGCCACCCATCAATCAGCCCCTAACCTGCCCCTTGCGGGCAATCTGATCACCCACCCACTCCAATAGATCGCCCGCAGATCCGACATCAGATCACCTCCCAAATCCATTGTTTACATCTATTCTCTCCTCTAAACACCCACTAATTACCCATCAATCACCCCCTATCACCACCTGTCACTGTTACCCATCAGATTAGACCCTAATCTGCCCCTTGCGGGCACCCAATCACCCGCCCACACGCTCAGATTGCCCTCAGACCCCCCCCCCCCCCACCTTATCAATTCGCCCGTGCAATATTTACATCTGTTATTCCCTGTAATAACCCACTTATCACCTGTCAATCACCCATCAATCACCCCCTGTCACTGCCACCCATCAATCACCCCCTGTTACTGCCACCCATCAATCAGCCCCTAACCTGACCCTTGCGGGCAATCTGATCACCCACCCACACCAATAGATCGCCCGCAGATCCGACATTAGATCACCCCCCAAGTGCAGTGTTTACATCTCTTCTCTCTTTTAAACACCCACTAATTACCCATCAATCACCCCCTATCACCACCTGTCACTGTTACCCATCAGATTAGACCCTAATCTGGCCCTTGCGGGCACCCAATCACCCGCCCACACGCTCAGATTGCCCTCAGACCCCCCCTTATCAATTCGCCAGTGCAATATTTACATCTGTTATTCCCTGTAATAAGCCACTGATCACCTGTCAATCACCCATCAATCACCCCCTGTCACTGCCACCCACCAATCACCCCCTGTCACTGCCACCCATCAAACAGCCCCTAACCTGCCCCTTGCGGGCAGTCTGATCACCCACCCACACCAATAGATCGCCCGCAGATCCGACATCAGATCACCTCCCAAGTGCAGTGTTTACATCTCTTCTCTCCTCTAAACACCCACTAATTACCCATCAATCACCCATCAATCACCCCCTACCACCACCTGTCACTGTTACCCATCAGATTAGACCCTAATCTGCCCCTTGCGGGCACCCAATCACCCGCCCACACCTCAGAACGCCCTCAGACCCCAGCCCTGATCACCTCGCCAGTGCATTGCTTGCATCTATTTCCCCCCTCTAATCACACCTTGAGACACCCATCAATCACCTCCTGTCACCCCCTAGCACACTTACCCATCAGATCAGGCCCTAATTTGCCCCGTGTGGGCTCCTGATCACTCGGCCAAACCCTCAGATCCCCCTCAGACCCCCTTCCGATCACCTCCCCAGTGCATTGATTGCATCTATTTTCCCCTCTAACCGCCCCCTGAGACACCCATCAATCACCTCCTGTCACCCCCCCTAGCACTCCTATCCATCAGATCAGGCCCAATACATCCTGTCATCTAAGAGGCCACCCTGCTTATGACCGATTCCACAAAAGTTGCCCCCTCATAGACCACCTGTCATCAAAATTTGCAGATGCTTATACCCCTGAACAGTCATTTTGAGAAATTTGGTTTCCAGACTACTCACAGTTTTGGGCCCGTAAAATGCCAGGGCAGTATAGGAACCCCACAAGTGACCCCATTTTAGAAAGAAGACACCCCAAGGTATTCTGTTAGGTGTATGATGAGTTCATATAATATTTTATTTTTTGTCAAAAGTTAGCGGAAATTGGATTTTTATTGTTTTTTTCACAAAGTGTCATTTTTCACTAACTTGTGACAAAAAATAAAATCTTCTATGAACTCACCATACCCCTAACAGAATACCTTGGGGTGTCTTCTTTCTAAAATGGGGTCACTTGTGGGGTTCCTATACTGCCCTGGCATTTTAGGGGCCCTAAACCGTGAGGAGTAGTCTAGAAAACAAATGCCTCAAAATGACCTGTGAATAGGACGTTGGGCCCCTTAGCGCACCTAGGCTGCAAAAAAGTGTCACACATGTGGTATCGCCATACTCAGGAGAAGTAGTATAATGTGTTTTGTGGTGTATTTTTACACATACCCATGCTGGGTGGGAGAAATCTCTCTGTAAATGGACAATTGTGTGTAAAAAAAAATCAAATAATTGTCATTTACAGAGATATTTCTCCCACCCAGCATGGGTATGTGTAAAAATACACCCCAAAACACATTATACTACTTCTCCTGAGTACGGCGGTACCACATGTGTGGCACTTTTTTGCACCCTAAGTGCGCTAAGGGGCCCAAAGTCCAATGAGTACCTTTAGGATTTCACAGGTCATTTTGCGACATTTGGTTTCAAGACTACTCCTCACAGTTTAGGGCCCCTAAAATGCCAGGGCAGTATAGGAACCCCACAAATGACCGCATTTTAGAAAGAAGACACCCAAAGGTATTCCGTTAGGAGTATGGTGAGTTCATAGAAGATTTTCTTTTTTGTCACAAGTTAGCGGAAAATGACACTTTGTGAAAAAAAACAATTAAAATCAATTTCCGCTAACTTGTGACAAAAAAAAAAAATCTTCTATGAACTCACCATACATCTAACGGAATACCTTGGGGTGTCTTCTTTCTAAAATGGGGTAATTTGTGGGGTTCCTATACTGTCCTGGCATTTTAGGGGCCCTAAACCGTGAGGAGTAGTCTTGAAGCGAAATTTCTCAAAATGACCTGTGAAATCCTAAAGGTACTCATTGGACTTTGGGCCCCTTAGCGCAGTTAGGGTGCAAAAAAGTGCCACACATGTGGTATCGCCGTACTCAGGAGAAGTAGTATAATGTGTTTTGGGGTGTATTTTTCCACATACCCATGCTGAGTGGGAGAAATATCTCTATAAATAGACAATTGTGTGTAAACAAAATAAAAAAATTGTCATTTACGGAGATATTTCTCCCACCCAGCATGGGTATGTGTAAAAATACACCCCAAAACACATTATACTACTTTTCCTGAGTACGGCAATACCACATGTGTGGCACTTTTTTGCAGCCTAACTGCGCTAAGGGGCCCAAAGTCCAATGAGCATCTTTAGGTTTACAGGGGTGCTTACAATTAGGCACCCCCCAAAATGCCAGGACAGTGAACACACCCCACAAATGACCCCATTTTGAAAAGTAGACACTTCAAGGTATTCAGAGAGGAGCATAGTGAGTCCGTGGCAGATTTCATTTTTTTTTGTCGCAAGTTAGAAGAAATGGAAACTTTTTTTTTTTTTTTCACAAAGTGTCATTTTCCGCTAACTTGTGACAAAAAATAAAATCTTCTATGAACTCACCATGCCTCTCACTGAATACTTTGGGATGTCTTCTTTCCAAAATGGGGTCATTTGGCGGGTATTTGTACTATCCTGGAATTTTAGCCCCTCATGAAACCTGACAGGTGCGCAGAAAAGTCAGAGATGCTTGAAAATGGGAACATTCACTTTTGGCACCATAGTTTGTAAACGCTATAACTTTTACCCAATCCAATAAATATACACTGAATGTTTTTTTTTTTATCAAAGACATGTAGCAGAATAACTTTCGCGCTCAAGTGTATAGGAAATTTTACTTTATTTGAAAAATGTCAGCACAGAAAGTTAAAAAAGTCATTTTTTTGACAAAATTCATGTCTTTTTTGATGAATATAATAAAAAGTAAAACTCGCAGCAGCAATCAAATAGCATCAAAAGAAAGCTGTATTAGTGACAAGAAAAGGAGGTAAAATTCATTTAGGTGGTAGGTTGTATGACCGAGCATTAAACCGTGAAAGCTGCAGTGGTCTGAATGGAGAAAAAGGCTCTGGTCCTTAAGGGGCGAAAAGACTGTGGTCCTCAAGTGGTTAAAGAGACACTGAAGCGAAAAAAAAAATATGATCTAATGAATTGGTTGTGTACTATGAATAAATACTAGAAGATTAGCAGCAAAGAAAATATTCTCATATTTTTATTTTCAGGTATATAGTGTTTTTTCTAACATTGCATCATTCTCTAATATGTGCAGATTACACAACACTCAGCATTCAAAATGATTCTTTCAGAGCAGTCTGTGAACTAAGGACCTCTCCTCTAGCAGAGAAAAAGAAAACAGTTGAGGTAATAAAAGTCAGATAACAGCCCTCTCCACGATTTTGAAAGTCGTAGAGCTTAATGGCTTTTTTGCATAGAGATAACAACTGGAGTTTCTTAACTCTTCCTGTACTAAAAACAATTAGACTGATGTGTCTGATCTTAATTTTTTATTTCTTAGCTGTACTACACATACAAATCATAATATCACAATTTTTTTTCGCTTCAGTGTCTCTTTAAGGTGCACATGAACTGTTTTTTTATATTAAAAGGAAACATTATCCCATGTACTTGTGGTAGAAGGCTCCCAAAATATCTTAATTTCATTTAAGTGTGTTACCTATTTTCTGTAGTGCAGTATTAAAAATCAGCCCCATCTTATCTTGAAGAAAAAAAATGAATATCTGCCTTATAAATTGAATGCTACTTCTCCCATCCTTACCCAGCTTTTAATGTGTCTCCCCTTTCTCCTTCCCATCTGGAAAAAGATATCTCTGAACAGAACAACAGATGAGCTTTATTACTTCAATGTGAAAAATAGGTAATACAACAGATCTGAATTTTGGAAGTCTATAAAGATACATGGGGATATGTTTAATCATACCTCCCAACTTTTTGAGATGAGAAAGAGGGACACTTAAACCACGCCCCTGCCACACCCCTGACCACACATCCCTCGTCCCGCATACCATAAAGATTTCCTAAGAAAAATATGTTGTTTTATAATTCAAACTACACTCGTCCTTTCTATACTGGTTCATTTTCCTTCATAACATCCTTTAACATTTTAAAATTAGTAATATATCAATTTAAAGGATGGGAATAAAGTTTAGAGTCAATTAAATACATTTTTTAGTAAAGAAATATATATATTTACAAAGCAAGAGGGACAAAGTCCTGAAAGAGGGAGAAATGAGGAGGAAAGAGGGACAGAGGGACAGGGCTCCCAAAGACGGTCTGTCCCTCCAAAAGAGGGACAGTTGGGAGCTATGTGTTTAATGTTAATATTAAAAACCAGAGTGGAGTGTCTTTCTCTGCACAGGCAATGCCCACCTCCTCCCTCTGCTTCCTCCTATGGACAAAACCAGCTCTGTGCTCACAGGAAAATATTGTCTGGTGCTACCACCTGCTTCTCACTGAATACCTCCTGTGCCTGATAGTAGTTGAGAGGCTTATAGACATGTTCAAACAGCGGCATATAACATTTACATAGAAAGTCTGAAACCATGCCAGAAGTTAATGTGCATACACACATACAATCTTGATTGGGCAATGTTATCACTTCCATGTACTATGAGAGCCAAAAGATTTTGAATACATTGAACAGATTGTGGAGGTAAAGGCTGGTACACACAATGCAACTTCCCATCAGATTGATGGGTTGAATTGATCATTTGTGACCTGTCCGATCTGCTCCTGATAGATAACGGGTCGATTTTGTGCAGTAATGATCTGAAAATCTATTGATCAGGAGCAGACCTGAAAATACCGATTCAACCTGTCGATCTGATGGGAGGTTGCATCATGTGTATCAGGCATAAGATTGCATACTCCATGGAAGTGATAAATTGGCCAATCAAGATTGGATATGTGTAGTTAAGAAAGTTGAGTTAATTGATGCACCAGGGAAAGTTTCTTTTGTTCTTATTTAAATTCAACAAGCATAATGGTCAAAGACTCCTCCTGGGAACCAAGTCAAAGTAGGGGGAGACCTCTATGTTAAAGGACCGCTAAGATGAACAATAGTGAAATTAAGAATCCATGTGGATACACAGTACAATTGTGAAACACATTATAAATGGGAAACATGAGATTTGGGCACTGTTATAAGCTCCCATTGAATTATCGGTAAGGAGGGGAAATTTGAGTGCCAAATATCGGGCATGGGTGCCAAAATATCTCCTACTTACCGATAGTTCTATGGGAGCTTATTGCAAAAAATTACTGTTTTTGTGGGAGTTTTCTTTTTATTGCAGCGGCAGGGACCTTTAAGGTTAGCCTGGGGGATTCGTGGTTAAGGTTAGCTTTGGGGGGCGTTTTTGCGGTGGCTTTCTCTTTATTGTGGTTTTCTTTTTATAAGGTTAGCCGTGGGAGGTTGCAAGGTTAAGGTTAGCTGTGGAGGGTAGGAGGGTCAAGGTTAGTTGTGTAGGGTAGGAGGGTTAAGGTTAGCCATGGGGGATAGGAGGGTTAAGGTTAGCCATGGGAGTCAGGAGGGTTAAGGTTAGTTGTGTAGGGTAGGAACGTTAAGGTTAGCCATGGGGGTAGGAGGGTTAAGGTTAGCTGTGGAGGGTAGCAGGGTTAAGGTTACCGTGGGGGATAGCAGGGTTAAGGTTAGCAATGTTGGCTAGCAGGGTTAGGGTTAGCTGTGGAGGGTAGGAGGGTTAAGGTTAGCAGTGGAGTGTAGGGGGGTTAAGGTTAGCCAAAGGGGTAGCAGTGTTAAGGTTAGCTGTGGGGGGTTGGAGGGTTAAGGTTAGCTGTGGGGGGTAGCAGGGTTAAGGTTAGCTGTGAAGGGTAGCAGGGTTAAGGTTAGCTGTGGGGGGTAGGAGGGTTAAGGTTAGCTGGGAGGGGTAACAGGGTTAAGGTTAGCTGTAAAGGGTAGGAGGGTTAAGGTTAGCTGTGGAGGGTAGCGGGGTAAAGGTTAGCCCTGGGGGGTAGCAGGGTAAAAGTTAGCCGTGGGTGGTAGCAGGGTTAAGGTTAGCTGTGGAGGGTAGCAGGGTAAAGGTAAGCCGTGAGGGGAGAGTGAAAGTTTGCCGTGAGGGGTAGTTCAGTTTAGGCATCGGTAGTGGTAGAGTTCAGCGTGAGAATAGGCTTAGGTTTTCGCTGTAGTAAAATATAGGTATTTAACATCAATATTTTACTATAATTTTTCCACTTTAGTAGTAGAATATTAGTAAATGTACTATTAGTAATTCTACTATTGGCCTTTCTGTGTGCCCAAAGTTCCAGGCGCCATTTTTTGATGTACATGTATAAATTACTTTTTTCCTATGTAGCTATCACTGACAGGAAGTATTAAACTGATGACTAACAGGTATAAATCAATACAAATGTGCCTACTTTCTACAGGGACATTATTTTGGCAGTTGGACTTTGCGTCTGCAATTCAGGGATGTTTTTGAAATTGATGGAAACACTCAGAATCCCGAGTCCAAAACTTGTCACAAAGAGGTTCAAGGCCATCAGTTTAATAATACCTAACGTAAGACAGGGGTCACGCTTGTCTTTCAGTGTTTTGTGTACGATTTTCTGCACACGTTTTCTGTACACCATGTGCTTTTGTGCGGTAGGCACGGATCATATGGTAACATGCTACAGACTTTGCGTCAGCATTGCGGCGATTTGGGTACTTCCATCTCCCCGTTTATGTAATGCATAGCAAACGACAACATGTGAAAGACATCCATTTATAGCAACCCATGAGAGAAATCCTTGCTTTCTGAGGTGAGGAATAATAAAACCTGATTGGCTGCTGTAAGCAACATGAAGATAACAGAGTCTGTTGCTTCATCAGATATGCCCCAAACTTTCTACTGAACAGGCATTGGCATTTGCAATATGCATGTATGTTTGTTAATATGGAATGCTTTTTTCTCCTAGTCTTGCATTCTTCCTCTATACTGTGCTGCTTCTATTGTCAAAGAACCTGAGGTGCGTTTCTTTCTAGTGCTATAGAATCTAAATCAAAAACAAATGTGTGTTTTTTATATAAAACCAGTGAAATACAACGATTTTTTTATTTATTTCCCGTTTCATATATTAGATTTCCAATGAACCGAAAGCATTCAAGCATGTGTTATCATGCCTGTATTTTACTGTCACCTGATAGTATTACATTATGCTGGAGGAGGTAGGCCCCAAACTAAAATGTTTCATAGTGGCTAGTGGAAGAAGGAAGTAGTGGTGGGCAGAAATTACACATCATAATTCGCAATTTTGCATCATAATGTGACATTTTCGGAGTACACGTAAAAGATTGCATGGAAACGTAATTGCTAACCGTAATTTACGAGACATTTCATTTGCGTAAATTCAATGGACATAATTACATCTATAGGTGTGCCGCACAAGTTCCTTTGCATCATTTTTGGACGTAAACGTTTTTACGCATACTAATAGAGTTTTTTGCATTGAATATTTAAAGAGAACCTGTACTGAGTAAAAATATTTAAAATAAACACATGAGGTAACTTCAAATGAACATTACATAGTTACCTTGCCCTCAGTTCATCTCAGAAGCTCACCATTTTCTTCTGACAATAATCCCTTCCAGTTCTGACAATATTTTGTCAGATCTGAAATATATCAGTTGCTGTCAGTAAAATATCAGTTGCTGTCAGTTATAGCTGAGAGGAAAACTGATGTACCAGGTAATGTCCATGTTTCCCTATTGCTCAAGTGGGTGATGTTACAGTTTAACTGTGTGCTGACCAGAAAGCTGTTATGGGTAATGGCTATTTTCAAAATGGAGGTAATGTCCATGTTTCCCTATTGCTCAAGTGGGTGATGTTACAGTTTAACCGTGTGCTGACCAGAAAGCTGTTATGGGTAATGGCTATTTTCAAAATGGAGGAGGGAAAATTCCCTTGATCACAGTGAGCAAACAGGACGCGGGACAGGACACTGAGGAGTAGACTACATGGAAGGTAAGTATGACTTGTGTATGCTTATTTTGACTTTTAATTTTCAGTTCAGGTTTTCTTTAAAGAGCGGCGCATGTGCAGTATACTGGCTGGTGAACATGAATTTTTTACACATATGAAAGCATTTTTCGCATTTAATATTTAAATAATAGCCGCGCATTTGCAGTACACTATCTGATGAATGCAATTTTTGTTACGCATGCGAATGCATTTTTTCGCATTGAATATTTAGTGGTCGTGCATGCGCAGTACACTGGCGAATAGACATGGATATTTTTACACATTGAATGCGTAATTACAGGCATAATTACGATTCACAAACATAGTATGCTGTACATAATGTAATCGCAATTACGCAATGTGTAATTGCAAAAAAATTATGCAAAGTTTTGCGTAATCGTAATTGACCCATTATGAGCACCACTAGAAGCAAGCCCAGTTTGGGACTGCACACCCAGCAAAAACAAACAGAAGGTATTCAAGTCATTAATTAACTAAGGTAGTAACATCGCTGAAGGTATAAAGAGTCATCATGGCTCATAAACATATCATGGTCTTCTTTTAGCAAAGGCGAAGATCGGTGTCAAAGGTGCACCAACCCATGACAGCTATTAGAAATCATCTTTCATTCTTCTCATTACTTTAAACTGAAATGTAATTGGTTGATAATATATGGGTGACTGAACATCATTGCTCCGCACATTATGGAAAAATACAAAAGTAGACCAAATTGGAAGTAATAATTGCTTTCATTTTATCTGACTTTATTCATTTTTTTCATACAGGTAAAGGTATTCAGAAGCAACATCAAATTGTAAATATAATATCAATAAAATATAATAAAATATGTAAAGACATCCTGACACTTTCACTAGAAGACTAGATTGCAGCACAGGTAGACTTTGGTGAAAGGTATAAAATGTGTTGAGCTTTAGACTTATTTATTTTATTTATTGTATTTATAAAGCGCCAACATATTACGCAGCGCTGGACATTAGTTTAGGTTACAGACAATATTTAGGGGTGACATACAGCAAAATGACAATACATGAATACAAGAAAGACCACAGTATGAGTACAAGGTAATGCTTAGTCACTGGAGGGGAGCATGGAGATTAAGCAAGTTCGGTTCACTCAGATGCATAACATGGGTTCACAGTAATGGAGGTGCATGATCAGGTAGGACACAAAAGGAGGGCCCTGCCCAAAGGCTTACAATCTAGAGGGAGAGGTAAGGACACGAACGGTAGGGGATCAGAGTTCAGCTGTGGGTTTAGAGCACTTGTGAGGGGTAGTAGGCCAGAGTGAAAAGGTGAGTTTTGAGGGCTTTTAGACTTGCCATCAGACCAAAAGAGAAAGATGTCTTGAATGCTTGTAGAAGACGCTTCTCCCATCCAATGGCAGCTGTGGGGGAGGAAGGGTTGTTCAGTTAGGCCCAGTGCACACCAAAAACCTCTAGCAGATCTGCAAAACGCTAGAGGTTTTTGAAGCAGATTTCAGAGCGATTCTAGGCATGTTTAGAGAGGTTTTCTAAACATGCCTAGCATTTTTTGCAGCGTTTTTGTGTAGCAGATTACAAATATTGTTACAGTAAAAGCTGTTACTGAACAGCTAATGTAACAAAAACGCCTGGAAAACCGCTCTGATCTAGCGTTTTTCAGAGCTGTTTTCCACTTTCCTATACTTTAAAGAGTAACTATTACGCATTAAATGCAAAATAAATTTTCTATTGCAGGGTGTTACAAAGCAAAAAAGGGTACTAGCAAGGCAATTCAAACATTTAAAATCAATCTTACTTTTGTTCCTGATAGGTTTTTACTCCTCATGCCCCCAGGCTCTAAGAGGGTATGCACGGCCGCAGAAGAGAAGTGACAGGCAGGCTGAATCAGCCTGGTTGGCTGAAGCCTCTGTCACTCACCTCTCTGTGCTGCGATTGGCCGCCTTGTCTCCCCTTTACTGCGGTGGATCTAGCTGTTGTTAGAACACAGGGAGGGGAGCCAGAGGCTATCTCCTGTCACTGTCCACTGCCCCCCTCCTCCAGTAGCATGTCCACTCAGTCTCTGCCTGCCTGCTTCATGTGCCACCTCTGCATTCCCCCTCTTCCCCGCACTGATCAATAAGGAAGGATAAAGGTGGCGCCGCACACAGACTCACCTAACAATGATTCCAGGCGCTGCAGTTCCCCTCTATACCGCCGGCGGTAGTGCAGAGAATAGATGAGAACAGCAGCGCTTGGATCCATTATTAGGTGAGTCTAAGCCTGCTCCATTTATCCTCTTCGCTGTGTGTTCAGAATAAGTGCGGGGAGGAGTGGGATCGTGAGTGGGGGGGAAGAATCTATCCTAGGAACCAAGATGGCCACTGCCAGGAGTGGGATAGTTCATTAAGAAGATTAAAACATTTATGAAATCTAATAGGTGGACAGTGCAATGCATCTGTTATGTAAGTAGAGCAAGTATTTATCTACTTACATGTGTATTTTTTTAGGGGAGCATATTATGGCTAACAGTTGTTCTTTAACATTGAGGCAGAATCTAATAAATGCTGCAGCCCGAGTTTGCGTTTGTGGAAAAAATGACCCCCTCTGATGTGCACCATCCCATTCACTTTCATTAGCCAAGCGGTTTTCCCCTGCAAGCGTTTTAAAAAATGTTTCAGAACCGCTCTGGTGTGCACCAGCCATTACAGTTGCCACCTACCTACACAGGCAATCAGACGGGAAGGGTGTCTGTGGCCATACTTGAAAAGGTTTCTAAATTTCCCTTCATACATATTTCTTTTGATCCAGGGAGGGGAAAAAATAAGCTTATCAGAACCCCTAACTGTTCCTACTCACTAACATCAAGGAGCTGTCTTTATGCCATCAAAGAGAAAAATCACATTGTGTCGTGGAAGAGGGTGAATTTTGACTGTTGTGATGGCTCAGGTAAGTATTCAAATTTTTCTTCCTAATTGTTCTTGAAGTTCCTCTTTATGATGTTGATGTCCATCAACAGGGGGTGGAAAGAGGAAAGGGCTATATGTTCGAACCTGTGACATCCTTAAGACTAGGTTCACAGTGAGAGTTGGGTTGCATTCTCTGTTACTGCGGGAACACAACAGGAAAGTGGCGCTGCACAATCCACGCATTCACATCACATACAGTGAAGCAAACAGTCAATGAAAAATACTCTTCACTGTCACTTATGCGGTAAACACACTGCATGCAGTGTGTTGGTTAACCACACTTTTGCATTGCAGTGGGGTGTTCTTTGTTACAATGCTGCCGTTATGATGCAATGCAATGCAATTCCCCGCTGTGTACCTAACCTCACAGTCAATCAAATTGAGTTCTGCAATAGTAAATTTGTTACAGGAAAAAATGACACAAGTAGGGACATTGAAAAAGAAGGGAGGAGGCACCAACCTGTATATACATCCACTGTTTATAGACTGCGCATGAACCCATTAGCAGCATTAACAGAGTTATCTTGTTTACGATAAGTTCACTGCTTTTGACCGCAGTCAGCAGAACTCGTTGTGCTGTAAATTATTGGAATGCTTTGCACTCTCTCTACTAGTAGAAAATATAGAACTGTAAGCAGAAGTCCTCTGTTGTTGTCTCATACTGCCCCCTAGTGACACGTGGCCATAAATACACATTACAGCAGTACTTATTAGAAGCTAGGAAATGTAACAAAGAAGAAATAAAAAATGTGCTAAAACAAGTTGGCCTCGAGCACTTGCAAGCCTCTAAACCAATTGGTTGCTAAAGGGTTAATACATCAAATGCTTGGATTGCATCAGGGGCCCAGGCAGACGGGTGTGGAGGAATGCCCACTCCAAATAACTGGTGGCCATTTTACATACCCATTTACCCTGGCTCCCGGCTGCAATCGCATTCAATGTATTAAGAATCCATCCACATGCACAGTTTGGTGATGATCGTAATCACAATTATGCAAAATTTCACACATTTTTGCAATCATGCCTATACGTAATTACGATTTGTAAATTCAATTCATTTCGTATAGGCATTTGGAATTTTGCGTAATTTTCGCATAATTTTGTGCCGACTTTAGCAGTGAATAGCAAAAGCCCCCACACATGCTATTGACACCAAACTTGCTCTGTTTGTTAAGGAGAAGGCTGGGTATAAGTCAAGTACAAGAATTCTCCAAAAAGACCTTGTCGTTTTTAAGAAAATCGATTTTAACAATGCAAAGAAAAAAATGTTTTTAAACTCGGAAAAATGACAGTTTAAAAAACATTTTGTTTGCATTTTTAAAATCGATTTTCTCAAAAACTACAAGGTCTTTTTGAAAAATGATTTTCCCACTATTCTGGTTAACATATGTAGCAATTTTGGTAGGAATAGCATGTATGGGGGCTTTGCTATTAGCCGCTAAAGTCGGCACAAAATTATGGGAAATTATGCAAAAATTCACACGAAATTATGAAATATTGTAATTACATATGAGATTCATTACGATTTTCCCTGAAATTTCGCATTACGATTGCAATGTATAATTGCGAATTACGTTGCGTAATTCTTGCTCACTAGTTGGCGCCTCCCTCCTTTTTTTACACTCCCACTTGATGAGGAGTTTACTTCATTTACTATTACTGTATACCAGTTAGGTATACATGCTAGATACCCATTATAAACTATGTTATCACCTGTCTAATATGTCTGCTTCCAGAAAAATGTTAAAGTGAACCTGTATTCAGCAAGACATATGGCAATCAAGAATGTTACTTGTCAGCAGGTGCCATAAGATGGTATAATATCTCCATGCTTAGTTTCTGTACCTGCATCGCACCTCTGAAACCCTGAGGCCCCTTTCACACTAGAGTGTTTTCTTTGCGTTGCTTTACCCATTTTTACTGCAGGTTAACGCTAAAGCAATGAAAGTCTATGGGACATTTTTATACCTGATGCAGTGCACTGTGATGCACTGAAAGTATTGTATCTGACGCAAAAGCATCAGCGCACTATGGGTCAACATCCATGGCTACATGTATTGACCGGAAGGGATGTAAGTCAATATATTTTTTTTCAATACACTTCCTTACAATTCGTATTTCCACTACAGGAAGTGAGCGCTAAAGAGTCTCACTTATAGTTTGGCTTGCTGCCAAAAACTGCATTACCGCAGATATCTCCAAAGCCTGTTTTTAGCATTGTGGTGCACCGCAATAAAAACGCTAGTTGCTGGTGTGAACCTGGCCTCAGTGTAAACCTGTAAAAAGTGACCTGACACAAAGTAAAGTAGACTTCTGAAATCCTATAGTTTGTCCTTCCGTCTTTGGGGTTCCAGTGCTACTTCAGTACTTTAACCTAGAAAAGAACAAAAACAAAAAAGCATTAACCCTTTCCCTGCCAGCCGATTTGTCCTAAGCGCGAACATCTACTGCCAGCAGTTTCTAGACATTTTGCACTCATTAGCTTTACTTAGGATTTTTTTTTACAAGAAAACCTACATGGAATAGGACATATTATATATTGTTTTTTCCGTAATGAATTGGGCTTGTACACTGAATCAAAATTTGTACATTTCTGGAGATATAACACATTTTTTTAGTAAAATATGCTAAAGACAATAAAATATTTTTCTGTGGTGGTTTTTTTTTTTTTTCAAAGAAGAATTAAATTTACTGACAAATATGTTACTGTTTGTAAAAGCCCTGATTCTACTGAATCCAACGATACCAAATATGTATTGGTGTCCCACTTTTCCTGTCCACAACACACCCCAATAATAAAACAGCATTTTGCACAATTCCCCAGCAAGCTCACAGTAAGCAAAGACTCATACAAGTGTGCTGAATGACAGACAGTAGCAGACAGCCAATAGGAAGAGCCTCCCTGTTCTGCTAATCATTTAATAGGCTCCGATACTCTGAATGGTGGGACTTCACATGTATCAAGTTATACATTTGCAGGAGAAGAGTACATGAAGATAGGCTTCCCTGCATCCCTTTAGAGGTGCCGGGAAAGGACTCATATACACAGAGAATCATAGGACTGGAGAATGCAGCGTGTCTCAAGGGATGTTGGGGGTGTTTTTTGTTTTTTTTACACTGTTACAGCAGCTGAATGCGGATTACAGCTCTTTCTCTCCCACTGTGTGTGCTTGAGGTCATGTGGAGGTGATCAAGAGCCTCTGCATGAAATCAGAGAACCAGAGGTCATTGCCTTGGAGCTTTACATGCTATCTGCAGCAGTCAATCCTTGCTGTGAACTGCAAGAAGAAAACAAACCTGGAAGTGCCCAAAAATGTGCTAGTCCCCAGTACAGCGCTGCTGTAGATCGCAGCGCTGTACAACGTAAATAAACGCGGGCAGACTGTTTACTGAGCGGAGCTCCATCACTCAAGCTGGGATGCGCGCAAATTGGCACACGCGATCCCCGCTAAACTCTACCCACTTCTCTTGACGCCTTTCGGCGTTAGGCGGTCAGAAAGGGGTTAACTATTGACCTTTATTTGGAAGTGTTTTTGTGCCAAACGATAGTTTAATGGCCTGTAATAAGTGATCAATGAGCGTTACTCTGCTGTTAACTCAAGACTGAGTGAAAAGAAAGTGACATTTGTATACCTGAATCAATAACCCTTACAGTGAGAAAAAAGAAACACAGTAACATTCTTGTTCTATGTAAGCTTGGGACTGTACATACACATGTTTATCTCATGTCCCTTATTGTAAATATCCCAAGTAGGGGCTAGGTTTATGTCATATAACTAGCAGTGATATCTCAAGGATACTTTAAAGGGATACTGTAGGGGGGTCGGGGGAAAATGAGCTGAACTTACCCGGGGCTTCTAATGGTCCCCCGCAGACATCCTGTGTCGGCGCAGCCACTCACCGATGCTCCGGCCCCGCCTCCAGTTAACTTCTGGAATTTCTGACTTTAAAGTCAGAAAACCACTGCGCCTGCACGCCCATGTCCTCGCTCCCGCTGATGTCACCAGGAGTGTACTGCACAGACACAGACCATACTGGGCCTGCACTGTGCGCTCTTGATGACATCAGCGGGATCGAGGACACGGCAACGCAGGCGCAGTGGTTTTCAGACTTTAAAGTCTGAAATTCCAGAAGTGAACCGGAGGCGGGGACGGAGCATCGGTGAGTGGCTGCGCCAACACAGGATGTCTGCGGGGGACCGTTAGAAGCCCCGGGTAAGTTCAACTCATTTTCCCCTGACCCCCCTACAGTATCCCTTTAAGTGTAGGCTGAATTAAAAGTGGCCCATTGCATAAACACACACATTAAAGAGACTCTGTAACAAAATTTTCAGCCTTAGTTCTTCTATCCTATAAGTTCCTTTGCCTGTTCTAATGTTCTCTGGCTTACTGCAGCCTTTCCTAATTGCACAGTGGTTGTGTTATCTCTGTTATATGATTTAATCTGTTCTGTTCTGTCGGCTCTGTCGGCTCAGGCTGGAAAGTGTGGAATGTGCAGGGCTGCTTGTGATTGGTAGAAGCTATACACACACCCTCCAGGCCCCCTGCAGGCTCTGTATGACTCACACACTCTGCTTATGTGAGCCTATCACAAGCTGGTTAGTTTGTTTGTAAACACTGCCTAAAACTGGCAATTACAAGCCAGGTTTGCAGCAGAGAGTGGCAGAAACAGCACAGAGGGGCCCAGGAGAACATAATGAATAGAATGGTATGCTTTTTGCTGTAAAAATTTTAGAGTACAGATTCTCTTTAAATACAAAGCATGGCTTGCAGCGAGTTAGAATGATCAGTTACAACTCAATACTGTGAACAGTCCCATAGATTGTATGGGCAGTGAGTTGACATGCAGAATTATTCTGCAATGCAACTCCATGAGTTGTTCACTGTCCAGTAAACTAACCCTAAATCTTTAATTTCAAAAAGAATTGAGTGTGGCTGTTTACACTGTCTGGAGTCTTGTTTGAGAAAATGATGCTTGCTTTGCTCAAAAAAAATCTGCACACATGCATTTATGTTACATGAGTCATGTGACATATTCCCAACGATGTGTCTTTCCCTATGGCCAATAAAATAACAGAGATAAGTGAAGAATAGTTTTCACACAGTAAGTAAATAAAGAATTGTTTTCTAGTTATGGGACCTGACATTCAAAGTAGAAGGTAGAGTTCCCACAAAGATTTAACATTTATTTTAAATGTTTTCAAGTTCTCCTGGCTAAAATGAAAACAGGTTTACTGTTAAACCACAATGAATTAATACAGTAAAAAAGAAAGTGATCACTGTATCTGCCCTAAATAAAAGATGACAAAAAATGTTGAAATTCATTATAGAACATCAAACGCTTGAAAAAAATTGCAACAGCAAAATAAATCCATCACATTCTTACAACTAGCAGTATATTGTTTGAAATGTTGAAAATAATAAGTGTCCATTCGCACTGTGCCCATGTGTGCCTCTGTGATAAAGTATTGTGCTATTGTATTCCTTACGACACAAATGCCTCTGGACAAGCTTATTGTAAATGCCACACACCACTTTGGCCACATTGCCGTGACCATGCACTGCCTAGTAGCATACCTAGTGTGAACAAACAAGTATGAATAGTAAAACTTACAAAGAAGGCTTTGCTCGATTCTCGTGGGCGCTGGTTACCCAATCAACTGTTTCCAGAGGAACCGGACTTTAGGAAATATGCATTTAAGTACTAGAGAGGACTTGATAGCTGGAAAGAGCACATGATGTCCATAGTTGCCTAGCCACTAGATGTAAATATGCAATATTTTCAATAGACTGGCAATATGATGGAAGACTGTTGTGCACTGGAGTGGGGCCTGCATAGGAAAGCCTTTAGAAGGTGCAACATGAACCGTATTTGCAGTTAGTCACATTTCATGCAGAAGATAAAGGCTAAAGGTACCCAAACACTATGACAATTTCCCGCTGATATACAGCAGATTGGATCACTGTGATCGAATCTGCTGTGAAATCGTTAACGCAAATGTTGACCGATCGACCGAATTCCACCCGTAATCAATCAATTCAGTCGATCTGTCCAGGCGGAAAATTATGCTCGATCGCCGGCGGGTCGGGAGCGCGTCATGCTGTTCCTTTCTCCGGCTCGCCTTCTTCTGCATCTCCTCTTCACTTCTTGTCCCATCCTGTGAGAAGGAGAAGTTCAAACAGTAGAGGGCCCTCTACTGTGTGAACTTTTGCTCAGGGCAGGAAGTGAAGAGAAGATGGAGAAGTAGGCTAGTCGGAGAAAGGGACAGCACGGACCCGTGGGACTTGCTCTGGTGGACAGGTGATATATTGCTGCTGGCCAGGGAAGCAGGGGCAGCGAGGCAGGCAGAGGCAGCAGTAGCTCCACAGGTTGTGAATCGATTTCATGCGGAAATCAATTTAAAATCTGTGTGCAGTGTATGGGCAGCCAATAGATCCCTCTCTGATCAGATTCAGAGAGGACTCTATCTATTGGTCGATCTGGTGGAAATCGACCAGTGTATGGCAGCCTTTACATTTCTGCTTTCTGAGCAACTACAAGAGGCGCGTGATTAAGATGCTAAACCAAAAAGGTCAGTCACATGTTCACTGAAGACAGTGGAGTCTCACTTAGTTAGTCAGTTAGTCAGATTCCTCTATGCTGAATTTAAGTGGGGTGCTGGCAGCACACATCACTGCAATACTGAGAAGCTATTATACCTCAAGACTGTATGTCCATTACTCTGTAAGACCAGCAGGGTGCACTGTCAATGGGTAGTTGCTTAGAACTTCTTTCCTTTGGGTAAAGAAATGTAGACTGTGGATTTTGGAACTAGCACTATTGAGATCAATTAGAAAAAAAAACATTCCAAAGCTAGACACCAATACAAAAGGGTTTACACTGTGCACAAAGATGATGTCATAAACCAGAATAACGCTTAGATGATTAATTGTAGTCTATTGGTTCGCTGTTGCAAAAAAGCACTATTCCTTCCAAAAAATCTCTTCATATATTCAGCAGCACTCCACAATATTCACAAATGCTCTATTCTGTGTGATTATTTTGAGTGCTGCTGAATATATTAATAGGCACCAATACAGTATTAATTTTTTCATGGTGCAGTGGCGACCTGGCTTCTGGGGTTGGCCCAGCCATAGCTCCTAAAAGTATATCGCATAAAGAAAAAAAAACAGGAATTAACTTTAAAAGTGCAGAATGAAAACATAGCTTACAGTGCAAAAAAGAAAAAAGAAAAAAAAAAGCTTAAAGGACCACTGTTATGAAAAAAAGAAAAAATTTAAAACACATTGAAAACACTTAAAGGATACCCGAAGTGACATGTGACATGATGAGATAGACATGTGTATGTACAGTGCCTAGCACACAAATAACTATGCTGTTTTCCTGTTTTTCTTTCCCTGCCTGAAAGAGTTAAATATAAGGTATGTAAGTGGCTGACTCAGTCCTGACTCAGACAGGAAGTGACTACAGTGTGACCCTCACTAATAAGAAATTTCAACTATAAAACACTTTCCTAGCAGAAAATGGCTTCTGAGAGCAGGAAAGAGATACAAAGGGTAATTTCTTATCAGTGAGAGTCACACTGCAGTCACTTCCTGTCTGAGTCAGGACTGAGTCAGCCACTTACATACCTGATATTTAACTCTTCCAGACAGAGAAAGAAAAAAAAAGGAACACAGCATAGTTATTTGTGTGCTAGGCACTGTACATACACATGTCTATCTCATCATGTCACATGTCACGTCAGGTATCCTTTAAATAAAAAGTAAATTTCTCCCAGAGTAAAATGTGTTATAAATTACTTTTCCCCTATGTTGTTGTCATATACAGTAGGTAGTAGAAATCTGACAGAACTGACAGGTTTTGGACTAGTCCATTTCTTCAGGGGTCTCAGGGTCTTCTTTGTTTTCAAAAGCACTTAGTGAACGGCAATTACTCAGTCCAACTGTCAGAATAGTGTGCAAACAGGTGGTGGTGGTGGCCTGAATCTTTCTATAGATCCTTTCTAGGGAGTGCTTTTGTAGAGAATAACTGAAATGCTGAGAATCCCCCATAAAAAGATGGACTAGTCAAAAACCTGTCCGTTCTGGAAGATTTCTACTAACTATTATAAGTAACAGCAACATCGGAGAAAAATACTTCATAGCTCATTTTACTCTGGAAGAAACATTTGTACATGTATACAAGGATTTTATATTTTACAATTTGTGTGCATGACATATGACTATACCCCGTGCTACTAGCAAGAATCTTATGATGAGAATCATATCTCATTGTTGGGACCAATAAGCACTGTCTTTTATTTTCCTATGTGGCATAGATCTGTTTTAGTGTAGATTGACAGTTGCAGATCTTCCCCTTAAAGTGATCCCGAGCCGAAGCTCAGGCTCGAAGGAAGTTCTTACCCTGCAGAGAGTGAAGCTGCAAAATCCTTTTGAGGCTTCCCTCTCTTGTCTGCAGCCTCCGATTGCAGAGCGGGGCCCCCCTCCAAATCGGGGCCGCGCAGCTTCCCTTCCGCATTAATGGCCGCACTGTAGCCTTGCAAGCCCGCCCGCCAATGCACAGTAGCACGGAGCCTGTGGCTCTGGCTTACTGCGCACGCACAGGTGAGCTCAGTCGGGTATTGCGCGCCGATGTACATGGAAGAGGAGCTGTGCGCGCCCCGATCTGGTTAGTGACAATGCATTGTCGCTAATCTTCCAGGGGGTCATGCTCAGCGACGGGGGACATTAGAATAGAGAGGAAAGCCTCAATAGGATCCTGAGGCTTCCCTCTCCTTAGGTAAGTATCTGGTTTCGGCTCCAGTACACTTTAAATGGTTTGAGAACCTGAAGGACATCTGTAGATCCTGGATTTCCAAATCTGCATATAATGGTAGAGCAATGGAGGATGGATGCTTCCACTATGTGATTTGCTGACTGCTGCCACATACTGCCCAGAGGCAATGATCATGTGTGCATAATCTAGGGGTGCTGAGTACCAGCATGTACTCACACCACACAATACATATTTGGAGCCTTGCATTGGTGAATTGATTTTAATGTAATGTAAAAAAAACTCAGAGAGCACCGGTAATGCTATGCTGCTTAAAGAGAATCTGTACTCTAATATTCTTACACTAAAAAGCATACCATTCTATTCCTTATTTTCTTCTGTGCCCCTCTGTGCTGTTTCTGCCACTCTCTGCTGCAATTCTGGCTTGTTTTAGGCAGTGTTTACAAACAAACTAACCCGCTTGTGATAGGCTCACATAAACAGAGTGTGTGAGTCATACAGAGTGTGCAGGGGGCCTGCAGAGGGTGTGTATCACTTCTATCCAATCACAAGCAGCCCTGCACATTCCACACATTCAAGCCTTAGCCCGACAGACACAACAAAGGAAAGGAGATAAGATTTATTACAGAGACAATGCAATTAGGAAAGGCTGCAGTAAGCCAGAGCTTATTAGAACAGGCATAGGAACTTATAGGATAGAAGAACTAAGGCTGAAAAATTTGTTACAGAGTCTCTTTAACTCCCAAGCAAACCATAAACCGACTGTCCATAAAATAGTCCCTGACTAGGACAGGAAACAGCAAAATAAAGCGTACAGCATTCTGTGAATACTCCGTAATGGGGGCAGACATATTGTTCTTTTATTCTATGGCTAAAGATTGCATCTTGCTTTGCTAAGCTGACATGCACAATTCATATGCTTATGTTCCCTGACTTTGCATGCATATTTTACACATTACAAATGGCACAACTCTTTCACAACCTTCTTCCAGGTAGGGGATCGGTTGAAAAGGGCGCCCGAGCTGCCTGTATGAAAAGGGCGCCGCCATAGACATCAATGTTATTTCTGGAAATATGGGCTACAAGGTGTAGAAAAGGGCGCCCGAGTTTTGATATAGGCTACAAGCGGGCTCCCCTCTGTAGCCCATATTTTTTTCGACTACATTAAGGTGCCCCTCTGTAGCCCATATTATTGACTTTTTTTGTAGCCGAAGTTTTTATATGGGCTACAAGCACTGTAAGCCGAATTATTTCATTCCCCCACTATCCATGGCGGCCTGGAGGGGGAATAGTAATTAACACATCCCGGAGTTTTTTTCTAGCCGAAGTTTGTATATGGGCTACACCAGGCGCCTTGTTTTTTTTGTAGCCGAAGTTTTTATATGGGCTACACCAAGCGTCTTTTTTGTAGCCGAAGTTTATATGGGCTACACCAGGCGCCTTTTTTGTAGCCGAAGTTGGTATATATATGGGCTCCACCAGGCGCCCTTTTTTACCGGCGCCCTTTTCATGTAGACCCCCAGGTAGACCTTGAAATGCTTGCCTAGATAAAATCATCTAATAGGAGCTCCAAGGAAGATTTTTTACTAAAGAAATATTTTTTTTTCTTGCAAAAGAATGTTTTTGTTGTTACATATTGTGATATATACTGTAATATACCAATTTTTAGGGGAAACCCAATTAACTTATCTGTAGGTTTTTGGGTTGTGGGAGGAAACCGCAGAGTCCAGAGGCAACGCACGCAGACACGGGGAAAACATACAAACTCCTTGAAGATAGTTCTCTGCTATGGCTTTAGAGTATCTATCAGGTTTTTGATTATTGCCCTGTTATGGGGCCCATACACCTAACGATTTTCCCGCCGAAATACAGACGTTTCGATCACAGTGATCGAAACGGCCGTGAAATCGCTGCGCACACCGCTGACAGAACGATGGATTTCCATCCGAAATCAATCGTTTCCGTCGACTCCCGTCGATCCATCCGTGCGGAAGATTTTTCTCGATCGCCGGCGGGTCGGGAGTGCGTCGATAGCGGCGTTCGAATGCCCGACGACTGACGCAATACAGCGGAGATACAATACCTGCTCCACCGGCGCAAGTCCCCGCTGTCACCTCCCGGCACCCGGCTGGCATCTTTTCCGCATCACGGCATCCGGCTTAACTTCCTGTGTCACTGCAGTGACAGCGGAAGTACAAATAGAGGGCGCTCTATTTGAACTTCCGCTGTCACTGGAGTGACAGAAAGTTATACGCGGATGCCGGATGTGTGATGAGGAAGGTGATGGGAGAAGATACCAGCCGGGAGCCGATGTGGAGAAGATGTTGGGACCAGGCGGAGAAGAAGACAGCGGTGGACCAGGTGACTCGACCAGTGTATGGCCACCTTTAGGGAGAGTTCCCCTCTTACTGTGCCTTTGACAGTTGACATTGGGTAGAATGTGAGAAGAAAAGCAATATTTATGGGTTACTGTCATCACTGCAGTGGCTACAGATCATGCACTCCATAGCAAAAATATAATGGGGTCCCCCAAACTACGTGCACATGAGCAATGAGAACTGCAGTTCTCCCTCCCCCAGACACTGCATCTGTAAAAACCCATTGATTTCCCCATTTCTCACACTGTTTTCCTCCTGCGCACCCTTCCCTGAACTTTACTATTTGATTTAAATACATGCGTCTGATATTCCCATCATAGGTCCCGTCTTGCTCCTGGGCTCCATAGTAGCTGCTATGGCTGCTATGACAATACACCCCTAGTTGTCATAATGACAGGAGTACAGCTATGTTTTTGCCCAATTAGACATTCAATCAGACAAAACATCTTATCGATTGTATATTGAATTGGATTTAAACATTTGCAATCAATATTAAGCACTAAAACTGATCTAAAGACTGTTCTGCTATGTTGGTATTTAGCCTGTCATAAAATAATTGATCATTTGATTGTAATATTGATCATAATCTCAGAATATGTTGCCGACAATGGCTTATTTAGCCTCTCTACCAGTAGATTTTTCAAATTGACATGACTCCAGTGTTTGTACTGCTTCTAGGAATTACGACTGGAATGTGTGTTGAATTTGCAAATACTGGAGGAAGATTCTGTTAACGATACAATTTGCTGAACGATCGTTAACGAATGATTCTTCGTATGAACGATCGAAAAAGATCATTTGGGACTACTTATGGACAAAAATCTCCTAACCAATCCGATCAGATTAATGAAAACGATCCGAAAATCCCCATAGCTCACTCAGATAAGAGGATTAGATATATACATGAAATGTGAAAAGTTGAAGATTACCCACAAAGATGTTTGTGAGGACCACATCCCAGCCCCCCCATTATATTTAATTAATTACCGTACATCTGAATTTTAGTGCACATAGGGCCTGTATATCTGTCATCTCCTCTACATCCTCTAAATGGCAGCAAGGTAAGTCTTTCATGGGATCCAAGTTGTGCTACCTCCACTGTGATAGCAGGGTTGTAACCACTAACTTGCAATGACCAACACCGCTGCACAATAGCATAAACAGAAAGTGGGCAGTGCCAGGCCACCCTGATCTATCGCTAATTATAAAGTGTTTAAGGCTACTCTTGATATTTCTTCCTGCCATATGAAAGATGTAATAGTAGAATCAATTTTATGAAGTAATTTTTTAGACCATAATACAGATGTTGTCTGAAATAAAGGATAACGGACTCCGGCACTCCAATGCAGAGGTAGTTTATTCAAGCACGGTAGATAAGAACAACAGGTTACAGAATGCCTGTGTCAACAGCTGTTTCGCGTGTAGTCACGCCTCCTCAGGACACCAAGGCTTACCCCTTCCTTTTTCCACCCCACCTATATACCCAGCTGGGGGGGCAGTCTCCCTCTTCAAAAATGCACAAAAATATATACCCTTAAAGGGGAAGGGGAATATCTCAAGACACATACACATACAATTCGAAATAGATAAAACCCACACAGTTACTTTAAAAGGGCTGAAATTTCATTTCTATCGTTAAATCCTAAATTGCCCAGCGCAATCATAGTCATTGATATCAGGGAAGCTTCTCTACGCAATAATAATTCTTCCTAAAGCCGCATCTACACGAGTAGATGCGGCCGCGATGCTCCTTATCAATCGAGCTGCTGATGCGGCTCGATTGATAAGATCCGACAGGACAGATCTCCGCACCGCCGATTCCCTGCTCGATCCCCGCGAGGGGACAATGGCAGGGAATCGTGCGGGAGATAAGCGGCACTGGCGGGGACGAGCGGGCACGAGCGGGGAATCGAATGTGGCGCACGCGCGGCGAGCGGGGACGCGGCGGGCACGCGGAAGAGGCGATCCGGCGGCTAATCGAGCCGCCGGATCGTTGCAATGTCCCATGGTGTAGATGGGGCTTTAGAGCCCCACCTAGATAAATCTGTGATTTTTAAAAGGCCAGCTACTTCTAGGTAATCAGCATTACCCCCATGGCAAGAATTAACATGATCAATCATGCGGCGTGAACCCACCCCACTCTTAATTGACCTTTTATGTTGCAGGAATCTGTCCTTAAGTGGCTGAGTGGTCTCCCCTATGTAGAATCTCCCACAGGGGCACCAGACGCAATACACCACATACCTGGACCTACAATTAATAAATTCCCTAACATGCCATGTAACACCACCTATCTGTACCACTTTGCCCCTCCTCACAAATTTGCATGCCGAACAATGGCTACAAGGGAAGTTCCCTTCCCATTTTTTCTCCGTCAACCAGTTTTTCGATTTATCATAAATTGGTTTGAACTCACTCTGGACCAAAATCTTTTTAATATTATTCCATCTTCTAAAACTCACTCTAGGTGGTCTACCGACCACCTCTTTTAAATGTTCGTCCAAGGATAACACATGCCAATGGCTGCGTATCACCTGTTGAATCTGACTGGACATGGGGCTATAATCAAAAATAAAATGAAACCTCTTTTCCTCAAATCTCTTTTTACCCTTTCTTTGAAGTAATTGGGTGCGGGGGATAGATCTGGCCCTATCCAGAGCCTGTTCAATTGATCTACTCTGATACCCTCTTCTTAGAAGGCGGCTAGTAAGTTCCAATGCCTGGACCTCAAACTCCTTCTCATTAGAATTGTTTCTTTTCAATCTAAGGAATTGGCCGTACGGGATGGCATCCTTTACATGCCTGGGGTGGGAGCTATCAAAATGTAGGAGACTATTGGTGGCGGTGGCTTTCCTATATCCCCTGGTGGTGAGACCATCATCGCCCACCTCTATCATGAGATCAAGGAATTCCACTCTCACATCCCCAAAATTTGCAGTGAACTCCATGTTAATATCATTAGAGTTAATCTACTTAATGAATTCTTCAAACTCTCCCTCTCCCTCTCATAATACAGATGTTTGTCTAAAAACAGAGAAGAATTTGGGTAGGAATATCATCATAATTAGGCTTATCCTACCTATGAGAGATAAAGGTAAATCTTTCCAAGTAGAACTTTTGGTTTTAATGAACTCGAAGTCCCAAGAACCTCCCAAATTCGGTGATAATTGCTAATGCATTGGTGAGAGAGTCTCCTGGGTCCACTACCCATAGCAAAATGTCATCAGCATATAGCACTATGCGTTCCATAACATTCCCAACCTGGAAACCAGCAATATTCCTAGCATTTCTTATCAATGCTGCCATTGGTTCTATAGCCAATGCAAACAAAAAAGATGATCATGGATACCCTTGTCTTGTACCTCTTTGTAAATGAAAACAAGCAGATATACCTTTCCCTGTCCTGATTTTTGCTGCAAAGGTTGCATACAAAGCTTAAACCCATGCCAGAGATTTAGGACCTATTCCAAGTATAGTTAATATTTTCCGTAAAAAATACCATTCTATAGAGTCAAACACCTTTCATTATCCAAAGAGACTACAACTTTAGTGCCAGGTAAAGAGACAGGTATCGTAAATTTTTTTCATAGAGACCAGGTAGGTTAATATCTTTCACTTTACCTGGCATAAACTCTGATTGATCCCCATGTATTAATTTAGTGATCATTTTTAAGCCTATTTGACAAGGCCTCAGCTAAAATTTTTGCATCTGTATTGAGTGATGATATGGGTCTGTATGAACCACATTGGGTTGAATCTTTATGTGGTTTGAGTAAGAGTATAATTAAAGCCTCTGAAAAGCTAGGAGTAAAGGCGTGGCCTTCTGTTACCTTATTATATAATGATGGCAGGTGAGGAGCCAAAATGGCTGCATAGCTTTCTTAAACCTTTGTAGGCAGCCAATCGGGCCCTGGGGTCTTACTCGGCGAGGCGTTTGACTAAAGAATGTCCGCATGTCCGACATCACCATGAGATCGCTGAAGCGTCCTGTCCTTGCCTGTGTGGACATGGGAGAAGGATTACTGGCAGTGGTACCTTTATTGTGTTGTACTGTGACATCACCCTTAAACACATTGTAAAGCATAGTTGCCAGCTTGCTCTGCAAGTGCTGCATCCTTTCTGCCTTCAGGTGAGTTGGTAACATGTCCGCAATTTTGTGCCTATACCGAGGGTCTAGTAGCGTGGCCACCCAGAACAGCTCATTCCCCTTGCGTTTTTTTATACGGGGGTCCCTCAACAGGCTGGACAGCATGAAAGGCGCCATCTGCACAAAGTTAGATGCAAATATACTATCCATCTCCTCTTGCTCTTCCTCAGTGATGTCAAATAAGTCCTCCTTCTCCCCCCAGCCACGAACAATACCACGGGAACGTCGAGCAGCACAAGCCCCCTGCAACGCCTTCTGCAGTTGTTCTTCTGCCGCCGCCTCTTCCTCCTCCAAAGAAACACCTTCCTTATCATCTGAATCTGACTCCTCTTCCCCACACGACTCTTCCTCCTCCTCCCCCTCTGTGCTGCCGCAGGTGTTGAGGAAACATCTGATTCTGATGTAAATTGCTCCCACAACTGTTCCTGCCGTAACTGTTCCTTTTCACGCTCCTCCACAGCTTGATCCTGCACTCTATACATGGCGCACTCCAGGAAGTAAGCGTATGGGATTAAGTCACTTATGGTGCCTTCACTGAGACTCACCAGTTTGGTCACCTCCTCAAACAGCCGCATAAGCATGCATGCTTTTCGCATCAGTGTCCAGTTGTTGGTCCAGAACATCCCCATCTCCCCAGATTGTATCATTTTACTGTAATTGTACAGGTACTGGGTGAAGGCTTTCTCCTGTTCTAGCAGGCGAGAGAACATGACCAGGGTCGAATTCCTGAACAACAGGTAGGTAGGTATATGCAGTAATGGATATTACAATGTGCATCTGTCACACACAGACAGGTAGCGGACAGGAACAGTGACACTGCGTGCACTCAACTCACGTAGGTGCGTGTGTGCACTGTGAACAACAGGTAGGTAGGTATATGCAGTGATGGGTATTACAATGTGCACCTGCCACACACAGACAGGTAGCGGACAGGCACAGTGACACTGCGTGCACTAAACTCACATAGGTAGGTGGGTGGGTGCACTGTAAACAACAGGTAGGTAGGTATATGCAGTGATGGGTATTACAATGTGCACCTGTCACACACAGACAGGTAGCGGACAGGCACAGTGACACTGCGTGCGTTTAACTCACGTAGGTAGGTGGGTGCACTGTGAACAACAGGTAGGTAGGTATTTGTAGTAATGGGTATTACAATGTGCACCTGTCACACACAGACAGTTAGCGGACAGGCACAGTGACACTGCGTGCACTCAACTCACGTAGGTAGGTGGGTGGGTGCACTGTGAACAACAGGTAAGTAGGTATATGCAGTGATGGGTATTACAATGTGCACCTGTCACACACAGACAGGTAGCAGACAGGCACAGTGACACTGCATGCGCTCAACTCACGTAGGTAGGTGGATGCACTGTGAACAACAAGTAGGTAGGTATATGGAGTAATGGGTATCACAATGTGCACCTGTCACACACAGACATGTAGCGGACAGGCACAGTGACACTGCGTGCGCTCAGCTCACGTAGGTAGGTGGGTGCACTGTGAACAACAGGTAGGTAGGTATATGCAGTGATGGGTATTACAATGTGCACCTGTCACACACACAGGTAGTCACTGAATGTGCTGGGCCTGGCAGTGGCACACACACAGTATGAATTATCAAGGCTGTCTATGCAACACAAGTGTCAGTGGAACACACAGAAAAAAAAATAGATCACAAGAACAAGATTAGCTCTCAAAAGAGCTGTTGTGGGGTGCTATTTTAGCAATAAGAATCTGCAAGGAGCAAGCTAAGAAGCCTACAAGAGCCTAACTAATCTTTCCCTATGAGAGTCTGCAGCAGCAGCAGCAGTCCCTTCTCTATGCCTGCCTTTTATAAGAGGGGGAGTGGCTCCAGGAGGGAGTGTAGCCTGATTGGCTACAATGTGCCTGCTGACTGTGATGTAGAGGGTCAAAGTTGACCCTAATGGTGCATTATGGGGGCAAATCAAACTTCCAGAAAAGTTTGCGGTTCTCAGCGATCGCGAACCCCCAGAAGTTCGACTGGAACCTTTCGCCGGCAAACCGTTCGGGCCATCTCTATTAATATATGAATCCTGGCAAATGGAACTCCTGGTTGTTGGGTGGTGTTGTTTGTAGTTAAACCCCAGCCCAAGTGTGTATACACAAGAGCAGCTGCATTTAGAGTGTAGTTCAATTACTTGAAACAGAAGGCCTATTTCATGTGTACAGAATGATATTAAAGTGTATCCAAGATAAACTTTTACTCATTGCATAATTGTGTACCTTTCATATAGTTTATAGGGCATTCCTCAAGCCAAATACTTTTTTTGTTTTGTTTTAATACTCTAATTCCCTATAAACTAAACAAGCCTTACCCACAGCTTTTCAGAGTGCCAAGGCACTGTAGCAAGGGCTTATGGGAGCTCAGTCTGGGCAGGAGGAGGTTACTAGCCAGAGATTTCAGAGGCAGAGGGGAGGAGGGAGTAGGAGGTGGGAGTGAAATTTTCCACAGGCTGATGGCTGGAGATGCTATCAGCTTGCCCGTGTGTAATGTGACAAACAGAACATTGCTGCTGTCATTGTGTCACAGGAATAATTAATCATAAACTGTTGAAGCTGTTTACAGCTGGATTTGCTGTGTAAACTATCTAAACTTAAGATAAGATATATAGACAAGTTACTTGTTAAAGTTAGTTTTTCATCTTGGATTCGCTTTAAGATAACTCTATGCATATGCAGGTTTCCCTGCACCTTTCCACTGTCACACAACCAAGTGCTACCTTTTTATTTGAAATGACATCATCTTCATAAATATGCCATAACCACTAAATACTGAACCTTTTTCTATTGATGTCACAGTGAAAATGCACCATGGCCCGCTTACATAGCAAGTGTAGCAACTGGTGTTGACATTTCAAGTCTGTTGCCCCTTTTAGGTGTAGTGAAGAACAGCCTAAGGGCTACCAGCACTAGTAAAGTGTATCTACCAGGAATATTTTGGAGGATTAACCTAGTACTGTATATTTGTGTATGTGTGTGTGCGTATGATAAATCAAGTATTTGCTCCATCTTGTATACCATATAGACAGAAGTACATGAAAGCCCTTGATTGTTGTTAAGTTTCATTCTGCAAAACCACAGGAGTAGGGCTGAGTCCTTCAAAGATTTGCCATGCCAGAACATGTACCAATAGACAATAAACAATAGCTGACCATTTTAAGGACTACCCAACTATAATCTGTAATGCTAGATGGAGATGCTAGATTTTTTTCATTCAAGATGATCATTTATGATGATCTCAGGTGAAGATTTAGCATGGTGTACCACAATATCATTGATGAAGTTGTCAGTGATCTACCATGTTTGATCTTCCCTGATTGCTTTTTCCCATCACCTATTTGTTTTGCCTTTCCTGCAGCTGTTCTCATCCTTGCCCCTCTTCTCTCCATAGAACAGAACAGGCTTATGGAAAGGAGGTAAGGAGCATATTTATACAGCAATTATTCCCTAAACTATCACCAAAAACAACCAATAATGATCATTTCAGAAAGCACTAACTGGGCGTTTGTAAAAGGCTTAAGGTTATAGACAACAACTAATGTTTTATTTTTATTCATGAGACCTTGACAAAGGTGGCCCAGCAAAGCTCTAAAACAAATGTTGGCTCATTCATTCACAGTATGGTAAATAAATAATGTGTGCTGACCTGTGTTTATACTATGCTCATTTAAACATCCACACAGATTAAGCCCCCTTTTTATCTCTGTATTCACGTTGCTAGGTAGGAAGGTATGTTATACATATTCACATCTCCATGTACAAAGTTTAAGTCTGCCTGTTGATCCCTATATAGGTATGCAAACTGTACTCCAGTTTAAGACACATTGAAGTGAAAAAAAATATGATATAATGAATTGGTTGTGTACTATGAATAATTACTAGAAGATTATTAATATATAAAATATTCTCATATTTTTATTTTCAGGTATATAGTGGGTTTTCTAACATTGCATCATTCTCTAATATGTGCAGATTGCACAACACTCTGCATTCAAAATGATTCTTTCAGAGCAGTCTGTGAACTAATGACCTCTCCTCTAGCAGATAAAAAGAAAACTGTTCACTTATAGTTGAGATAATAAAAGTCAGAAGACAGCCCTCTCCCGACTTTGAAAGTCGTAGAGATTAATGGCTTTTTTTGCATAGAGATAACAACTGTAGTTTCTTAACTCTTCCTGTACTGGAAACAATTACACTGATGTATCTGATCTTAATGTTTTATTTCTTAGCTGTACTACACATACAAATCATAATATCATAATTTTTTTTTCACTTCAGTGTCTCTTTAAGTGGCATATTCTTCCCTATTATGCAGACATGTGGAGGGGCATTGGGAACAAGCCACTGCAGGAGAATGTGATAGTGACTGGCTGAAAAATTTACAGTGTGGCCTACTACTGGTGCTCCAAGTAGAGTTGGTGTTAATGGTGGGAGACTCTTGCATTACCATTAGGCGTGACTATACATAGCCTGCTCGGGTGACTTTACATCTTTTACAGCCTCTATTTATTTATTTATTTTTTTGCAAAATTACATTGCTTTTCAGCGTTTCCAGAGAACCAATTTATAATAATGAAATATGAGTTAAGGTCTCAAAGTTAAAGTGAACCCAAAGTGAGAGGTATATGGAGTCTGCCATATTTATTTCCTTTTAAACAATTCCAGTTTCCTGGCAGCTCGGCTGATCTATTTGGTTGAAGTAGTGTCTGAAGTACACCAGAAACAAGCATGCAGCTAATCTTGTCAGATCTGACAAAAATGTCAGAAACACCTGCTCTGCCTATGCTTGTTCAGGGTCTATAGCTGAAAGTATTAGAGCCAGAGGATAAGCAGGACAGCCACACAACTTGTATTGCTTAAAAGGAAATAAATATGGCAGCCTCCATATCCCTCTCACCTCAGGTTCACTTTAAGTTGGGGCATCAAGTGTATGCAAGTCAGAGGATTGGGGAAAGTCAGTGGTATCAATACATTTCCAACCTCTAATTATATAAGGCAGCTCTGACTAGGGACTGTTTTGAGTGACCCAATTACACTAATTGGATTAATATTCAGGGAGTGGACTAAACTTTAGAGAAGCAGAACTCCAAATGGAACCCTTTATAAGATCACATTTGGAGCATCATGTAAATTCCCCCCCAGGTAGTGAAATTAATACCAATGTGTTGTATTTGCATAATCTTTACAATTCTTTAAATTTAACAGCATAAAAACAATGTTTTCCTTATCCAGAAACGTTTCTGCATCTACAGTCAGCTTTCGCCTGAACCTATAGTTTGTTCTTATTAAACAGATAAAGGTTCATGTTACAACCCTTAGGTAAAGTAATGATGTAAACAAGCAATCAAATCTTTTCAATTTCTATAAACCGGTCAAATAAAAAATATACTTGAACAGTCAGAGTAAATCTTGATTGACTGTGAATATTTTGGCATTACATTGGTTAATGCACAGCTGCTCAATAAAGGATCAGATTATAGTGTAAAATGGTGCACTGCATGAACTATAGGGCATATCTGATTTATTGAAATCAGAAATAATGAAGGATGGGTAAAAAAAAAAGAAAAAAATTATCTTGCATAGAATATGGCTTATGTTTGTCCACAGACAGCAGAAGTGTATTGGTGGGGGCAATATCAGACATCAAGTCAAAGAAAACAATGCACATTGACAAATCATGACTATGGCAGAGCGAGATTTCAAAGGATATGTAGAAGATGAAAAAGAGGGTGAACAATTGTGCCAAATGCACAGCCTACAATTCTGGACACATCTTACGTTACCAAGCATTGCAATACACTATATATATATATATATATATATATATATATATATATATATATATATATATATATATATTCAAGAACACATGACCACTTACAAATAATCCATGTTCAACTGTAAACAAGTTCTTATGATATAGGTATGACTTCAAAAACATCATTACTGTGTTAGTCAAAAAATTTGACCTTCATTGGCTTAATCACTATACAAGAATCACTTACAATAAAATAAGAACAGGGAGGAAAATTCTAAGTATGTATCGTAATAGTAAACTAGTCACAAGCAGGATAATCCTTTTCAATCACATGCTCCTAAATATGTAAATTAATATTTACTTTTCAAATGATAATGCTTTCATGCTGGACTTAGGTAAAGCACTAATATAAAGAGGTAGATACTAAAGGTAAAATGAGTGGTAAGGCATGCAAGGAAAGGGTTAACAGGGGAAGCAGGAGGGGATGAGACAGATTGGAGCATGTGTTGCAGTGAGTAAGAAGTAGCATGGTCTGAGGGTTAGGTTAGATTTCCAAAGCTCTTATAGCTGATCGACCAGCCCGTCGGAGTCACTATTCAACCCAAGTCCCAAACACACGCCTCACTAACTACTTTACAGCCACTTCCATTGATTTTCTTTATCAAATAAACATAATACCCGTTACAGCAACACTTCCTCTTCTCGCAGTCAGAATGCCACAAGCATGCTGGCTGCATTTCTCCACTTTGTAGCTGTTCCCTTCGAAATAAATTGCACCTTGTGACATCAAATGGCAAAAAAATGACTAATTACAAAGAAGATTTCGTTATAACCTTGAAAGCAAAAGCCAGAACAAGCCAGCTGGGGTCATTTCAAACCCTAGAATAGATTTAAAAAAAAAAAAAAAAAAGAAGAAGAGGATGATATATTTTGAATGCTGCCAATAAATGGTTAATCTTCTCCTACATATTTGATTTTAATGTGTTTATCATAAAGTTCTTCAGAGTTCTACGTGATGTAGGTCAGAGTTATATTAGTTATATCCAAATGCTGTTTATTCAAATGTAACCTCCAATTGACCAAAGAGTTAAAAAAAATGTGTATCTTTTTAAACGTACCCTTTTTGAAATATGTTCTCTTAATATATGTCGGAGGGGTTGTTGAATTATTCATTATTATAATTACTATCATCATTGTCATTATTATATTACTAGATCTTTCCAGGTGGAAATAATTTTATTATCGTAATTCAATATCTTAAGAATTTCTCTTTAGTCTTTTTGATCATCCATTTCAGGGGGGGGCAGGGATGGAGTGTTTTGTTTAAAAATAACGTAAGATAAATATTTGAAATGGCTTGTAGCCTGCTATAGATTTCAGTTTATCTAATCAATTGAAATGCCAATATTTTGATTAAAGGTTTGGTGTTTTACAAACAGCCAGTTGGTGACATTTAGGTGTCACCGTCAGGTGTGCCTCTGTTAAAGTACCTGCGTCACAGCATGTCCTTTGCATGGTGACATATTATTTAATTTTTTTTTTCAAGTGCTAATAGATCTTGAATTAAAATAAATAAATAAATAAATAAAACAATGGTATAATATTTCCAAATCCTGTAGTGTCTTGGTAAATGTATTTAAGAGGAACCCTTAAAAAATCAGGTGAATTATACGTGATCATACAGTGATTGCAGAACATTAAATTAAACTTAGATAAATCCGCATGGAAGGAGGCAGCACCCAATCCTGAATTTATTTCCCATTTTCTATAACAGCATCACTGCGCTCCTCTCTTTGCAATGACAATGTGCCAAATCTCAGCATTTTGAAAACATTTTCCATATGCTTTAACAGGAGGCTGATAGACAAAGGAGAGAAGATGGGCTTTTTTCTCCAGAGGTACAGTTGCTTTCATCTCTGTTATTTTATGTTAAATGTTAAAGTGTTATCAGTGGCCACTCTTTGTTCACGTGGAAAGATTTGGAATCAGAAATTTATATTTTTTCTCGTAATTAAGGTGTTTTTTTTTCTAGGTTGTGAATCTCTGATTCTTTCTTAAAAGTATTGATCCATTTCATGTAGGATTTGTTTCTTTTACTGCAGATTAAATATGGTTTTAATTAACTTGGTTTCGAAGTTTGACATACTGCTGATTTTAGGAAATCTGTTTTTTTATTTTTTTCTGCAAGAAATTTTCATTTTTAACATATTTCTTTCTCATTAGCTGATAATGCAGTGCTGTTTATTATGTTCAAAAATACCTTATCTCAGATGTTTTTAATGACACCTTATTTTCAAGGCAAAATGTACATTTGTACAGTTGGTTTTATTACTTTGTGCTGACTGAGGAATGTTACTCCAAGTAGGTTGATTAAGGTTAATTGAACGCATAGACAAGGCTGCATTGTTTTCAGGTGATCTGAAAAGTGGTCTGTTTTGTTTACTTTTTGAGTTAAAATTCTTCTCATTTAATCATCGCAGGTTCTGATGTATGTTATGCTATTTTGGAGTGTTTCATTAGGTTTTGCTTGGATCCTGCTTCTAAACATGTTCAGATATTTTCATCATTGTTATTATTGGGATTTTTGCTGGATTCAGAAATAGTGTCATTTCTGGAGTTAGGTCAATTTTGTGCTTTTTTTATGTGTGAGTGTGTCAGTCCTATAAGAGGGCTTTGGAGATAGCAGGATGATTTTCTTTCTGGGGCCCGCAGTGATGTGATTTGTTTATAAACACTGGATGGTTGCCTGGAATGGAAGGGGTGGGGGGGGGGGGGGGGACTGTCAGAGCGCTTTGACCTCTTAAAGCCCAGAGGGCTTCTGAACCCATAACCCTGTCTGCTCCCTGGCTTTTCCACCTTCCCTTCTCCCTTCCGAGTCATCTTTTTTTCCTTTTTATTCCAGTGCTCAGTCTCTTTGTTCGGATCTCTCCCAGTCCCCTTTATTGCAACGTTTCGCTCTTTTCTTCCTTAAACCTTTGCGGTATTATTATACATTATTTGTTATTTTTGACAAATTTTACAGGATACTTTTACTATATTTACATTTTTTTGATTGGTATAGCTTGTGTCTCTCCTCTTCTAATGTATTTACATACTGTCGGTCTTGTCCTCCAGAAATGTTTAGATGAAGCCCTGGGCTCAACCAGGTTATTAAAGCAGCATGAAAGTTACATGGGGAGAGTTTCCTACTCATATGAACACTCTTTCCGTGGGCCCCTTAAGAGTAAAATTAAAGTGAAAGAAAGCCTCTCGGGGACCTGCACTCACCTCTCCAAATCTCTCTAGCCAAGTGCTTTCCTTTCTCTTGAGATCATTTTGTTTGCAATCAAAAAGTCAGCCAGGGGAAGCCCAGCGACTGATTGTCATCAGCAATAAGTTTGTTTTTTAATTGTTTGTTTTGTAGGAATCAGCTGTGAGTTGAAAAGGGAGGGGGGGCAGCAGTAATTGACAGCCAGGCAACTGTATTTACAACACATTTACATATGTACATGTCAGTGGGTGTTAATGATGTGCGTACATTGCAGGCAATTAGAATTAATTGTGATTGGCCTTAAATATCAACATCATCTTAAGGAACATGGGACAAATGACAGCGGGTGTGAAAGTGTGACACTGAATAGAAGTTACTGAATGCTGCAGTTCTATTTTATACATTTAAAATGAGTTCTGTAGGTAGATCTGTAAATATATATATATATATATATATATATATATATATATATATATAGCTAATTAACACGCTGCTTTGTCAAACAGCCCCCCGGGGAGGAAGAGAGGCAACAAAAAAGCCACAGAAGAAGGGGCTGGGGATATGAAAGTGTCTCCAGCTCAAACAAAGGGTCTCTAACACTGAAATCTTGTAATACCTCGTTTCAAACTGAGCTGCTCTATAGACTTAGTGAACACCGTCAAAAGACATGGATTCTCTTTCCCTTGGGCTGGGTGGGGGGTTGGGGGGGGGGGGGGGCAGGGAAAGTTATTAGTGATGGGACGTCTATTAAAATCGAGATGCTCTGTAATTACAGGTTTTAGCATGTCCTAGCAGTAGATTACTCTTTTCTCTAGTTGTTTGCTGAGATCGATTTACAGAACAAATAAAATGTTGGGCTTTTATTTTCAACGTAAAGTGACCACAGGATCCCATAAAAAGAGCAGTAGTATCCTACTTGTAAAAAAAAAATGCTCAGTGCTTAACCCCATAGGTGCCATACAGGGGGGGAGGCAGAAATCCGAACATCACAGGAGGCTTCTGTGGGATGCAATCCTTCTACCTAACACAGGGACCCTCTGACTCAAATTGTAACTATATCTGCCACACACGGGACACTTTGGACATTAAACGTTAGCATGAGATGTGGACAAGAGAGAAGATCAGAGGGCGAAGCTCAAGCATTTGTGCAGGACTGTGAGACGGAGGGGAGGGAGATGACAGGAGCAGGGGGCATAGAGTAAAGGGGAGTGAAAACATTGAGTCGATTAGTGAAATAAATGACTGTTTAAAAGCACAAAGGAAATCTGCATCTAAGCAAAGCAGAAACATCTTAAATGATGGGTAGGCTCAAATGACTCCAAAAAAAACTATAAAGGATAGGCATATGGGATATTATTTGACCACATCAGGAGGAGAGAGAGCAGTCCAAGCAAGAAGGAGAAGGAGGTGTCACATAAACGAGGCAGCAGATTAAAAAAAAAAAAAGTATGATATGCAGAGCTGCAGAGTAGGGATGCTCACAGTGCAATCAGATGAGTCTGATGAACTTAGGGAAGCATGCCAGGAGGAAGTTTTTAGGGACAGTACATTTGGGACAGCAAACATCTGTACCAAAAGCAACACACTTCAGTGATGAGTGGATGGGGATCTATAAAACACATCAAACAAAG